>NC_086376.1:34155773-34796097 GCF_036588685.1 Mytilus trossulus | reverse complement strand
TCCTCGCTTATCCATCAGATTGGTTTGTAGTCCATGATTCTTTTCTTTTGCCGGAATTTCATTTTTTTTTTAAATACAAAACCATGTTATTAAAAAGCCTAGGAAAAGCCGTTATTTTATATGTTGTCCGTATAAATCTGTAAAGCCGTTACATTAATTTACATTAGTTAACATTATTTATGTTTCAGTGTTTAATGGAGTAATTTACTGTCTTGAAAGAACATATTAATTTCTTCACTGTAGCAGTGGATAACATTTCAAGGTAAAATCTTATTTTTTTCCCTACTGAAATATTTTTAACACTCCTGCGTCGATCTGCCAATATATATTTTGTTGTGTATAAATCATTTTCACAAATTAGCTGGTGACCTTATGTTTATGTTTATGACTAACAGTCATTTATTGTTGCTGTTCGTTGCTTCGCATCCAGTGGCTCGCATTTCATTTACAATTGGCAAGATTTAAGGTTTGGTTGGACTTTGCATAGTCAATTTGCACCAGATGCCTCGGATTGTGTTAAAGATTTTGCAATGATATCGGATAATCTAGGTAAAAAGGACCCTTCCAATGGGCTCTTTCACCAATTTAAACAATTTAAACATTTAATTGGTGTTTTGCTGGCTCTCATTTTAAAGGAATCATTGGTTTTCTTTTAACAGCTTAAAAACTTATCATAACACTTATTTTTACAATTGTCACAATGAGATTTATGTAACGGGGTCCGTGATTTTTTTTCTCCCTTAGTAATAAACTTTAAAATAAATTGATGTTCAATTGCACTGCATTTAAAATTGAGAATGGAAATGGGGAATGTGTCAAAGAGACAACAACCCGACCATAAAAAAACAACAACAGAAGGTCACCAACAGGTCTTCAATGTAGCGAGAAATTCCCGCACCCGGAGGCGTCCTTCAGCTGGCCCCTAAACAAATATATACTAGTTCAGTGATAATGAACGACATACTAATTTCCAAATTGTACACAAGAAACTAAAATTATAAAATACAAGACTAACAAAGGCCAGAGGCTCCTGACTTGGGACAGGCGCAAACATGCGGCGGAGTTAAACATGTTTATGAGATCTCAACCCTCCATTTATTTGTCTGGATTATTCGGTAGTATTATATATAGATTCCCAATCATTATATTTTCTTTGAATTATTCATGTTTTTTTTTATAATAATTGATATGTGTTCTTCAATTATAACCCGTGGAGTATCAGTTTTTCTTTAATGAATAAAAACATGCATAAAACCAACTATATATTTAAATTTTATATCATATGTATATATATGTATACCAACTTCCGTGTCCTGATATGTGTGGGAATACGGTTAGAGTACATAACAATTTGGGGAGGTGTGGGGCGAATATGCAATTGTTTTTTTTTTATTGTAATTTTTGTTGGGCTTCTAAAAGTCAGATAAGAACTTTACTTTTGCAAAAATGACAAAATATATCTTCCGTTGTAATTGAAATGTATTGCCAATCAAATGATTGAAACCAATTACTTTATAACAACTTGATCATGAAATCCATATAATGAAACAAATGTCACATTAAACAAAACAAGTCCCGTACCAAATATGCAATATTAAGTTAGTCCGAATGGAATTTAGCAGGTTCTATACCTTCGGCGACAGCGAACAAGATTTGATATAATCATATATTGAAGGTAGGTGAACGTAGATTTAAATCTAAGCCACCTTAAACACTTCAGAAATCATTCGTAATAGCGATTCAAATTAAATGGTGTGACGAGATTAAGCAGGTTATTTCCTTCTCTTTTTCTTAGACAACAATATGAATTTCTGGGAAGGATTAGATGTTTTGTTGAAAGATTCTGTAAATTAAGAAAAAAACAAAAACTCTTCTTTTGTGACAGTAAACAATACACCACCATTCAAGAAATGAAAGAACATTCACAGTTATCATGACGTCAATACCAATCTGCGTCGCTCAGACTGAAAAAACAAGTTATCGTTATCATGAAAAACATACGATGTAACATCTAAAATAACAAAATAAAACCATTGTTCAATGGAATAGTAATTGAAATGTATACCTTATTCCGTAGGCGTAGTTATTAACTCATGGTAATTATTGACATTCAATTAAGTGTTGAATTACTATTAAATGTGAAAAATGTTATTTCCTGTTTGTGTTTATTCATTCAAGAATCTATTGTAAAGTAGGTATATCTACGTGACATAAATCTGGTCTGTATGGGATATTTCTAGACAAATTTTTCAACAAAATATTCAGACTGACAGTAATTCAAAACCGTGAAAAGCTAATATGATCAATGGACTAATTTGTCTCGTCCAAGGGCATGGGATATTGAAGATGTGATGACACAAGACAAAGACGAAAACGAACGAGATAACAGACAATATCGAATTGAACAAATTAGTGCATAAGTCTTTCATTTATTATATATAAAAGGTAAATTTTACTTTCTAAGAATCAACTATGATCAACCCTCAGACAATAAACTAATTTTCTTTTAATTAGAATCTATAGCATTACTCTTGGATCCTAGTTATTTTATTCCCAAATCAACTATAGAACTACTGGAGTCGCTTTCACTAACAAACTGAAGACTAAGATTGGTCGTAAGTATGCTGAATTGTTCCTGACTTACGATCAATTTTAGTCGGGAATTGTTTGACTTACGATCAATCATGGCTTAGTCGTAAGTTGTTTTGTGAAACTAACTACTGGCCTTAAATTTATTTTAATATATAATTGTAAACTTACTTGATGGTCAATGTTCTAAGCATAATTAATACCTTACACATGCATCATTTACTGCCAAAAGAACATTGTATGTAGTAATTTAAGCTTATTTGATGTCAATGTTCTAAGCATCATTATTACCTTACACATGCATCATTCACTGCCAAAAGAACGTGGAATGCAGTAGTTTGCCCCTAGTTTTTGGTGGGGTTCGTGCCTTGTTTAATCTTTAGTTTTCTATGTTGTGTCATGTGTACTATTGTTTTTCTGTTTGTCTTTTTCATTTTTAGCCATGGCGTTAATTGTCGGTTTGTTTTAGATTTATGAGTTTGACTGTCACGTTGGTACCTTTCGTCCCTCTTTTTTAAGCTTACTTGATGGTCAATGTTCTAAGTATAATTAATACCTTACACATGCATCATTCACTGCCAAAAGAACATTGTATGCAGTAGTTTTATCTGTCAGCTGATACAATTTCTTGGTCAATAACCATCCGTTGTAAACTAAACGTATAATGACCTAGCAGTCAGGAAATAATATGTGCAATCAGAATGTCTACCTATATCTCTATAGCCGTCAGTTATAGAGGACGTTGTTTCTAATACTGTTAAAGCTTTTGCTAGGATTTCTGGCATTTATTGTTTGTGACACACTTTTTGTCTCCGTTGATTACTTAATTTTGTATACGTCTGTTACTTAAACTTACTTCTTCCACTACGGCGTAAAATAATAAAAATCAACAAATTAGACAAATCCAAACAATTTAACGTACACATCAATCAAAGTCAAAACGTATTCCTTTTATCTTTTGCATTACAGTTTAAATAAGCTGCAAAATTCATGTCCATCGAATTGACTCAAATTCAATCAAAATTGATTTATAACATATTTAAATTTATAACATATAAGTACCAAAAAACTGCATAGAACACAATTACCAATGCATGGAAACGTCATTCGCTTGCAGCCAATTACGATCTATTCAGACTATGTTTTTGGTGATGAGAATAAAGATATATATAATGTTAAGACTGCTTAGTGGCTGCTATTAAACTGCATGTACACGCAAAAAAAATTACTTAGTTGCCTGAAAAGATAATGAACAGTGATGATATAACTGCAAGTGAATTACCTGAACAGTAATAAATTTTCCGCAATGGATAACTCTGAAAATTTACTGAAAAACAAAATACTACTTAATAATTTATTGTTCAAGATTTATAGATGATGTTAAGACCAAGATGAAAGCTTTATACTAAACTCCGTTTCCTAGACTCGTGTATTTATTTTGATTTTTCTGCTTTTATTTTTATTCATCAAAATGGATATTTCTTTTGGTTTTGCTCGTTAAAATATTAAATACAATCATTCTTAACGTAAGTTAATATGTATTTGTACACTTTTCAATTGTAAAACGGTAAGTTAACTTAGCGAAATGTCAACCTAAGGAAAACTACCTTGTCCACTTTGAACATACAGAGAATACCCTTTTCATCTTTGCTAACATAAGAGAATTACCCTTCTTTTCTAATATCAATTGGGGATTACCAATAATATAAAGTTTGCTACAAATGCTGCATCGATAGAAAATGAACGTTGCCCGCTCTATTGCACCGAGAGAAATATGAAACTGTCAACTAGCCTCAAAAGGAAAATATCGTATTGGTACAAAATGTAGGACAATACCGTTGTCCACCAGCATTTATATCTCATTTACCATCATTATCAATGTCCACTCATATCTATTAAGATATTCCGTTATGGACAACTCACAGCTGTAAAATACCATTGGCTCAATAACATTAAAGCGAAATATCATTGTATCCTTAAACCTATAAGAAAAGACCATTGACCCTTCGTATGAATTTTCAAAACAAACGGTATCCAGTTCTGCATCATAATTCATAAATCAAACTCAGATTGGACAGTTTTAATCCAAAACCGCCAACGCTTTTGATCAAAGTTTTTTAAAACTGGTTTCCCTGTCAAGAAACAAACTTCGATAGTGACAGTATTGTATAACGACAGAACGTGAAGGGTTAGGCTTAAGGACAGTTACATGTGTAATGACAATTAGTTATCTTGTATTAACAGATGTCTGGAGATTTATTATATGGTCATCAGTCTTATACCGTTAATAAGAATTAACTGCTGATATATAATAATAACACGTCTTGATATATACAAGATTTGTTATGATCCCATTCACACTTCTGTGTATTGATCTATAACAATTATATGATAATAATAGAGCCACCAACGTACAGATAATAGTAATAAAGATTACAATGTAATGCACTTTTCAGAGACTATCAATTATTGACAAAGTAGTTGTAAATTATTGGAAATCTTTGTAATTTCTGATAAACAACAACCCGGAATCCTAAGGAAACGTTTAAGACTGTTCTGTTTTAGCTATAAAGATCTAAAAATGATATATTTTATGGACAGTGGCACGTAAAAAAGCTACACAATTTTATGATTGTAATAAAAAAAATACTCCCCCGTGACACTAAACCTTTGATCAAAAGTAAAATATATGAGAGCAAATTTACTGTATCTGTAATTAATTGTACAGGGAATGGTAACATTCATATAAAATAGATATGTGGAACAAACATTGATTTAAAATCCATCAGAAAATTGTCAATTTATACTACTTCAGTTTGTTCACCAAGTAAAAGTTTTTGAGTTTTTATGTTGCTAACATATATGCTTTCATACTTCGTGTGTTGAGGTTTATTTTACTTCTCTATATTATATGCATTGATGTGTCAATATGGTTTGAATGGTGACTGAGGGACGACTATTAGAAATTTGGTGACAGGGGTAAAAGGATTAAAATCAAGGTTTTTAGTAAATCAATATGATTTTTTTATCTGTTGCATTCTTAAACAATGCTCATTATTTAAAGGCTAGTTTTGGTGTCAGTTTCATGATTTCTGTTGGGTTTTTTTTTGTTCTTTTCTTGAATGTGTGAGAGAGTAATGCATTGGTATTATTCTTTTGATCATTTCAGATTTCGTATATGCCCCCCCCCCCTTCCCCCTAACATTTTTGTTTGATTTTTAACATTAAGAGTATCTTGGTATATGTAATGTTTCTAGTCATCTTAAAGGACATCAAAATTCTCTATCTATCTCATTTGGAATATCTTGAGGATCATTATATAAATCATTCAGGACAATCATCTGTACAGAGTTCCTTGTACTTTAATGATAGTGAACATTAAATAAATTCAAAACAAAATCAAGTCAAAGTCAGTTGCTATATTGTTACATTATCTGATTTACTTGTTATTTCTGTAAAGCTACAGGTATCCACATTCACGTAAAAGGCAACTTTATGTGTGTTTTCCTATGTTTTAATTTTACTCACTGTTGACTTCGGTAAACATTTTGACAGCAAAATATATATATGTTTTTGTTCAGATGGTTTCCAAATTTTAATATAAAAAAATGACTATGATTTTAAATTTGATACTCGGAGTTGAACAGAAAACACACAACACATTATTATCAATTAGGCTACATTTATAACCACGTGATCAAGTACTTATAAATATTGGAAAATTTTAAATCAGAATAAAAGAAAGAAACAACCCGATATTGACATTGGAAAATTACACGATTTTTTGAAAAATTTAAACGCTGCACCGGAAGATGAAAAAAATGTGCAACTTCCAGAGATCGATCCCATGCAATGTGAACATATGAATGAACATATAAATTCGCCTTTTTCAAAAGATGAAATTCTCCAGTCTATTAAAAAACTGAGGAATGACAAAGCTTGTGGTGAAGACGAAATTATAAACGAATACATAAAATCCACATCAAACCAGTTTTTATGCATTTATGAGAAACTTTTTAATATTATATTTGATAAAGGTCTTATTCCACATAGCTGGCTTATAGGTACAATTAAACCAATTTATAAAAACAAAGGAAACTCCAAAGATCCAAAGAATTATAGACCAATTACTATCGTTAGCTGTCTTGGAAAATTATTAATTTACAGCAGTTTTGAATAAAAGACTTAATGATTTTTCAGAAGAGTTTATCTTAATACAAGAAAATCAAAGTGGTTTTCGTCAAAAGTATTCTACTACAGATAATATTTTTACCTTGTATTCTTTTTTTGAATTATTGAAATGTAGGAAAAAGAAATTATATTGTTCCTTTATAGATTTTGAGAAGGCTTTTGACACTGTATGGCGAGATGGTTTGTTTTATAAAATGTTGTTAAATAATATAAATGGTAAGATGTATAAGGTTATATCTAATATGTACTGTAATACTAAATCTCGTATATCATACAATAATTGTAATTCCGAATACTTTGCTTGTGACAATGGCGTACGACAAGGAGAAAACTTATCACCTTTCCTATTTTCTTTATTTTTAAACGATCTAGAAGATTTCTTGGTTAGTAAAAATATTACAGGACTTAAAACCTTATCAGAAGATCTTGAAAGAGAATTAGAAATACATCTAAAACTTTTTATCATATTATACGCAGATGACACGGTGCTGTTGGCCGAAACAGCACAGGATCTGCAGACGCAACTCAATGCCTTTCATGACTATTGTAGGGTTTGGAAACTGAAAGTAAACGTTGACAAAACTAAAACCCTAGTATTTGGTTTGGGACGTTTGCCAAAAAATCTCCAATTTACTTATAATGGCATAAACATTGAGTTAGTAAAGCAGTTCAACTATTTGGGTATTGTGTTTACTAAAACAGGAAACTTTAATATGACTAAAAAATATTTATCCGATAAGGCCTTACAAGCCATGTACGAAGTCCTGAAAATAGGAAGGATGTATCAGCTTTCTGTTAAATGTCAGCTTGACCTTTTTGACAAAATGATCAAGCCCATTCTATTGTATGGGTGCGAAGTATGGGGCTTTGGTAATAATGATATCCTGGAAAAGATTCATTTAAAATTTTGTAAAATTCTTTTAAACTTGAAATCCTCAACGCCAAATTATATGGTTTACGGGGAACTAGGTCGTCATCCGATCGAAATAGATATTAAAGTTCGAACAGTACTATTCTGGGCAAATTTGATATCCGGTAAACAAGCAAAGTTTTCCTTCATATTATATCAACTTTCTCGTCATATGAACGATCACCATAATAACCAGATAAAATGGATCCTGTTTATACAAAAAATATTTCAAGATTGTGGTTTCTCATACATATGGGAGTCACAAAATTTCGTTAATAAAAAATGGTTAAAAACTGTTATAAAGCAGAGATTGCTAGATCAATATATTCAGAACTGGAATTCCCTCATTCAAAATTCACCAAAAGGTATAAACTACAAAATGTTTAAGAAAAACTTGGAATTCGAAGAATATTTTAATATTTTGGACTTCAAAGACGCGATTGTTTTTTGTCGATTTAGAACGACTAATACTAAGCTGCCGATTGAAACAGGAAGATGGCAAAACGTGATCAGAGAAAACCGCTTTTGCAGTCTATGTAACAATCGACAAATAGGTGACGAATATCATTTTATATTTGAATGCAATTTTTTCCATCAAAAACGAAAAGAGTTTTTAACTGCATATTTTACAAAACGGCAAAATACAGTTAAATTCTCTGAACTTATGTCAAGTACAAGAAAACCAGTTCTGAAGAAGCTTTGTTCTTTTATAAAAAATATAAATACTAGTGTTTGTACTCCTGGCTTGTAACTTTTGTAACCTCTCTCGCTTGTTTTGTACATATTGTAAATATATATTGTTGTATTTGTTATCTCTGTACCGATGTAATGCATTGGATTTATGAGAATAAAGATATATATTACGGTTTTTCCGTTTTGAATCGATCCCAGAGATAACATAAATTCTATATCGTTGTCACTATATTTTCAATCTTCTCTTAATGATAAAAGTTATACTCAAATATAAAATGTGTATTCAAAAACTTGAGGTTGCAAGGTTACTAAAGCTTGTTCGCAGGTAAAAAAAAAAAAGAGGTGAACATGCCTAGAGAAGAGAAAATTCAATCCTAATTTTCTTATTTGGAATATTATCTGTTTTGTTAATTTCTTCCATTGAAAAATGAAATCAGAATTACGTGCAACTACTGTGACAGAAATGATTTTTTATTGTATGTGTTGTAATCAGTGTTTTCACCTGTTATATATTGACTTATTGATCTATAAGCTTAATTGATCAAAACATCTTTAAGGATCGTTGTAATGTGACTGAGACAGTTTTCTTTCAGTAATTGTAATTCTAATAACTATGATTGCTGGGTGTCTATGTGTCTTTGATTTATACTGCCGATTCTTTTAAAGGTGAGTTATGATTTTATCTTCAACCTTCTCTCGGAACGGTAATAGGTCACTTTTCAGCACATTACATTTGTTTAATTTCCATTTTAAAAATTAATTTATAGTATGTTGTAGAAGATTTATTGCCTTTAATTGTCGCATGTTCTCTTTATGTTAAAGGTCGATGTAAATTTCCATCATTATTTCTATAGTTCTTTGGCTGTAACCCGGAAAAGTGTGCAATTAGTTTATTAATATTTCATCTAAAACACATTCCGGTATAAGAGTATAAAAAACATAAAAAGGAAGAAACTAATAAAAGTAATTTTGAGTTCTTTATTATTTCTTCTTTTGTTACGTGATCTATGAAAGATAAGATAATAACTAATAACTAATGACTGATACAGATGAATAGTTCGATAATTTTGAGAAAAATAGTATATATGTATCTTTATTCTCGTATCTAGAAGAGTTGTCTCAAAGTAACGACTATAAATACCTGCGAAAGAACGATAAAGGCTTTTACCTTTTCATTGGTCAAACGATAATGCAAATATTCAGTCCAGTAACAGAATTGAAAAGGTCCACACAGAAATATATAAAAAAAAAATCTGAACATCATCAAGTATGTTAGAAAATCATGTAAAGATTTCGTTAAACTTGTCTTTTTTATTTTGATGTTGTTTTGATAACCCAATTTGTTTAAAACTAATGTTATACATTTTTTTTCCTAAAAAGACTTGAATCAATGAACGTCAATTCTTCCATTCAGCCAAGAGTGATAACATTCAACTTATGATGGCAAAAACAACTAAAATAGCAAAGATGTATTTTTATAATAGTTTATTAAAACACGTTTAGAGAAAGTTAAGTTAAGTTTATTTTTGTGGTTTTAAGTTATTTAGTTTTATGACTTGAGACAACTATAAAAATCTTAATAATTAGTTATCACTTCCATGCAAATTGTATAAATCGAGTATCAGCTTTATCTTCGATCAATGAAGAGATTTCTGAGAGATAAGAATCTCAACACGTATTTATTTCTAAAACTAAGAATGTAACTACTTAAGGCAATTTGCTATCTTATCTTTGTTTTAACACTTTTATTTTTCATATTTCAAAATATTATGCAATTGATTTTGCATTTTTTGTGTCTCGAGCGTATATAATACGGATTATTCCATTAACATGTCTCATCTAGATTTAAATGCGTAACGTTATGTGCAAATGGAACTGTATCTATACTATAGAACCTGTATTATTCTGTAATAATGAAATAAGAGAACATTACATTTATTTAAGCTTTTTGATGTGTGCTGAAATATTTTCATCATTGTATAAAATTAACTGGCCAATCTATTCATACTCTTGAAGGGCGAGGTTACAACCTTGAAGTGGGGATGTTGGATATAGGATTATAAAAAGTGGGGTAATGAAATACACGGGAAAACAAAGATTTGGAAAAGGAGCACACCGTGTCACCCCGACCCCTCACGTAGATAAAATAAAATCCAATCTAGAATTTCTGAACATTTTAACAGTGTTGTTCACTTTTTTTCTTCTTTTTTTTTGTTATCTTAACGCGCATTTATTAATGTGAAATGACTTACAACTAGTCCAGTTTTCAGATTGCATAATTATGTTTGATCAGTGATAAATTAATAACTATTTCTTAGTGCTTTCTGTGATTTATCTTGTTTTTAACTTATTAAGTTCTTATTCTTGCATATCTTCTGTGAACCACGTTGACGTAATACTTTTCTAGTTATGACATGTGTTCTTATTGAGTCAGTAAGTGTAATTAACAAAACAGAATCATTTTTGTTTAATTACCTATAATAAACCATACACGTACCGACCCGATTTACTTATTGTCGTCTTGCTTTTTTTATATTTTTTGTCTGAGTATAACAACAGAATGAAGACATTTTGGTGTGTTTGCACCTATGTTTTTAATTATCCAGAATCTGAACATCACTCTGTGAATTGTTTACGTAAGTGGAAAGAGTATACATAGCAAACATTTTTTTTATCAGGTGACATTAGGTTAAATGATATGTAAAAATTGATAGTATAGTAAATATGTTGACTTTCATTGATGTCTTTTTATGATATGTGTCGTTAGGTTGTTGTCTTATTGACGTATAGGACTGGTACATTTTTTATTCATTAAGACCAATACCCAACAAGTCTTCTATAAAGCTCTATTTGGGCATTATGCTTAAAATATTTAGCCATATCTTATTTAGCTCACCTCCTATTACTGTTTATCTAAAGGTTTATAGTAATAGGGATAAGTGGGATATAAGTCAACGAAACAGAATATGGTTGTCTTTTATCATTGTTCTAATACAAATATGTAATTGCTTTCCATTGATTCTTATTGATTTCGGAGGTGTATGACCCTGGACGACAGACTCACAGCTTTTGTCATCAATCTAAATTCGTCCACTTGTGTCTATTTCTAGAAACATTCTTAAAAACTGAAATAGAAATTTTGATGCTTTTGTATTTTTAATTCCAAACCAACTTTGCCATGTCTGATACTTTGTTATATTTCTTTGTTTTCTTTATAAACTGACCATACATATACTCTCATGTAATATATTTGTAATGTGAAATGCACTTATATTGAATTATATAACACATTCTGTATCGTACATGTCCCATGTCAGAAACCTTGAATTCAGTAGTTTTTGTTTTGTTGCTTTTTATCATTTTTGTCGAGCCTTCGACTTTTGTCGAAAAAGCGAGACTAAGCGATCCTACATTCCGTCGTCGTCATCGGCGGCGGCGGCGTCCACAAATATTCACTCTGTGGTTAAAGTTTTTGAAATTTTAATAAATTTCTTAAACTATACTGGATTACTTCCAAAAGTGGACAGAAGCTTGTTTATGATCATAAGATAGTATCCAGAAGTAAATTTTGTAAAAAAAAAAAATCCATTTTTTTCTGTATTTTACTTATAAATGGACTTGTTTTTCTTCACTTTGTGGTTCATGTCTTTAAAATTTTAATAACTTTCTTAGACTTTCCTGGGTTTGTACCAAACTTGGACAGAAGCTTGTTTATGATTAAAAGATAATATACAGAAGTAAATTTTGTAAACAGATAAATCCATTTTTTCCGTATTTAACTTTTAAATGGACTTAGATTTTCTGCCAGGAAACAACACATTCACTCTGTGGTTAAATTTTAAAAACTTTCTTATGCTACTTTTAATTTGTACCAAACTTAGACAGAAGCTTGTTTATGATCATAAGCTAGTTTTAAGAAGGAAATTTTGTTAATATTTTGTACCTGTGTATCTATATTTTATACTTATAAATGGACTTATTTTTTCTTCCAGTACACATTTAACATTACAACAGTCTGCAGTTAAAGTTTTTAAACATTTATTAGATTCATAAACTATCCTGGATTTTTACCAAACTTGGACAGAAACTTCTTACAATCAAAGTATAGTATCAAGAGGAATATTTTTATTGATTTTTTTCCTCATTTTGTTGAGCCTGAGATTTTCAGCAAAAGTAGGCGAGACACTGGGTTCCGCGGAACCCTTACACATTTTTTTTTTGTTTTGTTTAGGTTTTTTTATGTTTCATATTAATCGTGTCCTAGGTTTTCTCGTTTGAATGGTTTAACATGTTTCCTTTTGGGTCTTGTAAAGGTTTAGAATGGGATGTGGCTGTTGTTGTTGTTTCAGGCCGTGCAGTGACCTATAGTTGCTACCCTTCTACGTCATTTAGTCTCTAACGGAGAGTTGTCTCATTGGCAATCATACCTACTCTTCCTATTTTTAAATTATAAGCTAGTCTGGATTAATCTAAAGAGACTGGCAGTTCGTTACTGATTAGCTTTTCTTTGTTTAAACAGACAAAACACGCACTATGAATTGCGTGACCGTACTTAAAATCATTATGTTAACTTAAGAAGAGTTCCATTAATTGAATAATAGATGTTTTTAACAATCCTTTTTGGAATCCATGGTTTGAATATACAACGTAACTGCATGTGACGCATGCTGAACTTTATGATGGTTACTCTTCCAAATTCGGCTTAGTATTAAATCTAATTATTTGTTCTGTCGTATTAGATTGTCCAAATTGTAAACGATAACATTGGAAGTTTAGTGCTTCGGATATGCTTTGGAATTTCAGAGTTATATAACAACAAGCAAGTAAAAGATAAGCATAATTTATTTACTTTTTAATGTTATTTTGTTTCTTGCTTATAAATAAGTTATAGTTCATTGGAAGCATCGAATCGACCTATACGGAAACCGATGTAAAAATATAGTTGCTTCAACAATTAGTGCTTCAATCCGAAGTCACGTGTTATGGAGAGAACATGTGTTGGTCACTCTAATTTTAAGTTAGTTTTACCAACATATCAAACAAGATTGTGTCCATAGTACATGTACACAGCTGCCCAACTCTCATTATCATTTTCTATGTACAGTGGACCATGAAATTGAGGTCAAAACTCTTTATTTGGCATTTAAATTAGAAATATCATGTCATAGGAAAGATGTGTACTTAGTTTCAAGTTGATTGGATTTCAACTTCGTTAAAAATACCTTAACCAAAAACTTTAACCTGAAGCAGGACAGACGTACAAAATGACGAACGAACGAACACAAGGACAAAAAAAAACGTAATGCCCCTATACATGTAGGTGGGTCATAAAAATAAGATGTCATGTAAAGTCCACAAATATATAGAGATTCAATGTCCTGTATCTTATCAATATTTGCGAATATTGTTAATCTCTAGTGCTGAAATTTTTTTTGAATTGTTCTTAGACTGTATATTAGAATGGTTAAAGTTAAATAGGCACCGGTATTGCCCACTTATAAAACAAAATGAAATTTCCGTGCAATAATTGTTTGGCATAAAGGAAGGAAACAAAATTAAGTTGATATCTTGTTAGTTGATTTTTAAATTCCAAACCAAATTGATTCAATTGTATTTTTTATAGAACTTTATGAAATTATTAGATCTTTGATTAAGAATTGATGTGTACTTTTGACTGTCTTTTAGGGAAACAATATATTATAAGAATAAGAATATTTATTATTCCAATCAAGAGCCCTTGATGGGCAGCATAAAATGTACACATAAAACATAAAAATTATATGATTGCCAATGAGACGACTATTACCCGTAGAACGCAAGCGACTAAACGTTAACAAACGGCCTTCAACAATGAACACCGCACACACTATATTGTTTAAGCTAGAAATGAACCATACAAAACACAATGTTAATTCAATTTTAACGAGAATTGTATGCACAAAACAATACGACAAAAACAAATATGATAGACAATCACAAACAACCTTCGAATTGCACCCCCATGACTTTGAACAGAAAAAAATAGTATGTGGTGGGGTTAAGCATGTCTTCGTGTTTTCAACTTTGGTTAACTTATGACACGGTTCTATAAGACTAGATTGAAACAAGGGGTCATACACATGTACCTTCATAATAGTCAACTTTGAAGTTTTTTCACAATCTTCCTAGAACATTTTTCTTAATTTTGAATGCCACTCTTACGTGGTGCTGTCGTTTATTAATCGTCATCCCGCGTTGTTGGCTTGGGTTTTGGTCTCTTATTAAAAAAATCCAATCAAAGGAAATTAAATATCAGAGGTATTCTTAAACAAAAACATGTTACAAAATGTAGCTTTTGATATTCAATCAATGGCAAAGTATACTTGCAAACCTACGGGTGCGGTAATTCTCGCTACATTGAAGACCCATTGGTGGCCTTCGCCCGGCTGTTGTCTGCTCTATGGTCAGGTTGTTGTCGCTTTGACACATTCCCCATTTCCTTACTCAATTTTATTGATTAAACCTGTTACCAAGTTTTTCCTATCATACTTTAAGTTGTAATTGTGTTTCTCCTTATTTCTAGATCGATTAACTATTGAGAAAAGTAACTATTTATGGTAAATATACATATAATGAATGCACAGATCATTGTGTTTGAAATCATGTAGGTTTTTGTTATTCTAGAAGATCCAAGATTAACACGCATTTGAAAAGACTTATAAATTTAAAATAGTTTTGAAAAAAATTCATGATAATGGCAAAGATAAGTGTCGGATAGGTTACGTTTGGCTGATAACGTCATCAAGATTATTCTATACATCAAAATAATGAGGGGGAGGTTTTGATTTAAATGTTACTACTTGACATTTTTATAGCTGTTTTTTTTTTTTTTTTTTTTTTTATCTAAATCTATTTTTCTACAAAATAGTTATCTAAAACAAGCAGAAAGATCTGAATGGACATTGACACGATAAGTGTTCTGTTCTCGTGTTTTCAGTCATTTCATTACTTGCTGTTTTATCATAATTCACTTTCAATAACGTCATTTTTGTCCGGATATGAATTCCTACACAAAAATCAAGTTAGCATGAAAAAGTATAACTAGACCGTTGGCATACAAATTTCTCACCAGGAAAGTTCATTAATTAAGGCTTTATGTAATTGCATATCAAACCTAGTTGCATCAAGCCATTAGCCACGGGTAATATAAGTCTAATGCATTTTAGTTTAACAATTAAAAAAATGGCAGATTCTTGTCTTTTTCATGTATTGAAACATGACCAGGATGTAGGCTAATTATCTCAGACGAAATGGTTTTCGAGTGATGTTAAGTTTCCTATAGGAATGACATAACATGTGTTTTCGTCCCTTTCATAGTTTGTCTTCATTATCTACCTGCATGCGTTGGCAAGGTATTCAAGTTAAAAGATGAACACGTGTTATTGGTAAAATGATAAAATGATTGTTACTTGTTTCACTCAAATGCACTTTCTTTATATCTACGAATTTCTTTGCATTTGAAAGTCAATGGTCTGTTGTCAGACTGACGTTTTGAAAAGAAACAAGGAACCATTCGTGACAAGCTTGAACTCTCTTAAACAGAATTCCGAAATAAAAATATCAATCTAAGTCTTTAAATGTGAAAAACTTCCCACTAATGCTGGATTGTGGATACATACATGCTTATATTTTTGAATATATTTGTCTTAAATATATTGATTTTTATTTTTAATATCCGTTTTTATTAAGTTTTATTAACTTGTTTAAGTGTTATATTGTTTTGGGGTTAATTTTCTACAAACTCAATTACATTTTAATGTATAATATCTGAATTGCTGTCAGCTGTTTGTGTTAGCCTTGAAGTTCAGAACTGTCCCAGTAATTTTTATTTTTTTTATTTGTTTAATTGAATCTATGAACTCTGATTTGATATCATTCATGTATTTTAGCCGTGTTTAAGTTCTGAATTTCCGTCAGTTTTTTAGATTTGTGTTAGCGCTATAAGTTCTAAATTGCGCTGATGTGCCGTCATTTATTTTTTCATTAGACATATTTAGTATTAAGTGCTTCAGATATATGTGTTGGCCCTATAAGTTCTGAATTGCCACCAGTTATTTGTGTAAGCCTATTAAGTTTTAAATTTACGTTGGTTGTTTGTACAAAACTTGTAGGTCTTAAAGTGCCTCCAGTTATTTTTGTTATCCCTCCCACTTATTTTAGCCCTGTCATGTCAGAATTGACGTTAGTTATTTGTATTTTCCCTATTCGTTTAAAGTTGCCGTATGTTATCTATAGTCTCTTTATTTACATTCTTTAAACTTTGATATCATTTCTACGGATTTGGTTTAATTTTCCATGAGTTTGCACTGATGTAAGTTCTGAGCTTAATATATTCTGCTAAACAAATACAGTCATGTATTGTTTGTGTTTTATATGCAATGAGACAAAGGTAGATTCTGGATACTAGTTTATTTATGTAGTTTCCAAATATAGCTCGTGTAGAACTTTTTCCATCCAGACTCTGTGATTACAACAAATGATTTAAAACCTGCTCTTATTAGCTATAGTATAGCATTAACTTTTCATTACTCCCGTATTATCTGACATTTCAACATATATCACTCTAGAAAACCGTAACAGGAGTATATGTGTATAGTTCAAATTTCACTAAATTAAAAGAAATAAAATATAATAGAGGCATTTAATGATAAAATAAAGATTCAAACCTGCCTTCGTTGCCCTTTTCATTGCCTGTGCATCTAATATTCGATATAAAATTCAATAAAGAAAACTTCCTTACATCAACAAAGTTGACATTTTCTGTGGTTCATAATAATAGAACATACTTTACATGTCATGCACTTCCTGATTATAGAGATATCGATATTCATGTCAAATCTGAAATTTAATCATCACCATTGATCAATTATAATTACATAAAATTAAAAAAATCGCCTTACTATAATACTTCGTCTATTAAAAGCTCTTATAAAACGTAACTTTTTAATCTAATTTACAAACTTTCAACATCAATCTAATGAAACCAAACAACCAATCGACAGTGTACACATAGACTAAATTGATGTTGTACTTGATTGGTTTATGAAAGTGTAAAAAAGGCCAAAATTGATATACCACGTGACAACAAAGCGAAGTCTATTACGCAACTTTACGAGAAAAAAGTCCACGATCTAACTGGAACAGTGAAACATTAAGGGCTAAAACGGGTGTTGTGGGCTTACATTCCTGTTAGCCTGTTTTGTCAATAATGTTTGTGCGTAAGTTTCACAGTAAACTGACCATGCCGACGTGTATGGTTATTCTCATTGGTACGAAAGTCTCACAGGAAACTGTCGTGTGAGACTCATTCCTGTTGGAACGATAGTATCACAGGGAACTAGTGTGTGAGGTCATTACTGTTGGTACGAAAGTCTCACAGGAAAGTAGCGTGTCAGGTCATTACTGTTTGTACGAAAGTCTCACAGGAAACTGACGTGTGAGGTCATTACTGTTGGTACGAAAGTCTCACAGGAAACTGACGTGTGAGGTCATTACTGTTGGCACAAAAGTCTCACAGGAAACTAGCATGTGAGGTCACTACTGTTGGTACGAAAGTCTCACAGGAAATTAGCGTGTGAGGTCATTACTGTTGGTACGAATGTCTCACCGGAAACTGACGTGTGAGGTCATTACTGTTGGTACGAAAATTTCACAGGAAACTGTCGTGTGATGTCATTACTGTTGGTACGAAAGTCTCACAGGAAAGTAACGTGTGAGGTCAATATTGTAAGTACGAAAATCTCACATGAAACTAGTGTGTGAGGTCATTACTGTTGGTACGAAAGTCTCACAGGAAAGTAGCGTGTCAGGTCATTACTGTTGGTACGAAAGTCTCACAGGAAACTGACGTGTGAGGTCATTACTGTTGGTACGAAAGTCTCACAGGAAACTGACGTGAGAGGTCATTACTGTTGGCACAAAAGTCTCACAGAAAAATAGCATGTGAGGTCACTACTGTTGGTACAATATTCTCACAGGAAACTATCGTGTGAGGTCATTACTGTTGGCACAAAAGTCTCACAGGAAACTAGCATGTGAGGTCACTACTGTTGGTACGAAAGTCTCACAGGAAATTAGCGTGTGAGGTCATTACTGTTGGTACGAATGTCTCACCGGAAACTGACGTGTGAGGTCATTACTGTTGGTACGAAAATTTCACAGAAAACTGTCGTGTGATGTCATTACTGTTGGTACGAAAGTCTCACAGGAAAGTAACGTGTGAGGTCAATATTGTAAGTACGAAAATCTCACATGAAACTAGCGTGTGAGGTCATTACTGCTGGTAAGAAAGTCTCACAGGAAACAAGCGTGTTGGATCATTAATATTGACACAGAAATCTCACAGAATACTTGCGTGTAAGGTCCTTAGTATTGGTACGAAAGTCTCACAGAGAACTAGCTTGTGATATCATTATTGTTAGTATGAAAGTCTCACAGGAAAGTAGAGTTTGATGTCATTACTTAAGTCTCACAGAAATTTAGCGTGTGAGGTCATTACTGTTGGTACGAAAGTCTCACTGAAAATTAGCGTGTTTGGTCATTACTATTTGTTCGAAAGTCTCACAGAAAATTAGCGTGTCATTACTGTTTATACGACAGTCTCACTGGAAACTAGCGGTGAGGTCACTACTGTTGGTACGAAAGTATCAGAGGAAATAAGGATGTATGGTCATTGCTGTTGGTTCGAAAGTCTCACATGGAATAAGCTTGTTTGGTCATTACTATTTGTTCGAAAGTCTCACAGAAAATTACCGTGGGAGGTCATTACTGTTGGTACGAAATTCTCACACAAAACTAGCGGCTGAGGTCATTACTTTTGATACGACAGTCTCACAGGTAACTAGCTAGCGTGTGAAGTCATTACTGTTGATACGACAGTCTCATCAAATCAGTTTTGAAATAAAGTGTTCATTTACTCTAACATATTCTGAGTTTTATTTTTTTTATGTTTACTAGTAACAGATGTCTTCTTGTGAAGTTGATAAGTAGTATAGTAGTTACTTCATTATTTTTTGTCAGCAATTTTAACTGCATTACTTTGATTATGTGCGTAGAAGTTTCTTAAGTGGCCTTTAAATAACCTTTTAGACATCTTCATATAATTATAGAGTATATAAGAAAAGAAAATGTTCCCGTTTTACTACAGGTCAATACGAATACACAAATGTATGTGTCTAAGAAAACAATGCATCATTGTTTATAGTATAGACGATTTATTAACACTTCTGAATTCTCTGTGTCAATAATGATTACCGTGATGAAGCACTGTAATGTCAGAGATCAGGTTCGTTATTGTATTAACAGGGTGATAATATCCCACTGATTTACAACAATCTACCATTACGTACTAGGTATAGCTGTCCTGATGTGTCTCCGCATCATTGGTTCACGTGCTGGCTTATCCTTAATGAACACAGGAGTTTTCTGATCAGGTTGTTTCGTAGCATTTGTAATGAAAAAAGCCAACCCTAGAAAAGTTACGTTGATTGTAATACGGTCAAAGACCGTTGTGCTCAACTAATTGAATTATAAATAAATATATGTACTGTATATACTTGTCTTTGCATATTATATTTATCCATTTTATCTTGTTATTGATATATCCCGGTTTATTTTTTTTTCTCTCATGTTTGTTGTATTTAAAGTTGTTGTTTCTTAATTTTTGTATTTCTAATCAAATTACGTCCGACTTACAAGGTGTATATAAGATTGTTTACGATCCTTCGTTACTCCATTTTTTAAACAGTTTGGTTATAGATAACTTGTAAACAATCTGTGAGGTCACAAAAATATCTTTTGGATAGGACCGGTATTCTTTTTCGTGAGTACACTTTTAAGACTACTATATTTAAGAATGAAATTTGAGAGGGTGATGATTTTAGTTCATACTTCATTTTTTTGTCGAGCCTGCAACTTTTGTTGCAGAAAGCTCGACTTAGGGATAGTGATCCGGCGGCGGCGTTAGCTCACTTCTTAAAAGCTTTATTTTTTAGAAGGTAGAAGACTTGGATGCTTTATACTTTGTATATAGATGCCTTATGTTACGAACTTTCCGTCAGTCACATGTCCAATGTCCTTGACCTCATTTTCATGGTTCAGTGGCTACTTGAAAAAAAAAGTTAAGATTTTTTGTAAAGTTGAATTCTCTCTTATTATAAGTAATTGGATAACTATATTTGGTATGTGCGTACTTTGCAAGGTCCTCATGCCCGTCAGACAGTTTTCATGGATCAGTGAACAAGGTTAAGTTTTGGTGGTCAAGTCCATATCTCAGATACTATAAGTAATAGGTCTAGTATATTCAGTGTATGGAATGATTGTTAGGTGAACATGTCTTGCTGACAGGTGTCATCTGACCTTGACCTCATTTTCATGGTTCAGTGGTCAAAGTTAAGTTTTTTGAGTTTTGGTCTATTTTTCTAATACTTTATGCATAAGGTCAACTATATTTGGTGTATGGAAATATTTTATGATCTATAAATGTCTGTTACGCAGGTTTTATTTGACCTTGACCTCATTTTCACGGCTTATTGCTCAGTGTTAAGTGTTTGTGTTTTGGTCTGTTTTTCCTAATTTATAAGCAATAAATCAACTATATTTGTTGTATTGAAGAATTGTTAGCTGTATATGTCAGCCTGGCATGGTTCATCTGACCTTGACCTCATTTTCATGGTTCATTGATCAATGTTTCGTTTTCTTGGTTAATGTTGAGTTTATGTGACAGTTGTAATAAAGCTTTATATTTGGTCTATCAACATAATGTCTATGATTATTAAAGAAGGCGAGACATTTTAGCGTGTGCACTCTTGTCTTTTGGTTACAATGATTTTGATGTGACGTGTTTTGCTTATTATGGCACCCTAAACGGAGTTTGGGTGACATATTGTTATTCTACGTTTCTTTTTGTTTTTTTTATTATTTTTCTTCCACACATTTTTGTCCAGTCTGGAACTCTCATATGAATGGCCACAAGAAGATGGAACTATACCATATTGTTAACCACCAAATGAAGATTTGCTTTTTGGGGGTGGCACTTTCAAGATGGCTGCCGTTACCATGGAAACGGAACAAATGTGAAAAAATCCAGTTTTTTATTTTGGTGAACTTTTTGGATACTATTTAACTCAGAATCATTATATTTTAATACAATGTAGGTGCCCACTATATACAGGTGTTGGATGATTTTGGCACTCATTGGAACTACTATGTTGCCATGGAAACTACTCCAAAAAATTCAAAAATCTCAAAATGTTCCAAACTTCAGGAAACTTCACAGTAACGATGAGCAACATTGGAAGATGTGGAATTTGGCGTTGGAATTTCCAAAATCGCTGTTGTTACCATGGAAACAATGCAAAAAGGTCAAAACTTTGAATTTTCACAGAACATTCTAGAACATCAATGTTTAATTTATTCTAGAGACATTAAATGGTATATGATTGTGGAGGGAAAAAATTGCAGCAGGGGTTTGACTTTGGAATATTCAAAATGGCCACCGTTACCATGGAAACAGAAAAAATACAAAAAACTTCAAAATGCTTCAAATTTATTGAAACTTATAACAAATGTTGCTCAGCTAATGTAGACTTGACTTTTGAGTTTAGAATTTCCAAAATGGCCGCCGTTACCATGGCTACAGCTCACCTGGCAATAGGGGAAGGGTGCCATCCGCTATTTCTTGCAATCGCAAATCTAGTTAAGAGTATATTTTTTGACACATTTTATTTTTTTTGAGTTGTCAGCTTGTAATAAAATGGAAAAAAAAACTGTATTTATTACGGAAAATGATGTTCTTTAACGATTTACAATGTAAAACATAAATAAACCTCCCTGAACGATAATCAAAAACAGTTGTACTTTCAACAACAAGAAAACTGAAACATCTATATCATTAGCGTCAGTTCTGTAACGTGAAGCATCGTTAGAAATGACCGACTGGAGTATTGGGTGTTGAGACTTCTAACACTCTGCTCTCTATAGACATTTATAATGAACAACTTCTGTCTCTAGTCAATGCTAGTACGGTGCAATATGAACATCAACTTAAAATTGAAACAGACGACACATTGCTCTGATTGTTTTGATAAAGTGGGCTTTTTTATTGATTGTAGGAATGGCCGATGGAATCTGTAAACTAGAGAAAATTTTCCATTGAGACATAATAACAATGATCCTATCATTATCATTATAATTAATTTGTATCCAACATAAAACAGCTCGATACAAATTTGTTAAATAATACTTAATTTATATTCAATTTCCCTCCACTGACAGTGTTCTTTATAATTTCGTGTCAACATGGCATTTCTTTCATGTTTAATTTAATATGATTGTTAACTTCTCAATTGATTATTCCCGCATGTCTGTTTTGAATCAAATACAGAAATGTTTAGTTTTTGGTTTAGAATCGTATCTGATCAAAACTATTCCAGAAACACAAATCTCGTACACATTATACAACTAGTATTATTATCACAAGTCTGAAAGACGGGATGAAATGCATGCGCCATTGTCTCTGTAAATACGGATTGCGTTTACATGACAACCATTTAGTTCCGTTAAATTGCTGATAGACTGTCCCCAAGTAACACGACGGGTGCCACATGTGGAGCAGGATTTGCTTACCCTTCCGGAGCACCTGCGAACACCACTAGTTTTTGGTGGGGTTCTTGTTGTTTATTCTTTAGTTTTCTATGTTGTATCCTGTGTATTATCGTTTGTCTGTTTGTTATTTTCATTTTTAGCCATGGCGTTGTCAGTCAAGTTATTTTCGATTTATGAGTTTGACTGTCCCTCTGATATCTTTCGTCCATCTTTTATCTACTCAGTTATCAGTTTAGGAATTATGAAAAAGTTACACTTATACACAGACAAGAATTATGTTTAAGTTTAAAATCAAAAGCTCGTTGCAAAAAACACACCAAATAACTGTATTTATTATGGATTTGGTCTTGATCTGAACAAAACCTTAGGTAGTCTTGGGTTTACAAATATAATACATCCTGGATTGTTTATATCCGTGATAAAAAAAAAAAACAATGCCAATGAAACCCTTGTCTTTGCTGGATATTGAACTACACAGTCACGTCTAATAAAAAAGTGTAAACTAGCTTGAAACAAACATTTAAGGGTTCTTATGCGCCTGTTGCAAGACGAGTTATTGTTCCAGTCTTGCACGTCCTTCGTTCCCAGTTCAAGTTAAAATGATTGTCCTTCATCCTGGTTCTCAAACTCTGTAAAACTTATTTAATGAATTATTGTTAATTTGGTAGTACTGAATATGCATGAAATATCTGTCACTGGACGTTAACCCGATTCATTCGAGTTAGTCAATCAATGAAAACTGTATTGAATTAGACCTTTTTACGTTTGTAAATGCAGAAAAATTTTGTACGGTTGGTTAGTGTCCTTGAAACACCAACTCCCAAACTGTTGAGCGGTCATTGAACCACGTTGATGTATGACTTCTAAGTTTTATAATCGTTCGATCTAGGGAGCATTGTGACTAATTGACTGTCATTTTTTTTGTGCACTTAAAGTTCAAAAACTGTCAACTGTCAAAGATCTTTACGTAAAATGTATGCCTCTTCGGTCCAATTAAAAAACGAAAAAAAACTTCCTTATCCATTTCGTGAGATGAGATGTTAGAATAGTATCAGTAAAATAACTTAAGACTAATTACAGGGGTTTCCTTTTTAAGATATAACTGTCTTGAATTTCTTGACTTCCATTCAATTTATATTCCCTAATGAATCTTTCAAAGAACTTGCAATTTTCTTTGACTACTAAGTGGTTGTTCCTTTTATTACTTGTATCAAAGGTATACATGCATTTTAATTGCCCTTTTAAAATCAGTCGTTGCTTTTATAATTTATATGGTTGCTTTAAAATTCAGCAAAAAAAAATCTGCCTCAATGAAATGATGCAATGTCACACCAACATTAAGTCACATCATTTAAATTTGGTCAAATGCCTTTCATTGGAAATTAAGGATGATTTTCGTGTAATTCTATAGTTTTCGCTGATTGATCGAGCTATAAACTGTTATTTCTTTTGACTTTATCGTCCAGAACCGATCAGATATCAAATAGTCAATTTCATGGAAGACTTTAGACACAAATCTGTCCGATGTTCGTTGAACTGACTGATTACGTGTTATAATAGTCCTATATTATTCTGCTACTTTTTCATCTCTATTTTTTTTATTACCTAATGGTATTTCATTTTTTCGGTTAATTATTTTGTAGATATCACTTTGAAGTACTTTTAAATACCTTTCCTTTCTGAAGAATACGACATAATATTATTGTAGGATGCGAACTACTTAAACGAAAACAATAGTTATATACTTTCTGATTTATTAGATATTTTTGGCTTTCCAAACTGTTAATAGTGAAATAAAATTTCTTACATTGACTCGAAAGATGAAATATTGTTTTTTCGATTCACATTTAGTTATAATAGGGACTCTGAAGCTGTCTATACGATACGTGTTTTATAATTGCTGAAGGAGACATATAACAAAACTATAGTTTAAATTCACATAAAAGTGCACCCTAAATTTAACAGCATAACGTCCAGCAGACAATAGTTCAGTCACGTTTCAGCAAAATGCATTGTCTGTGTATGTAAAGGTAATATCTTTGGCTTTTTAGCTGAACCGCGAAGTCAATATATAGGAAGGAGTCTGTTACTACAGAAACTCAAACTAGTCTACTTACTATTAAGGGAGGGTAGTAAACATAACCTAATAATAACTTCACGGTTCAGCTAGTAAGCAAACTAGCCAAATAGTTTACCTGTACCTACACAGGTAATTCATTTTGCTGTAACGTGACTGAACTGTTGCCTGCTGGACGTTTTGCTATTTAATGTATGATGCACTTTTATCAGAACTGTATTCTGAATTATTATGAAATGATATTTTATTCATTTAAACTATTTTCAAAGTACAACAATGTAAAACAACAAATTTCATTTTACGATTATATTAGAAATGATTAATTTGTTTACTTTCAACTATAATACGATAAATAAAAATCTTATTTATTAAAAACAAATATGACACATTCGTGTCTATAAATTGTTTACCTTTTTATAGTGGTCATGTAAAATGTACATTTTACCTTGACCTCTGTACATTGCAATGTATAATCTAAAGGTTTCTGTCCTTGTACTGTGCATCAATGTCTAAAGGGCATTTGTTTGGATATGATAAATTAGATACTGTTATAACCTGTATTCGTTATAGTAAAGATTTGTTTTCCATTTACTTGAGAGAAATGTGTTCCTTCCTTCTTATATGGTATATGAATTTGATATATATTTAAGATTGAGTTTCACAAGGTTTGGTGTATGTTGTTTATTTTTTATTAAGTTGTTGCCAGTTGTTGGTGCATTTACAATTATTAAACTCTTACGGAGTCTTGAAATCAAAATTTAACAAAGGTGTCTTGTAATGCCCTGGTTTCAGAGGGGCTTAAAATTGCTGATAAAGTCTCACGATTCATTCTTGGTCATTTTTTTATAATATCTTAAATGAATATTACGTTCCCTTTGTATGAAAATTGATAGATTTCGGTGCAGTAGTATACAATATTGTGATACAGTATTGGAAGAAAACATAAAACTGTGATGTCAGTCTGTTTTTTTTAACCAGTTTATATTGAATTGAACAATATATAAAAGTAAAGGTATATTCTACTATCTGCAAGTATATCTTACAGATCAGTGGTGAAGAAAATAAGTAGTAATGATTTTTTTCCATTGATCAAAGTCATAAAACTAAAGTCATATTTATAATTTATGTATAACTAAAGAATGAGTATGCATGAATAACTTCTTACCTACACTTAATAAACTGTGCTTATTACTTATTTATTAAAACCTATAATTGGAGATCCTTGGTTTTTATCTACCGAGCGATATCGTTATAACAGTGTCACTTGGTGTTGAAATAGTGTAGTTATTTCACCAGGAAGCTTAAAGACAGTTGCTTCTTTTTTAATTTCCTCTCAAAGTGTTGTATGTCTTCCTGGATGAGACTTTATTTATTACATTTATGGTTATATTAGTAAAAGATAATAGGGACATTGCAATGACTTGACATGGTGTCCGTGTTCTCATTATATTATATTAGGAATAATTTGGAATATTGGAAGTTTCAGGTAAGGCAATATATTTCAATCATATTTGTCGACAATTGGTCATGGGGACTTGACATGAGAAAGTGGGGTAGTATTTTGACAAGTGACTCACGATATGATAGAATATGGAGCATAAAATAGATTAGAATCTATAAACGTGAAGAAAGATTTGTTTCAATCGATCTACTTCTTCGGATTTTTTTTAACAACAACAATTTCTTTTTCTACTATCTAGTTGTTACTAACTGTCTTATACAGTACAGAAATCCTTCACATGTTCATCTTTTTGATATTATAGTGAACGTTAGAATATACGAAGTGGTTCAATAAAATAGAAGTGGCACTCCTCATGTTGCTTGTGGCATGTAAAAGATAATAAAAGTATACGGCAACAATATTTCTGCATCAGCTGCGTATTTCGAAAATAATCTCTACAATCACCAGATACATGTACCACCTAGGTTAGTTATCCTATTCAATAGCTTCAATGCTGCCCGAGGTCAAAATAGAAAACAAACGTTGAAAGGCAGATATAGCCAGCAAAAAAAAGACCAACATATAGCTGAGCCCGAACAAGGACCAGAACTACACATATGAGAGATACTTTCATTAGTTTGAAACGATTTCCTAAGAAAATATGACTACGATAGGTAGCGCATATCCTTGATGTATCTGTAACGCAACAATGTCCTGTAGAGTAATTGGTTTTGTATATGCAACAGACTTTAGACAATACGTGTTGAGAGGGTAACATACGTTAGACAATGTGTGTTGCCAGGGATAACGTTTCCTGCTATACATTGTACTCATTAACCACCGTCATTCCCAAAAATAATTAATGCATGTTTTATATATAATAGTGCAAACTTGTGATCTAAAACAAAGTTGATGTGTACTTTTAGAAAGGAAAAGTTCTTTTTTTGGTAGAATGTATTTGGCTGTAGACGTTAAGCTTTTAATGGTGTTCGTTGACAAAGTTGACAAATTGTGTAGGCAACGTTGGTCTTAGACGGGTAATTGGCTGTCCGGTGTAGAAGCTCTAACCATTTTTTATCTGTTTTGTTTCCCGAAGCGTAACATGTAAATGGAAATCATAGACACTTTTTAACGATTGCGTTGATTTAATGAGCGTTTATTAAAGATGAAAAACAAATGTAAATATACAGTAACTTGTGCGTTCACCAAAATTTTGAATATCTTAAAATGATCTCCTGATATTAGCTATATTTGTCTGATAAAATCTCAAATTTATTAAACACGTGTTTCTTCGTTTAAAACAAAAACAAACACCTAATTAAATTAAAGAAGTATTCTAATTTATATAACAGGAGAATGAAGTTTGTTGATGATAACCTTATCCTACTACCACACACGAGATATAACGCTTGATAATTGAAATTTATTTAAAACAGGTGTAAGTGGTAATTTCTTTCAAACAAGGCGTTAACGCGTGAAGTACTTCCTATATACATAGATATTTTCCCGTTTGTACTATATAAGTTATGTGAGAAAAGCTGCATATGAATAAGGCCTACTCAAGTTAAATGCTAGTTAATTGATGTTTTATGTCTATCGCGTAGAGTTACCAGTTTATATTTAATACTAAAGAAAATATCCGTGTTTAGTTTATAAAATATTTAAATAAATACTCAATACATTTGCTTGAATACAACATGTCTTCATAAATTCATTCGACAAGCCACTTCACATCTTTATGTTGAATTCATACATTTCAGTATTAGGACATAGTAGTCAACATTTTTACCATAAGTTAAAGCCGCATTAATGTATTCTCGAATGTATTGCGTGATGACTAGGAATTTCGCTCTTCATTAAAAATCCTCCCGTTATATTTTTTGCGCGGGCTATTTTTACTATGAGGTATAAATTGATCTATACGTGTCAAGCTTCTTGCTTATTAACTTTTGATATTTGTAATTCTACCATTCGATCGCATCAAACTCCACTGATTTTATGTAATATTAATCTTTTTTTCTACATTTACTAACACTTAATTCTGTTTGAAGTAAGCTAAGCAGTAATTTTTCACTAAGTCGTTTTAAATTGTCATCTTCAAACTACAAATGAGTTTCCTGATCAGCATTGTCAAGTTTTAAATTATATGTTATTTACATGCAAAAAAATGATGAATATTCGTCCTAATCACATCAGTCTTAATGCTAACATGCCACTGGATGCCGTATTAAACAATAGGGACATTAGACCTTTTGTCCCCCTCGATTGAGTCGATTCCTGTGGCAAGAACAAACCATCGTACACTCTACAAACAAGGTCCCATCATTGTGAATACTAGTTTCATGATTTTTCATTCAAGTTTTACATTTTCTTATTTTTATCTTGTCTATCAAAAACTATTTTCATATATATACACGATTTGTAATCAGCAAGTAATCATATGAATGTGTAATCTTGAAGTAATCTAAAAGTAATCTTGATTACACCGGTTTTTTGCAATGTAATCGATTACATTACGATTACTTGTAATCAGAAATGGCATGATTACTGATTACATAGGATTACACTGCAAAATATAATCGATTACAGCTGATTACGATTACTGATTACGATTACCCCATGCCTGCTCGATTCCTGTGGCAAGAACAAACCATCGTACACTCTACAAAAAATGATGAAAATTAAATGCATCTCATTCCATTAAATGTATATTCTAAATGTCTCTCTTTTCATGTAACAGGTTACGTATCGCGAAGTACAGCAACACAATTTACCAAAAAACAAATAAGTTAAAGCTAAATATCAACTTATAAAAACATGATTACTAATACAGAATCGTGACAAAGGTCGGTGTTTGTCTCCGCCAATTTGAACTGACCACACTACGGTATTAAAACTAAACTAATGTTTATTGTCTCATAGAAGTAGTCAATTGGTTGCCTTAAAACCAAGCTTTTAACGGTTAAACAAGTTAAGATGGATCGCATTCCAACTAACGGGCTTTATAAACAATATTCCCGTTAAAATATGCGATATAACAATTGTAATAATGTTTCTAGGTAGTCAGGTACACTTAAACTTTTCAAACCAAATATTTATATTTAATACATAATGTATGAAATAATGTTGATAATTCAATTGTTACGCCAAGCATGTGTAGCTCGTGTAATATTGAAATAAGAACATGGGCTTTGTTAACTTAGAAATGAAGAGTGTCAAATGTAATAGAGTTAACATTATCGTATAAAGGATACTCATACTCTTATATCGAAACTCTTGTGTCATAAATGTTCAGTGCTATCATATTTATCCTGGCTTTTATGGAAGGACGCTAAATTGTGTTTTGCACGTAATGATTTGTTCCGGCCTTAATGGCTTGCCAATCTCGGTTTTTAAAAAGGTGAACTACTAAAATAGTAAAATAGGTAGCTGAAACAGTTTTCGTGAAGAAAGACAATTAAAACAAACCATTTTATGTACTCTTTTTACTTCTGCTTTTATATTTTATTTGTTTGATCTTCACAAATCTACTTATTTGTACACACTTCCTCATTTTTTAGTTACTTCTGTTACATATATATCAACATTGGACTAAAGAGCAATTGAGTTTTCGGCTGTGCGTTTGCAGTGAATTTTTGTATTCTATTACCTGATGTAGTCTATACTGAGTTGATGGATACTCTTAGAGACCAACAGTCTATGTACCAGCAGTGGTATTGGCCCAGTGCTGGTTAACCGAATTAAAATGTTATCAAGCGCATGCGTCCGAAGCGAAAAATTGATACTCAATTTAGATTTTTTTTATTTGAGATAAAAAGAAAAGTTCTTTTTTTGTGATTTTAGCGTATCGACTCGACCTACCTACAGATGACTACAACTGTTTCTAAAATATCAGATATAGCAAAATATGATAACTCATTAAGAAAATCATTAAAGAATCAATTGATAGTAGAATGTTGAGATATAACAAACTGTTATCATCAAGCAATATAGATAAGCTTTATTTGGTTAACGATGCTTATGATTTTGTAAAAACGGCAAGCAAGCGAAACATACTTCTAAAAAAAATGTCAAGCAAGCAAATCTTGCTTCTTTAAACGGCAAGTAAGCGAAATGTACTTCTTGAGAGACTGATTTCAATTGCATAGATTAATATTAATCAAGCTATTATTTTATCATTTTCATTTCACTTTTTCTTTATATGAAGCATTTTTCAATCTTCGTTTTTATCTTCTGGTCCATAATGGATTGTCCATTTATTTATAATCAATGCAAACTAAGGTTGTCTACAGTTTAATGTCTGTGTCTTTTGTTTGTCTGTCCATGGTTATGACATTAAGGTATTTTATAGACATGCTATATCATTGTTAATGTGATTTCATTTCCTTTTTTGTTAAAGAATGGTCGAGTGAAAGAACGGTACTTGTTAGGATTAGTTTATCATATTCACCTTTTACCTCGTATTTTCAACTTTAAAGGCAAGAGAATCGTATATAATATACTTTTTCACTTTTTTGGTCTTTTGGAAAATGTTGTTTGTGCTGTTTTTAGACCCTTCTACAACGAAATTTGTTTGACATGCACACGTATAAAAATTTGCGGTTTTTATCCAACGCAATCATAGGTTCGAACGTAGTTTTCAATTAAGACTCGTTTATATATATTTTTTGTTTGGGCATGTATCATATTTTCCCTCCGGTTTATATGATCCGTTCATCCTATATTGTCTCTTAAAATTCAAGAGTCAATCTTAAATTGAGAGTAAATTATATGGCCTTCCAAATACCGTTTCGATCCCTAACATCACTGAAGAGACATATATTGTCGAAATCTAGATCTGGTGTACTAAAGAAATATTGACACCGAATGTTTGTGGCACAACATCCTGTCCACAAGTTAACAATTTTTTTTCTGTGACGTATTAAATTTATATTCAGATCCATTTTGTTACATCTTGTGATCAATTTTATTTGGCAATCGTCAATGGCAGTCAGCAGGGTTAAAGAACATCAGTTGTTCGACCTGTTAGTCAAATGCGTTTTGTTTAAATATACTTTTTCACTTTTTTTGGTCTTTTGGAAAATGTTGTTTGTGCTGTTTTTATACCCTTCTACAACGAAATTTGTTTGACATGCACACGTATAAAAATTGCGGGTTTTATCCAACGCAATCATAGGTTTGAACGTAGTTTTTAATTTAGACTCGTTTATATATATTTTTTGTTTGGGCATGTATCATATTTTCCCTCCGGTTTATATGATCCGTTCATCCTATATTGTCTCTTAAAATTCAAGAGTCAATCTTAAATTGAGAGTAAATTATATGGCCTTCCAAATACCGTTTCGATCCCTAACATCCTATATATTGACTCTTAAAATTCAAGAGTTAATCTAAAAATGAGGGTACTTTCTCAAAAAATGAGGGTACTTTTTATATGGCCTTCCAAATACCGTTTCGATCCCTAACATCACTGAAGAGACATTTATTGTCGAAATCCGGATATGGTGTACTAAAGAAATATTGACACCGAATGTTTGTGGCACAACATCCTGTCCACAAGTTAACAATTTTTTTTCTGTGACGTATTAAATTTATATTAAGATCTATTTTGTTACATCTTGTGATCAATTTTATTTGGATATAGCCAATGGCAGTCAGCAGGGTTAAAGAACATCAGTTGTTCGACCTGTTAGTCAAATGCGTTTTGTTTAAATATACTTTTTCACTCTTTTGGTCTTTTAGAAAATGTTGTTTGTGCTGTTTTTAGACCCTTCTACAACGAAATTTATTTGACATGCACACGTATAAAAATTGCGGTTTTTATCCAACGCAGTCATAGGTTTGAACGTAGTTTTCAATTTAGACTCGTATATATATATTTATATATATTTAATTTTTATTGGCTGATTGATATCATCGGTTGTTTAAAAAACTTCTGTTTAATTAAAAAAAAGTTGTCTTGCTTCATTGCTCCTTACATACACTAACCCAAATGGACTAATTTTTTTTACCTTTTCCTTCTTGTCATGAGAATGCATTTATGTATTTCCAGGTAAACTCATCTCGGCGTCGTCTTTGAGTATTTTATAGTCAGTATATATATGCTTTTGATTTGTCAGAGTGTGTTTAAACCATACACGTTAACTGATACCTATGGAAGTACAGTTCATGTTTGATGTTTCATTGCTATTTGAATATCATAGCATCTTCCCTTTTTCATAATCATACTTTTTTCGCTTTATCATTATGTGACTTCTTTTTACGCGTAAAATATCCCACTTAAAGTTAAAAGCAAAATGTTGTTTATGATTGAAAGTTCGCCTTGATGCTGATCTGACTTTAAAATCAATATAAAAACATGATATCTGTATTCGGTTGGTGTTCTGTTGTTTTTGTAGCCACTTTTTATTCCATATCTGTAAAAATTGATTTTGAATTACATCCATATCTTTATAACTCGTTTATCTAGATACGATTTTGTTGGCGTTTTCCCGATTGGCGCTTTAAAGCATCTTAATACAATATCTTCTTGAATAATAATGCCTGCAGTGGTTTTTTTTAGTGCAAACGTTAGAAAACAATGGCAATTGCTATATAATATATTTCTTCGTAAATTCTAAAATATTTTTCAAATTTATTCTTAAAAGAAACAAAATGATATTTGCTTTATTTTTATTTTCTACATGAGTATATTGTTATCAAACATCGATTTTCGAAAGTCTACCATCTATCTGACTTAGGCCTTTGTATATGTGTTTTAAACCTTCTCGTCTATATATAATATCTGCGGAAGATATCTATTTCATTAATTACACTTTATATGTATAATGGTTGGTGTCGACATTGCACTTTATTTAAATCAGTTGTCGTTATGCATAAATGGAACATTGTAATATATTTCATGATAGGTGACTTGGGAAAATTTTAATAAAGGACAACATTCATTTTGATGAAGTCAACGGTCATTTCATCATATTAACTGCTATAAGTGCCAAGACAGGGATAGTGGATATGTAATTTCGTACGTCTCTGGTGTAAAGTTAAGATCTATCATTAATCCCAGAATTCATATACGAGTTATAAAACAGATTGATGTAAAATAATTCAGTGGTTTGATTCATGTAAAAGTTTCCGAAGTTTCACATCCCAGCAATAGAGTAACGAACTCGTATAGTTATAATGAAAGTATCTTTCATCGGAGTGTTGTAACGGGTGTTTTATGTTAATTCTCGACATAATTAACTTAATCATCAGCTCACTCTAAATACATCAAATACTCACATACATGACATAGCTTTGACGATTCACATCAATAGTCAACGAAAATTAATTGAAGGTTATTGAGTATGCACAGCGCCTCACAGCGCCTCATAGTGTGTGTAAAAATGCCGTCGTTAACCATTTTTTGAACTGTTAATCTCTTGTTGAATTGAATTAAAGCACTTCAAATGTTATATAATATACTTTAATGGATTCGAACCTGAGGAGTAGCGTAAAAAAGGAAAACTTTACTGCACATAGTACATTCTCTGCGAAAGCAGTAGAGTTTAACCTTCATATATTTGTGTAATCAATGCACAAGTTTCTTATTTTCAATCCCTTTCAAACCCCTTTCTTTATCGAATAGGATAACTGTGATGCTATCAATAAATGTAAAGGGTCGCATGGTCTTAGCGCTATAGTGATAGGGTTGGAATCCTCTGCTATTTATACATCGTCCGTCATGCGAATGCACTGTCATAATCGGAAAGAGGACACAATCGGTAGAGATCATAAGACAACAGTGGTATCCAAGTCAGCCTGCACATCTAGTGGTTGTCGTTTGTTGCTAGATATCGGGTTTTTTTTTCGTTAATGTTTCTCTACATTAATCAGACTGTTATTTTATTCGTGTGCCTTCTTGGACATTTTCAATGCCGGGGCCTTTCAAAACTTTCTATGTTGTATGGTATTTATCTCTAGTTGATTATTTCTGTCGTTTTGTCTCTGATAGAATTTTGTTTCTTTGGCAGTCATTTTATATCTTGTTTGGTTTAATTTCGGTTAAGCTTTTGCTTTTGTCTTTGTGTCAATATTAAGTTCGTTAAAGATTTAGCTATCCTTGCATTTATCTGTAGTTTTAACTAATATTTAAAAAGTTGGAAGAGGTCTGAAAAATCATAAATCTGAAATGAAATCATCTCCAACAGACTTATATCTTGTTAATTCTGTCAATCTGACGGACATTGATTGATACATTCTTTATACTTGAGATGATTTCAAGGGGTGAACAAACTTCACACCTTCTCTGCAGGTAGTGCTGCTTACCAGAAGAATAATCTGATTTAAAAGTACAGATATCCTTTTGTCTATACACTAGGATATTTATTTTTTATCCTAACTTATTAGTTTTATAATATTGTAACGTCCATTATTTTTCTCATTTACAGATATTGTACTGTTTCTAACGCATTACGTATTGTTACGTCTATTATTTTTCTGATATACAGATATTGTACTGGTTCTACCTCATTACCTCCCTTGTTTCTGGTGGCTGTCTCCTTGTTTCCCTTTGAATGCTATATTGGTTTTAAATTGCTTTAATTAGAATGACGATTTTAATAAGGTTGTCCTTTTTACAACTTTGATCTTTCACAAAAACTACTGAATAATTTATCACAAGGGATCATCTTTTCATGGTCCATTTAACTTGTTTGAAGATATTTATGGAATAAGTTTAAAGATATCTAAGCAGACATTTTATGACATGACATTATATTTTTCTACTTTTATTGTTTATCGATAATAAAAGGTCAGACTGAGAAAATAGTATTTTGGGAAAAGAATAAAACTGTATGTGATCAATTAGATAATAAATTGTCGTTTCTTAAACGTCCAGTACCATAGACCGAAAACATACTCGGAAATAGAACGGTCAACTTGTTCTGAAAGGACGTGTTTTTAGGGAAATATTGGAGCATTGGTGCGATTCTGAAAAAAACCCAGAATATATTTAATGTGAAAATGTTAGTTCAAAATGCAGTTAAATGATATAAGCAATGAAGATTCCTGAACATCCACATCAACTCCTCCACCTTTTGTTGATAATAGATTGAGTACATCTAGACTGTGACATGTTCAGTCTGTTAACATGTTAAACTGTTTGGCAGACTGAAATATTTACATTCTTACACGAGAAATAACTATGGAAAAAACTTGTGCAGAAGTCATAATCATCACAATGTTTTATTACAGAATATGAATAATGAAGACGTAACGTCAAGTTTGTGCCAGGAATTCATCTAATACTTAGAGGTAAGTAAGTTATTTTTGTGCCTATTGGCGAGAACGAAAGCCCACGGATATATACAAAGAAGTTATATAAAGAACACATCAGTCGATACCTTATTACTTGGAATGTTATTCAAAGAATATATACTGTATAGGTCAAGACATTAATCGGGTCCTTGGGTGATACGGGTATGATTTTTTATTGGATTTGATTATTTTATAAATAGTCTTGATAAATTCGGTCGGTACATTATTCAACCTTTGATCGCGTACAAAATAGATGAATGTGGCTTGATTGCCAGAGATACAACTATCCACCAGTATTTTACACTTCTTGACAGCCGTATTGCTTGAAAAGAATCGCAATAGTGAGTTAGTATCCAAACAATAAAATAAGCAATTTCTGACAAAAGGGTGTTTATAAATTATGTCAGATCTGGTATGTTTTCAAAATATTTTTTTTGACTAAAATCCAAATTCTGTTTCGGTCATTCACATAAAAGTCACATTCCAGCTTTTCTTTACCATAGGATATATCGTCTATAACCGTTCAGGCATTAAGGAAAATATACTTTACAACTAGAAAAGAGACGAAACACTATTTATTTAGAGAAGAAAATTACAGAATGTTGAATCAAATTATCTAAAACTAAATTGCCTATAAAAGTTATTTGATGAAAGAAGTTGCTTGGTTGCGGTGAAGGGTTCTAATTTATCGTATCAGTCCCCTTTTTTTACTCAAATAGATATATTTCATTCTCAACTTTATCTAATTTACTTGTTTAAATGTTAACAGAAATTATGGATCATAAAGTTACATAGAAATTACTATGATATATCTTCTCTTCTTCAATTACCAAAAAAACATCGTTTGAAGATTTTATCAATTAGTTTCCAATTTAGAAAAACATAAAGATCTATATTGTATAAATGATCAAAGAAGTTATAACCGGAAGTAAAGTTAATTAATGGCAAACCAAAAAAATATAATAGAAAATCAAAAGATAAAATAAACTATTCGATCATATTTCTTGGGACTATTTTTTTTATGACCCTGATCATTTCAATTGGATGAATATTGCGTTACATTTTGAATCGATTCAGTATCAAAGCGAAAAGACACAACATTCTAGAACAGTTATATGAGACTGATATTCATTATTACAAATACATATTTTAAGTCATTTTAAAAATGTACATGTCTTGATACTTTGCTATCAGTGTGAAGTGATTTGTTTGGAAAACTGTTTACAAATTTGTAATTGTATAATTCCATGTCAAATATCAGTTAGGATGTGTCATTTGCATAATCAAAAGATAAAGTATGCGATGAACAAAATAAATAGTATGATCATAATGGTCAAAAACCAAAATCACTGTATGTGAAATAGATTCGTGTGAAATTATACACATTTTGGTAATTCAATTTAATTTCTAAAAAGAAACAAGACATTCCTGTTTTATCATCAACATCTAGTAGGATTTTATTACCAAACTATTGTTAGAGAAGCCATTTAAATTAAAGCATTATTGAGAACTATGAATAATGCAGACATTATGCATATAGTAATAAAGTGCATGGTCTGCAGGTGTTCATACTACGAAAAAGTTTGCACATTAGAGAATTATCATTAAAATTGATTTAATCAAAAAACATAGATGTACTGTTGTTTACTTTATTCATATTTTTCACGATATATATTTATGGGTAATTGTGTCATATACGTACATTCTCGCCTTTTTTTTATTCACATCCTATTTTTAAGTTAGAGGGATAAATATTAATTTTCATTTTGATAGTTGTCTTATTGGCAATCATTCGATATCTCCTTACTTTTATTTGTCTGTGTTCATGGAAGTACAAATAAAAATATCCTTTACTGTTAAAAAAAAACATCCAAAATATTAAGAATGTCCAAAACGTCGCATCAGTTAATCACTTTTTGTCCAGCTCAGTAAACTTCATAGATAATTTACTCTCTTAAATGTCAATCTTTGACTATGCTTGGAACTAAAAGGGCAGTTATAAGTGCTCTGTAGCTTTAGTCTTTGTACATTTATGTTGAAGCTGTTTTGGTAATCTGAAAATCCAATCTTTAAAATTGAAGCAACTCGGATTCTTTATAGAAATAAAGCATCCAAAAAAGAAAAATGACAGTAACTCTTTCATTAGAATCACATGAACATTTATTTATGACACACTAATGTCCTGATATAAAATACACTTTATATACTGATATAAAATACACTTTATATAAAACAGTTTTTGTTTCATAATACATTTAGTTTGTCTAATGTATTTATATTAGAATGGTATTTTGATGAGTTCATAAATGCCTTTTTCTGTTTTGATAAGTAGTTTTTACGAATTGAAACATAATCCGATTTCTTTTGATGTATAAAGTTGCACATAAAAAGAGGACATTGCACTTTGCAAGGTCAATATGATATTGATAACATAATAAGTTTTAATATAATAAGAGATTATGTTTGAAATGCCTAATATCAAGCTGATTAACTGTAACGGTTATCTTCAATTAATTTTCTTGATGTATGTCTTTCTGTCAGAGACCAGTATAAACAAATTCTTAATAAATAGAGCACTCAATTTGTATTTCCATTAATTACTCTCTTATTATTGTAAATGTGAACAAGTGCTTCGGCATCACAGTTTAATTGATTTATGTAATTTACTTTTTGGTCTACTTTTTGACCTAGAATTTTCTTTGCAGTATAAATCTTACATCCACTTAGTACCTAACAAATGTCAAATATCAGAATTCCGGTTATTAACAAAAATATTAGGTGCGAAAGTATAGTCCAAACCATAGACACTTAATGAAATATATATGGACTATGTTTGTAATTGTATCATAGTAGGGCTATGTAAATGGATGTACCATAATGGATGTCATAATATGACCAAGTACGTAGCTGTATCATAAAAGGACAAAATACGTAGCTATATCATTATATGACCATGAAAGTAGCTGTATCATAAAAAAAACTAGTACGTAACTGTAAAACAAAAGGACAATTACTTAGCTGTCTCATAATACGATCAAGTAAGTAGCTGTATCATAAAAGGAAAAAGTGAGTAGCTGTATCATAGAAGGACAAACTACGTATCTGTTTCATAAAAGGACAAAATACTTAGCTGTATCATAAAAGAACTAAGTACGTAGCTGCATTATAAAAGGACAAACTACGTATCTGTATCATAAAAGGATAAAATACTTAACTGTCTCATATTATGACCAAGTTCGTAGCTGCATAATAAAAGGACAAACTACGTAGCTGTATCTTAAACGGACAAAATAATCAGCTGTATTAGAAAAGGACCAAGTTCGTAGCTGTGTTATAATACGACTAAGTACGTAGCTGTTTCATAAAAGGACATAGTGCGTATCTGTATCATAAAGGACCAAGTACTTAGCTGTATCAAAGTAGAAGCAGGTAAATAGAGGACCATTGTAAGACAACATTAATGGATGTAGCATAGTGAAAACTAGTACGTACATGTATCATAGTCTAATTATATGAATGTACCGATTTAGCTAGGTGCTTGAATGTATCATATATAAACCCTGAACATGAATGTACCATATCAGAACCACGTACCTGTTCCTACTATGATTCATCGACGAATATCTTCACTACAATGGTACATCGGCGTAATTTGTCTAATGGGATGTTTCGACATATTTGGATCTACTATGATTTATCAACATATTTGGTCCTACTGTGAAAAATCCACATATTGTTCCAAATATGATACTACACCGTATCTTATCATACTTTGATACATCACCGTATTTGGTCCTTCTATAACAGATTCACGCATCAGGCCTGCTATTATACTTCTACGTATCTGGTCCTACTATGATTCATCAATGTAATTGGTCCTACTATCATACATCAACGTATCTGGTCCTACAATCGATATTCGAGTTTCGAACAACGGTATACTACTGTCGCCTAAAATTATACATGGACGGATCTAGTCTTTCTATTATACATTTACGTTGTCTTGTCCTACTATGAAACACTCACTTAGTAGCTAATCCCACTATGATACACCAAGGTACATGGTTCTATTATGATTCCTCAAAGTATTTTGTCCTACTATCATATATTAACGAATCTGTTCCTGCTGTGATATACATCTACGTATCAGGTCCTACTATGATACATCCACGTATCTAGTTCTCCTATGAAACATCAGCGTATCTGGTCCTATTATGATTTCTCAACGTTTTATGTTCTACTATAACACAAACATGATATTTTCCTACTAAGATACATCCTTTTATATTGTTCTACTCTATCTCATCCACGTTACTAGTCCTGCTATGATACATCCATATATCTGGTCCTACCATAATACATCTAAGTACTGTATCTTGTCTTACAATAATACCTTCACGTATATGAGCCCACTATGATACATTCACGTGTCTGGTCCTACTTTAATACATCAACATACCGGGTCGTGCTATCGACATACCACTTATCGGTCACTCAAATCAAAAGATGGGGTAGGTCAACTTAAGTACATAAGAAGATTTGCATTAAAATCCCGAATGATCCAAAGTTGTGTCTAATACGGTTAAGACAATATAGCCGTATATCCGAGGGTAGGTAAACCGAAGTGTTAAGTTATTTAAACATTTTATGAAAAGTAAATGTAAAAATAACATAATTATATCAATGATATTCATGTCAACACAAAAGTACTGACTACTGGGCTGGCGATCATTTAGGGATGAAACGTCTATTATAAGTAGCATCAAACAGTTCTGTAAAAACTCTTCAAAAATAATAAAGCTTGTTATTTTGTACACCGAACTTTTGTTTTTTATGCATACAACTCATCAGTGGCACAAGAATTAAATCATTTGGAAGGTCAAATTAAATATGAAGTTGAAGAGCATTCGTTATCCGAAAATTCAGGAGAGTTCTGCCAACTACCGGATTTGATCAAATTGATAAAGCTATTTGCCCCAAGTTGTGCTCCTCAACTTTGTATTATATTTTGGCTACATTTAATTTTGGTTCCAACACCATTGAGGAGTCTTTTGTAGGGAACCACTGCATGTGTCGATGTCACTGCTTATGAACGTTTCATTCCCTGGGGTTACTAGCAGCTCAAGAGACAGCCCTTTTTAAGTTAAATTAACGATATAAAATTTAACTATTTCGCATATTGTGTAGACATTTATTCGGGTTAATACATGTATGAATATTTTGTTGACATGACCAATACCAGCCTTAAGATACACCATTGGAATTATTTGAGTTTAATAATTACTCCCATATCAGTTAAGTGGTCTATTTATCATATACAATCTTTGTTTTACATTCCAATTACCGACATAGCTCAACTTAAAGAAAGTTATAGCAAATATGTACTTCCGCTTTAATTAATAAACTAAAACATAAAGTGCAATTTGATTAATAAATAAGAGGATAGCATAATATTTTGGTAAATGTTTTTCATGGATATCCGATTTCTCGGAAAAGCCACTCTATTTAAATTCCTCTCGAAACAATATGTGAATGCCAATCATAGCAGGGTGGTAAATGTAACATTGTGCAGAGTTTCGAATTGTTATAATAATGATATTCATCTTAATATTCTCTATGTAAATATAAATATCAATTTTAATTTTATTGCTTTTGCAATGTACGTCATACATAACTGCACGCACTGGTTTTCACCTTTCTTAATATTTATTTAATTAAACCATCAAATAATATTCTGTTTTTATTTTGTAACCTCATTAAACACCGATAGCTGTATCTATGTCAGTTTCAATTATGTAAAAAAAAAATAACGTCAAAATTTTGGATAAATACCATTTTTTACTCTTAACAAGTCTTTGATATTTTTAGCGATAAATCAAATCGTTTGCTCAATGTTTTCTTCGATTAGATTACAAAAATAAGTGATTTCCATGTTCTACTCATAAATTATCCAACATTATTGTAAGACATATTTACATATTTTTGTCTTCTGAAAAAATATTTTTTTAAAGGAAATTTGATGATTTAACTTTAAAATAGTTTGTTTTGTAAAGTTATTTCTAATGTTAATTGGCATATTCTTATCAAGCTGCCAAAATCTACATCAAAATGCACAAGCAATAACTGAAAGAAAGTCTTAATCTCAATTAGATTGTATTGTTCTTGTTTAGCGTATTTTATTATAATTCAATTGTTTGTTGGTGTATTTGTGTTTTGAATGCATCGCGTCTTCCAAATTATAGTGGTAGCCAATATAAACCGTCCCTTAAATGAAATTTTCTCTGCCATTTTTTCCTATGGATAACTGTCTTCTTTGCATTTACACCATACCACCATGGTTGCTTCAATATCCCATCTTGCAGTTTTGTGTACAACTTGTGTTCCATCCGTATTCACGATTTAATGCCTTTTTTTTGGTAACCAAATTTTAAGTACAGGATATTCGTAAGTCTTTTAGTGAGCTAACTGAGGCAACAGTAGTAGACCTCTTGTTAGACCCTCACAATTTGGAGAAACAAATTTATGATCTAGCTTTTATAAAACTAGACTATTTTATTCATTAGACTTTAAACAGGATCTTCTCCCATTTTCTTACTTTCCATGCGTGGGTTTTTGGTTTTATTCATATTTCTTGGTTACTTTTTACTGAATGGAAAGATACCGTTATCCGGTATTGTTTTATTAAGGTTGTATTAAGCAAATTGGAGAATCGGTACGATATCTTATTTCCGTATGTTGGTGATATTATTATAATAATCGTGTTTTTCATATATAAATGGAAGATACAACGTAAAAATCACGAGTCAAATATTTCCTTGTCTGAATTTGTTCCTGCTTTCTATTTTTAACCAACAATCTTTTATCTCCTAGCAAAAACATGTTTCTTTTCTGTATTTGTCATAACGAATTGTAATCTTGACGTTAAGAGGAACACCATAGGGGTACGTACATATACAAATTATAAAAGTAAACAAACATTCCTGGTTTGCACCTCAGCTTCTGCTAAGTTATATCACATACCATGTCTCTGAGAAAAACGTAAGATGTTAGAACATTGCCTGCAATAAGAATTATGCTCAAACATTTGACATTGATGAATATCGGTTTACATTCGGCACAATACTGTTACCGTCCTAGCGTGTGTAACTCAAATGCAATAATGGGATAAAAATATGCTTTAAATGTATTTTGGACTTCGGTTTATTTTTAACTTTTTGTGGTAAGTATATAATTTTATATAATATACTTAAAGGCTGTTATCATACTTTAATTGTCAACAACATATCCTTAAATATTTTAAGTGGATAACGCTGTTTAAAGGGGATTGTTTAATGAAATTATCGTAGGAATAGTGTGATTTTTTTAATTTTTGTATATCAACTTTTATCATTCATTAAACAAAATTCGAAAATAAACATATTATATCTAATTTCTAGATAAATCATTGTATGATACTCATGGGATTTTTACCACAACGTTTTCCCTGAGGAAAAAACATTTATATTTGAACAAATTCATTTGTAAAGATGCATTGGCATTAAATGCAATTAATGAATAATTACTTTAAAATACATTCAATCTGGGAAATAACGTAACTTTACAACGAAATAAATCCCTTAGGTGAAATTCTTACTTTGAACCAATAGCTTCCCCCGTCTTATGATGAACTACGTACATACTTTTAATTATTAGAACCTTATGCTGAAGCGCAATGAACCTATAGCAGTTAAATATCGACAAAAGAGTTCGTGCAATATCAAATGTGTGAATTATATATTTTCATGTTTTTTAGTTCAATGCGACTGTCTGACTTTATCACTTCATTCATCATTTTTCATAAACTAAATTGACTACTATTAATTGTTATTGCTTATTCCATGTGAACTGTAGAATTTAAGAAAAAAGGTTAGTTGAGCTGTGAATTGACCATTTATTTAACTTTGATGCTCTACCACTCTAATAGTAATATTTGGTGGGCGTTTTGAAGTAATTTACCTTTATCTTTAAAATTCAATTTCTTGTTCGTATTAGTTATAACTGTATTCGGTTGCAACAGCCTAGGGCAAAGTTTAGCTTAAAGGTTTTGAATTTTGTTTAGAGCATTTTTGGTGTTGTTCCTCGCCATCATTTTACTTGACTTCCATTACGTTTAATATAGAGCGTACACTGTAGACACGTGTCGTGCCCTTTGTAATTAGCATTTAACTTTTTACTGTGCAATATACAATTTTCAACTCTAACAATTATTGTATTCTGTTTAAAGCTTGAATTGCTTTATGGGTTCCTGCATGGTGATTAGAACATTGTTTTATGATGACTGTTAAATAATATATCATTATGTGACAATGCTATACATTCAACGACCCTTTCGTGGGATATATCTGTTTTGAAAGGTAAAGATGGGTTAATGTATAGGGAGGAATTCATCTAGAAATCTGTCTGCCGTTTCATAAAGCAATCGCTAATAACGATTAACGTAGATTTTAGCGTGTAATTAACGACTACATAACAATTACGTTTACATGCGTTTCATAAAGCATACGTTGACGAATCGTTAGATTTTTCGATCGCTATACAATCGCTATTTATTTTTAGAACGGGAATCCCAGGATTTCGCACTTTCTATCTTTGGAGAAAAAAATGCTTGTAAACGACGGATAGTAAGTGTCTTAAGGGCATACGATACAGTTTTGATCCTGTATTAAAAAGTTCATGAAAATTTGCATATAGGCTATTTTTTACCTGATTAAATCAAATATGTTATAAAAAATATACCTCCATGTGCTACTTTTCGAGTAAAATGAGGTCGAAATTTTGTATATTTGCTCGAAATACAGATTTGTGGCCGTAATTTCTTTTTCGAAAGAAAGACATAACTTTTTTGTTATAATAGATAAAAACAAATTGTTTTTTGTTTAATAATCGGTTATATCTGTATTTTATAAATATCTTTAAAAATATGCAATTTTTTATTCAGAAATAACTCATATTTATCAAATGTTCATGAATTCAGGAATAAACGTAATTTTTTACTGCATGTTTATCACAATTAAAAAAAATCTTCTATTTACAGTTTTATAAAATTTCGGTCACATAACCTCCCTGCAAAATGAAACCAAATACCGTTTTGAAAAATAGAGGTCCATGAACTCGTTTTCAAATCAAATCAGTTTGAGTGATTAAAATCAGTCGAAAAATGCATCTTTTCCCAATATGTCGTAGTTTGACGTCGCGAAAATAACAAATTACGTTAGCAACGTCATTACCTTCCCTGTAACTGTATCGTATGCCCTTAATCCAAGAAAGCCAGAGTAATAATTGTTTCTCCAAAAAGGTAGACTTACTTAAATTGTTTCTAATATAAGTAAAAGAATAATATCCATGCAAGTCCTATATAAAGTATATAGTAGATAAGTTGAAAGTCTATTGCATGTATTGTCACATCTCCGTTGAATGGTCTATTCTAAACAAACACATATTTTGGAAATAAATTCCCAAGCCAAAAGATCTCAGCATTTGATTTTAGTACAACTTTTATCTTCAGTTAAATGTTATATCTTAGATGAATGAACAAATGTAACCTCCGTGGAATGTAATCTCCGTTAACGTTTTGGTAAAGAGTGCTTTCTTTCACGTCCGCAATTTTATCGAGTATGGCATGCCAAATAAACATTTATAAGTTAATTATTACGAACAGCAAATATAAATAAATTACAGAAAAAAATACATAAATTGTAATTCAGGCGACGTAAGAAGACACCATGTAACAATTTTTGAACTGCGTAAATGGTACTATTTGTCAATGTTGATAGCATCTGAAAAAACTTAAACAGGGAAAACTATTTTACTTTCTTCGTTTAAAAGGTATATTTGATCATATTTGATTTGTGATATGAGGTACTAGTACTGATAAGCTGAACGTTCAGTTTTATAACAGAGATAGTGCTGTTGGTTAGACGACATAACACAAATATGATATCTGATAGAATGAAAATTCGATCACTAGAATTAGGTTGTATTCGCGAGTACCCAAATATTCTACGCTGAACGTAAATAGTGAAAATAATTCAAAATAAGCGGTTCATACGCATGAAATTTATCACTAGGCTTTTTTATCATTTTTTTCTCACTATTAATTACTGTAACAGAGTTTTTTGAAGTCAATAATTATCTTGGTCTGACCTCTGTCATGAATTGTTTTATCAGTGGTATAAAATGTTATCATTGCTGAATAATTAAAATACATGTATTATTCAGAAGAATCCGTTATTTTCTATTCTTTTTTTATTGCCAATTTTTTTTTGTACTTCAAGTTTTTAGGGAGGGGGAGGTAATTATTTTCTATTCTATAAACCATATGATATATCTTGGTTTGTTTCAAATAAATATCTGATATTCAAACAGAAAAGAATGGATAATATTAATAGTATAAGATCATCAACAAGGAGATTCTTTTTAGTAAGTGATTTTCACATTCGACCACTCTTCGATCTCTACTTCACCGTACACGAGGACACATGACTGCTACATGCTACTGCTCTAAAAGTGTGTGAAGATCTGAGTAACTTTCATAACTCTGCTTCTGCTAAAATATATTGGCAACATTTTTTTAACTGCACAAAAATTCCTCCATGTACAGTACGTGTCTTAACTTTTGCAAGTTGAGGTAACAGCTTGGTATAGTCGTGATGGAAGCGTAGTTGGGTCGTGGTGAAAACGAGATGGTCACAGTGAGGTCGTAGCGCAGTCTCTCCAAATAGAAACACGCTTTCGCTACGCTCTCGCTACGATGTTACAGCGACCTTTGCGAGCTTACTAGGCTCTTACTACACTTCTACTACGACCTGATTTTATCACGACCGCACCACGATTGTTTTGAACATGTTCAAAGTTGGCCACGCTCATCTCGATCTTGAAGACATCACCACGACCGTGATACCACCTTACTGCGGTCTACACGATCGTACTAAGATCATCGAAATTCGCATTTTTTTTTACAGATCTTAGTGCGATCGTGGCCTAGTGGGACCGTGGTATTAAATTGCCGTATATTTATAACATTTAACGTTATCAAAAAAGAGATTCGTTTAATCCTTTGGTATAACTTAGTTATTTAAGCATTACCCATGCTTGTTAACTATTTTAATAGGATAGGTACTGTATTTTGTTATTGCTTTGTTCATGGTTTCAAGAGATTAATGAGTCAATACACAAAACAAAATATTCACGTTTTTTTAACATTTTCTTTTCTGGACATTGGTTCACGAATAAAGCACTTTGCATGCAGTGAGTTTATCATATTTTAGACAATGAGAGTGTTAAAAAAAATATAAAATAAATATATAATTGTTCTTAAACACAAGTACATGTACAAATTAAAAGCGTAATATCACAGCGAAATATCTATCAATATAATAAATAAAAAAGAAGGAAGATATCTTTATTACTGCATGCCCGTATATCAAAATATTTTTTTTTAAAGTTTTCTTGTCGCTAAATTTATTCTCCTTGTCGCTTCTTGTTACAATAAGAAAATACAGTATGATTTCAAATAAGACAACTGTCCATTCTAGACCAAATGCCGTAAATGTAAGGTCACCGTACGGCCTTCAACAAATAAGCAATCAATAGATATGATAATATACAGGAAAAAACGACAACCAGTACATCACAGACTGTAGACTTTATATGTCGTTACCACAAGATAGTTATCTCGTTCTTTCATACACGTAGCCGAATAATGCCACCGTATTATCGAGATTCGGAGATCTCAAATAATTAATCGTTACAGTTATTTTGGGAAACAAAAAATTGTCAAACGCAGTCGTTTTTCAAACGTCATTAAGAAAATGGTCATGCACCAAATATTACAGTTCATGTCATTTTGAAAGATTTTTCTTACCGTTATTCGTCATAAAGGTACCCCATTACGATCCTCTTTTACATGGCTTTCGCATGAATAACGTTTTCACAATTTTTAAGTTCCATTTTCACAATGAAGCGAAAGAAATTTTATTAATTAGAAAGATGTACAAATGTATGCTATACCTTAGATATAATGCACAGTTCAAATCTATTTCACCTTTAGGGGCGGTTCCTAGATTTTGAAAGGGGCGTTATTCTATCAAATTAAAAAAAAAAATATCACCAAGTGTAGCGAGACTAAACTACAATATTGACGATTATAAGGCAAAACACGATACTTTGTCGAATCCTAGGGTGAACGACAGGTTCATCAAAAATTGAATAAATGGAGACCAGACCAATCTTATCATTTTACATGTACATTGTATTTCCACCCTTCTTGTCGAGCCTGCGAAATTTATTAATAAAGCGGGACATACCGATAATAGATTACGGCGTCGGGGCCCACATTTAGATGCAGACTTTTGTTAAAGTTTGTCTTAGACATCAGTAACTTTGTCAGCCCTTCATATAATTTCATGAAATTGGACAGAAGTTGTTTATGACAAAAAGACAGTATCCAGAGTGAATGTTTGAAAATATTTTTTTCATTTCAGTCCGTTTGTTTACTAGTAAATAGACTTTTTTTTTTACATTTAACAAGTAGATACAGTCTAGGGTTAGAGTTTTGCTGAAGTTTTTGAATGGCTTTTTAAAATGTCTGAAGCAAATGTTTGAAAATATATATATATTTTTATTTATACATGATAGTATATTTCTGATGAATGGACTTTGAATATACCACTTCACATTTACAGAAAGTATTGGATTATATTGTTTGACATAACAAAGTGAACCTTCATGGATTGTTATGGAAATTAGATAGAAGCTCATCTTGAAAACCAAAATAACATCTAAGTTTTTTTTTATTCTGTAGTTTACTGATAAATGGATTATTCTTTCAGTTAACCCTACACTTTTACGCTGACAGCAGCATAACATCGCGAGAGAAAGGGTTCCGATTTTTCTTATAACATGGAAGCTTTTTCGGTTATCGTCATTATAAAATATTTTTTTCTTTGTTCATATCTATATCCATTTTGCTATTTTGCAGATTAAATATGTTTAAACTAAATGGCTTTCTTTTAATTGTTTATATCGCTCTTTTCTTATTGTTTAAAACTGTAAGGCACCACTATTTAGGTTATGTTCGGTAATTGTTCCGTTTTTTGACTATCGTACCATACTCATTTTCATAGTAATAATAACATTTGCAAAAGCGATTTCTATTCTATATAACTATTGAAACAATTCTAATGGGATTTAGGACCGTTCTGTGTTGTTGCATACCCGAAATTTGATTGTTCAAGTTCCAATTTTATGTTTATTTTTCATCTATTGATTTCGAGGTTTTAACAATTAAGGCATACAAAGCTTATAGAAAAAAAATAATTCGTTGACTTAAAATATTGGTTAGTACCCACGAAATCCATGCAAATTGTTATCCAACGTCGGAACTTAAATATTGAATACCACACAGTATCAAATAATCTGACAAGTTTTTTTTTTATAAATATACCTTTCCCATATCTTCATGAAAGAGTGCTGTTTTTTTTAAATTAACAGCTACTGATAGATTTTGATAGTTTCAAATGCCCTCGAAATCAAAAAAAGAAAAATATAATATTTCAACCGGAGTTATTATAATTGGACAAACAAGCACTCCCTGCCAAAAACGCGGACGTGACAGAAGACACCTTTTAGTAGCGTCAACAGTAAACATTGGTATAAAATTTATTGTGTAGATGTTTGTGTTCATATATCACCAACAAATGGTTTGGTCCAGATATTTCTGATTGTTCTGTTGAAATAACTTGTTATACATATGAATTGTAAGTACATAGCACGCAATTTTCTTTTGTTTTACTCGAAAGTCAGCGTGAAAGGAGGTCAAAGTTGGAGAAATTTACCAAAGTCGTTTTTTCAAGGCGTGTTAAAAACGTATCTGCTAACTAAAATATGCCCTGTCTACCAAGACGGTAGCGATATATGATATATGTGTCATTTAAATTATCACTGATTTCAATCCTTCCCTGAAAACCCCGTGTCGGCCATCTTTTATTTAACGATCGCTTTGCGACAGGTTTAACCACACGTAAATAGCGTTCGCGATTCACACGCAATGTACGACTATCGCAAAGTACGACTGTTTTATGAAACGGAATTTTAGCGTTACGTTTGATTAACGTTCAAACGTACGTCAACGATCGTTTTATGAAACGGCAGCCATGGAGTCTTTTAAAAGCTTTGTAAAAAATAAAGGAATCTCAGTTGATAAGTTAACAAAATATGGATTACCAAAAAAAAATATAACAAGCGGACGACCACCCGCAACGCAAAGACAAATTTGCGTAATTTCCTGATTTCGAAACTTTTTTCTTGATTAATGTTTTTCATGACTCGGAGAACACTATTGAATAGTTTTTATTATTTTTATAAAATATGTGAATACAATTTAGATAAATAGAGACTGACACAGGATCTTCAAAATAAAGATAATTATAGTTATGTTGCCCTATAGGACTTTTAAAGATATTTATGGATTCTGTTAAAGCAGAAGTTTTAAGTGTTGATTTTCGTTTGTGAACAATCTTGAGGTCATTTTGGATTACTTATTGCATTCAGTGTGTGCACAGTTAAATTATTTGTGAGATAGGACTTATCATTTAGATAGTTAAAATACAAAATACTATTTGGGAAATTTAGATATTAGTAGCTTTATATATTATTATTGTAATGATTCCATATTTTGAAGTTGCAAAAAAGTCTGTAAAAGTCTAATAGAATTTTAAATATTTTTTAAAGGTTTTTGAGAACTTAAACTAGTGGATGATAAAGGAATGAAAAGTCAAGAGAGAATATTTCCCGCCAAAACTTCAGTAGCTAATATATCGAAAACAAGCACATTGACCTATATCTTTTTTGCTCTTTTGATTCCTTTGTTAATCCCCTGTCTATATACACCAGTGTTTTGAAAAGTTAACTATTGTGAAACTGAGACGCGAACTCCATTAAATACTAGTAGTACTGCAATATTGTTGGGCCTAGTGTGATATACAAATTATACTTATGTGGATTATTAGTCATCAGGTTATTTGACCTTGCTATTCCGCCATTTTGATTTTATGATTTTTCCAGGCACTATTAGAATTATTTGTTAAATCTTACGATTCATGCATGCCAGCATTCTACTTTGATGTCACAGCCTGTTTTATGAGTTTGGTGATTCATATTCTGGAAGTCAATGCAATACCATTTAATTAAGTTATATACGTTATATAATGGTTTCATTCCTAGGTATTCCTACCATGCGTCTCACTATTTGAGTCTTACTTATTTTTGCCGTTTGGTGTTTGTTGCACTTTAGTGTTTCGTTGTTTCCCTCATTTTTATTTTGTTACCCGGATTTTTATGTCTCAATCGATTTATAACTTCCGAACAGCGGTATATAAATAAAGGCAACAGTAGTATACCGCTGTTCAAAACTCATAAATCCATGGACAAAAAACAAAATCGGGGTAGCAAACTAAAACCGAGGGAAACGCATTAAATATAAGAGGAGAACAACGACACAACACCGAAACGGACCAAGCAACAGACAAAACACCACGAGAATAACAAATATAACATCAAAACCAAATACATAAATTTGGGATAGACAAGTACCGTGCCACGTCTTATCTTAATATCTCAAAAATAAGAGAAAACACAAACGACTCAACGTTAAAATGCAACACACACAGAAACGAACAATATTATAACAATGGCCATACTGTTGCCTTTATTTATCATATACATTCTTCCATTTTCTCTGTCCGTGATATACTTTAATATTGCTCAGTAACAATTTCGATACAGTATTATTATTTTATTTTTTTATTTTTTTTAATTTATTTTATTTATTTTTTGGGGTGGAAGAGGCGGTTTTCTATCTTATCTGCATGTATTGCTTTGATAATCTTTTACTTCATTTAATTCCACTAGATACGGTTTACAAAACTCTTTTGTGTCATTTCTTCTTTACTGTTTCTTTTGAATTATGTAACTGTCATTTTCTCTATGGAATTTTTAGTCATTTTTCTAAATAATTATGTATTGTGCAACAAATGTAAGGTTTAAACAGTTTGATATGTGTTCAAACTCTTCTGAAAAGTACATTTGACTTCAAGATAAAACATTTGTGAACACAAATCTGTTTGCAATGCTGTCGAACTGTTAGAGAATCTTCTAAATAGCTTAATCGGCTGGAAACTGCTATATAGTGCATATGAATAAGATTGTATACACTTAATTGCTATCAAAACTCAGTGGTAGACATTTAATGTTATTATTGAACTGACAAAATTCACAGGTACGATTATACGTTTTACCAATTCATTTCTCGATTAAACTGGATAACACGACTATAATATAGAACGATATTTGTAATTAATTCGGACATAGAATAACCAGCTGTGCCATTATATGGACAATTACTTATTACAGTTTATGAATCTGTCTTCTTAAGCTTACAAACAAATCTTAAAGTATGAAATGCGGAGAAGTTTACTTTGGCATTGGCAATATTGATTAATTTATCGTGGGTGTTTGACACCCCAGCAGCGCACAAAGGCTATAGATAGGCGGTAAATATAGAATTGAGGAAATTGAAATATCGGGAAATGAAAACTTTAGACGACAGAAAGGTTGATGGGGATTCAAAAGTTGAACAAACCCTGACAGCTAGAACAAAAAATTTGGAGAATGGATGGGGTTGCGAATTCAAGCCCCAGTATATTGTTCAAATTCACCTACTGTAAACAAACACATCATGAGGGATTTAAACGTTCTAACAGCTTATAACTAAAAAAGACGACCATTGACGTATCTTCCGAAAGACGATTTGAATATTTGATACATACCACACGTTGCAGACGTCCCTAGAAGTACCCCTCAGTTGGAAAAGCATGGTCAAACTCTTTTTAATCCCTACAACTATTACATCGGGAATTGCAAATGTGAGAAGTTACTTAAATACACCACACATAACATGTACGTAAATGGTTCACCTTTGTAGAAACGATGAACGGATTTCTCACCGTGAACTCCTTGAAATGTCTGTACGCTCGTCTTTCAGTTAAACTGCAATTTTAGTTCAACAGAAACAATCATACACATATTTATGATTGAACTGTATACAATTCCTATGTATATTACTTGTCCTTATACTTCTATATACTTGGAACAGTATGTTTCCAAAACGATATAAAAGAAATGGATTTTATGGATTATAATCAAATCATTCGTGTATTAATCTCCCGTATTATGCATTCTCTGTCAGAAAAAGAAATTGAAATAAGAAAAGAAAATATTACTATTTAAATAAAACGAGCCAAAAAGGGCAAGACAATAAATTGTTGATGGAAACAGGGTTAATAAAATGTTAAACACGTCAGGTAGTGCTTCGCGTCTTGTAGTGGTAAATAGATTACGACAAAGTAGGTTGATAATTACAAGTATCTTCACTGAAATCTTCATGTCTAGTATGTATATGGATTTATTATTAGATTAACGGCTAATAGCTTAATATAAGTAGGTGTTTATACATGAGTATTATGATAATAACATGCTGCAAATAAATAAATGCAAATATTGTCTGGATGTCAAATCTAAATGGTGGATTTATCGCGTTACACGTGTAGTTATAACATTGAAGAAGTCATCTCATGTTAATGATAATGTCGATATTAATGTATTTATAAGAACAATAATCTTTAATCTTCAATACATTAAAACAATGAAATGTTTACAGGCACACAGTTTATTTCACGCTAAAGTTGCAGCTTTTTTGTTTGCATTATAACTGCAATACATTTCTAAAACTGAATTCATTTTTGAAATGGTAAACTAAATTACTTTATTAATTTCTTAACTGATATCAAGCTTCCTGTTTGTTTTTAACACTAAACCAAAAATGATTCTGTAAGCACTTTTTCTATCTTAAACGACACTAAAAAAAAATACCTGGATACTAGGTAACTATTAGCCAAGAAACTATTTTATCTATTGACATCTCTGTTATGCTGTCACGTTTTAGTTTGTTTTTTTTCTCAATTCTGTTCTCGATTCTATATATATAGAAATTATACTTTTTGTCGTTATTATGAATAAAAAGTGACGTTAATTTTTAAGATTTATTATACATTCTTTTATGTTTATTTTCAGATATTAAAATAGAGATGGGTATACACCAATGACCATAAGACGCTGCATCAAATAGATTCTAGATCAATTTCAACAACCTTAAGATACTAAATAGAATATACTATTACGGATTTAATTCATGATAGTTTAGTTATGTTTTACAAGGAATGTCTAACGCGACAACATCTAATATTAGTGAGTTCTGTAGAGGAGTACTCGCAGATGTTGCCGGTCCTCCACCATTTCTGGATCAAGAAACAAGGTATTTCTTGACGGCAGTATTGACATTTTTCCCACTTTTGACAGCTAGTGGTAACGCTTTAGTAATAATAGCGGTATACACACATAAACGTCTTCAGACAATAACTAATGCATTCGTTGTGTCCCTATCGGTTGCTGATTTATTGGTGGCCGTGTTTGTAATGCCATTTGGAATATATCAACAGTATAACAATAAAGTGTGGCAGCTAGGAAAAGATTTATGTCTAGTGACTACAAGTCTTGATGTTATGTTCACGACGACATCCATCATGCATCTTTCATGTTTAGCGATAGACCGGTACTTGGCTATATGTCGGCCATTTTTACATGAACGAATAAGCAAGACCATCATTGGATTAATGTTAGCTGCTTGTTGGATAACGCCTATTTTCATATCATTTCTTCCTATTTTGTTTAAATGGAATCTCATTGGAATCGAAGATCTGCATGATTGCCTTTTTCCGCCAAATGAAGAAGTATGTGGATTTATAGTAAACAAACCATTTGCGATAATTTGCTCAGTTATAGCTTTTTACATTCCTGCTATATGTCTAATTCTAAGCAATATAAAGATATTTCAAGTCGCTAGAAAACAAGCGCAACATATCCATAGTTTAGAAGCTCATTTACATAAACATAAAAAAGGTAAACTAAAGCGAGAAACGAAAGCCGCCAAGACAATCACTATTATTATGGGTTGCTTTTGTGTCTGCTGGTTTCCATTTTTCATAATGAATATTGTAGATCCTTTGATCGGATATAAGCTTCCGTATGCACTTTTTACAACAGCAATTTGGCTGGGATATGTTAATTCAATGCTTAATCCGTTCCTTTACTACAACTTTAATAGAGCATACAAAACAGCATTCAAACGTTTACTGACATTTAAAGTATGCCAAGGAGTTCGAGAGTATAATGATGACATATTCAACACGCATGACAATTCCGATGTCCATTTACAACCGAATAATTCTTCATTGAACAACCATGACCCGCATAGTCCTATTACAGAAATGTCTAACTTCAGTGCCGGAAGTACTTATGAATAATCCTGGTTGTGTTTGTGATAACTGTCTAAGTTATATATTTAAGTTGCTTTTAAAACTACTTTTTGTATTAGTAAAACCTGTTTATAACTTAATTTGACTAATCGGACTTCCATGAAAAGAAATCAATACTTATTTTTAATTAGTTTTTAACAGATGTTTTGTTCTAGAGCGTACTAAGTATTCATTAACGAATTTGCTAAAGCATACCCTATGATTTCTTTACTGAATCTTGTCGGCCAACGATTTTGCTTATTTGGACAGGTTTCATACGTTTATGTATTTATTATTTAATGCTCAGTTATTTATTAATTTGTATAAGTTTTGGTATGTTTGTTTCACAGCTATAAAGGTTGTGTTTTTGTAATGTTTTCATTTTCTTCAAACGATATTAGATTAATGTAAATCAGCATAGCACCTGCTAAATATAGACAGACAACATCAAAGGAACAATAAAAAAAATCCGTTAATACCATGCGACGAAAAATGAAAAAGATGCCAAAAACAGTCAACAATACCCAACTTTGAAAACAAAAGACTAATTAACATAAACACCGCTTCATTCTGGAATGATCTCAGATGATCTTGCAGGTTAAGTGGTTCTTGTTTAACATATTACAGCCGTCCATCTCTTAGCCAATTGAAAGTACAAATTTGTTGAAAAGTCATATGAGGGGATGTCATAAATCGATGACAAATTAACGGGACAACAAGTATAGCGCACCCGTGTATTATCTATGACACATATATTCAACAATCATGTGATTTCAGTAAAATAAGATAAAGACAAAGCGATCTCTGGATTGTCTTATTAACTGGGAGATAAATCTACAAGCTTAAACAGGAAATAAAACAAGGAAATAAAAACAAAAAAAATAATTAATAACCAGTGGCTCCAGATAACTATAAATAGAGAATAAAATATTAACGTTGCTAACCCGTAGCCTTCTCATGTTCAATTGGTCTTTTTTTATGAAAAGTAAAAGATAATAATTAAGTTTACACTAATTCTTAAAAGTCTACTAAAACAGACTTTCACACAGTCAATAATACATTAACGCACACAATTTTGATAATATCAGAGACAACAATCCAACCAAAAGTTGTTTATAAAGAGAGAGATTGCTAGACAATGGTTAAACAAATTACGGGACTGTTTAGTTTCTTGTACTTGTGTTTTTTACATTTGTGTGCAGTCACAAAATCTTACGTGTCTATCGTTGGTGTATATATCTATTATCAATTTTGACTGCTCTCGAACCTCGAAGAAATCAAGCATATGCTTTTTAGCACAATTGACTTTGAAACAAAAAAGTTGTAATGATTGTAAATAGGATTTTTAATATTACCCATTTCGAAACAAGAGACCTAACAAAGCTAAACTTCATGGTTTCATATCAGATAGCCTCCTGATATTGTGTTGGAGTAGTCTCAGTATTCACGCCAATGATTAGTTTCGTATATACTAGTTGACCTACTTTCACTGTACTGTGTGTTGGGAGGTATATACTAGTTGACCTACTTTCACTGTACTGTGTGTTGGGAGGTATATACTAGTTGACCTACTTTCACTGTACTGTGTGTTGGGAGGTATATACTAGTTGACCTACTTTCACTGTACTGTGTGTTGGGAGGCTTTTGATAGAAATTGTTTGCTTGCCACCAACAGTAGGATGATCTACACATTTCATTGACTTTCCTTTAGTTCACAAAATTAAAACTGGACATAGGGAGATTAAGAATGAAATGCCACTGTAATTGTTAGCAGAAAACCTTAATTTTGCAGTTTTACAATTTTGAACATCGGTATACTACTGTTGCCTTTATTTGTTTTCATTAAAATATATGCCAAAACGGTTAAATAGTTTTGTCTAAACACAAAACTGTTAGAAATATGGTAATACCTCTTCAACTCTCTTGTGTGGTAATATAATAATATTGCCAAAACATTTTAGCTAAAAGTTATCAAAGGTACCAGGATTATAATGTAATACGCCAGACGGGCGTTTCGTCTACATAAGACTCAACAGTGACGCTCATATCAAAATATTTATAAAGCCAAACAAGTTCAAAGTTGATGAGTATTGAGTGTCCAAAATTTCCAAAAGTTGTGCCAAATACGGCTAAGGTAATCTATATCTGGGATTGGAAAATCATTAGTTTTTTTTGAAAATTCAAGTTTTGTAAACAGGAAATTTGTAGAAATCACCACATTATTGATATTCATGTCAACACCGAAATGTTGACTACTGGGCTGGTGATACCCTCGGGGACGAAATCGCCGCGATATAGCCTTTTTGTACTAATGCGGCGTAAAGCAACTAACAATCAATCAATCGGGGACGAAACGTCGACAAGCAGTGGCATCGACCCAGTGGTGTACATAGTTATCAAAGGTACCAGGATTATCATTTAATACGCTAGACCCGCGTTTCGCCTACAAAAGACTTATCAGTGACGCTCATATCAAAATATTTATAAAGCCAAACAAGTTCAATTTACACATAAGATTAAGAATGAAATATCACTGTAATTGTAAGCAGAAAACATTAATTTTGCAGTTTTACAATTGTAGATACCAATAATAAAAATGAAGTGTCCGTTATATTTATGATCTAGTATTGCCTTTAATAATCATCTATTCCAAAACTAATATTTGTTTCTAAGGATGTCGACTCAGTAAAGAGTTATTAATCACATACTCGTTTGATTTACCAAGCGAGCAAATATATCTAAAAAATGGAAACACGAATTTTTACACTTTACATTGTGGGTTGATGTATAATGGATATAAATTCTCAACACTACTATCTTGTACTGGACAGTAGTACCAGGAATAGTGTAACATAATTGAAAGCTTATTCGCTAAATATACGAATTACGTAAACGTATTCTTATCAATAATGCAATTAACACCAATTGTAAAACGATTATAGGGCTAAACAAGACCAATTAACAGTATTGGTTATCTTAAAAACACATTGAATGATTAACAAAGTGATGATGATTAGACCTCACCATACTGACGCGCGTAACTCTGAGGGTGACTACTCAGTGCATTGATTCTGTCCGAAGTTAGGAATATTAACATGTTAACGTTTCTCTTGGCAGAGTCGATTTTTTTCTAAGGCGGACGAAGACGTTCGCTCATATGCGGAATGACCAAGACACGTGCCTAGTTCTGAGGCTGTTCTAGTGCAACACCTACGACATTTTGGAGGAATTTTATCATTATCGAAATCCTTTGATAATAATTAATAGTTTATAAAGGCGAATATTTATAAAACATACATACAAAGAATAGAATGTAAGTCTGTTAACCATTCACAACAATGTATCGTGTTTAAATAGCCAAACACCACGAAAATCTTATCTGTCCACTAGCTATAAAATGTAGATTAAACCTAGTTTTATAGCCATCTGAACCTCTCATTTGTATTATATTTGCATCAAATTCCTTTATATTGACATCGGTATGTGTGAACAAACCAACCAGACATAATAGGTAATATTGTAAACAATAGGGATACATCAGTCAACATGTTTTTTTGATAATCCTAATCAATATAAAACAAACAAAAATGTAGAGAAAAAAGAAACACAAAAAGCCATACAGACAAAGTACATTATCAAAATTGAAAGACAAGAATATAAAAATTTACAATGGCACATTATCTTAATGGCGGGATGTTCAAGTACAGAGCCACCTCATATGTAGTCTCCTGTTTATTTCGTGTAAATAAATGTAAAGTAGTTTTTCTAAGATTTTTTTAATTTAATGGGTCTAGCTCTTATTGTTTAGTTTTATTGTTGATATTGACCCCATTTGTATCTAGTGTTAAATTAGGTATTTATGTTACAGAACTTTCTTGTTATTCCTTATTGGAAGATATTAAATTATATATACACAGAAGTAGTATACCTATAACGACAAACTTATTTTTCATTTATCTATTATGAGAAACCGTTTTTTTTTCTTCAAAAGTGATTATTTTCTGTCCACTAGCTATAAAATGTAGATTAAACCTAGTTTTATAGCCATCTGAACCTCTCATTTGTATTATATTTGCATCAAATTCCTTTATATTGACATCGGTATGTGTGAACAAACCAACCAGACATAATAGGTAATATTGTAAACAATAGGGATACATCAGTCAACATGTTTTTTTATAATCCTAATCAATATAAAACAAACAAAAATGTAGAGAAAAAAGAACACAAAGAGCCATACAGACAAAGTACATTATCAAAATTGAAAGACAAGAATATAAAAATTTACAATGGCACATTATCTTAATGGCGGGATGTTCAAGTACAGAGCCACCTCATATGTAGTCTCCTGTTTATTTCGTTTAAATAAATGTAAAGTAGTTTTTCTAAGATTTTTTTAATTTAATGGGTTAGCTCTTATTGTTTAGTTTTATTGTTGATATTGACCCCATTTGTATCTAGTGTTAAATTAGGTATTTATGTTACAGAACTTTCTTGTTATTCCTTATTGGAAGATATTAAATTATATATACACAGAAGTAGTATACCTACAACGACAAACTTATTTTTCATTTATCTATTATGAGAAACCGTTTTTTTTTTCTTCAAAAGTGATTATTTTCTAAGGGTTGTTAATATCTCGCGGTGGTGTTTTTCCATGGCTTTGTTGGGACTTGTTTGTTTGTTTTTTGGTCTTGAATGTTTGTCCTTATAATTTTATTAACTATGTACTTGCATTCAGGTATTGTAGATCAAATTCATTCGTTCTTAGTGTGTTAATTTGAGGTTTTTTTTATTGAGTTAAGCCTTCCAATTGGTATTTTGTTTGCACCTGTCCTAAGTCATGAATCTTATGTACAGAAGTTGTCGTTTGTTTATGTAATTTATACGTGTTTCCCGTTTCTCGTTTTTTATACAGATTAGACCGTTGGTTTTCCCGTTTGAATGGTTTTACACTAGTAATTTTGGAGTCCTTTATAGCTTGTTATTTGGTGTGAGCCAAGGCACCGTGTTAAAGACCGTACATTGACCTATAGTGGTTTACTTTTATAAATTGTTATTTGGATGAAGAGTTGTCTCATTCACACTAATACCACATTTTCCTATATCTATCTAAAATGTTTTCATCTTCCATATTAAAGAACATATTAAAAACAGCCAGTATCTTCAATAATATCTCTCGAAAGTCTTCTATGATTTGATTGTATGAACTTACGGTAGAAATTATTGCTGTTTTTGTAAAACAATTACTCTAAGAGTAATGCCGTAATAAGCACTACCAGTCAAGAAAAAGTCTTGAACAGTTTTGCATGTACTTTTGTCTGCACATTTTAGAAATATTACCAGTCTACCTTAATTACTAATATCACAAATATCAGCAAATTTGCAGCATATATCAAAGTTGATAGCATATATCATTGTCACCGCTATGAAGTCTATGTGTATTTCTTTGCTGAACACCTGATTTGTCTATTTGGTGAACATACACTTTTTATCGTCATTTCTTCATTCAAATTCTTTTCGCAATTAACAACTGCCTCCAAGATCTTTCTCCAACTGAAAGGAGGATCTTTTATATTTTTTTCCGTTATTCAACCAATGTCATCGTTGTTTATTTGTGTAAAGATATCCGTTTGTTCAATCGAAACAGTACCGTTCTGCAAAAGACCGTACTTTCCGGTATCTGTCCCAGGTTGGATTTAATCTCAATTTAAATGTTTACAGAATAACAGAACCCCCATCCAGACCCTCATAGGGATACAGCAGTCAACATTTTTTTATATATAATCCTAATCAATATAAAACAAACAAACATGTGGAGCAGGATCTTCGTACCCTTCCGGAGCACCTGAAATCACCCCTAGTTTTTGGTGGGGTTCGTGTTGTTTATTCTTTGGTTTTCTATATTGTGTCATGTGTACTATTGTTTGTCTGATTGTCTTTTTCATTTTTAGCCATGGCGTTGTCCGTTTGTTTTAGATTTATGAGTTTGACTGTCCCTTTGGTATCTTTCGTCCCTCTTTTAAGTAAGTTCTCGAATTTTGTTTATGGTATGTTTATCATATGTGAGCCACTTGTATCCTGCATTCTGTTTGATTTAAATGTTGCAAACATCACGGATTTGGTTTTATTCCTTTTGTCCTTTTCTGAAATACCTATTATTACAAATACTTACACGGGCAGCAAATAAGCCAATGTCGGGCTTTATATTTTCACTTTCAAAATATTCAAATGCATCCTTCGAATAAACTTGAAAATTCTGTAAATACATTCCGCATATTTCAACGAATTAACACATAACAACAAATTTCATAAACTGTCATCTTTGTTTTCAGTGTGTTAACTGTAAAACTAAGCTTATCGAAATGGCAAAGTATCATCGAACATTGACGATTTATCAATCATATAAAAATAAAGTATTGTCATATAATGTGGAAGAATCATCATATAAAAATTAAGTATAATTATATAATAATAATGTATCATCATATCATGATAAACTATCGTCTTTGCCTAAGACAGATACGGCGTTCCATAGAAGATCAGAGTTTTACTTTTATAAGAATGACCCTTTTTTGTCCCGATTAGTAAATAAAGTGAGTATTCAAGGTTAATCATTTGTTTCACTTTTAAATGTTGATGTTCTTCCCTTTTTACGAATTAACATGTTAAGGTGGTACATAACACTACAGGGAGATAACTCTGTAATATCACCTAAACGTTTTAATCACGTTGTGTTGTTAAGGGAATATTAAGCTTCTCAATGATGAAAACTAGTCTTTGTCAAACTGCTATATAACCAGTGTAATTTTTCTGATAAAATGGTTGGTTCAAATTTTTTGAAATTTTTATATTTTTGTCAAAGGATTAACTTTGACAAAATTTTATAAAATTAAACGAGCCAAAATAATTTTAGTCAATGTGTTGGGTACCACCTTAACTAACCCCTGGATGAAAATGTGCACAGCCGAACTCCTGCTAAGGTTCAAATGAGTTGCATGCCAATAATACATCACCCACAGTTTTGAGCTTATTTTGACAAAATTTAAACAGAACTACTGCGAAGAGAAAAATATTTTGTCTTTATTTCCCTTTAATGGTTATTTGAAGAAAAAATAAGTTTTGATATTCCCTCTTATTCGTACCTATTGTGCCTTTTAATGCATATGACCATTGGTGACAAGTAGAAAAACAGGAATTCAAACGCACCGTTCTCGCTTGAGTTTCCCTCGATATTTGTGCGTTACTTTTATTTGTTTTCGTAATTGATTGAATGTTTGACGAGAGAATTCATGAACCCGAACGAACCTGATCTCGCTTGTAAGTCCCTCCGCTAGTTATGTTTACCTTAGAAATGTCTTCGATAGGATTAATTAGATTTGGATATAGGTAAACTATTGATGCCTTAACTTACATATCTTTACCACTAATCGATGCTTACTTCGTGCATGTCGTGATAAAGACCGTACTTTGACCTATAATATTTTGCTTTTACAAATTGTGACTTGGATGGAGAGTTGCCTCATTTGTACTCATAACACATCTTTTGATATCTATTTTCCGGTTTTTCTACGTTGTGGAACTTTATGACAACTTTTCAGATCAAATGTTATATATTGTGATATCACAGAGTACACACAATTAAATCGATGATTATTGAATCTAAATAAAATGTATGACAATCTTCAGTTTATAAACCGGTTCAACGGAGGTCTGAATAACTAGTGCAGTACCTTAAGGTAATATAATACATTAAGAAGATGGCATCAGTATTATACAAAGATTGACATTGTCAACTTGGGATTTGAATGATATTGTATCAAAGATGGAAATTATTTAAAGCCATCATTACTTAATTTCCGATAGAATTCGTGTATTCATGCACAATTAGGTTGCCACTTTTATCTTTAACGTTCCTGACAATAAGTTGAAAAGAATTAATTTCAAGTGTGTAAACATGATTGTTTATTCAACTCACGAGATGAAAGAAAATCTTTAATGCCGTTTTAATGATGCAAGGTTGCATATTTCCCTTTGGGAATTTCCATATTCAAAATATAAACCATCCTATGAATCATTAACTACAGCTAAACCTTACTTAGTGCATACAATTTATATTTGCTTGATTTTTTATAGCTTAAGCATGAATTTCTTATTAGTAATTGTAAATATAGAAAAAAAACTGATGAAACGGGCAAACAGTAATTTTTAAAAGGTGATCCTTCTGTAATCTGATCTATGATTAATATAATCTTCAGCCAGAGTTGATGAACTACCATTTTATATAGATATATATAAAGAAGATATGGTATGATTGCCAACGAGACAACTTTCCAAAAAAGACAAAATGATATAGAAAAAAAAATATATAAGTTACCTACGGCCTTCATCAGAGAAAAAGCTGATACCGCACAATGAGCTATATATAATAAGAATAGTTATCAAAAGTACCAGGATTTTAATTTAGTACGCCAGACGCACATTTCTTTTAAATAAGACTCATCAGTGACGCTCATATCAAAATATTTATAAAGCCAAACAAGTACAAAGTTTAAGAGCAGTGAGGATCCAAATTCCAAAAGCTATGCCAAATACGGCATGGGTTATATATGCCCGAGATAAGAAAATTCTTATTGTTTCGAAAGTTTTGTAAGCAGGAAATTTATAAAAATTACCACATGATTGATATTCATGTCAACACCGAAGTGTTGACTACTGGGCTGGTGATACCGTCGGGGACAAAACTTCCACCAGCAGTAGCATCAACCTAATTGGGCTTATAGTTATCAAAGGTACCAGGATTATAATTAAGTACGCCAGACGCGCGTTTCGTCTACATAAGACTCATCAGTGACGTTTATAACAAAATATTTATAAAAGACACCAAAATGACAGATGCAAAACATTTCAAACGAGAAAACGGACTCATTTATGTACAAAATGATGAAAGAAAAACAAATATACAAGAGAGCAGCAAACGACAACCACAGAATTACAGACTCATACAGAATGTAAAGGGTTAAACAACTTAGCGGGCGCCCAACCTGTATAAAAGCTATGATGTTTTTGTCAAATTTCGTTAAATTTACTCGTTACTAAAATGATATCAGTTTTTATTATCCATTTAATAGATCTGTTAGGCATAAATGAAAAAGCACCGTGTCATCGAATACAGATATGGATAGTAATTGTTCTGTACTGATTTTTTTTTAAGCTGGTTTATTTACCTTTTGTTATTCAGTTGATCTAAAATAATACTTTTGAAATCTTAAAACAAAACAATATTACAATAATTAATGATTTTACTGTTACTGTTTTTAGAACAACTTGTCCATCGTTGAAGACTGCTGTCCTTTAGTTGGTTTTGTTTGTTATTTGTATTATCGGGTTGTGGTTTCATTGATATATATCCATACTCCTTTTATGAATAAACATTACGGATTTTACAGGTTCAATTATAACTGTCAGTGCTTATTCTTTTATCTCATCCATGCGGGTGAAATATCATCAAAGATATAAAACTTAGTTGATGTTTTAAACGCATAATAAGTATATTTTGATCGATTAAACTAATTCCGACTATAATTTGAGGAATTGAAATAACATTGATGGCTAAAATAACGAAATGTTTTGCATTTAGACTTTAAATACTATAAACCACTTTATAAAAACTTGTTCAACTAATTATATCGTACTTAACTTTTTTTTCAATTTCAGGAAGTGTCATTGAGGTCAAAGTTGGCCACTACTTCTTTGAACCTGATCATTCATTAGTATTCATTTCGTCCACGCGAGTTAAAATTTTAATTGATTTCATATCGATTAACGAGCTTGCGTGGTTCATCCCTTAAGAAATGGGAATTTTATCTTCTTCTGTCTATCAGTGAATAGCTCAACAATAAAATTCACATCATTCGAAATAGATTAGCTCATGTTTAGTTTCCGAAATCTACAACAATAAAAATAACAATTTAAATGAAAAATGTATTTAACACTGTGAAAAAAAATGCCCATAAAATAATTATAAATTTCACAGTAAATGAATTATCGAACTGCATCAAAACATTTCGTTTGAAGTATAGATATCATTTCAATAATTGGTTATTAACACTTTATTGTTAAATAAAAGATACATTATCTTTTGTAAAGGTCGATCAATTGAAGCCTAATTAATATTCTCAAAATAGTATGAGTGTATTACATTGTCCAAGGTTATTTGACTGTTATGAGGATGAATGTACTCTCAATATATCATCTTAATGCTTTAGATATGTAGTTTATGAATTTCCCTCGGTTAGATTGTAACCCGAATTTATTTACTCTCAATCGATTAACACCGGTTTGCTACTGTTGCCTTTATTTAGTTTTGTTTGTGAAGTTTTCTGTTTTGTCTTTATCTGTTGAGGTTAAAAACTGTTCCTGCAAACATTCCAAGGATATTTATTTAGGTTTAGAGTATTACATTTTGTTGCAGTGGTTTATGAAGTTTTTTTAATTTTAAATTTTATCTATACTGCTTTTTGCAAAGCGGGATGAGTATTAATAATTATCATCCGTCGGATTGAGTGATTGCCACTTTTTTCCTAAACCACTGCATGACTGAATTGCCATTGTAGACTTCTTGATTTTTTTTTATCCTATTGCTTTTATTTCTTTTGGGGAAGGGGTCGTCCATTCAAAATTCATATATAGTTAGCTGCAGGGTCTCTTCTTAATTTTGATCATGACGTGCGTTGCTATTTTCAATTTTTCAATGTGTTTTTCATTGGTATATTCTAACATCGTTTGTGCCTGGATAACACAAGGAATTTTGACTTTCCAAATTAGTGTTAGTGCCAGAAGCTTTATAAATAGTTTGTCTAAGACATCTAGTTTTGACTCGAGAAGATTAAGAGTTTTATAAATAATTTGACAGTTGCAATGAGTTGTTGTCTGTTGATTAGCAGCTTATAAAAGTACTATATACTGGCCATTACTAGCTGTTTAAAAATTCGGATTAGTTAAAGTTTAGATAATCAAATGATTTATGCACATAAGATAATATACGACGTCAATATATATATAACTGTAAATAATAATAAAAAAAAAGTAACAAGATGCGACAAGCGCTGAAAACTTCAGTAAATACAACACATATGCATGTAAATTGACCGAAAATGGCTGGTCACCAAACAAAATTTTATTGTCCATCTTCGTCATGAATCTTGTAAGTAAATGAAAAGTATGATTTTCATTTTGTTCGTCGGCATAATTGAAATCTTTGATAAAATCAATAGTATTTATAGGCGAGTATTTATCAAAAGTATACACAAAAAATACAAATTTTGTATTTCAACCCTTTAATGACAATATATTGGCTTTCAAATATTGAAACAACACGAAATACTGATCTGCCCACCAGTTATAAAATGTAACATTTTATGAAAAATCTCGACTATTAAACTGATTTAAAATTCATTAAATATCATCAGCACTTGGTAAATTGTACCTAAAAGTTGCATCGATTTGTTAGATAGGTTTTTAAATTACTTGAGATATAAAATCATATTATTAAGTCCAAGAACATTTTTAACAATGACGTATATCGATACAAAATATTACATACATATGTACAGTTTGAGAAATAAATATAGAAGATAACTCTGATTGATAATTATCATAATAGAAACCCTATGTCAATACTTGGACTGCATATTTCAAATAACATCTTTCTCCTCTACATTTGTTAAAATGTTCAGATAAAAGTTCTTTTTTTGTATGATACTAATATTTATTTTTATGCTTAATTGCTGAAAATAAAATCTCGTCCTAACTGAAATGATGACCGTTTAAATGATAGATCATCAGTCAAATTCTATACCAAATACACACGAGGTTTGTACAAGAAAACATAGTTTTATAACGTTTGTATTCTTTGTCTTTAATTATTGAAACACAAATTATAACATTTAAAAATATTTGCACAGATAACTATCAATGTGCTTTAAATATAAAACAATTCAACCTGTTATTGTGATGTCTAAATTAAATATCTCAAACTGTACAAACTCACATATAAAACAATTAAACCCTATGAATGGTAAAATTGTATGTATCATTGCTTTAGTGTATATACACATTATTAAAAAGACAAAGGGATACACAAACTGTGGTCAAGTATACCAGTAAATATCCAAAATTGAATATATATTTTGAATGGCCGTTTGATTATTTACTGTAAAATGGGAAAGAAAGGGAAGAAAGGGAAGAAGAGTGGAAAAGGGCCTGGGCTTGAATCATCGGCCAGTGATTTAGACGAGGTATCCAAGGAATTCTACCTGATACAGATTAGAGATCTAGAGAACAGGGTGGCAAGGTAACCAGTTATAAATGTTTGATAACGACTTATTATAGATATTTCAATATCTAGTATCAAAATTCATTTAACATGGTGTAATACATAAACATTCTTACAATTTATTTATTTTTACTCTGACTTTTCTATTGCTTATCCTTGAAATAGGTGTGCGAAGTACATCAACATGATAACAAAACTGAAAAAAAGAACACAAGAGAAAACATATAGACAGCAATACACTACAACAATGTACAACTGCGTATTTATATTCAGTAGTGTCATGAGTGAAGACATATTAGATATATGTGAATATTGTTTTTGTCCCCCTTTACCGAAGATGTACCTCCAACAGCAACATCAAAAGGAAAATAATAAGATATCAGCAAAGGCTTTTGACGAATGTCAAGCCTTGGTTTCGGAAGACAAATAGATATGTAATGAGGATGTTCCCGTTGGTTTATTGAGTAGGTTCTTTTAACCTCCACTTCTTTTCAATCTCAATCAGTGGAAAGGCAAGAGTAACCCCAAAATTATCATGATAAATATCAGTCCATAAATAACTCTGTGATAGTGGATATAAAATACCAGTTGTTATTATAATTGTTAGTGGAATGATATTTTCACACCATTTCTATACGGATGCGATCCATAAAATACTTCCATTCTTACTGTAGAAGTGTTTACTGATAGATATGTTCATTGAAAAATGTTATAAAATTCAAGTATATAAAGTTAATTGTTTTCCTTCCAACATTTTATGCTAATTGTTATAGAAAAAAATATAGAGATTAAATACAACTGGCCCATTATGAAATAAAGGCTATGAGATTGTCATTAAAATCGGTTTACACTTTAATAGATATGCCAGAAAATCAGATGAACTCGAAATTAAACAAAATGAACTGGAAAACAAAAAGAATTCAGAGATCGTTGCAAAAGATGAAGTTATCGGTTTGTGCAAGAAAGATATTGTCAAGAAAGGTAAGTATTACAAAATCATATGACAATCAAGCAATACATGATATACTGTTCGAGTCTAAAGGAAATAAACGCAATAACAGGAAAGCGTCTAATTCCTCGTTTGCAAGACATAAGTGGCTTACCCAAATGGTGATTTGTAATAAAAATCTTTTCTTGGTCTTATTTAGCCATGACGTTGAAAGTTTCACATTTACTTCATTATTTTCGAGTTGCAAGTTTAATGTCCCTTTGGTACCTTTCGCCCCTATTTTATGATAAAAGAAAAATCGGATTAATCAAAGATATGCCATCAGTATTACATTTTCTTTATAAAAAAAATCACAAGATGTGACAAGGATATTTTCAAATAAAATGTATTTTAAACCTAATGAAATATACTGCAAAAATGCACATCCCACTTAGATGACTCCAGTAAAACGTCGTAAGATAATTAAAACCATTATTCATCTGAAGTGTCTGTACTTATGCAAACTGTGGAATATTGCAGACAATGAAATTCTTAAGATTGAAAAAGGTCAAAGATATATCTTGGTTTAAAATGAAATAAACAATACAAATTTATACAATGGTTATATGAAAAGTGCCAATAGATAATTTATCCTATTCTATCTAGTTTTATTGGTGATGGCGAGACAGAATATTTCTAATTTTGGTTTTAATTAAATAGCAAGAACGAAGATGGGAACATATCAGGTTCCAAATAGATGGTGCATTATCTTTCAACAATGTGTGTCTCGTCGATTAGCTTCAGGTTTGATTCCAGAAACAGAATAAAGGTATAGAGTTTCCATGCCTAAAAGACACACATTTAATAGTTAAACCTATATTAGAAAATTTGAAACTTTATTTTAATAAGCAGATTAGACTTCATTATTTAATTTTTAAAGAGATAAAATGTATATTGTAGACGAAGAGATAGATGTTCTAACAGAAAAGGTCGATGAATTGGAAAAGACTTTAGAGGTTGAGAGGGAGGAGTCATCAGCAAAAATAAAAGAAATGGAAATTAAAGCCACTGAAAACTTGAACGCACTCAGAGCTGAAGTTACTTTGTTGAGTAAGATTATTTGGATGTTAGTCAGTATTTCGGTGTTGACATGAATTATGAGTTTACTAACTTCAAGTCACTTGGACCCGTTAGATTGATGTTGAATCAGAAATGAGCACCTACACATTTTTAAACTGTCATGTTAGATAGTACAAAAACAACATCCAAATAATTCCTGTCCTCTTGGGTCTCGTGTTATTTTTAGCGACTAATATCCGATTAGACAAATGGGATAATTTTGAAGTACATTCTTACAATTGAAATGAATCAAAATTTATAAGATAGGTGAAATGTTATATTTAAAAACATCATGAATGTAATTTCTCACACTTTCAGTTAAACGATTTACAGTCTAGCTTCGCGGTATGAAAAATTACAATTAAGACAAAAAAGAGAGTATGAAGTTCATTTCTTGTAGATGGAAAACTTAGTGCTTTAGAAGAATTTAGAGTAAAAAAGGATGAATACCTTGAAAGGATACAAGAACTTGAAGAACAAATAAAAATAAAAGACGAAGACCATGAAGATACTTTATATGAAATGGATAAAAAGGCTGTAGCTGACAAGGATAGGTATACATACAAAGTTTTCAAAATATCATTTGTGTGCATGTTTTAGCCTCAATCTGATTAATTATTCAAAAAGTAGAAAACATATGCTCTATGTCAAATTGAGTACAAGTCGATATGGGTGCTCTTCAATGTGACAGCATCCTATCGCAAAAAACAAACAAGAGACATCAAGAAGTAACGACAATGGTTTAATGATAGATTTTCATATATCATGGTTCAAAAACGTGTTTTGAAATTGCACTTTCAAAAGACAAGATTGGATCACCGAATCTTTACACTTTTTTCTCTTATATCCAATGTTTAGGCACAAATATCTTTAAACACTCTTATAAAAGGTTGTTGCAATAAGGCATGCATTTATGACAGTGATAAATAAAGGCAACAGTAGTATACCGCCGTTCGAAATTCATACATCGTTTAAAAAAAAAAAATCCGGGTTACAAACTAAAACTGATGGAAACACATCAAAAATAAGCTCAGAACTGCGACACAACAGAACACAACACTAAAATGTAACACACACAGAAACGAACTATGATATAACAATTGCCGTTTTCCTGACTTGGTACAGGAAATATTTAGAAAAAAAAATGATGGGTTAAACCTGGTTTTGTGGCTAGCTTAACCTCGCGCGTTTATGGCAATGTTAAATTTAAGCTATATAAAGACCATGAGCTAATGTTTTCAATTATCTAAAGATGTTCTAAAAATGATGATAACTTGAAACAATATTTTCTAAAATTACCATTTGTGCACAACATGTATAGATATTTCTGAAGCTCAAACATTAAACATACCTTCTTGGGGTTTTTTTCTTCTAAAGACTAAAGAAAGAAATGGTTAATCGTGTAAACGCTGTTGCACAAGAGTTTCGAAAAGTATCGAACCAACAGATGGCTGCTACATCCAAAAGAGCAATCAGGGAAAATGCAGTCATTCAAGCACAGCTAACAAAAATGTCAGATAAAACATTAGAAGTCCTATCAGAAAATGATTCGATGAAGGAGGAGTTCAGAAGACAGAAATTACATCATGAAATGTTAGAAGAGACAGAAAAGGCTTTGGCCAAGAAAAATAATACTAACAAAAGGGTAATAGCTCTTAACATCATAAGAAAATATATCGCTATATTTTCGCTATTTATTGCGTTTTAAATTAACTCTATCCAAACAAATACGCATCGTAGTTACAGGACAAAGCATGTAATCTAAGTAAAACACAATAGTCATATCCTTTGTCACTTTTAAAATATTTGATTTGCGTGTTAACTGTTTTGATTCGAGTGCTTTTGACGAGTCTATATTTGCAGAAACACGCGTCTGTCGTACCAAACTATAAGTCTGGAATCGATCTTTGACGAGTTATTTTAAAAACTGGGTCGATGCCATTCCTGGTGGATGATTGGTCAACGAGAGTGTCACCAGTGCAGTATTTAGCACGTTCATTTTGACATAAAAATAATGATAAGTGTATTTTTGTTTAAATCCACTGTTTATATACTGTTGAATTATTCAAAACACTGAGGTTTTTACTACCCGAATTAGATTGCCTCATGGAAACTTTTAGGAAATTTCGAGTTTTAATGCTTTTTAACTTCGTATTTAATTATGTTGTATTAAACTGGAGATTTATTCGAGCGCGCCAATGATTAGTCTAATGTATAAAAAAGTATGATGTACCAAATAATAAGATTGGTATCTGTGGTGAATTCAATATACCGAAAAAAATATTTAAGCAATGCAGTTTTAATCACAAATATATGTCTAGCCGAATGACATGTACCATGTGAGTACGTAGCGTTTACGACTGACTTGCAATCGCATATTAGCTTTACTCTCTGTTTGTATTTAGCTTACTTTACTACTTGCCTTACCCTTGATAAAAAATTAAATAAGGCAAAGAGTACTTGGAACAATTAAGAAGACAGGTAGAAACTATTGAAACGGCTTCAATTGAGAATGAAATAGTATCACACGTTATTTTGGAATTTTTATCTTGACTTGTATAATGGGATTATTAATGAATTTTCGAGCATCGGTATATTACTGTAACCTGTAACTTTACAAGCTGTTGATGTGATGCTGGGTCAATTTATTCAAGTATTTGCACTCAGTGGTTAACTCATGTTGTATCTAGTTATATGTTGATGGTTATCTTTTTATTTTCACAGATGGTCCAAATGTTAACGGAGAAATGTACATTCCAAGAGAATGTTATAACAGAATTACAGAGAGAAGCCGAGTATTACGCAGAAGTAAGAACAGAATTTGACATGGCCTCTAGTCAAATTAAATCGCAGAGGTAAATTAATATTTTACATGGCATTTAAAATTAGACTAAGTATAATCGTTGTTTCTTGTCAATTTAAAACAAAAAGTTATGATGGGACTATCTTAATTCGATAAATATTTTTATGATTAATCATGAACATAATTTGACCAATGTTAGTTACGTATGTGTCTCAACTCACTAGAGGCTTGCTTTTGCAGTCGTAGATATTTAAAAGATCTGATCTGTAGTATTATCAATTATGTACATGTCCTAATCCCAATTATGAAATTTTGACTTAGTGGGGATTCGTTTAGTTTGACGGTTAAACATGTATATCAGGATATATTACCTTATCGACGCTCGAGATGTCCTCAGAAATTGTTTTTCTCTGGTTTGTCTTAAAATTTATTAATGAGATTTAAACACCGGTAACTACTGTGGCCAATATTAACTTTTTTTATCAACTTTTTACTTCTCTTCAATATTGAAAGATATTGACTTTATACTTGTTTTGGAGTCAGTACTAATGACGAGAAATACTTTTTAATATACACATATATAATCCGAGGGATTTTCCGTATCATGTGATTTTGGCATCCATGTAATATTTTAAAAGTTCTATAAACTTAATTAAGAACATAACTCCATGTTGATGTTAACTAGATTTAATATAATAGAATTATCATAAAGTATGTGGTCACCCATAAAAAATTAAACAGATGGGCAACAATATGTAGCATGTCTGCAATCGGAATTGCCAAAAATATCGCACAGTACAAGAACCCCCGAGTCCGTGTTGTAGATGGAGAGATAGATAATTTATTATATACTGTGGTAATATAAAAAATTAAGAATAATTACCTTTTCGCTTTAATCTTGTTATACTAAGTGTAGATGCTAATGTGTGTAAGTAAAAACATATATGCATATGTCTCTTGTACATGATTAATATACATTTACATGTAAACGTATTCAATGTAGGTGGCATTTTGCATTGACCTATGACGGATAGTATATATAATGTTGTCATTTAAATGCAATGTTCAAGATTAAGACTTCAGCAACAAATCAAGGAAATGATAATTTGTAGAAATCGAAGCAAATGAAATTATTGTTTTCTCTATTTGAAATAAATGTGACAAGACAATACTTTACTAATCCTAACACCTATCTGATATCTATAAATTATTTCCCATTACTAGAAAACTTTTAAGAAGATCTTATTCCCGCCTAATTAAAACATATTTCAAATTCTCCGGAGAGATTATTGAGACAAGTAGGAACAGATTACAATCTATAATTCTATAGGGAAGTACGTTTTTATTCTGTAGGCGTATTTGTTAGTGCAAAACCAGTTTTAGTTTGTTAAACTTTCCATTTGTTAATGAGAACCAGTTTGAAACTAGTTTTGAACCTAAACTGGTTTGCCGTTTGTTATTCTCAAACCCAAACTGGTTCCAGAAACTATTCAAACCATGTCCAAGGGTGGTTTGTGGTTTCGGTTTAGGGTTTACAATGGCGGCAATGTTGATACAGTGTAGTGGTCGCGAAAAATTTTATGCAGATTCTATGGTCAAATTGATCTTTTTAGTGGATTTTCAATACTAATGTACTAGTATCACCTTTTTGTGTTTGGTGTTTTTTAACTTCACATAGTTTTATATAGATAATTAATGTTAATTCTGAACACTATATGCATTTGTTTTGTGATTTATTTGTTTCTGTTATTGCTATTTTTCTCAGTCTGGCAGTTACTTTCTTGTAAAAATTGACAATTAAAAAAGTTTTATATTGATAATTTTTATTTGTTGTAAATTGGAAAATAATGAGATGGCGATTAATGTTTATGAGATAATAATTAGATAAATAAGTGTAAGCATTACTAGAATTCATAACTGGAAAAAAATTGAAATAGCCTTGGCCCCATGAGAACAAAAGCTTATGAAATTGTTAGAATTGTTAAAATTTGTGATTAAGTCGTCATTTCTAACTCAGTGATTTTTGGTATATATGTTGTTGCATTAAGATTAGCACAACTCATTGTGAAATAAAAAAAGAATTGTCTCCATTCTCGAATTGGAATAAACACTGAAACATTTGACAGGTACCATGTTGAAGCTTTAAATTGTGATTAGCTATGGTGAACCACCTTTGATAATTCATTGATATTGGTATACAGTGTGCAAATCTCTTTTTAGCAGAGATTATTATAATTTGACTGGGTGTGTCTGTCAGTATTTTACCAATAATTATTAAAAGATTTTTTATTTTTATGTCTAAATTCTAAGCAAAAATACACCGTTCTCTCTGCAGTGTCAAGGATTATTTAACACAAGTTTAAATTGATGTTAATTTTTAACGCCCAGTGACAAATATTTCATGCATGTTTAGGAAAACACGAGATTAAAAGTCTGGTATATAATGTAAGAATCAAGAGATGTGATATTATTGCTAATGAGGCAACTAACCAAATATGAAGTGGATGTTAGCAATTATAGGCAACCTTAAGGCCTTCAACAATGACAAAATTCAGATACTGTAAAGTCGTCTATAAAAGGCCATGAAAAGGAAACATTCAAATGAAAAAACTAACGGCCTAACTATATATACAAAACAAAACCATTTACAAAATATCAAACATGAGTTGAGATATGAACCAACGACAACCACTAAACAGGTTCATAAAGGATATGGCAGGAGTTGATATTATAACGAAGATGTGGTATGATTGCCAATGAGACAAGTCTTTATAGAGACCAAATGACACATCATAGGTCATCATATAGCCCTCAACAATAAGCAAAGCTCATACCACATAGTCGGCTATAAAAAAAATCAGAAATCACAAATGTAAAACCATTCAAAGGAGAAAACTATAAGCCTAATTAATGTACAAAATAAAGCGAACGAACACAGTAACAAACGACAACCACTGACTAACAGGTTCCTGACTTGGGACTGGCACATACATACAGAATGTGGCGGGTTTAAACATGTACAAAGCACCCAAACCTACCTAAAGCTGAAACAGTAGTGTGGCAGTACAAAAAGAAAAGAAACCCGCCAACTAACATTAAGACAATACTCAAAGCATACAACTAAATGTATTTGCAATTATTAGAAGTTTGTTCAAAGCTAGCTGCAAGTGGTACTGCAATAAATATTGTTCCCCCAGACTGAAGCGTCTGCTGTACGTTGTATCCTTACATATTCATTCATATAAAAGACTTTGAAAAGTCGTAGTGCAAAGGTTTTGACCATCAAATTTTGTATAAGAAATAATAGTTAGGACTAAAAGATTGTCTTTAGGACCATCAGAGAAAAATGATTTTGAGAACTTTCTGATATCTCTGCTTTATAAAAAAAAATCATTTCGGTTGAACTGAAATGGAAAAACGAAGATGACCTCAGTTTTTGATCAGCCATTTCCACAGGCACTATGTTTCATGTCATAGAACATAACAAAGTTGTTATTTTATTGATCTTGTGTAGAATATCTTCAGATGAGGTCCAAATTCATTTTTTTTGGATTCTTTACCAAAAGACATTCTAGAGATGTACTGAAGAGACCAACCGTGATGCCCAAGTAGTTTTGACATCATGTTTTTTAGATAAACTTTACATTTGTTGAAAAATATCTCAACCAAAACCAGTTTTGAAACCTAAACCAAAACCAATCAAAACCAGTTTTAAACCAAAACCTAAAACTAAAACCAGTTTTTCTGTAACAAATTCGCCTTATATATTTCAGTCATTCACATATTAAATTATATTTCTGGAAAAAGAAAGATGAATCAATCTTCAGTTCCTACATAATTTGATCGATGAAAGACTTGTAAAAGCTACAAAAAACGAAGATTTTTAGACATCATTTTTATCTGTGAAAACCATTTTTTTTGTTTTTGTTTTTTTGTATAACAATTTACTATTTGTCTGTCGTTATGCAAAACTCTAGGCATGATCTTTTTGAAAGATGAATTGGATAGAAAAAAATGATTATATTTGAGATTCTTGTTTATTTCTAGTGTTTTAAATCAACGTCCTATTCTCATAAAAGTCAGATTTGACTGCCTAGTGTAACATATATTATCTTTATATAAAACAAAAATAATTATCTCAAATGTTACGATTGGCAATATCTTTTTTTCAAAACGACTCCGATTGTTGCACAGGGCGCAACATTATTAGACATTTTAAACTGCACTCTTTTCTAGAAGGACATTTGTAAAAAAAAAAAAAAAAAAAAAAAAAAAAAAAAACACGATTGTACTATAATGAAATTATTGCAAAGTATGTACTTCCCATATATTATTTATATATAGAAGTTGTAGAACCACAGCTTCGTGTGTGTACTTGAAAATTTCGGTCAAAGCATGGCTTATTATTTACCATATGATCAAATCTAAAATGACTAACGATCAAGATTTGGCAAGTTTTAAGCAATATTTCACAAAAAAAATTCAAGTAAGAAATGCATCACAAAAACTAAAACATAATTTGAAGTAAAACAATATACTGTTTTCCTGATATAAATAAATCCCCCAGTATTTGGTGCCTGGCTTATTCTTTAGCTTTCTACGTTGTGTTTTTTCTATACTATTATTTGTCTGTTTATTTTCATATTTTTTTTATATTTTTATATTTTTAACCATGGCGTTGTCATTTTATTTCCAATCTATGAGTGTGACTTTCCCTCTGATATCGGTCGTCCCTCTTTTAATGTAGTTTGTTTAAACTTAGGATATCCTTCCAAATATATAAAATTTGTAATATTGTATCCATTTTTTTTAAGGGGTTAAAATGTTTTAAAAGGCTTCTGGTTTATTACATACATTAACTTTTAGAGTATCTAGTTGCACAGTATTTGTTAAAGTTACTAATAGTGGTCATCAGTTAGTTGCTGCACTGTGCAGATTTGTAATTGTATGTGTTTTATATTATGAGAAATGGTCTAGATATATGAAGAGATTTGTTACCACGTAAAACTGGTTTGACAGCTTCATAGTTTGTGTCTGTACCAAGTTTAGTTGTTAGTGTATGTATTGTTCGGTGTTGAGTGTCTTTGTTTTAGCATGTTTTGGGCATCTTTTTCGGAGAAGTAAGGTGTTGGTGTTTTAAGTTTTAAGAGATGTGTTACCACGTAAAACTGGTTTGACAGCTTCATAGTTTGTGTCTGTACCAAGTTTAGTTGTTAGTGTATGTATTGTTCGGTGTTGAGTGTCTTTGTTTTAGCATGTTTTGGGCATCTTTTTCGGAGAAGTAAGGTGTTGGTGTTTTAAGTTTTAAGAGATGTGTTACCACGTAAAACTGGTTTGACAGCTTCATAGTTTGTGTCTGTACCAAGTTTAGTTGTTAGTGTATGTATTGTTCGGTGTTGAGTGTCTTTGTTTTAGCATGTTTTGGGCATCTTTTTCGGAGAAGTAAGGTGTTGGTGTTTTAAGTTTTAAGAGATGTGTTACCACGTAAAACTGGTTTGACAGCTTCATAGTTTGTGTCTGTACCAAGTTTAGTTGGTAGTGTATGTATTGTGTTGAGTGTCTTTGTTTTAGCATGTTTGGGCATCTTTTTCGGAGAAGTAAGGTGTTGGTGTTTTAAGTAATCTGTTGCACTGTCCAATACGTTTGGTGAATCCTCTGGTTTATGTTAGTATCTCTAATAGAAAGAAGATATTGTATGAATGTCAATGAGAAAAACTCTCCAAAATGTTTTTATATTTTGACTTGTGAATGAAACAAATACAGATAAGTAGGCCCTACGTCTTTGATTTTTCAGTACAGATAAGTATTAATGAAGTTACCAGAGGTAGGAAACGTTACGTGAGCCATGATAATGTTCTTATCTTATTAAAATATTAGTAATCAATGTTTATATCAATTCATATAATGTTTTGACAGCTGTTTATTTTTTTATTTATTTTTTTACAAATACATGTTTTGATTAAGGGAGGAAATACAACATCTCCAAGCAGATGTAAGAATGTTAGAAGAAGAACTGAGAACAACTAGAAACGATTTAAGTACAGAAAGACGACATAAACGGAGACTTGAAAAACTGATCAAAGATTGTACAATAGCAATTAAAATGGTCCTAAGGGTATGTTCATTATTTAACTTAAGGACTTGTAATACTAGTGCAGCTGAGTTGGTTATTGTGGTTTCATTAATCTTAAACGTAAAAGTGGTACTGGGGGCTTGATGAATTGTATCGTTGTATTGTCAAGAATAAGAGATGACTTTTGATAATATGCAGATGACTTTTCGATAAACTACACACATAACTGTATTAATAAATCTGAAAACAACCAAACATTTCCATTTCATTGACAACAGAACCATCAAATTGGTTGATAAAAAATAATTTGACCGCCTCAATTTGAATGGCTGAATTTCTAGTGTAAGAGCAATCCTTTGCTAGAATGTCAAATAATTTGGACAAAAAAAAAGAATTACAAAAAAAGAATTCCTCATTGTGAATCACAAAACGCCAAAACATTACATTACATTACGTACAACATTTCAACTTCACTCTACTGCTAGAGTGCGTTATGTCAAAAATCAAAAAAGATCCTTTATACATACATTGCTATAGTCATTTTCTACTTTCACGCAAAAAAACAAGCGATCAACTTGGAATTTTCTGATGAACTGTTAGGCCTGATTGGTTTTTCAGCCCAGACAGTTCTGTTTCACTTAGATTTGTCCGAATCATTTCATATTAAGGAAACTCATCGTAGATATCAGGATTAAATTTGATACTTACGCCAGACGCGCGTTTCGTCTACAAAAGACTCACCAGTGACACTCGAATCAAAAAATGTTTAAAAGGCCAAATAGAGAACGAAGTTGAAGAGCATTGAGGACCAAAAATTCCTAAAAGTTTTGCCAAATACAGCTAAGATAATCTATTTCTGAGGTAGAAAAGCCTTAGTTTTTCCAAAATTCAATGTTTTGTCAACAAGGAATGTGCATGTATCTCATAAAAATAAAATTGAGAATGGAAATGGGGAATGTGTCAAAGAGACAACAACCCGACCAAATAAAAAAAACAACAGCAGAAGGTCACCAACAGGTCTTCAATGTAGCGAGAAATTCCCACATGTATCTCATGTATACAAAGCTCTACAAGTTTGGCTTTACTTTTGATTTTATCAGCTCTTTAATGGTTTTATATTTCCATTAATTTTGTCTTATGCACCACTTAAGAGACAGTAATTGTCAAAATGTGCATCGGGTGCGTAGACAATTGTTACAGTTTATATATTAATATAAAAGGTAAATAAATTTATCAGAATAAGTCAGTTTATTGATTGAACTTCTTGTTTGAAAAATCATAAAATATTTCATAATTACATCTATAGAATAATATAAAAACTGGTGCCAAATTTCGTTCACATGTTTTTGTAAAAGATACTTTGATAATGGAATAAATTTTCAAACATATGCGAGTATAATATTATAATTTATTTAAATGTATGGATAAAAAGTCATATCGGAATTTGTTATGCAGTTATGGAATTAATCATTTTCAACCGATTATGAAAATGTTGTCTTTAATTAAATTGCTGAATTGTTGATAAGTTATTGAAATTTATTATTGTTGATATCTATGCTTACATTTGTATCGTTCATGTTATGCCTAAAGCGCAACTGATGAAGATTAATTCAAATCCACAAGGGAATCGTATAAATGGCTTGCAAGAATAGAAATTGAATGTCTATTGTGAAGTCATTTGTAGATGGTCTATTCATATATATTTTAACAGGTACACGTATGGATAATCAGCTGACCGAAATAGTTATACGGGCCTCTTTATATTTCAAAACATTTTTTTACTACAAACATACATTTTCTTACAGATAAAAGAATATATAGTGGTTGTTAAAATGATATTTTGCTATTCAAACTGAATTCTTTTCCTTTTGATGGTTATCCATATACATGCATTCGAATTCAAACACGAATAAGTTTCAATTGAAATTTATTTTATGAGTTGAAACACAATTTCAAGTAGTGATAAAGCATTATTAAAAAAATAAAAACAATGTCCAACTAAACTTGGGTGGTCTTCTGTTTTACGGTAATGTTTGCTATAAATCATTTTCACAATTGTTTGAAATAGATCACTAAAGCATATATGAATTCTTTAATTTTCCGTAGGCAATTCAAATTTTGAACAGTTTTGTTTTTCTGATGAATCTTTTTTATGTAATGGTAGACAGATATCCCCCAAAGTGATATCCAATATCAAAGTCGACCAAAAAAACTGACAATGCTGAAAAGCCATGGCAAAGTATAAATGGATTATTCGTAGTAATAAATAAAAACAATTTATATAATATAGATCAGGAAACAATTTTAGGAAAAAATAAAAACGATAACTTAGCCGAACATTTTTTATTAGACAGTACACCGTGTGGTTCATATTTGTTTCTACAATTGATCAACACAAATTCATATCACTTTAAATAAGTTGCGAAATAGTTTGTCAAAGATATTGATCATCTTAATTTTATTAAATTTCCTTGACATATATATGATAAACCTGACATTATAACATTAATAATTATCAACTTTGACGTTGTAACCATAAAGACTGAGTAATTTCATTCATCAAACTGCGAATTTTATAATTTCGAGGTCGGCCGTTGCCGTGAAACTATAAGTAGCGGTCGAAACTAATTCTCATTATAAAAATCATAAAACTACGATTTGAAGTAACAGTAGTTTTCTTTTCAGTGTGTTTAATGTGTTTAACATGACAGTTAGCGGTACAAATGATACCGCACCAGATTCGCATTTTGACAATAAATATCTCATTGGTGATGCTCAAGGCCGAAATTTTTGAAAATCCGAAACTTATCAACAAATTGAAGAGTTGTTAAAATATAAAAGAACACAAAGATACCTAAGGCCGTGGAATGAACCAGAGCTTTGCATGAGAGAGATATATTCCTTTATTTCAAATAATTTCAAATACTTATTAAGGCGGTACCTAACACTTTTACTAAAATTAATTTGGCTCGTTTAGTTTTCTTAAAATTTTGACAAAGTATTTACTTTGACCGTTTGACAAAAATATAAAAATTTTAAAAAATTTGAACCAACCGTCTATTCAGAAAAATTTCACTGGTTATATAGCAGTTTGACAAACACTTTTTTTTATCATTGACAAGCTTAATATTCCCTTATGAACACAACATCATTGAAACGTTCTGCTGATTTTACAGAGTTATCTCCCTGTAGTGTTAGGTACCATCTTAACAGCAAATTCTAATAACACAATATCCAAATGTTCATGCCAGTATCGAAGTTCTGGCTAGTTTAAATTATACAATATTTTATCAATTAAATCTAGAAAACTGAGCCAGAAGAAGAACCAATAATGGAAGGAGAAATGGAAGACATTAATGAGATAGAAAGACGTGACAACATGTTGGAGAATATTCTACTGGTACTCAATAGTGGAGCAGCAATAGGTGTTGGTCCACAGATGAGAGAATTCGGTAAAGGGGACAAGGTCGTGCGAAAAAGAAGTGCCAGTAGAATACCTGGTTCTGAAGGAGGGATCAAAAGAGGGTTTGTCAATTTTAGTATTGTAGCAATTTGTACGTTTTGAGTATAATGTAATTGCGTTTCCTTTATAATGAAGTAATATCAATAGAATACTATTTAGAAAAAGCTGAAATGGATAAAAAGAGGAACTGCTTATCCAGAAATTGAAAAATCAAGGTAGTATATATTGTGATAAAACTAATAAAAAAATGTTTCAAAATAAAGAATAAACGGCCTGATTTCTGCCAAAATAAATAAACGCAAAACAAATATGGCAGACAACAACTAACAGCAGTTACTGAAATACAGGATCCTGACAAGAGACTGGCACATTCTAAATGCGGATGGGGTTAAAATGATTGTATTTGAGTGCTCAATTATATCCTTTCCTAAGACAATGGTATAATAGCACAGGTTAAAAACAATAAATAAGTATTAATAATTCTCACGCATTCGACAACATAGAGCAACTAGACGAACAGTGAAAGTGTCAAAAACATATTAAAATAATACATGCAATTAATACAAATACAAAAAAGACATCTGTAGCAATTACAATGAATATGTAATAAATGACTCTTTCAGATAGCTACCATTATTTCCTGTTGGTCCACCAGGCGGTACATTGCCACATTATCAAATGGGAGATTAAGAATTGATACCTCGTCTTTAAGTTAATATTAATGTTTAATCTTTGACTTATTTTTTCAGACAGCTGCCATTATCTCCTGTTGGTCCACTAGGCGGTACATTGCCACATTATCAAATGGGAGATTTAGGATTGATACCTCGTCCTAAAGTTAATATTCCAACCAGCTTCGATAGAATGAGAGTCCTCTCAGCTACTACAAGACTCGGTGGTCTGAGGAAAGTTCTTACACGATCTGTTTCTGTACAAACCGTCAGTGCTACCAAGGTAATATTTATATAGGTTAGGTTGTAAAAGAAAATCTGAGTACGATTATGTCTACTGCATACTACTATAAAATGTGATCTTATATATTTCAATATAACTTCATGATCTTTCCACCATGTATATAGTACAAAGAGGGATTATTATCCACATTACATTCACAAGAGCTGATCCTGAATATGCAGTACAAAGAGGGGTTATTATCCACATTACATTCATAAGAGCTGATCCTGATTATGCAGTACAACGAGGGATTATTATCTACATTACATTCGCAAGAGCTGATCCTGATTATGCAGTACAACGAGGGATTATTATCCACATTACATTCGCAAGAGCTGATCCTGATTATGCAGTACAACGAGGGATTATTATCCACATTACATTCACAAGAGCTGATCCTGATTATGCAACAAAATGTTTGTTATCAGTTGATACAAATGCATACATCGAAATCAACTCCAACAAGGGCATGAACAGATTTTGTTTTCTGTCGCAAGTACTGATTAGTTGACTGTTACAATGTTTTGGTGAACCAATGTATATTTTGATACATTTTCTAAGTTATAGTTTCAACATGTTTAAAACTAAAGAAGATGTATGCCCTTGATTCAACTCAGTTTCTTTTGTGATTCCAGTTTGTATTCTATTTGTCTGATTGAACCTCGACATCTATCATGTCTATATACCATCATCGATGAGCTCAAATCTAAGTATCCTTTTGGATATATATTTTCAGTCTAATGAATTTTGATCTTTTTATTTTTTTAATTTTTAGTTGTTCTTTTTAAGGCTTTATTTTATGCTGACCAATTGCTGACGACAGTACCAGCAGACATGCAGGACACTATCTTACATGAAGGTCACACAGGAAGGATCAGGTCACCAGTTAAACCTGTTCGACAGATCACTGGACCTAAGAAATTTGCTACAACTGTTTATTAAGCTCTCTTTTGTATATCAAATATAACTTTTATGAACTGATTAAATGTGTAATAAAAATCGAATCTGTGTATCAAATACAAAACAAAATGGTCGAATTGTTTATATATGATAGCCAGGTGACATAAAATATTTGCAGATCAAAAAGGTAGAAAAGTGGTAACATGAATAATTTCCCTTCCATGTGGTTGATCGTTCTCCGAAAAGTTATAATGCAAATTCAAACATTAGTGGAAGTTAAGAATCCAAGGTCTTTGGTGGGTCAATCTGTCCTTTGTGTTTGCTTATTTAAAGATTGGATGGTGTTTTCATTTTTTCTTTATCTTTTCTCTTCATATTTCATCTAACTTTACTTTGTTTTTCATATATAATCATGATACAAAGACAAAAAGGTCACTGTAAAGAACAAAATTATATATAAAAAAACTTTGATTAAGTGATGTAGTACATTTGATTTGGTATTGTGGTGTTAAATCAGACTTAGCTTCGATGAACATGCTTCAATTAGTGTCCATACAGTCGTCTTGTGGACCCGCGAGTCTAATTCAAAGATATAAAACCAGGTTTAATCAACCATTTTCTACAAACCCCAAGTCAGGAAAATAACAGTTGGTATCCATTCGTTTGATGTGTTTTATCATTTGATTCGGCCATTTGATAAGGGATATTTTCCTCTTTTAATTTTCATTTGAGTTCAGTTTTTTTGTGATTTTAATTATTATGCATATATCTCGACATGTTGTAAAAATAGGACATTATGTGGAATATCTACAGTTTCAATAACAATCTTTTAACAAATGTTAGTCAAACGTTCAGAAAGAGCTAGCAATGTTAACGAATGCAATAAATCAATCTTGAGAATTGTATTTACCAAATGATTTTCAGATGCTTTAAACCCACGTACCATAATAAAGATACTAAACATTGGCTTTCTCGTAGCAAAACTTCATTCTTAAGCTGGCTTCAACTATATTCATATTCCAATTTCATACTTAAAGCATTTTTATACAATCTACTCGCATTTTATCTAATTAAACCGAACTTGGTCACCGGAGGCATAAAGATAAACAATAGATATTCATACAATAAGACTGAGATTTTAATCAACAACATCAACGGTCCAAAGTTAGCTGCACCAGATGCTCCTTTTAGAGACAATTAATTATTCTTCATTGATGCTCCAGGCCAAAGTATTTGAAAATACACAGCATAATACAAACGTTGGAGAGCTTTTAAATCTAAAAAAGGAAGTAAAAAAAGTAAATTCAAACCCTGACAAGGAATTAGAACTATGCATGAGAAATATATATTTTGAATTTAAAATTTGATTACTAAGCAATATTTAAATCAAACAATATTGCCAGTATCGACGTAAAGTAGATGATAAGATTTGCGTCAGCATAATAACCTTTTTTCTTTTAACATATATATGATTGCCACATAAATAACATTTTGGCACATTATAAATCTTCGTAAACTTTTTGATTTCTTGACATCAGACAAAACATTACTTTTAATAGCATATTCTTCACAAATAGATTAGAACATTCCCAATCAAGCATTGAACTGAACTAATGAGATTATTATATCCATATAGTCAGCATTACTAATATTGCTGATGGGTGTTCTATTTAAACAGCAGCTGATACATGTATTCAAGTCATTTATTCATATATAAAAAATAATCAAGTAATGTGATAAAAGAAAACAGAACGATACCAAAGGGACATTCAAACACAAAGTTCGAATTAGATGGTGTTGACGGGTCTAATATAGTTGGTATTTTTTCCTTCATTTTTTGATAAATCAATAAAGTTACTATCTTAGTAGTCGTATTTCAGTACAAACTCTTCGTGAAATTTTCAAATTGAATAGATAAATGGCTTTTGTCATCTAGTATATACAACAAGGAATACAATTTTTTTTTAACTTTATTGATTTTTTTTTATTGTCTGTCCTTCGCGGAATCGTTTAAAAATTTACTAGTTTTGTTTTGTAGACCAAAACAACTCGGACTAATTGCTGAACTATAGTTTTTCATTTCTGTGTCGTTTTGGTCTCTTGTGGAAAGTTGTCTCGTTGGCAATCGCACCACATCTTCTTTTTTTATAATTTCAGGAATAAGAATAAGAATTTTATTAGTTTGAAATCCAAACAATAGGATTGTTACTAAAATACACTACAAAAACAAACAAACAGACAGGCATATTAAAATTACATAACGATAGTCATTAAACACTACAAACATGTAGCATTGAAAGAAAAACAAAAACATAAATAGTTTTAATTTCAGGAGAAATTCATTTGTGAGATCATTACTGAATCAACAAAATGAGATATTGGATCAGAACGCTCTTTTCAGAGCTTAAATGTTTTTAAATTTAATGTGTTTTGTAATTATTGTCCAAATTAAGTTTTAGACATAAAAGACAGTGGCTTTATAAAGACAAGATTCGTAGTCTTTTCCGCTTTTATGTTTTGATGCTTAATTTGTTTTTATATTGATTTTTAATCCACATGATCATCTAAACATACAACATGTTTTGCCCTCGTCTTGGTGAACATTGGCTTGTGGCATGATTTTATACAAACAAGTTAACTATCAACAAATTCGATACTCATGGTTGATTTCGAGTTTGAGAAAGTCAAAAGGGATTTTGTCAAAGAGACAACAACCAAATCAAAGAGCAGAAAACAAATGAAGGCCACATATATATATATATAGGTCTTTCACACAGCCATTTTCTCTCTGACCCGGAGGCGGGCTTCAACTGTCCACTGCGCAAACATGTGTATTAGTTCAGTGACAATGAACGCCATACGTAAAACATATAAACAAACTAAAATCAAATATTATGCATGACTAAAAAAAGCCATGAAGAGGCTTCTATCTGACTTTGGACAGGCGCACAAATGCGACAAGGTTGAAAATCTCAACCTCAGCCAATATAGAAAATAAACACACAACAATACGCACAGTAAAACTCAGTCTATCTGTAAGACTAGGCTACATCGAAAGGATGGTATAATACCTTAGCTAACCAAAGATATTACCTTTGCCTACACACTCAATGAAATCGGCTGTAATCAACTTAATTGTTTCATATTTTTCATATCGGGTCTTTTATAGCCGACGATACGGTATGTTTTGTCACATTGTTGAAGGCCTATAATTACGACCTGGGACTATTATACTAGTCTAAGAGTCCCAGCTACGACACACATCAGCATACATAGATGCAAATATTATGTGCAGGCAACACGGCGACCAGACATTTGTCCATTCTGTTAAGTGGACAGATCTAGTCTATAAAGGCGCCGAGTTGAAGACCGTACTTTTACCTATAATGGTTTACTTTTTTAAATTATGACTTAGATGGACAGTTTTTTTCATTGGCACCCATACCACATCTTCTTATATCTACATCCAGTTCCATTTATCTAAAATGCTGATACATATGTGTCAAAACCCGACTGTTTTGATTTACAAGAAGATAACACAATCTGAGGTTCAGAGTCATGTCTGCTAGGAGGTACTGTTTGTGGTAAATCATGCAGACTAGCATAATATTTCAAATATTGTACCATATTTGAAATTCCTTCAAATGAAAATGTATTTTTCGGACGTCTATTGAAATTTTGATATTTTCTTGGTACATGTATTTTTATTACTGTTGATATGTTTAATCAAATATTTTAAACGGGACTCGAGAATGATATAGGTGACAGAAATACATCTGGTCAAACTTATCTGTCGTCAAAAGTATATGAAAAAAAATGTTCGCTTTCGCTCTCCGTATCTAGAACGTGATTTATCTACACCTTCTTATTTTAATATATTACAATAAATACATATCTTGGCAATTCTTTGGTTAGTTCACGCTTAGAGAGTATGTGCCTTATTATTTCATACTGTTCAAATTGGTTGATACATATAACAAGACAACAACAATCTCTAATTATTTTAGCCATATTCAAATGTTAAAGTTATTTTAACATGTATTATCATCAATGTTATTGTTTAACATCTGCGTGTGCAATTTCATCCGTTTCGGATATATTTCTTGCAATAAATATATACGCATGTAAATGTTTACAAAACAAACTAATAAAAATGCACGTTTAACTAAGTGATTTAAACGAAAGATGACATTTGAAATCTTTATTAGTAAATAACATTAAAAATATATCTCGGGTGTGAAATTTCAATCTGTCCGTGTTTGTCATAAATATCGGCTACTTTTATGTATTACTTAAAAAAAATCAGGGATATTTGATTCGAAGTCAATATTATGCAAAAGTGAAATAGAACGACATTTCAAGTTCGAAAAAAAATATGAAGAACAACAATATTATTTGATGTGGTATAATTGTATGTGTGTTAAGCTTGTGCTGCCTCAATTAGTCCTTGTCACATATTTAAAGATCATTTTATTATATCCAGCATCTTTTTTTTTAAGTAACGCAACATTGATAAATTGCTTTTGTTGCTGCTTCTAATTTTACATGGCGTTAAAAAATACCATTGAAAGTTTATTATCGGATTCTTAACCTTATATACCCGTGAATTTAGAGATTTACACGACAGGTGATACATTCAGTGACTTCTCAACATTAAGTCACAAACATTAATTCAAAAATTGTCTGCCGCCGTTGTATAACCTTTCGAACAAGAGTTGCATATTTATTTTAACAAAGTTAACATCTCAATTTAAGTCAAACAATATCCCGCATCTCATTTTATTCATAATCAAAGAAAATTAATGCAAAACAAATTTAACTATGACCCCTAAATAGTATACATATATTTGACAACATTGTAACAGTGATTAACTATCTTAAACAATCTTGTGTATGCATCCAAAATTGTTACCGTGGATTCCATTGAGTGTGTAGCCGAAGTTAATATCTTTGGTTAGCTTGCTTGTTAGCTGAACCCTGAAGTCATTGTTAGGTTAGGTAAACTATCCTACTTTAAGAATAGATTAGTCCTACAGAAAACAAATCAATCTCTCTGTTGGACTTTGCTACTTCGAAAGGAGGGTAGTTTACCTAACCTAACAATGACTTCACGGTTCAGCTAACAAGCAAGCTAACCAAAAAAGATATTACCTTTGGCTACACAATCAATGGAATCTGCTGTAATCATTTTTCGAATAAGCTCAAGTCTCTAGCATCTTTTATTTTCTAATGATTACTGATGATTTTTTTCCTTTCTTTGTTGTTCTGTTCTTCGTGGCCTACTACACAGAACTTTTAAGAATAAAGGATTTTTTTTTCGAATGGAAGCAGAACACATATATTTTGTTTACTTCTACAAAATGTAAAACAAAAATTAAGATATCCTGAATAAAATTTAGAAAGGAAATGCAGAATCTGTCAAAAAGCAACAACCTAACCAAAGAACCGAATTGTAGGTTTATTATAGTTTTTGTGTCGTATGTGCCGAGTTAATTCCAACCCCTTTCCACTTAAAAGATGAGTGACCAGAACCTCTTTATGCGATTTTTGTAGGGGATTCTAGTAAAACTCGTAGGCTAAGGGCTTTCTTTCAGAAGAAGTCCGGCTTTCAACAATGAGTAAATCCTATATCATATATAGTCGGCTATCAAATGCCCCGGCAATAAAAATGTGAAACAATTCAAACGAGAAAACTAGTGGCATAATTGTTACAACAAAATAGTTTAACAAAACAAAACAAACCTAAAAACAACCGACACTACCCCCCCCCCCCCCCCCCCAAAAAAAATGCACACAAGAAAGCTCTTACCTAGGACAGCACACAATAGGAAATGATGTAAAATTTCAATTACAATTTGCTTCACTAAAACTGTAGAGGTACGGGTTACAGTGTATACAGTGTTTATGAAATAGAATAATAAAAAATAGGTGTTTTTTTAATGAACATGGAATTTTAGGTGAAAATATTCGATTTTTGTTGAAATTTGAGATTCACATAGCGTGAATTGATTACCAAAACAGTCAGGAAAAAGGTAAAAAATGGTAAAAGTAGTTCATTTAATTTTTCAATAAAGACAAACACCATTATTGTAATCATTCCAAAACTTTACAGCCATTCCTTATTGTGAAAATGATGATTTTGGGTAAAATATAGCAAAATCAATCAAAAATCGTAAAAAAATGGAAATACACCAATTTGGAGTTTAAACTGCTTTTGAATCACTTCAAAATAGAAAACTGGGAATCTTGGTATAATTATAATTAGATCAAACAAAATGCATTGTAAAACAAATAGTAAAATATCTGATTTTAGGTGAAAACAGGAAAAAACTACTATTCATATTTTTAAGAAACCATTTTTACGACAGACTCATGGTGTGGTGTCATAGTTTAGTTTATAGTTGCATCTACTATTGTTAAGAAGCTTATCAGGTCTGTGGAAATGCCAACAAAATTGGATAAAGTTTTCCATTTTTGATTTCCCAACCATAATCCTTAGGATGTATGTCAACTTCTTCTGATAATACACTCGAAGACTATATGAAATTGCCCTGTATCTGATGTTTGTGGTAAACTTTTCACCTGAACCAATGTGTTTCCAGTAATAACTATGGATTTTAATTTTCTCAAGACAAAAATGTCAATTCCTCCATATAAACATGTTAGCGCTTCTTCTCCTGCTTAGATGGTATCTGCTTTAATGAAGCCTTGATCTTGATATTTGTGATTAACTTTTTTTAATGGAAGTCCTTTGCCTATTCCAAAAAGCCTAGATGATGAGTAACAACCTTTTATAGAATGCAAAAGAGCAACAAATTACAAACAACCTCCAAAAGAATCCTTTAAACTGTTCTTTGTTCCATATTTTAATTATTTCATATTTTAAAATACCGAACCTGTTTGCACTGTTGATTAACATGGTCCAAGACAGTATTGACAGTGGTTACTTGCCAATTTTTTTATACGGATTACCCATTCCAAATTTATTTCTCCATGTTTTAAAATGCCTCATATTGCAAGTAGGGGGTGGACAGTCATCTTCATTGCTTTACTGTATTATATTCATGGTCATGATACTCGAGTACTCAGATGAATCTTAAACGTCTATTGAAAAGTTAAGATTTTAGGTGGAATGCAGTGTTTTTGTTATCACCTTTCATATACATAAGACAAATCTATCACAAACATAGCTTGGTCTTAATTAAATATGTTTTTTTGGTGTCAATTAAACAATGAATTACCGACCGCCGTTTCTGAAAATAACCTATCATAATAACAATTATTATTTGTTTACGTGTTCATGAACCAAGAGACATATATAATACAATTATATGAATGATAAAAAAAATCCAATAAAATTAAAAATATTTGCATAGAAAGTCTAACAAAAAAGACTACATTTGTATCATCTGTTCCTAAATACTAATAGTCTGTATTTTTTATATAACGACTTGTCCATCAGTATTGGACTTCAAATTATTTGTGCTTTCTCGTGGCGCTCAGTCTTACTTTTTTTCTGTGTTCTTTATTTGCCTCGGGTTTTTTTTTGCACTAACGTTTGTCTTATCTTCCATTTTTTTTATACATGACATTGTCAGTTTATTTTCGACTTTTGGGTTTGGAAGTTGATTTCGTACTTTTGCGTATAAGTTAAGTTTTAAACACAGAGTAATTAAATTATACATCTTATACCAATCACGTTTATATATAAGTCTTGATTAACACCCAAAGGTAAGTTTTACACTGGTGATAAGTTAATTATTAATCCATGAAAGTGTTGATCCGTGAATAACCACCGTTCAAATGTCTCTAATCGGTCAACAGTTTCAGACGAAAGACTGTTTGACGTTCCTTTTTTGTTTTGTTTCAAGTAGTGCATATGAAAACATTCCCTAGGAAGAAAAGGATGCGATGGTACTACTATAACAAATAGTAAGTTAACCTTAGGGAAACATATTTATGCTGTTAAGGATGTACTTAGGTGAGGTTTTGGAATAAGTGTCAAATGTTCGGACTCCTCGGTGTTTTTCATACGATACAATGTAAAAATATTTTGCCCCATAATACCTATTTATCTTTTTAACATAAGACTTTATAATTCATAAAAGGTAATTTTACCAAATTTAAGCAGATTCTTGATTTTCTTTCTTTTGATTTGAGACCCAAATAATACCAATGCAAAATTAGGGTAAAAGTCCGAGTCAGCCTTAAAGTTTTCCCGCCATATTTTATAAATCAAATATCTTGACAAGGAGCTCCATGACCTATCAATATTTTTAGCTTAGTTCGATCCTTTTCCAATACTCTTCCAGCTTAAAGTATCAATTTTGAATTCTTGATTTATTTAATTTTACCTTAGATCACCTATCACTGACTATGCGTTATAGGCTTTGCTAATTGTTAAATGCCGTACGGTGACCTATAGCTGTTAATGTTTGTGTCATTTTGGTCTTTTGTGGATATTTGTCTCATTGGCAATCATACCACATCTTCTTTTTTATAAGTACATCCTTAATTGTTTTAGTATAACGAAGGGAATATTTCATTGGAACTAAAATGAGAGGAAATGTGAAGAGAAATATCTCAAGATGTATAACAGCAAACGAGTATCCTGTTTTGGCGATACATACTAAAATTTTCCTTGGCTTATAATGAACCCCAATGAAAACTGTTTGAATGCATACTTTATTGCAAAAAAAACCCCATATAATAGTATATGCTAAAGCAACGGAAAACATATTTACAACATGACAAATGATAAACAGCAGAGATTAATACATATAAATCATTAATATAAGAAAGCAAATAACATCAAGTAACAATATGTGATCTGATTGACCACGCAGATTTTATGTAGCAATAGTAAATTATAATTTGAATAGATACTGTAATTTAGTAAGGTTTGGCCAAGAACAATAGAATTCTGGCAAATATATAGGCCAAATTGATCTACAGGCAGGGTATACTAATAAAAAGTGGTTTTCAACACACTGCATATTACAACATTTACATAATTATGAGTTTTCAAAACAAGGATGAAAATCCCGCACCCGGAGTCGGGCTGTAGCTGGCCCTCAATTTGCAATTTTTCAGACCTGTGTTGCACAACGCAAAGTTAAAGATGGGTGAACACACATAAATGAGCACGAAGACTGAATTTGTCATTTACGGACACCTACGATGTGAAAACAAAAAATGTAAGATAAAAAAAATTTAGAACAAATTAGTTGTGCATCTTACAGTACCCGAAAAAATACTCACCAAGAAAAGCGTTGTGCATACATTTCATTGTGAAAAATCATGATAATTAAATGAAAGTAAAAGACGCATTTTCCCTGGGGTTTGAAGTTCGGTGCAAACAAAGGCTGTTGTGGTGAAGGGTATTGGTATGGAGAATACACACAGTGAGTTTTCAGTTAAAAAAATGCATGAAGCTGTTAGTAAATTGATGATTTGGACGATCAGACAAATCAACCCAACAAAATGCAATTACATACGGTTAAGCATGTAGACAGAATTGTGAACATGTTGACAGACTGATGAACATGTAGACAGTCACACAGATTGGCAAACAAATAAATCGACTAATAGCCATATCGACAGACTGTTGGACATGAAGACACAGCTTGTTAGACATATATACCGACTTATAGTCATGTCGTCGGACTGTTAGACATGTAGACACAGCTTGGTAGACATATATACCGACTGATAGCCATGTCGACAGACTGTTTGACATGTGGACACAGCTTGGTAGACATATATACCGACTTATAGTCATGTCGTCGGACTGTTAGACATGTAGACACAGCTTGGTAGACATATATACCGACTGATAGCCATGTCGACGGACATTTGAACATGTAGACACAACTCGGTAGACATTAAGATTGACTGATAGCCGTGTCGACAGACTGTTGGACATGAACACACAGCTTGTTAGATATAAAGACCGACTGATAGTCATGTCTACGGAATGTTGGACATGTAGACACAGCTTGGTGGACATATAGACCGACGGATAGCCATGTCGACAGACAGTTGGACATGTAGATACAGCTTGGTAGACATATAGACCGACCGACTGATAGCCATGTCGACAGACTGTTTGGGCATGAAGACAGACTATTGGACACATAGACAGACCGATGAAAATGTAGACGGACTAGTGAGTAGTGAACAAAGACAGACTTGCGGAAACATATCCAAACTGCTGAGAATGTAGACAAACTATTATAAAAGACTGGTGAAAAGAAAGACAAACTTGTTGACACATAGACAGACTGATGAACATGTTTAGACAAAAATGTGTTAATATAAATTGACAAAAAAAATATAGGGATGTCAAACTATCTGAAATTTAATACTCGGATACTCGGTCATGATACTCGAGTACTCGGATGAATCTTAAACGTCTATTGAAAAGTTAAGATTTTACGTGGAATGCAGTGTTTTTGTTATTGCTTTTCATAAACATATTAAGACACATTTAGAACAAAGTAATATTTTATTTTGTGTCAATTAAACAATGAATTATCGACCGCCGTTTCTACAAATAACCTATCATAAATCGCAAGTATTGTTTGTTTACGTGTTCATGAACCCAGAGACATATAAAACAATAATATGAATGAACTAAATTCCAATAAAATTAAAATTATTTTCTTACAAAGTCCGACAAAGAAGTCTACATTTTTATCATCTGTTCCTGAGGAGTCGTTTTTTTTTTAAATTACGACTTGTCCATTAAATTGTCAACAACAGCATTGGACTTCAAATTATTTGTGACTTTTCATGTCGCTCAGTCTTAATTTTTCTGTGTGTGTGTGGTTTTTTTTTTGCACTGTCGTTTGTCTTATTTTCCTTTTTTTAAGCCATGACATTGTCAGTTTATTTTCGACTTTTGGATTCGAAAGTTGATTTCGTACGTTCGCGTATCTACACAGAGTAAGTAAATTAATTAAGATATACATCTCATACCAATCACGTTTATATAGAAGTCTTGATTAACGAACAAAGGTAAGTTTTACAAATCGTAATGAGTTAATTATTTTAAAATCCATGAAAGTGTTGATCTGTGTATAACCACCGTTCAAATGTCTCTAATCAGTTGCGTAGGGTTCACTGTTTCTTATTGAACAATATGACCAGGGGCCTGTTTATCGAAGCTCTCTTAGGATTAGGACGTGTCCTAAGACCAACTTAGGACACATCTTAGTCCTAAATGGGTTTATCAAACATGGCGCAACTTAGGAAAATCCTAGGAATTGTCCTAACTTTAGGATACCAATTTAGGTGTCTTAAGATGGTCTTAGGATGGTCCTAACTTTAGGATACATTCAAATTTCATCTTTTGTTCATTTCCACGCGTATAAGTTTTACAGCAGTAGTAAAAATAGTTGAAATTCTCCGTAATGATATGAATAATGCACGAGATTTGCATTTGAACTGTTAAAGAATGAAAATGTGACACTTCGAACTCAACTCACCCAAAAACATGTTATGATTTTTACGTATTATATATCTTGTTTACAGGTATCATAGTTTGTTATTTTTTTTTATTTGTGTGTCATGTTTTGTTTCATACATTTTAAATGTACAATTATTTTACAAAAAAATATTTAGTACCTTTAATTTAAAACTACATATTAGTTTTAGATTCTAATTAACCATATTTGAAATAAAGTTATTGATAAAATACATGTATGATATCATAATATAATTGCATGAACCCCCCGAGGGGTTCATGCTTATATATTGGTGAGTTTTGGATGTGTCTATGGGCCTCTCGATATCTCTCGGCCGGAAGTCAGAATAAAATTCTCGGAACGTCTCGAAAGTTATCGGTAATTTATACAGGTTGTTATCTACGTCTTTGATATGGTCATTTGATGGCCCTTGACGACGCAATTATATTTGTTTTAAAACGACCACTGTACACCGTTTGTATCTGGGTCAATTATAACGTTGTATTGTCTGTTGTCTTAATAACATGTAAACTAATTATGTTTGAAGATTTAACCACGGGAATCACTGTGTATTTCATCATAGCCTTACGGGAGAGAACATTCTGGTTAAAATATTAATATTAGATCGGAAAACAGAAAGATAATATTCTTATCAAAAGTATTTAATTCAATCAGTATCAAAGAAATATATACAAATTACATACTGTATTTATGTTTTCTTTTAGAAACTAACAATGATTGAAATCAGAATATTTTCACAGCTGCAGTTAAGAAATGAAGTATTTTATATATGACGAGATACTCTGCTTTGGCATTTTTGAATATTCATTTGTAAAGGAAACAAAAAAATTGAATCTAAATAAATTCTTACATCCTACCAAAAAAATGATTATAAACAATAATCATTATATTTCTACGTTAATTATTTCATACCATTTTAGTTTTTAGGTTTTTTATTTATTATCTATATTTTTGTATTGTAATATATCCATTAAACGGAAAGTAAGATAAAAAAAAATTTAAACGGTCTTGAATAAAATACTTGTGTGTTTTCAATTCATAAAACAGGATTTTAAATCCTTGCAGCTCACAACAACCGTAAAAATAGTTTACAATAATCACAACAAAATTTAATTACAACCATAATGTTGATTATTTTATACTGTTTAAGTATGGATTTAGAAGTCTTTGCTTATATTTTGTATAGTAATATATTCACATAGTGGAATGTTAGAATTTAAAAAATCGATAAATAAAATTTTCATACGTAAATACTTGACGTTCGTGTTCATAGATATTATATATATTCAAAAGAATTTGAAAAAAATACTAACAGGAATGTTAGTTTATTATAAAATTTTAACTCAATTTTTGTTCGTATGTTTTAATAGTTTAACCTTTTCGCATCTACATATTTGTAATATGGAACGGTTCTGAAATTTGTATTCATTGTGTTGACCAACTATCCTACACGTCTAGATTCATTCACATTAAAGATCACATTTCAAAAGCACACTATCGGTTTGCGTTCTAAAAAAATCCGGATAAAATGTCAATGAATTCGGAGTCAAAACATTTAATGTAGGCCGTTTGACATTCAAATTCGAAAATATGTGATGACTCAAATGCGTATTTCTGCCATGGGTAAAGACAGCTTCGAATACGAGTCGAGAATTTTATAGGCATTCATTTAGGAAACAAAATATAAAGATATGATAGATAAAATGAATGCATCCACAATTCCAGATTATAAAACAAACTGAGTGCATAAATTTATATTGCGATAGGTTTGTGAAATTTGCATAAGTCATCCGGTTAGTAGAAATTAGGATTTGTCAAAGGGTTATAATCGGGAAAATTATGAACATTCCCAAGTAAATAATAAAAAAGTCGAGCTTTAAAATAACTATTCAAATAGAAGCTGTAAATATATACTTTCAAATGGCTTCTTCTATTCACATTCAATTATTTCAATTCAAAAGTAAACACAAATTTAGCAACAATCATTGATGACCCGGCAGTCAGCGGTCTTAGGTTCATGTATTGCTTTTCTTTTTATAAAGAAAGCAACTTGTTTTTTTTTCATATTCGGTTTGTATTTTCTTTTTCGCCAATACTTAAAACATCAGTTAGGACGTCCTAGCTAAGATAATCCTAAGATAGCTTCGATGTGCATGCTGAGACGTGTCGTAAGTCGGTCCTAACTTTATCCGAACTTCTGTCCTCAGAAATTCTTAGGACCGATCTAAGGACAGTTTCGATAAACAGGACCCTGGTCAACAGTTTCAGACGAAAAACTGTTTTACTTTCTATATTTTGTTTCAAATAGTGCACATGAAAACATTCACTCGGAAGAAAAGGAATTTGATGGTACTTCTATAACAAATTATATAGTAACCTAAGGAAATCATATGTATGCTGTTAAGGATGTACTTAGGTGAGGTTTTGGAATACGTCTCAAATGTTCGGACCCCTCGGTGTTTTTCATACGACATAGTGTAAAATATTTTGCCCCATAGCACCTATTTATATTTTAACATAAGACTTTATAATTCATAAAAGGTCATTTAACAAAATTTAAGCAGATTTTTGAATTTCTTTCTTTTGATTTGAGACCCAAATATTACCAATGCAAAGTTAAGGTAACAGTCCGAGTCAGCCTTTTCCCCGCCAATTTTTATAAATCAAATATCTAAAAGGTGCCGTCGATTAGAGACCGACGAATCTTACATAATGCAAATAGTTTATATGACAATATCATTTGGTTTTTTTTTTGCTATTATCAAAAGACTTATTTTGTGTGATGCTACGTTTCGATATTTGGTGTCATGATATAGTGCGACTGCAGTTTTTCTTACTATTTGTTAAACATCTTACGCTAGGCGCAGATCATCCAAAAAGGGGGGTCCAGGGGGGGGGGGGGGGGGTATCATGCAATTTGGGATGCGTGGTTGCATGGATGTTTTATTATAACAAAACCTACACGAACTTTTTCACTTATGAGATATATTATTTTTTCCCATGTTTCTGGATTCTGTTCGGCTAAAAACTTCAAAATTATGTAATATAGGATTACGACCTCTTGTTCTCGCTTTAAAGCTGAAATTCTGTTCTATTGCTTGTGCCGATTTTCAAGGAAATAAATATTTCATTTGGTTCTGGGTTTTTTTTTTTTGTGACAGTGTGTTCTTTATTTGTCTATGGATGTTACAGAAGGCTCTAAATATGTCTAAAAAATATAGAATTATGTATGAAAGAACGTAGATTTTGGTATCATTTTAAAATAGAAAGTAAGTTTCCTGGATGCCATTTTTCTAGAATTAAGGAATAGCCCGTTAAGACTCTTTCCTATATTTCTTGTTTATATTAAGAACTATAGCCAGTGAATATTTTTAAAACTTAAAAAAAAAAGTTTTATTGAATTACTTTAAAAGCTGAAATCAAATTCTCTTGCTGCATGTGCGTACTTTTTTGTCACTGGCATATCTATTCGTGTTTCGGCCTTAGCCAAAAGTTCAAGGATTATTTTATTTAAGAATTGAATAATTGTTTCTGTAAATTCTTAAGGTTGACCGAAATACATCTTGTATGAAGCGCGGACAACCTTACGAAATTACTTGAGAAGCATTCAAAACTATACTTAAACCTATTGATCTGAATATCCGTCGTAAAGGTTGCTAATATATAAAATAGCGATACGCTCAAAGGGACGTTCCACTAAAGCAGGAAAATGGTAATGAACATTGTATATGCTTTCCTTTATCTTCTTGTAGCTCTTGGTCATATGCTTAGTAATATCTGGTATATTTGAGGATTAAAAGAACAAAGCTATGTGAAAAAAACGGATGTCCAACGTTACATTTTTAAACAACTGTTTTATCTCTTATGTATAGTGATCCTATTTCTTATTCTCTGATCTTCCCGAAACTTGGCAGAAGCAACGAAGTGTGTCAGTTCTTGGTTAAATTAAAGCCATTCTTTTGTCGAATTTTGTTTGACTCGGTGGCTGCATATTAGGCTGGAATAAGAAAAATGTCCAATGACGTTTTTCGTTGACTTAACGGTTGAAAGGTAGTTTTATAAGTGGACTGTGGCACCGTTAAAGTCCACAATTCCTCTAAAGTCCACAACACCGCTAAAGTCCAAAACGCCTCTAAAGTCCACAAACTTCCCGCTAAAGTCCACAAAATGACCTCCGCTAAAGTCCACAAGAAAACGCCGTTAAAGTCCACAATAACAAGTTCCGCTAAAGTCCACAAAAAAGCACCGTTAAAGTCCAAACATTTTTTTTTATTATCAAAAGATCAATTCGCTGGTTTTTACTCCCAATAGTATATATATCTAATAAAAAGCATGAACCCATGTTCTTTTAAAGTATTTCTTACGAAAGCGTATTAGGGACATAGTAAGTATAAAATTTGTAGTGAAATATTTTTCAAAGTCGAAATTTTGACATCCAAAATCTTAAAATTTCGACTTAATCTCGAGTTTTTGGCCTTCTCAAATTTTTGAATTCCGGCTAAGTAAAAATTCAAAAATTTTCTCAAACGCAAAATTTCGACTTTTCTCAAACTCAAAATTTCGACTTTACTTTAAACTCAAACAATTACATGATGACGTACACGTGAGTGATTTTGATAATAAAGCAGACATGCAAGATTTTTCATATATCGTTTTATTCAGTTTTTAAAAAATAATTTCAATATTATACCCCAGTCCCACTTGGCCACGATCGCACTACGATCTGTGAAAAAAAAATGCAAAAGGTAAATTACCAAAAATACTATGTTCAAAGTTAGCCACGCTCATCACGATCTTAAGACCTCACCACGACCGTGACACGACCTTACTGCGAACTATATATACACGATCGTACTACGATCATCAAAATTTGCATTTTTTTCAAAAATCGTAGTGCGATCGTGTCCTAGTGGGACTGGGGTATAATATTAATCATGCACATACCGCGACCTCACCACGTTCTGATTTTTTTTGATCGAGGTGAGCGTGGTGCAATCGTGGTCTACTGGGACTGGGGCTTTACGTTTTTTACTGCCGTCTCAGTTTGACAGGACCATTCCCGATTAAAATTTGTCAAAAGTCTGATCAAGATCCTGTGAATCTTGAATGGAAATTCAAACTTTAATTAAAATTTGTAAAATAAATAATTTAATCACGACAATAGTCAGATATTGTTCAGGAAGCTTCGATATTCAACCGTTTCCTACAATCCCGTTCTCAATCCGCTTCTAATCTAATTTGTATCTTTTTACCTGGTGAAATTCGATCGAGTCTGTCATGACTGCGTCCTGATTCTTCCGAATTAAAGCCGACAGAGATCAGACAGTGACTAGACAGTGAAACGACGCTGAATGAAGTTATCTGTTGGAAAACTGTCGGCATACTCGAGATGATCATGTACTGTCGGAAAGTTATCCTATCACGGTCCGCTCTATCGCATTGCAAACGGCTTTGTCTGGTCTCAGTCGTATTGTATTTTGTAGTTGTCGGGACTCTGACGTGGGTATCATTGACGAATTTCATATTAATAACGGGACTTTTCCCGAACGGTTTAGGCAAAACCCTTTCGCACTCGACAAGATCTGGATGGAATCTTGGCTCAATCGGCAGGAAAACAGCAATGAAAAAATTCTCCAGATCATTCCCGTTCCACAGGACACCGTAAAAAATACGCAGAACATTGCTAGGACTTTTATCCGATACAGCAGAATCTGTAACGACACAAGCACGATTATAATCCGACTAGACAAAATCGGCTGAGTTTCCCCGAATGTTACGGGACGCACCTAATGCGGGGTTCACACATTGCCGATAATTGCTCCCGTTTGAGATCAGACAGCAATACGACACGAAAAGTGAAAAAGTCGGATTAGTATCTTCAATTATCTGGAATGTCCTATCATTGTCTGAACGCATTCGTTTTAGTTCGTAACAGATTCCTACGGGTCGGGAAGGGTCCGAATAGTTCGACAAAGCATCCCGACAGTTCGGTGCGTCCCGTAACATTCGGGGCAACTCAGCCGATTTTGTCTAGTCGAATTACAATCGTGGCTATGTCGTGACAGATTCTGCTGTATCGGATCGAATTCCGAACAATGTCTTGTGTATTCTGGACGGTGTCCTGTGGAACGGGAATGATCCGGAGTAATTTATAGCTGTTTTTCTGCCGATTGAGTCCAGATTGCATCCACATCTTGTCGATTGCGAACAGTTTTTTCCCGAAACTGTTCCGAAACAGACCCGTCATTAATACCCACGTCAGAGTCCCGGCAATTACAGAATACAATACGACTGATATCAGACAAAGCCGTTTGCAATGCGATAGAGCGGACCGTGATAGGATTACGTTCCGACAGTACCTGATCATCCCGAATATGCCGACAGTTTCCGAACGGATAACTTCCGTCAGCGTCGGTTCACTGTCTGGTCACTGTCTGATCTCAGTCGGATTACATTTGATAGAGTCGGGACGCAGTCGTGACAGACTCGGTCGAATTTTACCTGGCGAAAAATACAAATCGGATTAGAAGCGGATTCAGAACGGGATTATCGGGACTAATTCGCGTAGAAACGGTTGAATATCGATGCTTCCTGAACACTATCTGATTGTTGTCGTGATCAAATTAATTTTTGTTTACAAATTTTAATTTGAGTTTGAATTTCCATCCACGATTCACAGGGTCTTGATCAGACTTTTAATAAATTTTAATCGGGAATGGTCCTGTCAAGAATGGTAGTAAAAATCGTGAATGTGTGACCCCAGCTTAACTGTTGGGTTGCTTCGTCGAACTATTCGGACCCTTCCCGACCCGTAGGAATCTGTTACGAACTTATACGACTTTGTTCAGATAATGATAGAACATTCGAGATAATTGAGGATAGTAATCCGACTTTTTCACTTTTCATGTCTTATTGCTGTTTGGTCTCAAACGGGAGCAATAATCGGCAATGTTTGAATCCCGCATGAGGGACATAGTAAGGCCGTTAGTTTAAGGCCCCGCATAAGGGACATAAAAAGGCCGTCTCATTTGCAATAATATCACATCTTCTTTTAATATATAAAAGAAATAAAATCAGCACTGAACTTCTTTTTTCAAAGTCGAAATTTGGCATTTCAAATCTGTAAATTTCGACTTTAACTCGAAATTTTAACTATTCAAATCTCGAAATTTTGACTTTAACTTGAAACTTTGACATTCTTAAATCTTGACATTTATTCAAACTAAAAATTTCTGTCAACATGCATGTTCTTTCCAAATGAAACTCTTCAATATAAAATGATTATCCTTATCATATTTTTAGAACCCAACGAATTTCTGATAATAAATTGCAAAAATGTGTGGATCCTCGGTTGCTTTAATAATTTGCGTCCATGTCTTCTCCTCCTAAAATTGTAATACTAGTAGCTGTGTTTGATAAATAATAGCCTAAGTTTAAATAGTTAGGAAACGACGAAATTTTCAGTTTTAAAAGGTTTTTTGTTTTTGTTTTAAAAAGGTCGATATGTTGAGTTTAATGCCTTGTCCACACGTACATTTGAATCGAAACGAATGCCAATCGAATTCGCTAATCGTGTTCACACACTCTTCCTTTTTAATTTGAATTGATTTGAATTGTCTAATTCGCACTAAACAATTCGCCTTAGAAATCCGATTTTGTTGATACGAATTAAAAGTTAACGACGTTCGGACAGTAAAGCGAATTACGTGCGAACGCATCATAAAAAAGTCAAAATTTTGAGTTTAAGAATGTAATTTTTTTGAGTTTGCAGTAAAGTCGAAATTTCGAGTTTTAAAAAAATCAAAATTTTGAATTTTTACTTAGTCGGAATTCAAAAATTTGAGAAGGTCGAAAATTCGAGATTAAGTCGAAATTTTAAGATTTTGAATGTCAAAATTTCGACTTTGAAAAATATTTCACTACAAATTTATATTTACTTTGTCCCTAATACGCTTTCGTAAGAAATACTTTAAAAGAACAAGGGTTCATGCTTTTTATTAGATATATATACTATTGGGAGTAAAAAAACCAGCGAATTGATCTTTTGATAATAAAAAAAAATGTTTAACGGTGCTTTTTTGTGGACTTTAGCGGAACTTGTTATTGTGGACTTTAACGGCGTTTTCTTGTGGACTTTAGCGGATGTCATTTTGTGAACTTTAGCGGAAAGTTTGTGGACTTTAGCGGCGTTGTGGACTTTAGCGGAAAATTGTTGTGGACTTAAGCGGTGTTATGGACTTTAGAGGAATTGTGGACTTTAACGGTGCCACAGTGGACAAAGCTCAATATGTCTAAAAAATGTGAGATAGTTATAACATCTACCGAAAGAACAAACATTTGCCTCATTAATCAGGAGTTCAAAAGTTGCAGATTCTATAAAACTATCTCTACGCAGTCGTTTTTCAAGCGGTAGCCATTTTGTCCATGTTGATATTTCATTTGTCCAAGCAATTAATGCGATTTTTTTACCTGATATTTCAATGCGTAATTTATAATTTACCAAAACAAAAAGTTAGATAAACGAAAAAAACATAGTCTAGATTTTTTTTATAAACTGCATGTTTGGGTCTTACAGGAATAAAATGCTACGAAACATTACAAAACGGTAGCCATTTTGTCCAAACGTCGAAAAATGTCGGAAAATCCAAACCAACACTTTTTTTGCGACGTTACATGTGCACACTTTGTTCCATTGTATATTCTTGATACTTAGAACGGATCGCGTGGTAAAGTTAAAAAAAATTATGTTTGTTGAAAACAAAACACGGTGATTGTTGTGCATGAAACGGAGGTAACTGAAAGACTTATCGGAAACAGAGACAAAAACAGTTTCATTGAATTAATATAACCGCGTATTACATACGGACGATTCAGGAGAAGATTGGTACATTTTAAAAGCAAGTAACTTCAAATGACTGGGAAAATAATTATCAAGATCATCGGGTTATAATAATAGTTTTATTTAATGGTTGTATTTCGACAAGTTATGTGTCAAGCATCATTCAAATTAATCAAGGGTAACTATGTTTTTATTTACTTTCAACTATATTTGCAGAGTGTCGTAAATATTTGTATTAGGGTTGAATCAGGATATGAACAATTTACAATGACAGATGGAATGCCTCATGCAATTTTAGCAGCCTGCGATTAAAGTTTTGTTATAATTCCTTTATTGAAAACCGTAAACTTATGTTCTAGTTCATTACAACATTTTAAGCTGAATTAAGGGTAAAGATTATTTAATTGATTTCTATTGGTAAATAGACATCACAAAGTTAATAGAGACAGATTTAGAATCAACCTACTACATAAAAAATCAACTGAACCTTGCAAATTGAATAAATGTACGTCAAAAGTTTCAGAAAACTCTCTTTGACGTCGTGGTGGTGTAACGTCGTGTTGTAGGAACATCGTGCGTAGTTACATGTAAGAACGTTGGAAATTCGTAGCATATTCAATATAATTTAGTACCCTCTCGAACCATTTTCTCGAAAATAAAGTCGGTGGCATATACTATTTTTGGCAGCGTATCGTCGCGATGCGGTATGTAGGGTTCATGGTATATTTTCGAGGGGGAAGGGGAGGAGGTATTTATAGATCAAGAGTAACAGCATGTTAGCGTACAGTTTCGTGTTCCGAAATCTGTAGTTTTCTGTTCATCAGTGTGTTGTAAATAAGAACAATGAGTTTCGACTTTCATTTTTTTCATATCACATGCAGGAAACGTCATAACTTTAGTCTTCTATATGCTACATGTATGAATAATTCATCAAAAATCTCATTACATATTTGTATTTATCCGGCTCAGCCTGACGGGTTAATACAAAGCAGGGTCAAAGTTCATATGTTTTAGTTCTGAATATGCACCAAACTTGCCACTGGACGTAAATGTGTGAAGTGCTATTTGAAATCGGCATTTATTTTACATGTGACGACAGAAATGAACCAAGTGTCGCCCATCTTTCCCAAATTTTACTTTGATATATAACGCCTCTCTCTTTGAACATGAGTGGTTTGTAGAGAAATGATATTTATTGAAATGTTTTAAATGTTATTTTTAAAAATAACGTCAGTTGAAAATCATCAAAATGTTACATCGGTTGCTAGCTGTCGAATTCAAAGACAATTTAGAACCGTATCATATTGTTCATGATATCAATCTTTCTTTAATGCTTTCTTCGGGCTTACATAATTTTGTCACAAAACAATCATATTTTGTAGTATTTCTTCAAACTGTCGTTAGCGATTTGTAGGACCAAGTTAAAAAAAAGCAAGTTAAAAAAAATGGCCACTAGACTTCAAATAATCTATGCATATCAAACACTTTGCCTAGTTCTATATTTTGGTACTATTGATGACCTACTACAACAACAATAAAATGCTTCGCTAAGCGCAGACTGATACGCCGGCAGTGGTTGAACCCTGAACAGTTAGGGCAAGTTTGGACACAATATTCAAGCTTGATACTGTCTAAATTTGGATTGTGATAAAAATTTGACATAATATAGGTTTCTGACACAAAATAAATGTGTTTGAAGGTCTTAAAAAACTAGTGTTCAATACTGTGCAATTAGAGATTTCTTCTTCGTTCAAAAATCTGCAGAAAAAAAAGAAACCCATCCCACCCCCTGGGATGATTACCCCCCCAAAAAAAACTCAATCCCAGCCTTCCCTTTGACCTTGTAGTACAATTTTAGATAGATCTATACAAGTAATTGTAAAATAGTAAAACTAGTAAAATGCTTGTTTTGCGGACCCCTGAACGTTTTTGAGCAATTAAACCCAAACTCAATTTCATCCTTTCATTTGTGATATGGAAGCTTGTGGTTTTAGATCTCAATGTCATATTAAAAATATAACATCCACATTAATGTTCCGTCTGTTGAAAGAGTATTCCACTCAAATAGACAAATGTCTTTGTGTTAATTTTCATGTAATAATTGCCACTGAAAGTTTTGCAAAAATCGAGAAAACAATAGATAATAAAACAAAAAACATTTGGATTCCGGACATGAATGAAAAGGACAACCATTTTTTATACGAAGGTAGCTGGTTTACTATTGATTCTTTGGTTCTTTAAAATAAATGGCCAACATGATATAGCAGAGAGTGCTTAGGTTAACACATATATTCAATCAGTTATTTTCAAATGAACTATCATAATGTAATCAGTATTGACAAACAAGTACATATACAATAAGAAAGATAAATTTAATAAAATAATATAAGATGTTATACCACCATTAAATTTGCACTTTTCCCGGAAAACTATGCAGAATTTATTTTGGCATGAGTATTAAAGTGCTATTCTGTTCAGTACTATAAAAACAAATTCACATATAACATTTCATTCCATATAAGAAGTGGAAGTTAACCAACCAAATTTCTCCCCTTAACCTGTATACAAGATTTAGTAAATTAACTACTCTATAGAAACCCCAACAAAAAAAAATAATGGTGCTTTGAAATACCCAAGACATATGTTTATGAAACAGAAATATTTTACTGCAATAAAACGTAGGATTAATTACCTACAACTGTCAAATTCAAGGGAATATTTTTCGACCTATGTTCGTATACAACCGGGTGTAACTTATCAGATTGGTGGTATTTCACCTACATTCAAATTAAAAAGTGCATCAACTCAAAATTAAACTGGCTTTCAGCGGTAGCCCTCGATAGTCCGGTCACGTACCTTCCGCGGTAGAAATCCGCTGGAGACCCGCGGTAGCCCGAACTCGAACCTAATTTGTTTCGATTGTGGATCGTTGTGTAATTACGGAAATGTTAACTAATTTTTAATTTCTTCCGAAAATGGTGTCATTACGGGCTTTTTTTTAAAGTGCCGAGTTTGTGGCTTTATAAACACGGCATTTAAATTTGTTTTTTAGTGAAAAGGATAAATTCAACCCAATAGTTCCAAGCATTGCAAGAAATGCTGCTATGCTGGAAACGTCGTTCTGTAACGTTAACAGAAAAAGTTATAATTCCATCCAAAAATCGAGAATAAGATTTATTTTCCGTTTTAGCGGATTTAAAACATCAGTGACCTTTCTTTTTTATCTATGCTTTTAAAATCTCCCCTGAAGCTGAAACTTACGCAGAAGTTTGAAGGAAAAAAACATTAGTGGATATTTTTTATTTCAAGAAAATTCTATATTATTATAGCAATTAAAAATGGCGGAAATGTTCAAAGGCCTTGAAAAAAATAAGGAACTGAGACAAATAAATGTGTATAAGGTAAACTATACATTTATTATAAACTATATATTATCATATATTAATGAAATTTATCCTGCTGAACTTACTTTAAATAAAGCTAATACTAACAATGACCACTGCCCTTTCCTCGATCTTGATATCTATATCACTAACAGAAAGCTGAATACTAAAATTTATGATAAAAGGGATGATTTTTCATTTCCTATCGTTAATTATCCGTTTTTAGATGGTGACGTTCCCTTGTCACTATCTTACGGTGTTTATATATCTCAACTTGTACGATTCGCTCGTGTATGTAACAATGTTTTAGATTTTAACGAGAGAAATTTATGTATTTCTGAAAAATTATTACACCAGGGTTTTCGATATCACAAACTAGTCAAAACATTTACTAAATTTTATCATCGGTATAAAGACATCATTCGTAAATATAGCTCAACATGCAGACTTCTTATACGTTCAGGTATTTCACATCCAATTTTTTATGGAAATATTCTCTATTAAGCACAAAGGTGTCAGTATTCACCTAAGAAACTTACAAAACCTTTGAATAGACTTATTAATAAGGGATATAATTACGATACTGTTGTCAAGTCATAAAAGATTGCATATTTTGGCGTTAATATTAAGTCACTGATAAGGTCTTTGCGTCGGAACTAAACACATATATTCTAAAAACAGTTGTTGGCATGACACGGGTTATGTTCTTCTCATATATGTTATGATGGTATGATACTAAACCCCTAACGGGAAGGATTGTGCCTGATGTTCATAATCTTTCAGTCATTTTAATTGAAGTCTGGAGCTGGCATGTCAGTTAACTGCTAGTAGTCTGTTGTTATTTATGTATTATTGTCATTTTGTTTATTTTCTTTGGTTACATCTTCTGACATCAGACTCGGACTTCTCTTGAACTGAATTTTAATGTGCGTATTGTTATGCGTTTACTTTTCTACATTGTTTAGAGGTATAGAGGGAGGGTTGAGATCTCACAAACATGTTTAACCCCGCCGTATTTGTGCGCCTGTCCCAAGTCAGGAGCCTCTGGCCTTTGTTAGTCTTGTATTATTTTAATTTTAGTTTCTTGTGTACAATTTGGAAATTAGTATGGCGTTCATTATCACTGAACTACTATATATTTGTTTAGGGGCCAGCTGAAGGACGCCTCAGGGTGCGGGAATTTTTCGTTACATTGAAGACCTGTTGGTGACCTTCTGCTGTTGTTTTTTTTATTTGGTCGGGTTGTTGTCTCTTTGACACATTCCCCATTTCCATTCTCAATTTTATTTGGCTGTTTTAGTTTGTGTATGTCTAATGTCGCATTCTCTTTTTTTTCTGGCAGGGCGCGTTGCAGATGAGATTGCAGGTATGTTTTCTGTTAAGGACTTTGTGTATATCTAATGTCGCATTCTCTTTTTTTTTGGCAGAAACATCGCAGATTGGATTTTAGGTATGTTTTCTGTTAGGGACTTTGTGTATGTCTAATGTTGCCTTCTCTTTTTTTCTGGCAGGGCGCGTCTCAGATGGGATTGCAGGTATGTTTTCTGTCAGGGACTTTGTGTATGTCTAATGTCGCCTTCTTTCTTTTCTGGCAGGGCGCGTCGCAGATGGGATTGCAGGTATGTTTTCTATTAGGGACTTTGTGTATGTCTAATGTCACCTTTTCTTTTTTTCTGGCAGGGCGTGTCGCAGATGGGATTGCAGGTATATTTTCTGTTAGGGACTTTGTGTATGTCTTATGTCGCCTTCTCTTTTTTTCTGGCAGGGCGCGTCGCAGATGGGATTGCAGGTATGTTTTCTGTTAGGGACTTTGTGTATGTCTAATGTTGCCTTCTCTTTTTTTCTGGCAGGGCGCGTCCCAGATGGGATTGCAGGTATGTTTTCTGTTAGGGACTTTGTGTATGTCTAATGTCACCTTCTCTTTTTTTCTGGCAGGGCGTCTCGCAGATGGGATTGCAGGTATGTTTTCTGTTAGGGACTTTGTGTATGTCTAATGTCTCCTTCTCTTTTTTTCTGGCAGGGCGCGTTGCAGATGGGATTGCAGGGTATGTTTTCTGTTAGGGACTTTGTGTATGTCTAATGTTGCCTTCTCTTTTTTTCTGGCAGGGCGCGTCCCAGATGGGATTGCAGGTATGTTTTCTGTTAGGGACTTTGTGTATGTCTAATGTCACCTTCTCTTTTTTTCTGGCAGGGCGCGTCGCAGATGGGATTGTAGGGTATGTTTTCTGTTAGGGACTTTGTGTATGTTTAATGTCGCCTTCTCTTTTTTTTCGGCAGGGCGTGTCGCAGATGGGATTGCAGGTATGTTTTCTGTTAGGGACTTTGTGTATGTCTAATATCGCCTTCTCTTTTTTCTGGCAGGGCGCATCGCAGATGGGATTGCAGGTATGTTTTCTGTTAGGGTCTTTGTGTATGTCTAATGTTGCCTTCTCTTTTTTTCTGGCAGGGCGCGTCGCAGATGGAATTGCAGGTATGTTTTCTGTTAGGGACTTTGTGTATGTCTAATGTCACCTTCTCTTTTTTTCTGGCAGGGCGCGTCGCAGATGGGATTGCAGGTATGTTTTCTGTTAGGGACTTTGTGTATGTCTAATGTCGCCTTCTCTTTTTTTCTGGCAGGGCGCGTCGCAGATGGGATTGCAGGTATGTTTTCTATTAGGGTCTTTGTGTATGTCTAATGTCGCCTTCTCTTTTTTTTCGGCAGGGCGTGCCGCAGATGGGATTGCAGGTATGTTTTCTGTTATGGACTTTGTGTATGTCTAATGTCGCCTTCTCTTTTTTTCCTTTAGGTCGTGTGGCCTATGGGACATTTTATGGTATGTTTTCTGTTAGGGACTTTGTGTATGTCTAATGTCGCCTTCTCTTTTTTTCTGGCAGAGCATGTTGCAGATGGGATTGCAGGTATGTTTTCTGCTAGGGACTTTGTGTATGTCTAATGTCGCCTTCTCTTTTTTTTCTGGCAGGACGCGTCGCAGATGGGATTGCAGGTATGTTTTCTGTTAGGGATTTTGTGTATGTCTAATGTCGCCTTCTCTTTTTTTCTGGCAGGGCGCGTCGCAGATGGGATTCCAGGTATGTTTTTTATTAGGGTCTTTGTGTATGTCTAATGTCGCCTTCTCTTTTTTTTTCGGCAGGGCGTGTCGCAGATGGGATTGCAGGTATGTTTTCTGTTAGGGACTTTGTGTATGTCTAATATCGCCTTCTCTTTTTTTCTGGCAGGGCGCATCGCAGATGGGATTGCAGGTATGTTTTCTGTTAAGGACTTTGTGTATGTCTAATGTCTCCTTCTCTTTTTTTCTGGCAGGGCGCATCGCAGATGGGATTGCAGGGTATGTTTTCTGCTAGGGTCTTTGTGTATGTCTAATGTTGCCTTCTCTTTTTTTCTGGCAGGGCGCGTCCCAGATGGAATTGCAGGTATGTTTTCTGTTAGGGACTTTGTGTATGTCTAATGTCACCTTCTCTTTTTTCTGGCAGGGCGCGTCGCAGATGGGATTGCAGGTATGTTTTCTGTTAGGGACTTTGTGTATGTCTAATGTCGCCTTCTCTTTTTTTCTGGCAGGGCGTGTCGCAGATGGGATTGCAGGTATGTTTTCTATTAGGGTCTTTGTGTATGTCTAATGTCGCCTTCTCTTTTTTTTCGGCAGGGCGTGTCGCAGATGGGATTGCAGGTATGTTTTCTGTTAGGGACTTTGTGTATGTCTAATATCGCCTTCTCTTTTTTTTTATGGCAGGGCGCATCGCAGATGGGATTGCAGGTATGTTTTCTGTTAGGGACTTTGTGTATGTCTAATGTCTCCTTCTCTTATTTTCTGGCAGGGCGCATCGCAGATGGGATTGCAGGGTATGTTTTCTGCTAGGGTCTTTGTATATGTCTAATGTTGCCTTCTCTTTTTTTCTGGCAGGGCGCGTCCCAGATGGGATTGCAGGTATGTTTTCTGTTAGGGACTTTGTGTATGTCTAATGTCACCTTCTCTTTTTTTCTGGCAGGGCGCGTTGCAGATGGGATTTTAGGGTATGTTTTCTGTTAGGGACTTTGTGTATGTCTAATGTCGCCTTCTCTTTTTTTTTGGCAGGGCGAGTCGCAGATGGGATTGCAGGTATGTTTTCTGTTAGGGACTTTGTGTATGTCTAATGTCGCCTTCTCTTTTTTTCTGGCAGGGCGTGTCACAGATGGGATTGCAGGTATGTTTTCTGTTAGGGACTTTGTGTATGTCTAACGTCGCCTTCTCTTTTTTTCTGGCAGGGCCCGTTGAAGATGGGATTGCAGGGTATGTTTTCTGTTAGGGACTTTGTGTATGTCTAATGTGGCCTTCTCTTTTTTTTCTGGCAGGGCGCGTCGCAGATGGGATTGCAGGTATGTTTTCTGTTAGGGACTTTGTGTATGTCTAATGTGGCCTTCTCTTTTTTTCTGGCAGGGCGAGTCGCCGATGGGATTGCAGGGTATGTTTTCTGTTAGGGACTTTGTGTATGTCTAATGTCGCCTTCTCTTTTTTTCTGGCAGGGTGCGTCGCAGATGGGATTGCAGGTATGTTTTCTATTAGGGTCTTTGTGTATGTCTAATGTCGCCTTCTCTTTTTTTTCCTTTAGGTCGTGTGGCCTATGGGACATTTTATGGTATGTTTTCTGTTAGGGACTTTGTGTATGTCTAATGTCGCCTTCTCTTTTTTTCTGGCAGGGCGTGTTGCAGATGGGATTGCATTTATGTTTTCTGTTAGGGACTTTGTGTATGTCTAATGTCGCCTTCTCTTTTTTTCTGGCAGGGCGCGTCGCAGATAGGATTGCAGGTATGTTTTCTGTTAGGGACTTTGTGTATGTCTAATGTCGCCTTCTCTTTTTTTCCTTTAGGTCGTGTGGCCTATGGGACATTTAAGGGTATGTTATCTGTTAGGACTTTGTGTATGTCTAATGTTGCCTTCTCTTTTTTTCTGGCAGGGCGAGTCGCAGATGGGATTGCAGGTATGTTTTCTGTTAGGGACTTTGTGTATGTCTAATGTCGCCTTCTCTTTTTTTCTGGCAGGGCCCTTTGCAGATGGGATTGCAGGGTATGTTTTCTGTTAGGGACTTTGTGTATGTCTAATGTCGCCTTCTCTACTTTTCTGGCAGGGCGCGTCGCAGATGGGATTGCAGGTATGTTTTCTGTTAGGGACTTTGTGTATGTCTAATGTCGCCTTCTCTTTTTTTCTGGCAGGGCTAGTCGCCGATGGGATTGCAGGGTATGTTTTCTGTTAGGGACTTTGTGTATGTCTAATGTCACCTTCTCTTTTTTCCTTTAGGTCGTGTGGCCTATGTTACAATTTAGGGTATGTTATCTGTTAGGGACTTTGTGTATGTCTTATGTCGCCTTCTCTGTTTTTTTGGCAGGGCGTGTCGCAGATGAGATTGCAGGTATGTTTTCTGTTAGGGACTTTGTGTATGTCTAATGTCGCCTTTTCTTTTTTTCTGGCAGGGCGTGTTGCAGATGGGATTGCAGGTATGTTTTCTCTTAGGGACTTTGTGTATGTCTAATGTTGCCTTCTCTTTTTTTCCTTTAGGTCGTGTGGCCTATGGGAAATTTTATGGTATGTTTTCTGTTAAGGACTTTGTGTATGTCTTATGTCACCTTCTCTTTTTTTCTGGCAGGGCATGTTGCAGATGGGATTGCAGGTATGTTTTCTGTTAGGGACTTTGTGTATGTCTAATGTCGCCTTCTCTTTTTTTTCTGGCAGGGCGCATCGCAGATGGGATTGCAGGTATGTTTTCTGTTAGGGTCTTTGTGTATGTCTAATGTTGCCTTCTCTTTTTTTCTGGCAGGGCGCGTCGCAGATGGAATTGCAGGTATGTTTTCTGTTAGGGACTTTGTGTATGTCTAATGTCACCTTCTCTTTTTTTCTGGCAGGGCGCGTCGCAGATGGGATTGCAGGTATGTTTTCTGTTAGGGACTTTGTGTATGTCTAATGTCGCCTTCTCTTTTTTTCTGGCAGGGCGCGTCGCAGATGGGATTGCAGGTATGTTTTCTATTAGGGTCTTTGTGTATGTCTAATGTCGCCTTCTCTTTTTTTTCGGCAGGGCGTGCCGCAGATGGGATTGCAGGTATGTTTTCTGTTATGGACTTTGTGTATGTCTAATGTCGCCTTCTCTTTTTTTCCTTTAGGTCGTGTGGCCTATGGGACATTTTATGGTATGTTTTCTGTTAGGGACTTTGTGTATGTCTAATGTCGCCTTCTCTTTTTTTCTGGCAGAGCATGTTGCAGATGGGATTGCAGGTATGTTTTCTGCTAGGGACTTTGTGTATGTCTAATGTCGCCTTCTCTTTTTTTTCTGGCAGGACGCGTCGCAGATGGGATTGCAGGTATGTTTTCTGTTAGGGATTTTGTGTATGTCTAATGTCGCCTTCTCTTTTTTTCTGGCAGGGCGCGTCGCAGATGGGATTCCAGGTATGTTTTTTATTAGGGTCTTTGTGTATGTCTAATGTCGCCTTCTCTTTTTTTTTCGGCAGGGCGTGTCGCAGATGGGATTGCAGGTATGTTTTCTGTTAGGGACTTTGTGTATGTCTAATATCGCCTTCTCTTTTTTTCTGGCAGGGCGCATCGCAGATGGGATTGCAGGTATGTTTTCTGTTAAGGACTTTGTGTATGTCTAATGTCTCCTTCTCTTTTTTTCTGGCAGGGCGCATCGCAGATGGGATTGCAGGGTATGTTTTCTGCTAGGGTCTTTGTGTATGTCTAATGTTGCCTTCTCTTTTTTTCTGGCAGGGCGCGTCCCAGATGGAATTGCAGGTATGTTTTCTGTTAGGGACTTTGTGTATGTCTAATGTCACCTTCTCTTTTTTCTGGCAGGGCGCGTCGCAGATGGGATTGCAGGTATGTTTTCTGTTAGGGACTTTGTGTATGTCTAATGTCGCCTTCTCTTTTTTTCTGGCAGGGCGTGTCGCAGATGGGATTGCAGGTATGTTTTCTATTAGGGTCTTTGTGTATGTCTAATGTCGCCTTCTCTTTTTTTTCGGCAGGGCGTGTCGCAGATGGGATTGCAGGTATGTTTTCTGTTAGGGACTTTGTGTATGTCTAATATCGCCTTCTCTTTTTTTTTATGGCAGGGCGCATCGCAGATGGGATTGCAGGTATGTTTTCTGTTAGGGACTTTGTGTATGTCTAATGTCTCCTTCTCTTATTTTCTGGCAGGGCGCATCGCAGATGGGATTGCAGGGTATGTTTTCTGCTAGGGTCTTTGTATATGTCTAATGTTGCCTTCTCTTTTTTTCTGGCAGGGCGCGTCCCAGATGGGATTGCAGGTATGTTTTCTGTTAGGGACTTTGTGTATGTCTAATGTCACCTTCTCTTTTTTTCTGGCAGGGCGCGTTGCAGATGGGATTTTAGGGTATGTTTTCTGTTAGGGACTTTGTGTATGTCTAATGTCGCCTTCTCTTTTTTTTTGGCAGGGCGAGTCGCAGATGGGATTGCAGGTATGTTTTCTGTTAGGGACTTTGTGTATGTCTAATGTCGCCTTCTCTTTTTTTCTGGCAGGGCGTGTCACAGATGGGATTGCAGGTATGTTTTCTGTTAGGGACTTTGTGTATGTCTAACGTCGCCTTCTCTTTTTTTCTGGCAGGGCCCGTTGAAGATGGGATTGCAGGGTATGTTTTCTGTTAGGGACTTTGTGTATGTCTAATGTGGCCTTCTCTTTTTTTTCTGGCAGGGCGCGTCGCAGATGGGATTGCAGGTATGTTTTCTGTTAGGGACTTTGTGTATGTCTAATGTGGCCTTCTCTTTTTTTCTGGCAGGGCGAGTCGCCGATGGGATTGCAGGGTATGTTTTCTGTTAGGGACTTTGTGTATGTCTAATGTCGCCTTCTCTTTTTTTCTGGCAGGGTGCGTCGCAGATGGGATTGCAGGTATGTTTTCTATTAGGGTCTTTGTGTATGTCTAATGTCGCCTTCTCTTTTTTTTCCTTTAGGTCGTGTGGCCTATGGGACATTTTATGGTATGTTTTCTGTTAGGGACTTTGTGTATGTCTAATGTCGCCTTCTCTTTTTTTCTGGCAGGGCGTGTTGCAGATGGGATTGCATTTATGTTTTCTGTTAGGGACTTTGTGTATGTCTAATGTCGCCTTCTCTTTTTTTCTGGCAGGGCGCGTCGCAGATAGGATTGCAGGTATGTTTTCTGTTAGGGACTTTGTGTATGTCTAATGTCGCCTTCTCTTTTTTTCCTTTAGGTCGTGTGGCCTATGGGACATTTAAGGGTATGTTATCTGTTAGGACTTTGTGTATGTCTAATGTTGCCTTCTCTTTTTTTCTGGCAGGGCGAGTCGCAGATGGGATTGCAGGTATGTTTTCTGTTAGGGACTTTGTGTATGTCTAATGTCGCCTTCTCTTTTTTTCTGGCAGGGCCCTTTGCAGATGGGATTGCAGGGTATGTTTTCTGTTAGGGACTTTGTGTATGTCTAATGTCGCCTTCTCTACTTTTCTGGCAGGGCGCGTCGCAGATGGGATTGCAGGTATGTTTTCTGTTAGGGACTTTGTGTATGTCTAATGTCGCCTTCTCTTTTTTTCTGGCAGGGCTAGTCGCCGATGGGATTGCAGGGTATGTTTTCTGTTAGGGACTTTGTGTATGTCTAATGTCACCTTCTCTTTTTTCCTTTAGGTCGTGTGGCCTATGTTACAATTTAGGGTATGTTATCTGTTAGGGACTTTGTGTATGTCTTATGTCGCCTTCTCTGTTTTTTTGGCAGGGCGTGTCGCAGATGAGATTGCAGGTATGTTTTCTGTTAGGGACTTTGTGTATGTCTAATGTCGCCTTTTCTTTTTTTCTGGCAGGGCGTGTTGCAGATGGGATTGCAGGTATGTTTTCTCTTAGGGACTTTGTGTATGTCTAATGTTGCCTTCTCTTTTTTTCCTTTAGGTCGTGTGGCCTATGGGAAATTTTATGGTATGTTTTCTGTTAAGGACTTTGTGTATGTCTTATGTCACCTTCTCTTTTTTTCTGGCAGGGCATGTTGCAGATGGGATTGCAGGTATGTTTTCTGTTAGGGACTTTGTGTATGTCTAATGTCGCCTTCTCTTTTTTTTCTGGCAGGGCGCGTCGCAGATGGGATTGCAGGTATGTTTTCTATTAGGGTCTTTGTGTATGTCTAATGTCGCCTTCTCTTTTTTTTTGGCAGGGCGTGTCGCAGATGGGATTGCAGGTATGTTTTCTGTTAGGGACTTTGTGTATGTCTAATGTCGCCTTCTCTTTTTTTCTGGCAGGGCGCATCGCAGATGGGATCGCAGGTATGTTTTCTGTTAGGGACTTTGTGTATGTCTAATGTCGCCTTCTCTTTTTTTCTGGCAGGGCGCGTCCCAGATGGGATTGCAGGTATGTTTTCTGTTAAGGACTTTGTGTATGTCTAATGTCACCTTCTCTTTTTTTCTGGCAGAGCGCGTTGCAGATGGGATTGTAGGGTATGTTTTCTGTTAGGGACTTTGTGTATGTCTAATGTCGCCTTCTCTTTTTTTCTGGCAGGGCGAGTCGCAGATGGGATTGCAGGTATGTTTTCTGTTAGGGACTTTGTGTATGTCTAATGTCGCCTTCTCTTTTTTTCTGGCAGGGCGTGTCACAGATGGGATTGCAGGGTATGTTTTCTGTTAGGGACTTTGTGTATGTCTAATGTCGCCTTCTCTTTTTTTCCTTTAGGTCGTGTAGCCTATGGGACATTTTAGGGTATGTTATCTGTTAGGACTTTGTGTATGTCTAATGTTGCCTTCTCTTTTTTTCTGGCAGGGCGAGTCGCAGATGGGATTGCAGGTATGTTTTCTGTTAGGGACTTTGTGTATGTCTAATGTTGCCTTCTCTTTTTTTCTGGCAGGGCCCTTTGCAGATGGGATTGCAGGGTATGTTTTCTGTTAGGGACTTTGTGTATGTCTAATGTCGCATTCTCTACTTTTCTGGCAGGGCGCGTCGCAGATGGGATTGCAGGTATGTTTTCTGTTAGGGACTTTGTGTATGTCTAATGTCGCCTTTTCTTTTTTTATGGCAGGGCTAGTCGCCGATGGGATTGCAGGGTATGTTTTCTGTTAGGGACTTTGTGTATGTCTAATGTCACCTTCTCTTTTTTCCTTTTGGTCGTGTGGCCTATGTGACAATTTAGGGTATGTTATCTGTTAGGGACTTTGTGTATGTCTTATGTCGCCTTCTCTGTTTTTTTTGGTAGGGCGTGTCGCAGATGAGATTGCAGGTATGTTTTCTGTTAGGGACTTTGTGTATGTCTAATGTCTCCTTCTCTTTTTTTCTGGCAGGGCGTGTTGCAGATGGGATTGCAGGTATGTTTTCTGTTAGGGACTTTGTGTATGTCTAATGTCGCCTTCTCTACTTTTCTGGCAGGGCGCGTCGCAGATGGGATTGCAGGTATGTTTTCTGTTAGGGACTTTGTGTATGTCTAATGTCGCCTTCTCTTTTTTTCTGGCAGGGCTAGTCAACGATGGGATTGCAGGGTATGTTTTCTGTTAGGACTTTGTGTATGTCTAATGTCACCTTCTCTTTTTTCCTTTAGGTCGTGTGGCCTATGTGACAATTTAGGGTATGTTATCTGTTAGGGACTTTGTGTATGTCTTATGTCGCCTTCTCTGTTTTTTTTGGTAGGGCGTGTCGCAGATGAGATTGCAGGTATGTTTTCTGTTAGGGACTTTGTGTATGTCTAATGTCGCCTTCTTTTTTTTTTCTGGCAGGGCGTGTTGCAGATGGGATTGCAGGTATGTTTTCTCTTAGGGACTTTGCGTATGTCTAATGTCGCCTTCTCTTTTTTTCTGGCAGGACGCGTCGCAGATGGGTTTGCAGGTATGTTTTCTGTTAGGGACTTTGTGTATGTCTAATGTCGCCTTCTCTTTTTTTCTGGCAGGGCGCGTCGCAGATGGGATTGCAGGTATGTTTTCTATTAGGGTCTTTGTGTATGTCTAATGTCGCCTTCTCTTTTTTTTCGGCAGGGCGTGCCGCAGATGGGATTGCAGGTATGTTTTCTGTTAGGGACTTTGTGTATGTCTAATATCGCCTTCTCTTTTTTCTGGCAGGGCGCATCGCAGATGGGATTGCAGGTATGTTTTCTGTTAGGGACTTTGTGTATGTCTAATGTCTCCTTCTCTTTTTTTCTGGCAGGGCGCATCGCAGATGGGATTGCAGGGTATGTTTTCTGCTAGGGTCTTTGTGTATGTCTAATGTTGCCTTCTCTTTTTTTCCTTTAAGTCGTGTGGCCTATGAGACATTTTATGGTATGTTTTCTGTTAGGGACTTTGTGTATGTCTAATGTCGCCTTCTCTTTTTTTCTGGCAGGGCATGTTGCAGATGGGATTGCAGGTATGTTTTCTGTTAGGGACTTTGTGTATGTCTAATGTCGCCTTCTCTTTTTTTTCTGGCAGGACGCGTCGCAGATGGGATTGCAGGTATGTTTTCTGTTAGGGACTTTGTGTATGTCTAATGTCACCTTCTCTTTTTTTCTGGCAGGGCGCGTCGCAGATGGGATTGCAGGTATGTTTTCTATTAGGGTCTTTGTGTATGTCTAATGTCGCCTTCTCTTTTTTTTCGGCAGGGCGTGTCGCAGATGGGATTGCAGGTATGTTTTCTGTTAGGGACTTTGTGTATGTCTAATATCGCCTTCTCTTTTTTTCTGGCAGGGCGCATCACAGATGGGATTGCAGGTATGTTTTCTGTCAGGGACTTTGTGTATGTCTAATGTCTCCTTCTCTTTTTTTCTGGCAGGGCGCATCGCAGATGGGATTGCAGGGTATGTTTTCTGCTAGGGTCTTTGTGTATGTCTAATGTTGCCTTCTCTTTTTTTTCTGGCAGGGCGCGTCCCAGATGGAATTGCAGGTATGTTTTCTGTTAGGGACTTTGTGTATGTCTAATGTCACCTTCTCTTTTTTTTTCTGGCAGGGCGCGTCACAGATGGGATTGCAGGTATGTTTTCTGTTAGGGACTTTGTGTATGTCTAATGTCGCCTTCTCTTTTTTTTCTGACAGGGCGCGTCGCAGATGGGATTGCAGGTATGTTTTCTATTAGGGTCTTTGTGTATGTCTAATGTCGCCTTCTTTTTTTTTCGGCAGGGCGTGTCGCAGATGGGATTGCAGGTATGTTTTCTGTTAGGGACTTTTTGTATGTCTAATGTCGCCTTCTCTTTTTTTCTGGCAGGGCGCGTCGCAGATGGGATTGCAGGTATGTTTTCTGTTAGGGACTTTGTATATGTCTAATGTCCCCTTCTCTTTTTTTCTGGCAGGGCGCGTTGCCGATGGGAGTGCAGGTATGTTTTCTGTTAGGGACTTTGTGTATGTCTAATGTCGCCTTCTCTTTTTTCCTGGCAGGGCCCGTTGCAGATGGGATGGCAGGGTATGTTTTCTGTTAGGGACTTTCTGTATGTCTAATGTCGCCTTCTCTTTTTTTCTGGCAGGGCGCGTCGCAGATGGGATTGCAGGTATGTTTTCTGTTAGGGACTTTGTGTATGTCTAATGTCTCCTTCTCTTTTTTTCTGGCAGGGCACATCGCAGATGGGATTGCAGGGTATGTTTTCTGCTAGGGACTTTGCGTATGTCTAATGTTGCCTTCTCTTTTTTTCTGGCAGGGCGCGTCCCAGATGGGATTGCAGGAATGTTTTCTGTTAGGGACTTTGTCTATGTCTAATGTCGCCTTCTCTTTTTTTCTGGCAGGGCGCGTTGCAGATGGGATTGCAGGTATGTTTTCTGTTAGGGACTTTGTGTATGTCTAATGTCGCCTTCTCTTTTTTTCTGGCAGGGCGCGTCGCAGAAGGGATTGCAGGTATGTTTTCTGTTAGGGACTTTGTGTATGTCTAATGTCGCCTTCTCTTTTTTTCTGGCAGGGCGCAACGCAGATAGGATTCCAGGTATGTTTTCTGTTAGGGACTTTGTGTATGTCTAATGTCGCCTTCTCTTTTTTTCTGGCAGGGTGTGTCGCAGATGGGATTGCAGGTATGTTTTCTGTTAGGGACTTTGTGTATGTCTAATGTCGCCTTCTCTTTTTTTTCTGGCAGGGTGCGTCGCAGATGGGATTGCAAGTATGTTTTCTGTTAGGGACTTTGTGTATGTCTAATGTCGCCTTCTCTTTTTTTTTCTGGCAGGGTGCGTCGCAGATGGAATTGCAGGTATGTTTTCTGTTAGGGACTTTGTGTATGTCTAATGTCACCTTCTCTTTTTTTCTGGCAGGGCGCATCGCAGATAAGATTGCAGGTATGTTTTCTGTTAGGAACTTTGTGTATGTCTAATGTCGACTTTTCTTTTTTTCTGGTAGGGGGCGTCGCAGATGGGATTGCAGGTGTGTTTTCTGTTAGGGTTTTGTGTATGTCTAATGTCGCCTTCTCTTTTTTTCTGGCAGGGTGTGTCGCAGATGGGATTGCAGGTATGTTTTCTGTTAGGGACTTTGTGTATGTCTAATATCACCTTCTCTTTTTTTCCTTTAGGTCGTGTGGCCTATGTGACATTTTATGGTATGTTATCTGTTAGGGACTTTGTGTATGTCTAATGTCACCTTCTCTTTTTTTCTGGAAGGGCGAGTCGCAGATGGGATTGCAGGTATATTTTCTGTTAGGGACTTTGTGTATGTCTAATGTGGCCTTCTCTTTTTTTCTGGCAGGGCGCGTCGCAGATGGGATTGCAGGTATGTTTTCTGTTAAGGACTTTTTGTATGTCTAATGTCGCCTTCTCTTTTTTTCTGGCAGGGCGCGTCGCAGATGGGATTGCAGGTATGTTTTCTGTTAGGGACTTTGTATATGTCTAATGTCCCCTTCTCTTTTTTTCTGGCAGGGCGCGTTGCCGATGGGAGTGCAGGTATGTTTTCTGTTAGGGACTTTGTGTATGTCTAATGTCGCCTTCTCTTTTTTCCTGGCAGGGCCCGTTGCAGATGGGATGGCAGGGTATGTTTTCTGTTAGGGACTTTCTGTATGTCTAATGTCGCCTTCTCTTTTTTTCTGGCAGGGCGCGTCGCAGATGGGATTGCAGGTATGTTTTCTGTTAGGGACTTTGTGTATGTCTAATGTCTCCTTCTCTTTTTTTCTGGCAGGGCACATCGCAGATGGGATTGCAGGGTATGTTTTCTGCTAGGGACTTTGCGTATGTCTAATGTTGCCTTCTCTTTTTTTCTGGCAGGGCGCGTCCCAGATGGGATTGCAGGAATGTTTTCTGTTAGGGACTTTGTCTATGTCTAATGTCGCCTTCTCTTTTTTTCTGGCAGGGCGCGTTGCAGATGGGATTGCAGGTATGTTTTCTGTTAGGGACTTTGTGTATGTCTAATGTCGCCTTCTCTTTTTTTCTGGCAGGGCGCGTCGCAGAAGGGATTGCAGGTATGTTTTCTGTTAGGGACTTTGTGTATGTCTAATGTCGCCTTCTCTTTTTTTTCTGGCAGGGCGCAACGCAGATAGGATTCCAGGTATGTTTTCTGTTAGGGACTTTGTGTATGTCTAATGTCGCCTTCTCTTTTTTTCTGGCAGGGTGTGTCACAGATGGGATTGCAGGTATGTTTTCTGTTAGGGACTTTGTGTATGTCTAATGTCGCCTTCTCTTTTTTTTCTGGCAGGGTGCGTCGCAGATGGGATTGCAAGTATGTTTTCTGTTAGGGACTTTGTGTATGTCTAATGTCGCCTTCTCTTTTTTTTTCAGGCAGGGTGCGTCGCAGATGGAATTGCAGGTATGTTTTCTGTTAGGGACTTTGTGTATGTCTAATGTCACCTTCTCTTTTTTTTCTGGCAGGGCGCATCGCAGATAAGATTGCAGGTATGTTTTCTGTTAGGAACTTTGTGTATGTCTAATGTCGACTTTTCTTTTTTTCTGGTAGGGGGCGTCGCAGATGGGATTGCAGGTGTGTTTTCTGTTAGGGTTTTGTGTATGTCTAATGTCGCCTTCTCTTTTTTTCTGGCAGGGTGTGTCGCAGATGGGATTGCAGGTATGTTTTCTGTTAGGGACTTTGTGTATGTCTAATATCACCTTCTCTTTTTTTCCTTTAGGTCGTGTGGCCTATGTGACATTTTATGGTATGTTATCTGTTAGGGACTTTGTGTATGTCTAATGTCACCTTCTCTTTTTTTCTGGAAGGGCGAGTCGCAGATGGGATTGCAGGTATGTTTTCTGTTAGGGACTTTGTGTATGTCTAATGTCGCCTTCTCTTTTTTTCTGGCAGGGCGCGTCGCAGATGGGATTGCAGGAATGTTTTCTGTTAGGGACTTTTTGTATGTCTAATGTCGCCTTCTCTTTTTTTCTGGCAGGGCGCGTCGCAGATGGGATTGCAGGTATGTTTTCTGTTAGGGACTTTGTATATGTCTAATGTCCCCTTCTCTTTTTTTCTGGCAGGGCGCGTCGCAGATGGGATTGCAGGTATGTTTTCTGTTAGGGACTTTGTGTATGTCTAATGTCGCCTTCTCTTTTTTTCTGGCAGGGCACATCGCAGATGGGATTGCAGGGTATGTTTTCTGCTAGGGACTTTGCGTATGTCTAATGTTGCCTTCTCTTTTTTTCTGGCAGGGCGCGTCCCAGATGGGATTGCAGGAATGTTTTCTGTTAGGGACTTTGTCTATGTCTAATGTCGCCTTCTCTTTTTTTCTGGCAGGGCGAGACGCAGATGGGATTGCAGGTATGTTTTCTGTTAGGGACTTTGTGTATGTCTAATGTCGCCTTCTCTTTTTTTCTGTCAGGGCGAGTCGCAGATGGGATTGCAGGTATGTTTTCTGTTAGGGACTTTGTGTATGTCTAATGTCGCCTTCTCTTTTTTTCTGACAGGGCGCGTCGCCGATGGGATTGCAGGGTATGTTTTCTGTTAGGGACTTTGTATATGTCTAATGTTGCCTTCTCGTTTTTTCTGGCAGGGCGCGTTGCAGATGGGATTGCAGGTATGTTTTCTGTTAGGGACTTTGTGTATGTCTAATGTCGCCTTCTTTTTTTTTCTGACAGGGCGCGTCGCAGATGGTATTGCAGGTATGTTTTTCTATTAGGGACTTTGTGTATGTCTAATGTCGCCTTCTCTTTTTTTCTGGCAGGGCGCGTTGCAGATGGGATTGCAGGTATGTTTTCTGTTAGGGACTTTGTGTATGTCTAATGTCGCCTTCTCTTTTTTTCTGGCAGGGTGCGTCACAGATGGGATTGCAGGTATGTAATCTTATCTGCGACGCGCCTTGCCAGAAAAAAAGAGAAGGTGAAGGGTGCGTCGCAGATAGGATTGCAGGTATGTTTTCTGTTAGGGACTTTGTGTATGTCTAATGTCGCCTTCTCTTTTTTTCTTGCAGGGCGCGTTGCCGATGGGAGTGCAGGTATGTTTTCTGTTAGGGACTTTGTGTATGTCTAATGTCGCCTTCTCTTTTTTCCTGGCAGGTTCTGTTGCAGATGGGATGGCAGGGTATGTTTTCTGTTAGGGACTTTCTGTATGTCTAATGTCGCCTTCTCTTTTTTTCTGGCAGGGCGCGTTGCAGATGGGATTGCAGGTATGTTTTCTGTTAGGGACTTTGTGCATGTCTAATGTCTCCTTCTCTTTTTTTCTGGCAGGGCACATCGCAGATGGGATTGCAGGGTATGTTTTCTGCTAGGGACTTTGCGTATGTCTAATGTGGCCTTCTCTTTTTTTCTGGCAGGGCGCGTCCCAGATGGGATTGCAGGTATGTTTTCTGTTAGGGACTTTGTGTATGTCTAATGTCGCCTTCTCTTTTTTTCTGACAGGGCGCGTCGCAGATGGGATTGCAGGTATGTTTTTCTGTTAGGGACTTTGTGTATGTCTAATGTCTCCTTCTCTTTTTTTCTGGCAGGGCGCGTTGCAGATGGGATTGCAGGTATGTTTTCTGTTATGGACTTTGTCTATGTCTAATGTCGCCTTCTCTTTTTTCCTGGCAGGGCCCGTTGCAGATGGGATGGCAGGGTATGTTTTCTGTTAGGGACTTTGTGTATGTCTAATGTCGCCTTCTCTTTTTTTCTGTCAGGGCGAGTCGCAGATGGGATTGCAGGTATGTTTTCTGTTAGGGACTTTGTGTATGTCTAATGTCACCTTCTCTTTTTTTCTGGCAGGGCGCATCGCAGATAAGATTGCAGGTATGTTTTCTGTTAGGAACTTTGTGTATGTCTAATGTCGACTTTTCTTTTTTTCTGGTAGGGGGCGTCGCAGATGGGATTGCAGGTGTGTTTTCTGTTAGGGTTTTGTGTATGTCTAATGTCGCCTTCTCTTTTTTTCTGGCAGGGTGTGTCGCAGATGGGATTGCAGGTATGTTTTCTGTTAGGGACTTTGTGTATGTCTAATATCACCTTCTCTTTTTTTCCTTTAGGTCGTGTGGCCTATGTGACATTTTATGGTATGTTATCTGTTAGGGACTTTGTGTATGTCTAATGTCACCTTCTCTTTTTTTCTGGAAGGGCGAGTCGCAGATGGGATTGCAGGTATATTTTCTGTTAGGGACTTTGTGTATGTCTAATGTCGCCTTCTCTTTTTTTCTGGCAGGGCGCGTCGCAGATGGGATTGCAGGTATGTTTTCTGTTAGGGACTTTTTGTATGTCTAATGTCGCCTTCTCTTTTTTTCTGGCAGGGCGCGTCGCAGATGGGATTGCAGGTATGTTTTCTGTTAGGGACTTTGTATATGTCTAATGTCCCCTTCTCTTTTTTTCTGGCAGGGCGCGTTGCCGATGGGAGTGCAGGTATGTTTTCTGTTAGGGACTTTGTGTATGTCTAATGTCGCCTTCTCTTTTTTCCTGGCAGGGCCCGTTGCAGATGGGATGGCAGGGTATGTTTTCTGTTAGGGACTTTCTGTATGTCTAATGTCGCCTTCTCTTTTTTTCTGGCAGGGCGCGTCGCAGATGGGATTGCAGGTATGTTTTCTGTTAGGGACTTTGTGTATGTCTAATGTCTCCTTCTCTTTTTTTCTGGCAGGGCACATCGCAGATGGGATTGCAGGGTATGTTTTCTGCTAGGGACTTTGCGTATGTCTAATGTTGCCTTCTCTTTTTTTCTGGCAGGGCGCGTCCCAGATGGGATTGCAGGAATGTTTTCTGTTAGGGACTTTGTCTATGTCTAATGTCGCCTTCTCTTTTTTTCTGGCAGGGCGCGTTGCAGATGGGATTGCAGGTATGTTTTCTGTTAGGGACTTTGTGTATGTCTAATGTCGCCTTCTCTTTTTTTCTGGCAGGGCGCGTCGCAGAAGGGATTGCAGGTATGTTTTCTGTTAGGGACTTTGTGTATGTCTAATGTCGCCTTCTCTTTTTTTTCTGGCAGGGCGCAACGCAGATAGGATTCCAGGTATGTTTTCTGTTAGGGACTTTGTGTATGTCTAATGTCGCCTTCTCTTTTTTTCTGGCAGGGTGTGTCACAGATGGGATTGCAGGTATGTTTTCTGTTAGGGACTTTGTGTATGTCTAATGTCGCCTTCTCTTTTTTTTCTGGCAGGGTGCGTCGCAGATGGGATTGCAAGTATGTTTTCTGTTAGGGACTTTGTGTATGTCTAATGTCGCCTTCTCTTTTTTTTTCAGGCAGGGTGCGTCGCAGATGGAATTGCAGGTATGTTTTCTGTTAGGGACTTTGTGTATGTCTAATGTCACCTTCTCTTTTTTTCTGGCAGGGCGCATCGCAGATAAGATTGCAGGTATGTTTTCTGTTAGGAACTTTGTGTATGTCTAATGTCGACTTTTCTTTTTTTCTGGTAGGGGGCGTCGCAGATGGGATTGCAGGTGTGTTTTCTGTTAGGGTTTTGTGTATGTCTAATGTCGCCTTCTCTTTTTTTCTGGCAGGGTGTGTCGCAGATGGGATTGCAGGTATGTTTTCTGTTAGGGACTTTGTGTATGTCTAATATCACCTTCTCTTTTTTTCCTTTAGGTCGTGTGGCCTATGTGACATTTTATGGTATGTTATCTGTTAGGGACTTTGTGTATGTCTAATGTCACCTTCTCTTTTTTTCTGGAAGGGCGAGTCGCAGATGGGATTGCAGGTATGTTTTCTGTTAGGGACTTTGTGTATGTCTAATGTCGCCTTCTCTTTTTTTCTGGCAGGGCGCGTCGCAGATTGGATTGCAGGTATGTTTTCTGTTAGGGACTTTTTGTATGTCTAATGTCGCCTTCTCTTTTTTTCTGGCAGGGCGCGTCGCAGATGGGATTGCAGGTATGTTTTCTGTTAGGGACTTTGTATATGTCTAATGTCACCTTCTCTTTTTTTCTGGCAGGGCGCGTCGCAGATGGGATTGCAGGTATGTTTTCTGTTAGGGACTTTGTGTATGTTTAATGTCGCCTTCTCTTTTTTTCTGGCAGGGCACATCGCAGATGGGATTGCAGGGTATGTTTTCTGCTAGGGACTTTGCGTATGTCTAATGTTGCCTTCTCTTTTTTTCTGGCAGGGCGCGTCCCAGATGGGATTGCAGGAATGTTTTCTGTTAGGGACTTTGTCTATGTCTAATGTCGCCTTCTCTTTTTTTCTGGCAGGGCGAGACGCAGATGGGATTGCAGGTATGTTTTCTGTTAGGGACTTTGTGTATGTCTAATGTCGCCTTCTCTTTTTTTCTGTCAGGGCGAGTCGCAGATGGGATTGCAGGTATGTTTTCTGTTAGGGACTTTGTGTATGTCTAATGTCGCCTTCTCTTTTTTTCTGACAGGGCGCGTCGCCGATGGGATTGCAGGGTATGTTTTCTGTTAGGGACTTTGTGTATGTCTAATGTTGCCTTCTCGTTTTTTCTGGCAGGGCGCGTTGCAGATGGGATTGCAGGTATGTTTTCTGTTAGGGACTTTGTGTATGTCTAATGTCGCCTTCTCTTTTTTTCTGACAGGGCGCGTCGCAGATGGTATTGCAGGTATGTTTTTCTATTAGGGACTTTGTGTATGTCTAATGTCGCCTTCTCTTTTTTTCTGGCAGGGCGCGTTGCAGATGGGATTGCAGGTATGTTTTCTGTTAGGGACTTTGTGTATGTCTAATGTCGCCTTCTCTTTTTTTCTGGCAGGGTGCGTCACAGATGGGATTGCAGGTATGTAATCTTATCTGCGACGCGCCTTGCCAGAAAAAAAGAGAAGGTGAAGGGTGCGTCGCAGATAGGATTGCAGGTATGTTTTCTGTTAGGGACTTTGTGTATGTCTAATGTCGCCTTCTCTTTTTTTCTTGCAGGGCGCGTTGCCGATGGGAGTGCAGGTATGTTTTCTGTTAGGGACTTTGTGTATGTCTAATGTCGCCTTCTCTTTTTTCCTGGCAGGTTCTGTTGCAGATGGGATGGCAGGGTATGTTTTCTGTTAGGGACTTTCTGTATGTCTAATGTCGCCTTCTCTTTTTTTCTGGCAGGGCGCGTTGCAGATGGGATTGCAGGTATGTTTTCTGTTAGGGACTTTGTGCATGTCTAATGTCTCCTTCTCTTTTTTTCTGGCAGGGCACATCGCAGATGGGATTGCAGGGTATGTTTTCTGCTAGGGACTTTGCGTATGTCTAATGTTGCCTTCTCTTTTTTTCTGGCAGGGCGCGTCCCAGATGGGATTGCAGGTATGTTTTCTGTTAGGGACTTTGTGTATGTCTAATGTCGCCTTCTCTTTTTTTCTGACAGGGCGCGTCGCAGATGGGATTGCAGGTATGTTTTTCTGTTAGGGACTTTGTGTATGTCTAATGTCGCCTTCTCTTTTTTTCTGGCAGGGCGCGTTGCAGATGGGATTGCAGGTATGTTTTCTGTTAGGGACTTTGTGTATGTCTAATGTCGCCTTCTCTTTTTTCCTGGCAGGGCCCGTTGCAGATGGGATGGCAGGGTATGTTTTCTGTTAGGGACTTTGTGTATGTCTAATGTCGCCTTCTCTTTTTTTCTGTCAGGGCGAGTCGCAGATGGGATTGCAGGTATGTTTTCTGTTAGGGACTTTGTGTAAGTCTAATGTCGCCTTCTCTTTTTTTCTGGCAGGGTGCGTCGCAGATGGGATTCCAGGTATGTTTTCTGCTAGGGACTTTGTGTATGTCTAATGTCGCCTTCTCTTTTTTTCCTTTAGGTCGTGTGGCCTATGGGACATTGCAGGGTATGTTTTCTGTTAGGGACTTTGTGTATGTCTAATGTCGCCTTCTCTTTTTTTCTGGCAGGGTGCGTCACAGATGGGATTGCAGGTATGTTTTCTGTTAGGGACTTTGTGTATGTCTAATATCGCCTTCTCTTTTTTTCTGGCAGGGTGCGTCACAGATGGGATTGCAGGTATGTTTTCTGTTAGGGACTTTGTGTATGTCTAATGTTGCCTCATCTTTTTTTCTGGCAGGGCGCGTCGCAGATGAGATTGCAGGTGTGTTTTTCTGTTAGGGACTTTGTGTATGTCTAATGTCGCCTTCTCTTTTTTTCTGGCAGGGCGCGTTGCAGATGGGATTGCAGGTATGTTTTCTGTTAGGGACTTTGTGTATGTCTAATGTCGCCTTCTCTTTTTTCCTGGCAGGGCCCGTTGCAGATGGGATGGCAGGGTATGTTTTCTGTTAGGGACTTTCTGTATGTCTAATGTCTCCTTCTCTTTTTTTCTGGCAGGGCACATCGCAGATGGGATTGCAGGGTATGTTTTCTGCTAGGGACTTTGCGTATGTCTAATGTTGCCTTCTCTTTTTTTCTGGCAGGGCGCGTCCCAGATGGGATTGCAGGAATGTTTTCTGTTAGGGACTTTGTCTATGTCTAATGTCGCCTTCTCTTTTTTTCTGGCAGGGCGCGTTGCAGATGGGATTGCAGGTATGTTTTCTGTTAGGGACTTTGTGTATGTCTAATGTCGCCTTCTCTTTTTTTCTGGCAGGGCGCGTCGCAGAAGGGATTGCAGGTATGTTTTCTGTTAGGGACTTTGTGTATGTCTAATGTCGCCTTCTCTTTTTTTCTGGCAGGGCGCAACGCAGATAGGATTCCAGGTATGTTTTCTGTTAGGGACTTTGTGTATGTCTAATGTCGCCTTCTCTTTTTTTCTGGCAGGGTGTGTCGCAGATGGGATTGCAGGTATGTTTTCTGTTAGGGACTTTGTGTATGTCTAATGTCGCCTTCTCTTTTTTTTCTGGCAGGGTGCGTCGCAGATGGGATTGCAAGTATGTTTTCTGTTAGGGACTTTGTGTATGTCTAATGTCGCCTTCTCTTTTTTTTTCTGGCAGGGTGCGTCGCAGATGGAATTGCAGGTATGTTTTCTGTTAGGGACTTTGTGTATGTCTAATGTCACCTTCTCTTTTTTTCTGGCAGGGCGCATCGCAGATAAGATTGCAGGTATGTTTTCTGTTAGGGACTTTGTGTATGTCTAATGTCGCCTTCTCTTTTTTTCCTTTAGGTTGTGTGGCCTATGGGACATTTTAGGGTATGTTATCTGTTAGGGACTTTCTGTATGTCTAATGTCGCCTTCTCTTTTTATCTGGCAGGGCGCGTCGCAGATGGGATTGCAGGTATGTTTTCTGTTAGGGACTTTGTGTATGTCTAATGTCGCCTTCTCTTTTTTTCTGGCAGGGCACGTCGCAGATGGGATTGCAGGTATGTTTTCTGTTGGGGACTTTGTGTATGTCCAATGTCGCCTTCTTTTTTTTTTCCTTTAGGTCATGTGGCCTATGGGACATTTTAGGGTATGTTATCTGTTAGGGACTTTGTGTATGTCTAATGTTGCCTTCTCTTTTTTTCTGGCAGGGCACGTCGCAAATGGGAATGCAGGTATGTTTTCTGTTAGGGACTTTGTGTATGTCTAATGTCGCCTTCTCTTTTTTTCTGGCAGGGCGCATCGCAGATCGGATTGCAGGTATGTTTTCTGTTAGGGACTTTGTGTATGTCTAATGTCGCCTTCTCTTTTTTTCTGGCAGGGCACGCCCCAGATAGGATTGCAGGTATGTTTTCTGTTAGGGACTTTGTGTATGTCTAATGTCGCCTTCTCTTTTTTTCCTTTAGGTTGTGTGGCCTATGGGACATTTTAGGGTATGTTATCTGTTAGGGACTTTGTGTAATGTCTAATGTCACCTTCTCTTTTTATCTGGCAGGGTGCGTCGCAGATGGGATTGCAGGTATGTTTTCTGTTAGGGACTTTGTGTATGTCTAATGTCGCCTTCTCTTTTTTTCTGGTAGGGAGCGTCGCAGATGGGTTTGCAGGTATGTTTTTTGTTAGGGACTTTGTGTATGTCTAATGTCGCCTTCTCTTTTTTTTTGGGAAGGGCGTGTCGTAGATGGGATTGCAGGTATGTTTTCTGTTAAGGATTTTGTGTATTTCTAATTTCGCCTTTATTTTTTTCTCTAGGTCGTGTGGCCTATTGGACATTTTAGGGTATGTTATCTGTTAAGGCCTTTGTGTATGTCTAATGTCACCTTCTCTTTTTTTCTGGCAGGGCCCTTTGCAGATGGGATTGCAGGTATGTTTTCTGTTAATGACTTTGTGTATGTCTAATGTTGCCTTCTCTTTTTTTCTGGCAGGGTGCGTCGCAGATGGGATTGCAGGTATGTTTTCTGTTAGGGACTTTGTGTATGTCTAATGTCGCCTTCTCTTTTTTTCTGGCAGGGCACGTCGCAAATGGGATTGCAGGTATGTTGTCTGTTAGGGACTTTGTGTATGTCTAATGTCACCTTCTCTTTTTTTATGGCAGGGCGCAAAACAGATGGGATTACAGGTATGTTTTCTGTCAAGGACTTTGTGTATGTCTAATTTCGCCTTCTCTTTTTTCTGGCAGGGCCCGTCCCAGATTGGATTGCAGGTATGTTTTCTGTTAAGGACTTTGTGTATGTCTAATGTCATTTATATTTTCCTCTAGGTCGTGTGGCCTATTGGACATTTTAGGGTATGTTATCTGTTAAGGCCTTTGTGTATGTCTAATGTCGCCTTCTCTTTTTTTCTGACAGGGTGTGTCGCAGATGGGATTGCAGGTATGATTTTTGTTAAGGACTTTGTGTATGTCTAATGTTGCCTTCTCTTTTTTTCTGGCAGGGCGCGTCTCAGAAGGGATTGCAGGTATGTTTTCTGTTAGGGACTTTGTGTATGTCTAATGTCGCCTTCTCTTTTTTTCTGGTAGGGAGCGTCGCAGATGGGATTGCAGGTATGTTTTTTGTTAGGGACTTTGTGTATGTCTAATGTCGCCTTCTCTTTTTTTTTGGGAAGGGCGTGTCGTAGATGGGATTGCAGGTATGTTTTCTGTTAAGGATTTTGTGTATTTCTAATTTCGCCTTTATTTTTTTCTCTAGGTCGTGTGGCCTATTGGACATTTTAGGGTATGTTATCTGTTAAGGCCTTTGTGTATGTCTAATGTCACCTTCTCTTTTTTTCTGGCAGGGCCCTTTGCAGATGGGATTGCAGGTATGTTTTCTGTTAATGACTTTGTGTATGTCCAATGTTGCCTTCTCTTTTTTTCTGGCAGGGTGCGTCGCAGATGGGATTGCAGGTATGTTTTCTGTTAGGGACTTTGTGTATGTCTAATGTCGCCTTCTCTTTTTTTCTGGCAGGGCACGTCGCAAATGGGATTGCAGGTATGTTTTCTGTTAGGGACTTTGTGTATGTCTAATGTCACCTTCTCTTTTTTTATGGCAGGGCGCAAAACAGATGGGATTACAGGTATGTTTTCTGTCAAGGACTTTGTGTATGTCTAATTTCGCCTTCTCTTTTTTCTGGCAGGGCCCGTCCCAGATTGGATTGCAGGTATGTTTTCTGTTAAGGACTTTGTGTATGTCTAATGTCATTTATATTTTCCTCTAGGTCGTGTGGCCTATTGGACATTTTAGGGTATGTTATCTGTTAAGGCCTTTGTGTATGTCTAATGTCGCCTTCTCTTTTTTTCTGACAGGGTGCGTCGCAGATGGGATTGCAGGTATGATTTTTGTTAAGGACTTTGTGTATGTCTAATGTTGCCTTCTCTTTTTTTCTGGCAGGGCGCGTCTCAGAAGGGATTGCAGGTATGTTTTCTGTTAGGGACTTTGTGTATGTCTAATGTTGCCTTCTCTTTTTTTCTGGCAGGGCGCGTCTCAGAAGGGATTGCAGGTATGTTTTCTGTTAAGGACTTTGTGTATGTCTAATGTCATTTATTTTTTCCTCTAGGTCGTGTGGCCTATTGGACATTTTAGGGTATGTTAACTGTTAAGGCCTTTGTGTATGTCTAATGTCGCCTTCTCTTTTTTTCTGGCAGGGCCCTTTGCAAAGGGATTGCAGGTATATTTTCTGTTAATGACTTTGTGTATGTCTATTGTCGCCTTCTATTTTTTTCTGGCAGGGCACGTCGCAGATGGGATTGCAGGTATGTTTTCTGTTAAGGACTGTGTGTATGTCTAATGTCACCTTCTCTTTTTTTCTGGCAGGGCACGTCGCAGATGACATTGCAGGTATGTTTTCTATTAAGGACTTTGTGTATGTATAATGTCGCCTTCTTTTTTTTCTGGCAGGGTGTGTTGCTGATGGGATTACAGGTATGTTTTCTGTTAAGGACTTTGTGTATATCTAATGTCGCCTTCTCTTTTTTTCTGGCAGGGCGCGTCGCAGATGGGATTGCAGGTATGTTTTCTGTTAGGGACTTTGTGTATGTCTAATGTCGCCTTTCCTTTTTCCTGTAGGTCGTGTGGCTACGGGACATTTTATGGTATGTTATCTGTTAGGGACTTTGTGTATGTCTAATGTCGCCTTCTCTTTTTTTCTGGCAGGGTGCGTCGCAGATGGGATTGCAGGTATGTTATCTGTTAGGGACTTTGTGTATGTCTTATGTCGCCTTCTCTTTTTTTTCTGGCAGGGCGCGTCGCAGATGGGATTGCAGGTATGTTTTCTGTTGGGGACTTTGTGTATGTCTAATGTCGCCTTCTTTTTTTTTCCTTTAGGTCGTGTAGCCTATGGGACATTTTAGGGTGTGTTATCTGTTAGGGACTTTGTGTATGTCTAATGTCGCCTTCTCTTTTTTTCTGGCAGGGTGCGTTGCAGATGGGATTGCAGGTATGTTTTCTGTTAGGGACTGTGTGTATGTCTAATGTCGCCCTCTCTTTTTTTCTGTCAGGGTGCGCCGCAGATGGGATTGTACAAAGTCTGAGGCATGGATTTCCAGTGTCATGGTCATAAGGTAGATGTTTATTGTGTTCAAAGTCTGAGGTGCGGATTTCTAGATGTCATGGTCATAAATTAAATGTAAAAGTTTGTTGTGTTCAAAGTCTGATGCACAGATTTCCAGATGTCATGGTCATAAGGTAGAAGTTTTATGCGTACAAAGTCTGAGGCAAAAATTTCCAGATGTCATGGCAATTAGGTAGAAGTTTGTTGTGTACAAAGTCTGAGGCACATATTTCAAGATATCATGGTCATTAGGTAGAAGATTGATGTGCACATGTACAAGACATCTCAGTCAGTTTGATTGAATGTCTTATTGGTGAAAAAAAAGAGGTATAGAAGTCAGCAAAAAATAATGTATCTTTTAATTCTATCATGCACTTGGAAAAGCCCCAGTCCAAGTAAAATGTTAAATAACAAAAATACTAAACTCCAAGTCAACTTCTTAACTGAAATTCCCTGATCAAACGAATCGAAAACAATTCATATTCCTGACTTGGTACAGGCCTTCCCGATTGTTGCAGTATAAAACGGCCAATGTATTTTAAAAACCTGGTTTTGTAGCTCTAATGTCACTTAATCTTTCATCTGAATAAATCTAAGTTCCATCTATTCAAATTGAAATATTTTCTAAGCACCATGTAAGATATGCACTCTTACATCCTTTAATAATTCGTTAATATCCCTTTTCGAACTAACATTCTGAACCTATTGATTGTCAATTGAAATTTAATTAATTTAAAAAAATCTCAAAAATTTTGAAACATATTATTTTATGATTTTCAACAAAACAACAGGACAAATGACTTTCAGGAACACATTAAAACAAGTGAGATCGTAAAGGCAATTAAGTCGCTTAAAAATGGGAAAAGCACAGCTACTGATCTTATTTCAAGCGAAATGTTGAAAAAAGGAATATCAGTCTTAACAAAACCATTACAAAAACTATTTAACTTTATTTTAAATAACGGAAGTTTTCCAAAAGCTTGGAATGAATCATTTTTAGTACTTCTACTTAAAGGGAAGTAAAAGTGACCCGGTAATTACAGAGGGATATCCATTACTTCGAACCTGGGAAAATTGTTTAATAAAATAGTCCTCTCTCGATTACTTGCTCATATTAATGTAAACAAATTAATAAATAATAACCAGATTGGCTTCAAAGAAGATATAGTGGGACTGCAAACCACATCTTTTCCTTGAGATCTATTGTCAGCAATTATAAATCCAAAAACACAAAAATATTTGCTGCTTTCATTGATCTTAGAAAAGCGTTCGATACAATTTGGAGAATAGGATTATTTCATAAACTACTTCAAAGTAATGTACCAAAACATAATTTTAATTTAATATTTTCAATGTACTCTAATACAAAATGTAGATAGCCTATCATTTGAATCAAACTGTGGTGTTAAACAAGGAGATCTATTGGGTCCTCTTCTTTTCATTTTTTTTTATAAACGACATATACTTAAAGACTTGGAAAATATCAATGCAGATCCAGTTGTAGTTGGTGATGTTTCATTAAATGCACGTTTGTATGCCGATGATATTGTATTATTATCAGATAGCAAAGAGGGTTTGCAAAATTGTCTCAATACATTAAGGGCCCCCATTAAGTAATTATTGTTCTTCTTGGAAATTACAAGTCAATACAGAGAAATTAAAAGTAATGGTTTTTAATTCAAACGGAAAGTCTTTTCTAAGCGAATTCATTATAATGGCAAATCCTTAGAGACAGTTAGTACTTATTGTTACTTGGGTATTAATATTAGATATAATGGCAGTTTTAATGTCGCCATCACTTTCGCCTATGGAAAAAGCTAGGAAAGCATATTTTAAAATAAAGAAAACAATAGGATTAGACAACTCTTGCAAAATTCTGGAAAAAACTTTTTGATTCCTTAGTAGTACGGGGCGCCGAATGGGACTCTTGTGGTTTTGTACAAAATTCAATTCTGTCATAACAAAATCATTTTTGTCTTACAAAACTATGTGCTACAGACTTGTTTTGTGAGAACTTCAATTTTGTGATGACAAAATTCATTTGTGTAGACAAAATTCATTTTTGTAGACAAAAATCATATTTGTCATGACAAAAGTCAATTTTGTCTAAATGGTATGCAAATATAAACATATTTGCATACAAAATTGACTTTTGTTACCTGATATGGAAATTAAATCACAAAAGTCATTTGTATGAGGTAAGATTCAATTTTGTGAGTCAAAACTAACTTTTGATAGACAAAATCAACTTTTGCGAGACAAAATTAACTTTTGTGAGACAAAATTCAATTTTGTCAATTTTGTTGAGACAAAAGTCAATTTTGTTAATTTTGTTGAGACAAAAGTCAATTTTGTCAATTTTGTTGAGACAAAAATCAATTTTGTCAATTTTGTTGAGATAAAAGTCAATTTTGTTAATTTTGTTGAGACAAAAGTCAATTTTGTCAATTTTGTTGAGACAAAAGTCAATTTTGTCAATTTTGATGAGACAAAAGTCAATTTTGTGACGACAAAATTCACTTTTGTGACGACAAAATTGACTTTCGTGAGACAAAATTGACATTCGTGAGACAAAAATCAATTTTGTCAATTTTGTTGAGACAAAATTCAAATTTGTCAATTTTGTTGAGACAAAATTCAATTTTGTCAATTTTGTTGAGACAAAAGTCAATTTTGTCTCACATTGGTCAATTTTGTCTCACAAAAGTCAATTTTGTCAATTTTGTTGATCACATTGGTCAATTTTGTCAATTTTGTTGATCACATTGGTCAATTTTGTCTCACAAAAGTCAATTTTGTCAATTTTGTTGATCACATTGGTCAATTTTGTTGATCACATTGGTCAATTTTGTCTCACAAAAGTGAATTTTGTCAATTTTGTCTCACAAAAGTAAATTTTGTCAATTTTGTTGATCACATTGGTCAATTTTGTCTCACAAAAGTGAATTTTGTCAATTTTGTCTCACAAAAGTCAATTTTGTCTCACAAAAGTCAATTTTGTCTCACAAAAAGTCAATTTTGTCTCACAAAAGTCAATTTTATCTCACAAAAGTCAATTTTGTATGCAAATTAGTTCACAGAAACCAAACTAAACTAATTTGAATACAAAATTGACTTTTGTCGCCCAATTTTCAAATTAGGTAACAAAAGTCAAGTCTGTGTAACAAAAATGAATTTTGTCATGACAAAAGTGACTTTTGTCCGCTGATAGATAATTTTGTATGACAAAATTTTAAATTTGTAGTATGATACAAATTTTGTTAAACTGAACTCATTTTTGTTGAACAAAAGTCACTTTTGTCCGTACAAAATTGAATTTTGAGTACAAAACCACAAGAGTCTCATTCGGCGCCCCGTAAGTAGCCCCTATTCTCCTTTATTGTAGTGAAATCTGGGGGATTATTTCGACATTTAGAGACAGTGGTGCCTATGAAAAGTTGCATATAAAATTTATTAAAGAAATCTTGGGAGTACACTGTAAGGCCTCGAATGATGCATGTCGTTCCGAACTTGCAAGACTGTCATTGAAAAATAGGATAATGTTATCTAGTATTAAATTCTGGGACAATTTAATCACTTCAGAAGGAAGTTTAGTTCACCAAATATATAATGTTACCAAAAAAAAGCAACCCATGGGTTAAAAGGTTAAATGTTATTATTCAAAACTTAGGTTTTTCATATTTGTCAAATGATAACCTTACTATTAAACCCTCGATTAAACCCCTTTTGGTTTTATAACAAAGACTAATTGACCAGGGTTTCAGGAACAACATGCAAATATTTCAGCTTCTCGAAAATTAATTTTTTTCCAGAGTGTTTACAAAATGAGTGCACGGGCTGTTGATGCTTTTAAAAAAACATCAGATCGATCAACATTGTGTAAATTAAGAATTAGTGCTCATAACCTTGCCATTGAAAGAGGAAGATATTTAAAAGTGCCCAGAGGTCACTGAAAGAATTTGTGAAATCTGTAAAAGTGGCGAAATTGAAAAGGAACAGCACATGCTGCTACACTGCAGAGGTTACTTCAATATTGAAAATGTTCAAAATTACAGGAAAAAGTATAACCACATTGTGCGATAAAAATAAAATAAATCTTATACTTTATAATACATCTTATACGGCACTATAAAAATCATCTTCCTCTTTCGTAACAAATTGTTAAAATGCAAGAAGTAATCTATTGCAATAGATTTTCATTATACCTTTAATCTTTTATTCGCATATAAATATAATTGTTTGTATTACACTACCATGTATTACAAATGACAGTGGCTATTTGACCGGCACCGGCAAATTAGCAAATTCGCTATTTAGCCGGCACTGATTAAAACTGTTCATTGATGTGATTAATAGAGAATAAAAAACTTCTTAATTATAATTTAAAACAATTTTATTACAATATCAAGCATTAAAAATACAGAACAATAAAAAATAAAATATTGAAGATGTGAATAATTTATAACTTTATAATATCAATTAAAAGAATGAAAACACATTTATATGTACATTAATTTACTAAATATATCTTTTCTAAAATATTTATAAAAAAGTTAATGTCCAAATCTGTGTAAAATATCCTGCCATGCGATAAAAATAGTGATTTGTAAAACTATGTACATCATAAAAAAGACAATATTAAAGTCAGGAACTGTAATTCAGTGGTTGTCATTTGTTTATGTGTTACATTTGTTTTTCGTTCATTTTTTTTTACATAAATAAGTTAATTAGTTTTCTCGTTTGAATTGTTTTACATTAATTGTCTTATCTGGGACTAGCTATTATAGCTGACTATGCTGTATGGGCTTTGCTCATTGTTGAAGGCCGTACGGTGACCTATATTTGTTAATGTTTGTGTCATTTTGGTCTTTTGTGGGTAGTTGTCTAATTGGCAATCATACCACATCTTCTTTTTTATATTTGTTACGAATTTCAAAATGACACATGATTTAACATTTGCAATTGTTACAAAACCAATTGTTTGCCTTTGAAACGTTTTTTAGTCTAGCACAAGATAAATGTTACCGCCACTCCAAACATGAACTGCACATTACACTGGCTTCCTTTGAATCTGCATCATATGTGCAAATGTTGCATATGTAGATAGGGCTCTTTTTCTTCTCTTTATATACGCCCATGCATCTTTTTGACAATACTTTTTGATTAAATCAATGTTCACAATTGAATCCAAACAAGAGGCAGTTAAAAGTTCAGGTCTTGCTTTAACTTGTTCTCGTTATTGAAATGTTGTTATTAACAGCATGTTTGGATAGTATCCAGAAGTAAGCTTTGTAAAAAAAAATCCATTTTTTCCGTTTTTTACTTTTAAATGGACTTAGATTTTCTGCCAGGAAGCAACACATTTACTCTGTGATTATTTTTTTTAAAAATTTAATGACTTTCTTATCTTATTTCTAATTAGTACGAAACTTGGACAGAAGCTTGTTTATGATCAAAAGTTAGTATCTAGAAGGAAATTTTGTTAATTAATATTTTGTACCTGTGTATCTATATTTTACTTATACATGAACATTTTCTTCCAGTTAACATTACATACAGTCTACAGTTAAAGTTTTTAAAACATTTATTAGATTCATAAACTATCCTGGATTTTTACCAAACTTGGACAGAAGGTTCTTACAATGAAAAGATAGTATCAAGAGGAACATTTTTATTGTTTTTTCCTCGTTTTTGTTGAGCCTGCCATTTACAGTAAAAGAAGGCGAGGATTTGGGTTCCGCGAAAACCTTACATTTTTTTTTCTAAATGAGAGTTATATTTAGATTTTTAGAATATTTTTAATTTGATAGTTAAATTTTTTTTATTGCACCGTATTCTTAATGCTAGATATTGTGATAAAATGATTTTAAATTATTATTAAGCTTTTTTTATTCTCCACTAATCATATCAATGAACAGTTTTATTCCGTGCCGGCTAAATAGCAAATTTGCTATTTTGCCGGTGCCGGTCAAATAGCAAATTTGCTATTTACCGGTAGCAGGTGCCGGTCAAATAGCCACTGCCATTACACATTGTTTATTCATTCGGTCATTACCATTTATTGTAAATGCGTTTGTTCCAATAAAATATTGTCTATGTCTATTGTCTATTAAAAGGAGTATAAACAGTCTTTCAAACAAGTCTGTATCGCCTTCATTAGTGGTCCGAATAATTGTGAGAATGTCTTTTCAACTGGTCCGAGTTGTCTAAAAAAAGGTCCGAGTTTTTTTGGTCCGAACTTCTTTTAGTCCGAGTTGTCGTCTATTCATCAATCACGTGATCGTGATATTTTTCGACAAGAAATAGTGTCATCATTTTTATATGCGTATTGCCTTGTACTGTAACTGTACTAAACCAGCAAGTTTAACAACTGATGTGAGTTAATGATTAAAAGGGGGAATACTTTCACGAAAAGCTTTATCAAATACGCAGTACTGGTACTTTATTGATTTAGGTAAATCACCCATTTTTTCAAAGCAAATGAAGTCTACTTTCGTTTTCAATATGGTTTATTGTTTTTTGTTGACATCCCATTTTGATGATTAGAAAACGCATACATTGCTTAACCAGTTTAATATCATAAATATAGACACGGGTCAAAATAGTCACAAATATAAGGTAACCGAAAAAGGTGCCATTTAGATCTCTTCTACTTTCATTTTCAGTTTATTTCTGAAGTTCTTGGAAATACTGCTTTAGTTTGATTTTCAGAAAATCTTCAGAGATTTCACTATTTATCATGTTTACAGATGGGTATTTAGTACTCAATCATGTTTGCAAATTAAATGTAGGGAAATATTGCCTGATTAGAGGTAGTCCAAATGATTATGACCTCTTGTAAGGCTATTCAAAATTTTCACTTTGACGCCTGAATCTGAATCTGAATAAATACGTTGCAGGGCCATGATAAGGCATCAATGGCAACGGGAGAGAGGTGCTGGAAAATTAGTCCAACGTTGTGAGAGCAACCGAAGTTTTAAAGCTCTCAATTGTCTTAGCACACACGAGATTGTCTGGTAGTCTATTCCAATCAGGTATTGTTCTTACAAAGAATGACTGTTTGTATTGTTCTGATTTGCTAGGTGGAATTTTAAAGCAACGGCTGTTGTTTTGAGCAAATTTGTCTACAATGTTTGTTGTTTTATAGTCACTAAATTGTTTTGGTTTAACTTGTCGTTTTGGTCTCTCTTTGACTAATACTGAGTCTTGCGGTATAGCTGGTACCAACTCCCCGGCCACCTTGTAGAGAAAAGTAAGTCTACTGTGACGACATCTGTTTTCCAGTGTTGGAAGTTTTAGTTCAATCATAAGTCTCCTTATGCTACCTTCCTCTCTGCTTGTGTAATCCCCACTGATGAAACGCACTGCTTGTCTCTGTACTTTTTCAAGTGCATTAATATCCTTCATTAAGTAAGGGTCCAAGACTATGGACGCATATTCTAAAAGTGAACGGATAAGTCCTATATATGCCTGTTTCCTGCAATCCTTTGGACAGTGGCGGAGGTTTCGTCGCAAGAAGCCTAGAGTTGAGTTGGCTTTCTTCACGGTTTAAGCGATGTGGGCGCCCCACCTCAGATCATCTGAGATAATTACACCGAGATACGGATTTTGTTGTACCTGTTGCAGTATCTGATTGTCCAGTTTATAAAAATGAGATGATTTATTGTTGACACTCATCACGTAACATTTTTTGGCATTGAATCTCATACCCCATTTTGTGGCCCATTCTTCCAACGATACAAGGTCGTTTTGTAGTCATGGTAGTAGTTGGTGGTCCTGTTGTGTTTGGACTTTCCTATAAAGTAGGCAATCATCTGCGAATAATCTGACTTGAGATTTAACAGTTTCGGGTAAGTCATTAATATGACATAGGAACAGCAGCGGTCCTAATACCGTGCCTTGAGGAACTCCTGATGCTACCCCTACAGAGTCAGAATTTTCGCCATCCACTAAGACTCTCATGGATCGTTTTGTCAGGAACATGTTGAGCCAATCTAGTATTGGACCATCAATACCATAACTTTCGAGTTTGTCTAATAGCCTTTGATGCGGGACGGTATCGAAGGCTTTAGAGAAATCTAGTATAACTACATGAACTATATCTGTCTTGAAGTTGGAATAAGTCGTTCATCGTTGTTAGAAGCTGCATTTCACAGGAGAAACCTGAACGGAAGCCATGCTGGAGAGATGTGAGTATGTTGTTTCTTTCAAGGTGTGTCAAGATGTGTTTACATATAATGTGCTCAAGCAGCTTGCAGGTAACGCAGGTAAGAGAAACAGGTCTGTAGTTCTCTGGTGTGTTTATATTTCCTTTTTTAAATACAGGAGTGATATTTGCGTTTAACCAGTTAGTAGGTAGAGTGCCAGAGTTTACATGGTTTATGGATTGCTGGAAGATGTGTCGCAGCCCAGGTGCTAGTTGTTTAGAGCAGTTTTTAAGGACAATGTTTGGTAAATTGTCTGGCCCAATGGCTTTAAATGGCTTTATGTTTTTCAAAAGTTTTTCGACTCCATCTGTTGTTATTTTCAGTGGTGATATTGATTTTCCGACTTTCTTATCTAACTTTGGTGTTGCATTTAAAGTGTCTTTTGTAAAAACCGATTCAAATTGGTTTAAAAGTATATTGGCTTTCTCCTTGTTGTCGTTTACAAGTGCTCCATTCTGTTTCATTGCAGGTATGCCAATGTTTTCCTGTCGTCTGGATTTAACATAGCGCCAGAATGGTTTAGTGTTGTTATCTTGTAGACCTTGGTAAATGGTGTTGTTGATATAGTTGATCTCTGCTTTCTTAAATTCTTTTTTGCACTTTTTTTGGAAGCTCTTGTAGTCATTCCACTGCTTAGATCTCTTAGCATGCTTATAGAGTCTTATTTTGCGTTTTAACATCCGGCTTAGATTTCTGTTGAGCCACGGCAGCGATTTTCTAGATGCGCATACCTTTGACAGGGTGTATTTGTCAATAATTGTGAGTACAGTGGTGGTGAAGGTTGACCATAGATTCTCTACTGGAGTGGCGGTTTGGGATTCCATAGTTGTTGACAGTTGTTCCATTTCCTTGTAGATTGAGTCCCAGTCGGCTTTGTTGAACATGCATTTCTTACGCTTTGACTGTTTGATATAGTGTGGGATTATGTCAAAGTCTGTGACTACCATAGCGTGATCTCTGATGCCAGGAATGCTGGTTGAAGATTTACATAGTGATGGATTCTTTGTGAAAACAAGGTCTAGTAAGTTATTATATCTAGTTGGTTCTCTCTGTACTTGAGTAAGCCCCAGATCTATGGAGGTGTCTAAAAGTGCTTGTTGTACTTCACGGTCTTGAGCACCTGGTTTAACTAAGAGGGTGTCCCAATCAATGTCAGGGCAATTAAAGTCCCCTGCTATGATCATTTGTTTATATTTATTACCGTCAGCAAGTTTGTTTATTGACTCTTTAAGTTTGATGATGTCTTTCATATTACGGTGTGGCATATAAAATGATGCCAAGTATAAGTCCTTCATACTCTGTAGTTTTACTTTTGTCCAAATAATTTCACATTCAGTGACAAGCTCAACTTTTTCATCAGATACCAAGTTTGATTTAATACCTGTAAATACGCCTCCTCCAAGAGAGTCTCGATCATTATGGTGAAATATGTAATTCTCTGGGAAAACTTCACAAGGCTTTATACAGTTTTTCTCTGGGTCCCTACCCGGTTTAATGCCTTTCAGCCATGATTCAGTGCCACATATTAGATCTGGTTTTACATATTCAACAGATGCCCTAAATTCAGATTTGTTAGTGTTTATGCTGCAACAGTTCACTGTTAATAGACTAAAGTTTGTACTTTTAGGAAATACTGTGGACTTGGAGCTAGTTCTAGTACTATTTGTGTTTGCCTTATCACTGTTTCCTATACTTGACTTTTGGCTGTGTGTTGATTTTCATGATTTTGTTGACAAGTGTTTTCTCGTTTTGGGGCTACAGGTATGCAGTGGACTAAAGTGATCGCATGACGTGAATGAGTCAAAGACTGAGTCGGTGCCTGATAGAGGTGCATACATGTTTGTTGTATGTAGTATAAAACTATTATATGTAAATTAAGCTGTCTACGTTAATACTGTTGCATTTACAGCAATGCCAGACGACGTGACTTTTCTCAAGATATGACATATTTCTAGAACTGATGTCACCACATGTTTTGTGGTACCATACGCTACAATTGTTACAACAGACTCCTACCTGACTCCATGATACAGGTACTTCACATACTCCACAAGGAAAAACTGATCTATTTCCAGGTCCTGGGTTTTGTTGGATGTCGTTTGCTAACAGGATGAGCAGTATGAGTAGAGTTTTATGCTTTGTTGACATTATATGTTTTGATTTTTCTGCATTGTTCCTTCTAAGTTGAAAGGTACTTGAGCACCCTAATATGCTGGGTCTCGCGAGATTCGCACTCAATTTAGTTAAAGTTATGTTGTTTACTGTTGAGTGTCTGTTACTATGCGTTACACAGGTGTTCATGATGAAGGTAGTAAGTATGGCTACAGTAAGGAGAATTGAATTTGCCGCCATTTTGGAAGATGACCAGGGAGAGGTGACCAGCTAAAGTGTGTTTAGCACGACATTTTATGGAATATTAACAACAGAAAATATATAGATGGGTCACTCGTGGATATAAGATGATAGTTCACAAGTTATGTTGTCGATATATGTATTTCAGGATGTAGTAAAACACTATTTGTTGTCGATAATCTCCTCTCCTAGGAAAAACACTACTGTTGATCGCGCATGCGCCTCTCTCTCTGAGCCTTCCTGCTTCTTAAATGAAGCATTTTGAGGAGAAGTCAGCAAACGTTTTAATTAAGCAGTAAATTCCCTCTCAAAGTCCAACTGCAAATATGAGTTTTGTGTTATGACGTCAATGTACATGATGTAAGGCTTCAAAGAAAAAAAATATAGCCTTCCAAGACGTAATTATTATTTTGACTAGATTAGAGGTAGATATGACAAATACTCCTATCCCTATAGCTTCATTAATTACAAATAAAACACAAACTTATGAAGCATGTTGAACCAGAACATTAATCAATTGTTTAAAATACTTTTTAAATAAAACGATTGTATGGTCTATAGCTGACATGTATACATGTGTGTATAACGTTCTTAAACTTTATAATTTCTATTCATAAGCCACCCTACTGACTACTTAGTGAAATAAAGTTGCTATCAAAATCAATATAAGGAAGACAACTAGTGATTTACAAGTCGCATAGATAAACAAAACAAAAATGGCAACTGACAAGTAGAAGCAAGCATTTTGCCACTTCTTCCTACTCTCTCATTGAAATAGATGTCATATTGCTCTCTTCAAAAGCATAGACAAGGCTCTGCAAAAGTGAGTGATGTTTAGATGTTGCCAAAAGAAGAATGCATGTTTAAAAATGTGTCATTTAAGTATATATACTGTATACATAGTAACACTTTTTTCTCTGATATCCTATCCTACTACATGTACATGTATGTTGATCACTATTAAGATTTATCAATAGAACTGCGTTTGCCACTGTCAAATCACTACCGGTCATTGGCATCTCTTCATAAAGAGTACTGTCTTTAAAACTAATTTAATAAAAAAAAAATAGATTGGTAAACATTTTTAATATCATGAATATGTAACTTGTTGAAATGTGATACAAAATTTGTCAAATTACAAACTTTTCATTCTAATAGGGAAAATTTATATAGACAATAACTGTTTAGTGTCTTTAAATATCAGCAGTATTTGTACGAGGCTAGGAAATAAGGTGTATGCGAGCTTTTAGCAAGCTATAACACCTGTTTCGAGCCGAGTGTTAATACAGCTGATATTTAAAGATACTAAACAATTATTGTCTTTATCCTGCAATTAATTCTGTTTAATATTTGTGTTTTGAAAGATACAAAAACACATATTTTGCATTTATTTTCGATTTGAAATCCCTTGAGGCGTTGTAGTAATACTATACAGTAATCACACATTCAGCTGAAGACGGGTTCGCAAAAAAAGAATCTCGAATGGTCAACAATAATACATCGCTCACAGTGAATTATTATCTAATTTAACATAAGAACTAATTTCAACAGTAAAACCAAATAACAAAACATTGTCCAATTTGAAACAGAAGTGTATGAGTTGTCCTACGCTTCAGACTTGACATTCACTAAACATACATGCTGAAATTGACATGGTTGTTTTTGTTAAACAATCATATACATTCAAGTTTTGAAATCGATAGTTGTCATCGTAGAAATGACTGCTGTTAATGTGTGTATCATGTTATCAGAAAATTGGTGTGATTCTTATTGCTCTAAAAAGTATTTGAAAATAAACAGAACGTATAAAAGTAATCGTTAATTCGCAATTGATACATATGTAGGTCATTGGAATGCGAATGCAATACACATTCTGAGGTCACGCAGGTTCATACAAAATTCAGGTCGGCAGTGGACGGAGCTTTTAAGCAATATCTGTATAGTGTACAGAGACAGCATAGCTATATCTGTAGGGCTGTATCTATATAGAAGAACACCCAATTGCAGGATAAAAATGTTTATGATGTCTTCTTCATTGTTGAGATTCTGAAAAAGTCTCTCTGACATTTTTTCTGTAGCATTTAATATAATGTTAAGAAGATGTGGTATAATTGCCAATGAGACAATTATCCAGATGTGGTATAATTGCCAATGAGACAATTATCCACCAGAGAGTTCTTAGTCTAAATTATGAAATTCACCTAGAAAGCAGTATATTATCATGATTATTTTCATTGAAATTTTAATTCTAATGTTTGTTTTTTTTATACAGAAATACATGTAGGACATGGAAGATGGTAATAGCAAGTTGTGCAACTAAATCTGGTAATAATCAAAATGGAAGCAAAGGACTCTGAAAAAACCTCAACAGATGATGGCCTCAGTAGTCATGGCCTAAATCCAACAGATGATGGCCACAGTAGTAATGGCCTAAATCCAACAGGTGATGGCCACAGTAGTAATGGCCTAAATCCAACAGGTGATGGCCACAGAAGTAATGGCCTAAATCCAACAGGTGATGGCCACAGTAGTAATGGCCTAAATCCCACATCTGGTGACAGTGGAATCTCCAACAATGAAGATTTTTCTCTGGTATCAGGTGGAGGAACAAGTGATTTTTCCTTATTAGAAACCTCAGAAACTAAAGAAAGTAATGAGGATGAACCCAGTCAAACTACTGCCGAGGATACTAAAGTCATACATAAGGAATTCAATAAGTCTAACTCTACTGAAAACATCTCGAGACACAATGGCGTTGAAGCCACTCAACCTACTGAAAACATCTCTGAAGTTAAAGACAAGAACAGGAGAGAATCCACTCATTCTAGAACATCAAGTGTAAACGACTTCAGTATACTTGATGTAGATGATATTGAAGAAGAATCAGATGGAAAAATCATTGCAGGGGATTTGAAGATATCTCTTTTTAGTCAAACTGAAAACAAAGATCATCGTCTCTCTAGTACAGGTCATTTAATATCTATGAATAGACCAACAGATAGTAATGGTCATGAACGTTTTGAACTAGGCTCTAGTTTTGCTGTTTTAGAGGCCCCTATTAGCAGTTCTTACCCATCATCATTTGACAAAGTAATTGACAGGACAAAGGTACACATTTTACCACCAAAAAACAGTGAGGATGCACATTTTTCTACTTCTGTTGATAAAGATAGTTTTGCTGTTTTAGATGCCCCTATTAGCAGTTCGTACCCTTCATCATTTGACAAAGAAATCGACAGGACAAAAATACACGTTTTACCGCCAAAAAACAGTGATGATGCACAGATTTCTATTTCTGTTGATAAAGATGGACAGAAAATTGAAAAGAAAAAGATTATGCAGGGTGGCATTGTAGAAGTTAATGTACACCGTGAAGATTGGAAAACCAATGGAAAGCCAAACAGTATAGACAGAACAGACAATGAAGCTCAGGAAGGTGGAAACAGAGGAGAAACGAAAGACTTATATGTAAAAGTACAAACAAATCTTAACTCTCTTCCACAGGTTGATCTGACACTACAGAAAACTGATAACAGTATTTCTTTTGAAAATAAAGATACTCAAAATGCTCCAGATACAACTAATGCAGCCAGCATTGATAACAACTCAGACAAGAACAAAGCAGAGGCAGTTAGAGAGAGCTTGACTGCAGAAACTGATAAAGTTATGGAACTTGGAAATCTAAAGCAAAAACAGAATAATGTTGAAGAAAGTGAATCCCAAGTAACTCAACTAAAAGTAGAAGGGGCATCAGATTCCTCAAAAAATGGTAGTACAGACGATGACTCTGACTTCTCAGTGGTTGAGGAACCAGTAGATAATACAAGTAAAGTATCCAGACACTTTGGGAAATCAGATATTGACAGTGATATACCAAGTAGCCATTACACAGGTCCACGTAGTCGCAGTAGCACTAACACAAGTTCTGAGAGTATTGAAATAAACATGAGTGAACCTGAGTTATCTGATGATAGTAATGGCCATAATGAACAGAAAACAAGTTCTAATTCTGGAAATGAAACTTCTACAGCAAGTAATGCTCATTATGTTTCTAAGCTGTCCAGTGGCTTCTTCGAGTCTGAGCAATCAGGTGTTTCAGGAAAGCCTATAGGAACAGATAAATCAAATGATGACACAAGGTGCTTGAACGATCCTACAGAGAATTCTTTTTTGTCTAAATGGCAAGAACAAGAAGCTGAATCATCAGACAATAGTAAAGATAAAAACATGATGGACAAGTCTTTTGACAACTGCAGCATTCCTTTCAAGTATGAAAGAAAGGAAGAAATTGAGAATGAGAAACCTGAAGAAAAAGTAGCTGATTTCAATGGAATTAACCATGCTCCTGATCTTTCAAAGGTAACAATGGATGAAAATGGAGGAGATATTAAGTCTAGCTCTATGAAAACAAAGAAGACAGACAATTTCTCCTTAGCACAATCAGATGTGGATGAAGATGGAGAAAGAAATGGACAAAAACATCCTGATATTGGTGACGCTACTAGTACAAGTACTGAACATGATACAGAGTCAAACACAAAAGATGGAACAGAAAATGAGCAGGGAAAGAAAACACTTGATGGAAATGTTACAGATCTGTCCTTTGTCAAGGTTGATATATCAGAGACAGATGATAAATGTGGCAGACCAGATGAAACCATCAATGAGAATTGGAAAGAAGAGATGCTTTTTGATGAAGAGACCTTAGCTGTAAAAAGCAAAGATGGCAGGTTCATGGATAAAGTGGAAAATATTGGTCAGACGTCTGATGATGTGCAAGGAAAGAGAGGTAGTGTATCTGGAGACAGTTGTGGAAGTGAATCAAGTGCTGGCTCATCCTCTCCTGATGTGTGGAATCCAAGTGGTGGGGAGAAATTTTCTGAAGAAGAAGGTATGTAGCTTTAGTCTGTATTTACGGCCCAGTTTATTTTTCAAATGGTTTATTTTATCCATCTACAATAAGCAAAGCTGCCATATAAATTCTCATACACCAACTAAAATGTTTTTGTCATAATTGTTGTCTATGTTATAAACTGTTTCTCAAAACAGTGCCCATACAGAAGATATTGCATTTACTAGCCCTAAATGGATGGTTCACTCCTTGATGAATTACAAAGCATGAATCCAGTAGCTTTTTTCATAAATTTCAGCAATGCAGATTCCTGTATATAAAATAATCTTCTGTTTCTTGAAACCACTCATTTGGTGGAACCAACAATAATATTCATTGCAGGAAATACTATACTGGTATATGAAAAGATACATTATTAACAAACAAAAAAGAAGTTGTGATATGATTGCTAATGAGACAACTCTCCACAAGAGACCAAATGACACAGAAATTCACAACTATATGTCACAGTGCGGCCTTTAGCAATGAGCAAAGTCTAGCATAGTCAGCTTTAAAAGGCTCTAACATGACAAATGTAAAACAATTCAAACAAGAAAACTAACAGCCTAATTTATGTAAAAAAAAATACATGAAAAACAAGTATGTAACACATTAGCAAATTGCAACCACTGAAATACAGCCAGGCTCCTGAATTTGGATAGGCACATACATACAGAATGTGGCAGGGTTAAACATGTTTGAGGGATCCTAACCCTCCCCTTAATCTGAGACAGTGGTATAACAGTACAACATAAGAATGTGTGTGGGGGGGGGGGGGGGGGGGGGGGTAAACATGTTAGCGGGATAAACATGTTAGCGGGATCCCCACCCCCCCTAACCTGGGATAGTGGTGTAACAGTACAACTTAAGAGTGTCTACATCAATGCACCAAATGAATCAGAAATTTATAAATTAGTTGCTCACATCTTGGAGCAAAAACTAAGGAGAAAACAAGTTTCATATCTGTATTTGGGATATATGTGATACTTTCCCTATTGCAATAATAAGAATAACAAAAAGATCAATATAAAATACTTCTGTATTTGAAGCGACACAGCTAATGGTGCCTTAAAAAACAGAACTTATTAAAAATATTTTAATCTATGGAGGTGCTATATTATTAATTGGAAAAAGGCCATAAATGAAAACATGAAAAAAAAAGAAGAAATAGTGTCATGGGATATAAGATCAAAGCAAAGAAAAAATAGAAAATCTTTTCTGAATAGACTATTTTCACTTAGTTTGTTTTCATGAATAATACAAAATATGAATATATATAAAGTTGTCATTTGACTGATTTCATTGGTTACTGGTCATGCTGGTGTTTCAGATTAAGTTTTATGTTTTTCTAAGAAATCATTATAATTATGCTATGCTTTGTTTTGTAGCTGTGGTTTATGAGAGTTTGAGGAGAACACATGGGATGAAGTTGTCGAGAAACTATCAGTGTTCCTCTAAACACAAATCACATGAAGCACAATTTGAAATCTTGGAAATACCAGTCAAAGATGATCTTGTTTCTTCAAAATGGAGATATGTTTTATCTAGGGAGGAAAAATTGAGGACAATATTAAAAGAGCAGTTTCCAGATACAAAATTTAATTACGATGAATCTTTCGAAAGGATTGAGTTAATTAAATATGAGATGACCAAAACTGAAGAGGAGGCTCATCAATGGTCCAAAAATGTCATGAATGTGATTGAAAATCAAGTTAGAAAAATCAACAGTTACCTTATTTGTTGTTGTTCAGGGGAAGATGTAGAAATGATAATGTTACAGATGAAAACATTTCATACGTCACATAATCTAGATATTTGTATTGAACATAGTCTACATCCAGAAAGTAAAACAGACAGACTTATGGTGATTGGCCAGCCCACTGAAGTAGCTTCTGTTATACTGCAGTTAGATCCTAATATAGTCAAGATTTATGAAGCAGAAGAAAATAGTGTTGTTTTGATGGATCTTCTTAACATACCATTAGATGAGGTTCAGCATGATGTCTTCATTAGATTTAAAGGTCCAAAGTCCACAAAGACAACATTTCCAAATATTTATATGGAACTTAGGGGAAAAACCATACAAATTTTAATACAGGCAAAGGATGAGAAAAATTTAAGTTCCTTTATGACTGAAAATTGGCTTAGATTTAAACACAGAACTAAAATTCATATGAAACCGCAAGAATTTACTCTCTTATGCAAGACATCAGTTAAGGACTACATTGTGGATGATAAGCTAAACACACTTGGCTTCGACTACAGATGGAGCTTTGTGCCAGATGACGGAGACATAATCCTGTTCACGGAAAATTTTGACCAGTTAGATGAAATCAGAGATGCTATTTTTGGTTCATTTACCGAACACAGAATTAATCTTGTAACAGATCCAAGCGTAGGGGATGTCAGGAAGATGGAAAAATGGACAGAAATAGTTGATGATGTCAAAACCCAATCAAAAGGTATGGCTGACATTGCAATCAATGATATGCAGACATGTGTAACTATAATTGGAACTGATGATCTCATGGAAGCATGGATAAAGTTTGGTAATTTTACTTCCATGGAAAAGTACATAGACGAGAACATAATACCCACTATTAAAGCTTCACCTGGTTTATTTGATGAACAAAAACTTGTAAAGAAATTTGTTCAAATTGATAGTGACAGGCTTGAAGGATTTGATAAACAAACAATGGACGAAATACACAACATTGCAAACAATCTCAAAGTTGAACTAGTCCATACTGACAGAGGATTTGAAGTTAAGGGCCTAGATGAGTCAAAGGTTAAGAACATGTGTGACCAACTTCTGGAATTCAACACAAGAGACCATAACAGACAAAACAGGGAAGCAGTCATAAAGAGATTTGTAGTGATGGATGTGGCCCACGTTGACAAAGTGTGTCAACAGAAAGTACAATGTATGGAGCACTACAGTAAAGAATTAAACATTGAATACGACCCTACTAATCTTGGATTTGAAGTTAAAGGTAAAACAGAGGCCAATGTCAAGAAATTTTGTGATTACTTATTGGAACTGGAAAAAGAAGTTGTAAGAGCTGAAAGGGAAATATCAGATGATAGAAACAAAGTGGACGTTGAAACCGAAGTCAAACTAGTAAAGAGATTCGTACAGATGGAAGATGAAGAAATTGACCACCTGTGTAACCATAAATTAACAGATATGAACAATTGTGGGAAGGAGCTGAATGTCAGTTTTGATCCAACAAATCTAGGATTTGAAGTTAAAGGGAAGATTGAAAATAATGTTAAGCAATTTTGTGATTATTTGATAGGAATGAAAACTCAGAAACTTAATGAAAATGATAGAGATGCAACTGATAAAACAACTAGAGAGGAACATGTTGGCATAACACCACCAAAAGTTACAGAGGAATTACTGGACCTTCCACTCAACGTCCCAAGAAAGTTTACTCAATTAGATGAAAGAGTCATACATTATATTGACAGATTTAAAGTAGTTGAAATAGGAGAAATAATCACTAACCTTGATGTGGAGTATATTAAAAGCAGTTTAGGATTTGAAATCTATGGAAAAAAGAAGGAAAATGTCCAAACATTAGAAGATCATTTACTGCAGTTAAACTCACAAATAGAAATAAGAAATGTTGAAAATGTACCTAATTTGACAGAAGATGACTTAGAGAAGTTGGAAGAGAAGTATAAATGTATCATAAAGATCCTGAGTGATAAAGAGGAGGATTCTAAACAGTTATCTGAATCTGATTTAGCAGATGAGGCAGTATGGTGTGTGAATGGTGTTAAAGTATCAGTTGCCATGAAAGATGCTGACAGTCTGACATGTGATATTATAGTCATTCCAATGGTGGAAGAAACTTCAGGTATGTTAAGTTTAAATTACATGTATTGCAGTAATACAAATGTAGATTAAGATTTGTTTCTAAAAACTTTATTTTACCCTACCCCACAATCATCATGATCATAAAGGATATACTAACAATCTTTATTTATCTGTTTGTCATAAACACACTATACTCATAAAAGGCCCTTTGCCATGAAACATGGGCCAGTGGTCAAATGACCTATCTTGGCCTTTTGCAGATGATGTTTTAGAGAAGAGTATTTTTCTGCATATAGAAAGCAGGATGTATATCAAGGTTTTAAATTAAAGTAAGATACATGTTTCTGGATATTTTATGTTAAGTTGAGATACCAATACTATTCTTTTGATTTTTATGGCCCTGTAACAAAGTTGTTGATGCCATTTAGTTTTACTCTTGTCCGTAATTCCGTAATTATGTCATTCCATCATTCTGTCATTCTGTCATTCTGTCATTCCGCAACAAACCATTATACAGAGTTTTTTTTCTAAACACCTTCAGATAAATGACTGATTTTTGTATTTGAGTTAACCATGATGAGTTAAAGATCAAGTTTAAGTTTTGTTTCGCTCTGCTCATTTTTGTGGAAATAATGGGCTATGACTTTGATAAATTGTTGAAAATCACATTTATACAGACTTTTTTTCTAACAGCTTTCAGATATAGGGATGATTTTATGGTATGTGAGTTACTCATGATGAGTTACATATCAAGTTAGAGTTTCATTCTGCTCCGCTAATTTTTGCTGTAATTTTGGGCTTTGGACTTTAGACAGATTTTGAGCTGTGAGACTACCATCATGTTTGTGTCCACATGTTTTATTGAAATTGCAGATTTTTCAACTTTTTGAGACGGGGCCATTCGTGTTGCTTTGACACATCTAGTTATCAAATAGAATGCATGCAAATTTCCAAAATGTTGTATTCCCAAAAATAATGTTAAATTTAAGAAACAGTAAAAAAAAAAATGTCAAATCATGGAGAACTGGTCTAAAACAATCTTCAAGATTTCTCTTGTAGTTGGCAGATGGACTATTATTCACAATTATCTAAACACTCATTGACATTAAACTCAAGGAGAGAAAGGTCAATATGGCTTTAAATTGCAAATTAAAATAAATGTTCATGAACGTCATTATAATGTTTATTATCTTTTCACAGGAAAGAAGTTTGTCTACCAAGAAAAATGGACAGGTGAAGAAGTCCAAGTTGCTGTACCATTGTATACAGAAGAATTTGGAAAAGAAAAGCATGAACTTACCCAGTTATTAGTGGATTTGTTGTTTGACCTGAACAGAAATCAGTATAACACAGTGGCATTACCAGTCAAAACATTCAATACATGGCCATCTACAAAACTGACCAAAATAATGCTAGTGGCATTAAAAGAATATCTACAAGAACTTGACCAGAACAACATACAGAAGATATATTTATGTAGCACTGATCCAGAAGTTTGTCAGAGGGCTATCTCTGCCATGGAGTTAGCAATACCTGACTTACAGAGAGTTGGTTTTACAGCAGGTATATTTAATACTAGTAATAAGTACTCCTTATTGTCAGTTGTGGATTTTTAATTGAAAATTCATCAGAACAAACCCTTATAAACTTCAGTATTTTGTTCGAAACACATCTGTTTTGCAATACACTTTTTAAAATAAATTTTGATAAACCTTGTTCTGCATCTTCGCACATTTTGCTGTGAAATTGCTTAAATGCTCCATACTTAAACACTAGATATATTCATACCTGATGTATATTTCAGCAGAATTCTTGTTCGAGCTGAGACTATCATTTATTTATGACTTTCTCTTCCTTTGATAACTAGATAATTTAAGTGTCGTTGATAGACAATAATTGTTGTGCAAATGTAATATCCACAAAAGGAGCACCTGTTGATCATCAGGTTAATTATAATTATGTCCTAGGGAAATAATTACAATTCCAAGGAAGTAATTGTTGTACATTCTACTCTTTATTAAATGATAATTTAGTGAAGAGAATGAATCTTCCTAGTGTTCAATTACTTTAAAACACAATTTATAGCTCTTGCAGTTTGTTGGGGTATCACGTCCTGTTTTTAAATGAGAAAACTAAATATTACAAAATTGAAGTCTATTTGTCTTTTCAATGCAGTTTAAATAGTTGATATTCAATACCATTAGTTCACATTCAGAGCAGGAAGAAGGCCTTCCAAATTAGTGATCAGAAAGGTGATGTGCTTGGTTCAATTCTTCTCTTATTTCTACAAAAATACAAAAAGAAACATTAATGTCCAGATTAAATGTGAATTATTTTAAATGACAAAATTGATAGTGATGGTAGCTGGTCATCGTAATTCAAGATTTCTCGAAAAAATCGGATGAATTAAAAACACACTTTTCTTGGTCTTAAAGGTGCTGAATTTAACTTTTGATAACCCTTTGTACATTTATGTTAAAGGAATATCTCCTCAAAGAGTTCCTGTTATAAATTATTTAAAACAAGCTGTGTGAACTAGTCCTCATAAAAAGATGAGTGCTATAACTATAGTGAGTATTATTAGTGTAAAGAACAGTGTTTTTTTTATAGTGTGTGAAATAAAGTGTGTGAAAAAGAATTTCACATAGCTAAAATAAAAGGTACATAAAACATCTATTTGATATGTAGATGTCTTCTTTTAAATGTTTTATTTCTGATTAAAGATGCTATAAAGAAACCTAGAAAAGATAAACATGATTATCCAAGCATCCAACCAATAGATGAAACTCCAGAACCTGAAATATCAGAGGTCAATACAGAAGATGCCACCCCTGATCCACCAGTTATACAACATACAAAGGAGGACACACCACAATTACAAGAGGAAGAGATAAAACCTAAAATCATTGTCATAAAAGATTTAATTGCAAAGCAGAAGGTTTGTTTTACATTATATGGCCCAAGCAATATAAGTTATTTAAAACAAATGAGTTGATTTAAATTTAATACATTAAAGTTATTATGTTATACTTTTAAACATTGTTAATCAGAGAATCTAATATCATGCAGAGTGATAAGAGATCAATGTTTGAATGTTAAACTATGGAAATATTTCTAAGTTCTTTTGAAGTTGAAATGTCATGCAAGATTCTCCATAATTTTTAGCCTGTCAGCCATGTCTGTTTGGTCCAATCTAAGCTTGGAAAAGAAGAAGTTCATTGTTTGTTTTAACTTTGTTCAGTCAAGTGAAAAGAACATGGGTTGATAAAGACATTTCTGAAATATTGTTCACCAAGGGGTAACAGATATTCTATACCTTTAGCAATGATAAAGTTACAAGGGTTTTGTAATTGTAAAGTGTAGATATCTTTCAAAGAAAATCACCTTTATTGCATCATTTGTTAACTTTTAAGTTTTTGCAATTTTGTAAGTAAAATCAGTTACAATGAGTAACAGAAACACCATAGTTCATCTACAAACATGACAAAGGAGTAGGTCCGGTAAAGTCAGAATTTTGCCTTAAATTTCAGGTTCATCTGACGAAAGAGTTTGGACATTTTTTAAGCACTTAAATTAAGAGTATTTCAGTTGATTAGTTTATGTTAAGATTTTTGCTGATTTAGTCATTTAAAACTGCTCCGATTCAAGCTTAAATATACAAATCTATCAAATATGCCAAAAAAACTTTTTAGATAGTTTTTGTCAAAAATGCAAGTAGACGCATCAAATACAACTTACATTTCAATATTGAGAATGAACACAAATGAGGCCCCTTTAATTTAACTTTAATCTAAAATTTAACTATAATTCTAAAATTGTGAAGATTTCAGTAATTTAGCATGACTTAAGGATGCTAGTACCCAATGTATGTGCATTGTATTGTCAAAAACAGCTCATATTTATGTAACAGTGGCATTTTACTTTCCAATTAATAACTAAAAGTTTACATTTTAGGAATTTTGTAAAACTGCTATATTTTGGGGCCAAAAAGGGGTCTTACTGAACCTACTTCTTTGTTCAATGGCTTCCATGACCAATGTGATAGTGGTCACCTAACCTTGAACTCATTTCCTTTGTTTAATATCAAGATTTTATGCTCTGGTTAGTTTCTTCATTGCTTTGAGTAACAGGTTACATATGGTATATGAGAATCATTAAATAAAAATATTAAGTTTTCAATCAAAACTTTTTCATTGATTTCAGTTGAAGGTCATCAATAAGCCATTATTAAGGATTTCAAATTTTGCTAATCAGCTAATAATGAATTTTGTGTTAAAGGTTGATGTTATTGTCAATTCAACATCTCCAGACTTTGAACTAAAAAATGGTGCAGTTTCTAGGACCATTTTGGATGCTGCAGGAAAGGAAATACAGAAGGAAGTGAAGAAAAGTTCACGAAACATTGTTCCTGGTCAGATTGTAGAAACTAGTGGACATAAATTGCATTGTAAAGCTGTATATCATGGGTGTTTACAGGGATATGATAAAAACGCACACCCATTTGATCAAAGATCTGCTAAGGTTAGTTTTTAGGAATTTAATTAAACCTTATGACAGATTTTGATTGGTTGGTAGCCTGTGTATTTTTCGCAGATACTATCATTTTTAGGATACGATTGCTTTTACTGTTGACTCATGCTACATTCCCTCACGTCATTCGTTTTATTCTAAACATTCAGCAACATCTCAGATTCTTATGATTGTCTTGCTTTAAAAGTAAAAAGAAGCAAAAGGATTGAACATAAACAACTTTCCTGTAATGTTCTTCTCATAATCTTCATGTGTGATATTACCCTTGACTTATATGCGTGTTTTTAACAACACGGAAAATCAGAATTAAACAGTAGTTATATTTAGTGTTTTTATAAATTTAGAAACACGTCAGAGGGAATTCCCCAGTTTTGAAAAATGCGAGAGTTCTCTGAATTCTGATAATTCTATTTCTTTCATAAGAACTGAAGTGGAGTATTTCTATATTTTATCGTTATGAAACTGATATTTGATACTGTACTCTCATAAAGAAATGGAGAATCATTCATCATATCATTTAATAAATACTCTTGTTCCAAATCGCAAGTCGCGGTTTGTTTATGTATTGATGAGCATGCGTATAGTTTTCCTGATTTCGAGGGGTATCAGATTGAGTGGTTGCTCTGGATTCCCCGCTTCATTGATTGATTTGAAACTCATGGGATTCTTTCTATGTCTGTCTGCTACTGAGGGTTATTGTTGTTGCATAATTTTAAATCATATGCATAATTTAAATTAAAATAAATGAATTCCACATCGTAAAAGTTACCTATAACACCCCTTCAGCCGAAATGGAGTCTTCCATATTATCGTTTCGAGTTGTCTTCCTTCTGGAAGTATTCCAAATACAATACGACTCGTCAAGAAAAATTAACTCGTTAGATGCCAATAAACGACGTATTATATTAAGAACAATCTCAATTTAAACAGAGGAGTGTGTACGGAAAGGAGTCATGCCCTCTGACCCAAAGGAACTTCAATATTTAAAGAGTTAGAAATGGGGTTCCTCCTAGAATTATGTTGATAAGATACAGAAGCAAGTTAATTCGTAGCAGGGTAACTTGTACCAAAAAAACTCGCACCAAAAAAGTAAACTTGTACCACTGGAAAGTCTTACCATTCAGAACTCGAACAACTGTAAACTCAAACCATTAAAAATATATTAAAAAATATGATGTTTTATTGGTTTTTGTTTGTTAACTTAATAAAAATAAAGTTGAATTACTTGAATTTTATACTGGATTTTAATGAAAACTTAGACAAAAATAAAGAATGTTTTTTAAGCATTATTGTTTAAACCAAGGATTTGTATAGTTAACTATACAAATCCTTGTTTAAACTGATTTTTCAAACTAGGACTTAATCCAGAAGAAAGTTAAAACATTGCTTTAACTGTACCTTAAATTGAATATATATATATCCAATTTAAGTTAATTAAAGCTGTAATCCATGATCACAAATTGAATGCTATGTTTACAATAGACCACTTTCGAGTTCATCCATCACCGGCAAAAACTCGTCAATTATACACGCCTTTATGACGTCATTTACCAGATAGAGGGGCTCGTCTGTACCCCTGCACTATTTACGTTCATCAAGTGTCTTAGTGATCGTCTTTGTGCAGGATAAACTAGAAATAATGGTTGCTCTGTAGGTACCTACTGACATTTCCCTAATGACAGCAGTGTTGATTGTCAATTTTGAGAATTCAATTTGCCGAATAATTCGTACAATATAGAATTATAGTTTTCCAACCACTCGCTCAACATTGGAAGGAAGTGACGACGCCCCTAAACGCACAAGTGATGATGATAAAGGCGCATATAATTGACGTTTTTTTCCGGTGACGGATGAACTCGAAAGTGGTCTATTGTTGCAAGCCATGTGCTTTTTTTTTGGGGGGGGGGGGAAATTCCCCTTAACAGGAATCAGTTACATTTCATTGTTATTTATAGACAGTAAAAATAATTTTGGAAATCATTTTGACTAACTGCTAAGATTTATTCATGAAAAATTAATATTTTCTTCGGGTGAAACTTTCAATACTTTAATAATCTACATCTGCCACAGTATTTTCTATCCAATAGACAAGGAATATTAGCTACAAATTGGTCATTGTACTTTCAAATTATATACATTTTACAGACTGAAAAGGTATTGAGTGAAAGTAACGTATATCATTTATATTCATCATTTAACACGATTTAAATGCATTTGAATAAGTTGGTACGAGTTAGCAGTGGTACAAGTTTGCATTGGTACAAGTTTTTTTTAGTGGTACGAGTTTACAATGGTACGGTATAACTATAATTCGATAAAACACAATAAGTACATGGCTCATACACTTGTAACCCGGATTGGCTATTTTTAAAGTTGAGTGACTATTCAGATTATTACATTTTGCATGTGCAGTTGAATTAATTTTGAAAATAATACTATCCAGCTCACTACCAGGGTTGCAAAAAATGCTAGAGACTCACGCATGTTCATGCTTTTTTGCAGCAGTATCCTTGGATCTATTTTTTTCCTCTTCAATCTTTTCAATTTTGGCCAAATCTCACACATTTGCTTAATGAAAAGTTGGCAGAACTGCTGTACATGTGTCAATGAAAACTATGGCAATTGTATCCCTCAGGGCATTCTGCTTTTTGATTTCATCATTTTAAACGAATTTGACTACTTTTCACCACTGCTGGTGAATTTGCCTCAAATACCATGGTATTTGCCATTTTGGATATTCCTTTTTTACCCTCGCGAGCATATTCCCACCATTTTTTTTCGGATATGACGTTAAATTAAGGAAGTGGAGCGCATTTGAGTGCATGTATAATTCCCATGTTGATTGATATATGATTGATTGATTGTTGGTTCTTTGATAATAACCACTTATTTATCCTCAAAATTATGCATAAACATAATACACGTACAGAGAGTTTCAATACACCTTATCACTATTTGTCCGCCATTACTGAATATCACACAGGTTCCTGTAAAATTTTGATGTCATAAAACAAAATATCTGACGCCACAATGGAAAAGTGATTGTTGTATGCGTCAAAAGTTCAAGCGGCCAAGTAAGCCGGGATTAGCAATAAGGTGTATCCATATCTATTCGGTGTAATTAAACAGATATATATGGAGGGGTATTTGCGAAAAAATACAAGTCTTAGGCAGAATTTTAGCAAATACCCCTCCATAACATCATTACAAAGGAGAAAGTCTGGTGAGGACTAATTGCAGCCTAAAACTTTTTTTGGACATTTTTCATACACTCAAGTGTCTTTTTTATTTTAATTAAATGGTTATTGTAAAAGATTTGGACTGACGTGGTTATTATAAACTACTAAAGTTCAAGCTGAATAATTAACTATCTATCAAATGTCACTTTTCAGATGGTTTTTGTTTTAAATGAAAATGGTTGCATTTGTGTTCACTCTCAACATTTATATATGTTATGTATTATCATTAAAAACAACACATATTGAAATATTAAGACTAAACACAAGTGTGTCCACTTCAATTTTAGACAAAAAATGTCATAAAATTAGCAGAAATGTTTAAAATTGTGCAGATATCAGGAATTTTTCATTAAATAATGATGCTCGATACTGATTATTTTTTTATAAATTTCTGTACTGAAAAAAAAATCATTTCAGATTTTGACAAGTTTTATTGGTGGTTGCTTGCTAAATGCTCATAGGAAATTCTTCAGAAGCATTGCATTCCCAGTCCTGGGTGCAGGTGCTCTTGATTTTCCACCTGATGTTGTCGCTGCAATGATGAAGAAAGAAGTTGAAAATTTTGGAAAGAAATATGGACATACCTCATTAACAGAAGTGAGGATTGTGGTATTCAAGGATGATGGAATCTATACAGTGAGTTATCACACTTACCAAGATATCAATAATTAAACACATTGAGTGACTCCTCTTTGAAAGTAAAAACAATATATTAATATTTAATATTGATTGTTAAAAATATATATATATTTAAGCAGGCACAAGCTGTCAAATTTATGTTCATCAATTTTAATCAAATTCTTATATTTGATTTACAACAATGTAAAACATTTACCTAAACTATTAAAATTCTAAAATAAACAATTAACAGGGCACAGGCCTGAAAATATGTACTGTGCACCATCTAATTAATTATCTAGTTGACCTCTAAAGTCATCCGATGACCATATAAGTGATGTAAACATAAATATAGATATAAATAGATTAAGCAAACTCGTGCAGTTGGGTTATTCTAGGTCTATTTAATTTCATAGTATAGATGAAAAAAATAAATGTTTATCATCGTTTTTATACGCCCATCAAAATTTTTACAGGATGTATTTAAGGTATACAAATGTCCGGTGTCCGTCTGTCTGTCTGTCTATCCGTCTGTACAGCGTAAACATGGTGCACCGTAACTTGAGAACAACTTATCCAAATTTCATGAAACTTAATATATTTGTTTCTTATGATAGTCAAATGATCTGTATACTTTTTGGTGTTTTTTTCTCATGTCGCACTGTATCTCAAAAACGATTCTTGATTATGACTTAAAACTTGTTAAACACTTCTTAGTTATATTAATCTCAATATCTGTTTACTTTTTAGTGATGACATAAAATTCATTTTTGAGTTATTGAGTATTTTGTAAAAAAGGGGGAGGTTTTTTTAACATGTCGCACCATATCTCAAAAACAATTTATGATTATTGCTTAAAACTTTACACATGTCTTTGTTATATTAATCTTAAGATCTGTATACTTTTTGATGATGATTCAAAATTTCTTTTTAGAGTTATTTGTATTTTGTAAAAAAAGGGGGAGGGTTTTTTTACATGTTGTGCTGTTTCTCAAAAACGATTTATGAAAACTTTACACACTTCTTTGTTATATTAAGCTTAAGATCTGTATACTTTTTGGTGATGATTCAAAATTTTATTTTTGAGTCATTGAGTATTTTGTAAAACAGGTGAGGGATTTTTTACATGTCGCACCGTATCTCTAAAATAATTTATGATTATTGCTTAAAACTTTATACACTACTTTGTTATACTAATCTAAAGATCTTAATATTTTTTGGTTTTGATTCAAAATTTTATTTTAGTTATATTTAGTTTTTTGCCAAAAAAAACAGGGTGGGGGTTTCACATCCAAAATCAATATCTGGTTATTGCTAAAAACTTTCTCAGAAACTATTTACGATTATTGCATAAGACTTCCACTCAAGATAAGGGCGTATCATGGGCTCATGGCGCAGCTGTTTATTACCTGTATAAGAAGATTTTTTTGTGGATCGAATCAGTCAATCAAATGATTTACCTTTGTTTCTTTGTTTCCCTTTCAATGTTAACATTCTATATGTCAAAATATATATATATAATTTTTTTTTTATATGTCTTGTAGCTAGTGCCCCTTTAAAATTAACTGTATGAATGGAAGTTAATTATTTTTATAGCATGCTTTAAGTAATCAGGGGTTAGTGTTGTGTTGTGTTTTTTTTAACAAATCAATGTTATTCCATACATATTTGACAGTATAATGTCTCAATCTAGGTTTTTGTCTTATTTAGTTGTTGTCTATTGGCTTTTTTTTTATTTAGCATGTACAATGTACCACCAATAGTTTAATCTGCAAGCAAAGTGGTATCTGTGATCACTAGATCACCTAATCTAGTTTCATTTGAAGGTCCTGTTTATATTTCCTTGTTAAGTAAATTGATAAACTTTATTCACTACTAATGTGGAAGTATCTTTAATATATTACAGGTCAGCAGTTGCGAGTTACTTCAGTAATTTCATTTTTTTATCAATCTGTTTCAATTGCTGTCCAAACAGTTCATTTACAAAATTATTAATTTAATAGGTATTATGAATTTTTGTTTAATGAATGATGGCTACAAGTAATATATAATATTATACTTATAACAGATCTTTAGAATGATGGCTGAGAAATACAACAAACCAAGACTAGTTGAAATATACCAAGAACCTGTAGTTCAACCTTCTGCTGTTGCAGCAGCAAAAGCTCCAGAGCCACTAAAACAGGACCCAACAACTTTACTCCAGGATCTACCAACACAAGGACTAAGTCTTGCCCTCAATAGGGTAACATTATCAGCTGGTCTGGGTGATGTCACTAAACTTGAAGGATTTGACTGTCTGATATTACTGTGGCCTCAAGATGAGATTAAATCAACTCCAGTTGGTAAGTGAAGTGTGTAGCGGTTCATGTATACAATTGTTGAAACATTGAACAGTTGTTCTGACTATTAATCTGTACATTTTTTATTCAGAACAATAAATTAAATTGTGAGATACAGATCAAGTTGATTTTTGTTGAGCCTGCCAAATGTATTTTGTGAAAGGGCCCCATAGCAATTTTATCAATCATGTTTTACATCTGGCTTTTGTTTATTTGCCTCATCCTTCCCTCTATATAAATGCATATATTTTTAGATAAAGAAGTCATCCTGAAATCAGTTGGAAAGTCCTCTTTAACAGACTGGGAAGAAGGCAGTAAGTATACAAAATATACAAACCGCAGTCTGTGATGTGACTGACAAATAATTAGCTTTCTTTGTACTCGTAAAATGTAACACAAATTTAATGATTGCTAATTACAATATGTTATACAGGTATTAAAATGTGACCTTAAATGATTGGTACATTTTGATTACATATATTTTCATAGATTGATTGAGAAAACATTACCTATTCATAGATATTTAATTTCATGGTTTTGCCAAAGTCTGTATACAAAGCTTATAGCAAATTTCTTTTTTGTTGAACATTTAATTTCATGGTTCACTTGTACCAACAAAATCGACGAAATTGGTATCTAATGAATAAGAATTAATCAACAGTAACATACCTTTGTTTTGCAGAGGAAATATTAAGTGGAAGTAAGATACTTGTGACCCCTGGTGGCTTTTTGCCACAAACAACCATTATCCATGTATATGTAGAAAACCTAGGCCTACAACATGCTTTTATGTTAGGACTAGCCAAGGCAGAGGAAATGAAAATGAAAAGTGCTGTTATTCCAGTTAGACCAACAGGTAAGGAAGAAATTAGTTCCTGGAACTTCATTTGTACATTCTTGTACCTATACAATCATGTTTACATCAGGGGTGACCTTTAGAGGTTATACTAGTGTTGCAGCAGAAATTTTGGCACACATCTCTTGTACTTTTGACTGATAACCAAAAGTGTTTTATATAAATATGTGGATGTTATCGAATGAAAAATAACATTCCTTATCACTTGCGTTAAATTCATTTCTTCAATGAATACTCATAACATGTCTGTCTAGCAGATATCATACTAGGGGGTCTCATTGGGGGGTTCTGATCCCGGATCCCGCTTACTGTTTTGTCAGATTCCCGTATCCTGCTTACACTATGTAAGTAAGCAATTCTCATTTTTTTGTCATTTCCCGGGACCCGCAAGACCTCATTTCCTGTTTTCATGAGACAATTATTTGACTTTCACGTGTCACGCTTACAAAAAATCGGCAATCCCGCATCACGCTTAGACCCCAATGAGACCAACATACTACCTGTCATTTATTTATCATCCAACAGAACTTGTGGGGATCTGATGTTCAGTACTTCAGTACTTTGTTTTACTATGGCCAAGTCCACACTTCTGTCAATGATTCATAAACAAGTAGTTAAGACATTTTTAGCTCACCTGGCCTAAACAGCCAAGTGAGCTTTTCTCATCACTTGGCGTCCGTTGTCTGTCGTCGTCTGTCGTTGTCTGTCGTCGTTAACTTTTACAAAAATCTTCTCCTCTAAAACTGCTGGGCCAAATTAAACCAAACTTGGCCACAATTATCATTGATGTATCTAGTTTAAAAATTGTGTTTTGTGACTTGGCCAACCAACCAAGATGGCCACCATGGCTAAAAATAGAACATAGGGGTAAAATGCAGTTTTTGGCTTATAACTCAAAAACCAAAGCATTTAGAGCAAATCTGACAAGAGGTAAACTTGTTCATCAGGTCTAAATCTATCTCCCCTGAAATTTTCAGATGAATTAGACAACCCATTGTTGGGTTGCTGTCCCTAAATTGGTAATTTTAAGGAATTTTTACTGTTTTGGGTTATTATCTTGAATATTATTATAGATGGAGATAAACTGTAAACAGCAATAATGTTCAGAAAAGTAAGATTTACAAATAAGTCAACATGACCAAAATGCTCAGTTGACCCCTTTAGAAGTTATTGCCCTTTACACTCAATTTTTAACCATTTTTCGTAAATCTCCATAATCTTTTACAAAAATCTTCTCCTCTGAAACTACTGGGCCAAATTAATCTAAACTTGGCCACAATCATCTTTTGGGTCTTAAGTTTAAAAAATGTGTTTGGTGACCCAGCATGAAACCAAGATGGCCGCCACGGCTAAAAATAGAACATGGAGGTTACATGCAGTTTTTGGTTATTACTCAAAATCCAAAGCATTTAGAGCAAATCTGACCAAGGGTAAAATTGTTTATCTGGTCAAGATCTATTTGCGCTGAAATTTTCAGATGAATGGGACAACCCTTTGTTGGGTTGCTGCCCCTGAATTGGTTATTTTAAGGAAATTTTGCTGTTTTTGGATATTATCTTGAATATTATTATGGATAGAGATAAACTGTAAACAGCAAAAATGTTCAGCAAAGTAAGATTTACAAATAAGTCAACAGGACCAAAATGGTCAGTTGACCCCTTTAGGAGTTACCAAACATAGCCAGAATCATTATTAGGCTTACTAGTTTAAAAATTGTGTTTTGTGACCAGGCAAACCAACCAAGATTGCTGCTACGGCTAAAAATAGAACATAGGGGTAAAATGCAGTTTTTGGCTTATAACTCAAAAACCAAAGCATTTAGAGCAAATCTGACATGGAGTAAAATTGTTAAACTGGTGATCTATCTGCCCTGAAATTTTTAGATGAATCGGACAACTTGTTGTTAGGTTGCTTCCCCTAAATTGGTAATTTTAAGGAAATTTTTCTGTTTTGGGTTATTATCTTGAATATTATTATAGATAGAGATAAACTGTAAACAGCAATAATGTACAGCAATAATGTACAGCAATTTAAGACTCAAAAATAAGTCAAAATGACCAAAATGGTCAATTGACCCCCTAAGAAGTTATTGTCCTTTATAATTTTTTACTAACATTTTCCACTGAAACTACACGGACAAGTTCATTATAGATAGAGGTAATTGTAAGCAGCAAGAATGTTCAGCAAAGTAAGATGTACAAACACATCACAATTACCTAAACACAATTTTGTCATGAACTGTCTGCTTCTTTGTTTAATTCACATATACCAAGGTGAGCGACACAGGCTCTTTAGAGCCTCTAGTTATACTACCCCCCTTTTAAAAAAAGGGGGGGTATACTGTTTTACCTCTGTCTGTCCGTCCGTCAGTAAGTCCGTCCCATGAATATTTTTCGTCGCATTTTTCTCAGGAACTACAATACAAGGATTTCTGAAATTTGGTTTCAGGGTTTATCTAAGTCAGCTATAATGTGTGATGCGTTTTCAGATTCATCACTCGACAACTTCCTGTTTACCGAACACTTGCATATTTTTACACTATTTATTTTTTCGTCACATTTTTCTCAGGAACTACAATACAAGGATTTCTGAAATTTGGTTTTAGGGTTTATCTAAGTCAGCTATACAGTGTGATGCGTTTTCAGATTGATCACTTGACAACTTCCTGTTTACTGAACACTTGTATGATTTTACACATGAAAGCCAAGTTGAAAATTTTCGTCACACTTTTCTCAGGAACTACAATATAAGGATTTCTGAAATTTGGTTTCAGGATTTATATAAGTCAGCTATACTGTGTGATGCGTTTTCAGATTCATCACTCGACAACTTCCTGTTTACCGAACACTTGCATATTTTTACACTATTTATATTATCCACTTGCGGCGGGGGTATCATCAGTGAGCAGTAGCTCGCAGTTTCACTTGTTTATATTGTTTTGACAGGCTTAATCATTTCCAAAACCCCCCATAAAAACATAATAGATCATATTTTGATGAATGGAAATGGCTATATTCCCTGTGTCAAAAATACAAATAAACATTCCGAATATTATTATTATTATTTTAGATAGTTAAATAATATTTTCAGATTCCTTAGCTAAAGATGTTGGAGATTTTTCAGCATGCATATACAGAGCAGTGACTGAAATGAATAACAGGTTACATATACTGAGACATGTGAAAATTTGTATTGGTGGAAAACATTTGTGTCAACCTATCCTAGCTACACTTGCTAAACTACAAGAAACTGGAGGTCAGCATTTTGGTAGGTATTCTTTTAAGCCAGATTTGAATTTTTAAGGCATGGAGACAGTGGATTAAAAAAGTTTAACAATAAAATTGGAACAAATAAAAACAGAATAGAACAACATTTACTGTTAATATATGTCGAATGAGCTGCAGTTAGGGTTTGATACAGACGAAATCTGAAATCTATGTATCATCTTATTTAATTGCATTGAAGGACTTTAAATAATTTCAAAATAATTTTTGTAAGATTTATAATTCATTTCTGATTTGATAACATTGATTGATTGTTGGTTGCTTTACGCCGCATCATCACAAAAAGGCTATATCACGGCAATTTGATAACAAGCTGTAGCTACATTATATTTTCTAATTTTACAAGATACAATTATAGACAAGACAGTGAGCTAGTTACAAATCTTTCATGAATTATCAGATGATGAATTCAATAAAAATTATGGCCATTCAGTTTACTTTTTTGTTGGGCATGGGTGTGTTGTTTCTTTATAGTAGAAAGTAAAATACCTAAAATACCAAACTCCAAGAAAAATACCAAACCAAAAATTATTTTAATTTATCAAATGTCAAAATCAAAAGCTCAAACACTGTAGAATGACTTTATCCAATTAATGGAACAGCTTTGTCTTCAGAAATACATTTATAAACTGCAGCAATAATAATATTAAAATTTTACAACTATTCCTTTTAAAGATCAGACCACTTGCACTGTAGAAATTACAGCTTTAAAAGATGACATGGAAAACATAATGTATGAAATTAATCCAAAGACAGAAGCTGAAGATCTAAACAACCAAAAGGTAAGATATAAAATAATTAAGCAGCCTTTAAAGTTTTCTGGAGCATGATGAAAAAATGGTAGAAGAATACAACTAAAAAAATGTTCACATTTGAATTTTTATATATATATATATATATATATGCATTTGTTAAAATTTGAAAAATATATGTTCTTTGTAATTGAACTGCAATGGAATAGAAGATCCCTTATCAGACTAGTTCTAAATATAAAAAAAATGGTAATTTCATTGCAAATATTTTACATTATTTATTCTTTAAGGAATCAAGAGAATAGAATATTTGTTCCAACAGGAACAGATTTTAAAGCATTGTTTTTCAGTTTCCAGAGGAATTTTTGAAAGGAGGAGTAAAACTACATTGGCAGAACAGCAGAATGTACAATTTAGAATATTTTAACATTTGCTTTCTTTTACTAGTGAATGAAAAATGTCTGTATTGTGTATTAATCATACAAATACATAAAACATGATGCACAAAACATAATCCAAGGAAAAGAGAGATTGCAAAAAACAGAAATTTAAAAAATGAGCACACCAGCAACCTACATCAACTTCAAGGAAAACATAACAGACTACCTAACTTGAACTAGGAAATGACTGTGTAAATCTTGTGTAATTTAATTACTTATTAAAGTCAACACTTTCAGTACAAAATTGAATAACACCCATACATGTATTAAGTCATTTATCAATAATTTAATTTTGGATGTAACACGTCTTCTGATTGGCTGACATCGTTTTGTTTATCAGATCATAGACACAATTTTGTCATGTGACCATGACATCATCAACATTTTGTTCATGTTTTACGCTGGTTTAAAATGGAATTTAGAATTTAATTATCAGAAATAACTGTAATATTTTGTCAGTCTATTCCAAATAACATAAAAAAATGTGGTGCACACTGTTAAATAACCCGCTACACATGTTATTCAGTGTGCACCACATTTTTTATGTTATTTCTTCATAGACAGAAAAAATATTACAGTCATTCCTTAATTGTTTCAACAGTTTATTCAGTTTGATAAAAGATTTGATTGATCATAAACATTTTTGGACTAATTGATGTCTTGAAAATAACAAAGCCAAGCTGTGAAAATCTGAAACAACATATGTATATTTTTTGTTAACTAATACAGGATGCTGGAAAGGCAGATGAGGAGGAAATGAAAAACAAAACCTTAACCAAAGATGACATGGAACAGTTTAAACAACCATCTAGACGAGTAAGATTTTAAGCAATTGAAATATTTTGCAAAAACATTAATCTTAGTGACTACAATGCTATAAAAAGAAGAATTGATATATTTGGAATGAGTAATAGGGATTATAATTCTGCAATAAGTTAAATTATCCCATGCTTAGTATATTTCTAGGATTTTGATTGGTTAACGCACGTCATTACAAAATCCCTAGCTCCTGGGTGTTGCTAACCCATCTCCCTGGACGTTGCTACCCATTACATCGGGGAAATTTACACGCATTTTCCTTAGTTCCATGGTTGTTCCTTATAAAATATTTAATTCTGTAGATTATCCATGATGTCTGTATAATTAGATACTTAATCCACTAACGATTTTATCTTATTATGTCGATAATTTGCAATCATTTTAGTAAATGCATCACATATCTGCCACATTTCAATGAATTGGACTACTGACCTAGCTATGCAAATGACCCACGTTGACATCACACCGTCTATGATGTAACTCTCACAACTTTGCCAAATTCGACCCATTTCACTTTCTCTGTCTTCAGATTGAAAATTTCTTATATTTGTCTACCTGTAGGGTTCTACCAAAGGTTAATCCCGTGAAAAATATGTCAAAATCCAAAATTTCAATAAAAGATATTTAAAAAACGAAAAACATGTTACTTTACTTTAAACTTTGTGATCGAATTTCTCTAAAAATCGACAGATTTAGACTAAGACCATGGTGTACTTGGATACTTCAGGTTGATAAAATATCCATATCTACAGATATGAGCGTATTTAACTTATATTATGGACATGGAAACTTTGAATTATTAACATAACTGTTCTACCATTAATTTTAATTTACATTTTAAGGCATATGTTATATGATGACATTGAACTTAACTATGACATCCTATTTTGTAGTTTTACAGTCGATTCAACAGTATTTATGAATTAAACTGGTTTTCAGTATATTTTTGTGAAATGAGCATAGTCTTCAACCTCCTTCCAAACTGAGATTTAAATATATACAAAGCCTATAGAAAGTTTGTAATTCATTAAATGTTTGATTTCGTTGTTCACCTGTACCCACAAAACTAAAGAAAACTGGTATCCAACGAATAATAACGAAACCGCAGTAGTAATCATCAATGAGGGTAAATTTTAATGGCATATATCTTATATATCTATTTTTATTTTTCAGTTCCTAGTTAATTTATGTGCAGAAATAAGTTCAGATGTAATTCAAACTGCCTTACAAACAAACCAGTTAGAACAATTGAAATTAGGAATAGAAAGAATATCAGAAAAGGTTATGATCTCTGAGGATGATGGGAAATGGGAAGTTTATGGATCATATGCACAAATTGAAATGTGTCAAAGTTACCTACGAGAATTTTGTGAAAATGATGTAATGGAAGATTCAACAGAGCCAACCGATGGAGAAATTATCATGAAAGTCAATATAACAAAGGATTTATATCAGGCACTGCTGTTTTTAGAAAAAAGAAAACTCTCAGAAATAACAGGAAATGCTAAGTTGAACTTTATAGATGATGCTGGATTATTAGAGATATCTGGACACAAAATACCAGCTCATGTTGAAAAACATATCCAGGAACTGCTAAGCTTATTCCAGGCAAACATGGAAATGGATATGGTAGAGGTACCTTATCGACAAGTACAAAACAGCTCTGTTACAAATTTTATTGTTAAATTGCAGACAGACCATCCTGATGTGTATATTTATACTAATGAAGGGAAAGAAGCAGAGTCTGCATTCCCTGTATATCTTGTCAGTTTGAAACGTGAAGACATGGCCAGTGCAAAGAAAAGTATCCAAACGGAATATTTAAAAACATCAACTAGAGCTGGAAGATTTACTCAGTCCCAGACAAGAGATAAAAATAACAGCAATGATAAAAATATGAACAATGGGAACCCAAATAAGTTTAACAGAAGTTACTCTTTTGAAACCAGGAAGCCAACTCATAAAACATATAAAACACAAGAGGGACTTGTTATTCATGTTTATATGGGCAGCATTCTTAACCTTGATGTTGACTGTATTGTAAATGCAGCCAACAGCCATTTAATGCATGGAGGAGGAATTGCAGCTGTTATAGCCGACGCTGCAGGAAAAGGCTTTAATAAAGAATGTTACGATTATGTTAAAAGTTACGGTGATATCCCAACAGGGCATTGTTGTGTTACAAATGCTGGAAACCTTCCTTATAAACGTGTAATCCATGGAGTTGGTCCACATTGGTCTAAAGGCAAGGCTGATGAATGCTGTGACCTTCTACAGAAAACCATTGAGCAGTGTATACAGACAGCTAATGCTCATCGCATGACATCTGTAGCAATACCATCTATCAGTGCAGGTAACTATGAAACTAAAGATAAATATGAATCAGAAAAGGTGGTATGAGTGCAATTAAGACAATCACAATGTGTAAACACTGAAAGGTCAATGTATGACTTTCAGCAAGGAGTGTTGGGTCACACAGAATAGCAAGCTATAAAGCATTATTTTAGAGCCATCATGTATTACAAACAGAAAGATATAAAATTAACTTGTTTTTAACCCACATAATCACCATTATGATATATATATATTATTACTGGTAATACAAATAAGTATCACAGGAATATTACGTTATTGAAGGTCTTTTACTAAAGTTTGTACAGAAAGGTAAATTTGCAAACTAAAAATCTTAAATAGACCTAGTTACTGGTGATATACAACTTTTAATGGATTTTTTTAGGTTATTCAGACATGACAGAAGAAATGATGCGAAATTAGTATATTTCATAAATAATTAAAAAAATTGTTTTAGAACAATAAGAAATATATAATTATTATATTAAAATTTAAAGTATTAAAGTCATAAGAAACCTCAAATTAAAAAAATATATGCATATGTTTTTTTATAACTAAATGGATAGTTTTCATTATACAACTTATGTACATATACTTTTTTCTGAGGAAAGTTCTTTAATTTGTCCACATTTAGAAGAAGTTTACTTATTTTTAATTGCTTGCTTCCAGGAAGCAATTCGCCGACATATTTTCCGTATGCATAGTGACCTGAGCATAACCCTCCTCGTGAAAATCCGGTGATCGAAATACTCATGAATCTGTCATTAAAATAAACAATTATCTGATAGTACATGTTAAACACGTGCTCAATACCCATGTTTATTGTTATTTATTTACTATAAGGTGACAATCGGTTAACTTTGGCTTTAAAACACAGCATTTAATGAGCAGCCATATTTGTTAAATCATAACAGACAGAGAGAAAGAAAATTGACGATTATACGATATATTTGCGTAAAAAATGATAAAATCGTGCACAGAGGACTAAGTTTATGATATATACATGCATTGGTTCAAGAATTAGACAAACACTATTTTTCACCACTCACTCGTTTCATATGACTTTAAGTGTGAAAATAATCCTGATGCTAATTGATTCAGGTTTTGTTGCAAATCATTGTTATTGTGTTGATAAATATTTGAAATTATTCCATATTGGTATTATCTTAGTAGGTTTCTCTATATGAATTGGATTTTGAATAAAAAAGGCATATTCACCTGAGAAAGTGTGATTCACCGCGCTAAACGTCACACGCTTTTACTTGCAAAGTTATGGTAAAATGTTTCATATATAATTTGTTTTGGTATATGTTTGACATTAAATACAATTCTTCTCTCGGAATTTGGAATAAAACAATTACTGTCTTTTGTTTTGGTAAATATGGGGTTTAATTGACTTTTGAAAAACTGATATTCACTTCGGCCGTCGGCCTCTGTGAATATCAATTTTTTCAAAATCAATTTTTTCAAAAGTCAATAAAATCGCATATTTACCTCACCAAAAGACAGTAATTGTATAATATTAAATCGGGTATTTTTATGCCCCACCAACGATAGTAGAGGGGCATTATGTTTTCTGGTCTGTTGCTCCGTTCGTTCCTTCGTTTGTCTGTGCGTCCGATCGTCCATTGGTCCGTTCAGGTTAAAGTTTTTGGTAAAGGTAGTTTTTGATGAAGCTGAAGTCCAATCAACTTGAAACTTAGTACACTTGTTGCTTATGATATGATCTTTCTAATTTTAAAGCCAAATTAGACTTTTGACCCCAATTTCACGGTCCACTGAACATAGAAAATGAAAGTGGGAATTTCAGGTTAAAGTTTTTGGTCAAGGTATTTTTTGATGAAGCTGAAGTCCAATCAACTTGAAACTTAATACACTTGTTGCTTATGATATGATCTTTCTAATTTTAAAGCCAAATTAGACTTTTGACACCAATTTCACGGTCTACTGAACATAGAAAATGAAAGTGGGAATTTCAGGTTAAAGTTTTTGGTCAAGGTATTTTTTGATAAAATTGAAGTCCAATCAACTTGAAACTTAGTACACATGTTCCCTATAATATAATCTTTCTTATTTTAATGCCAAATTAGATTATTACCCAATTTCACGGTCCATGGAACATGGAAAAGGATAGTGCAAGTGGGGCATCCGTGTACTTTGGACACATTCTTGTTTTTAACTTGTATGGATTAAAGATAATAAACTTTATTTTCTAATTTTAATAATGAATATTATAATTGCTTACCTCCATAAACATTTGAATTCAGGTGGTTAGTTGTCTCATAGGCAATCATACCACATCTTATTTTTATATTTTTAAGGTGACTCTAAATGCTTTGTTAGCACATTCCATGACTCATTCTTATAACTATAAGTTCATAGTATACTGTTATATTTATAGGTCTTTATGGAATGCCTGTAGAACTATGTGCCAAGTCTTATGCTGTAGGCGTGATGACGGTCAGTGCTAACCGAACTGGTCACTGGTCCCTGAAAGAGGTCCATTTTGTTGACAACAAGCCAGAAATGGTATTCATGGTTCAGAAAGCTTTTTCTGATATCTTTGAAAGTTCTGAAACAAGACGACAAAGAAGTGTTGATGAAAGTCTGCAAACTTCTGTGGATCAGTTTAGAGGAGATTCAGCTATTATTGACAAACTGAACAAAAATGAATCTTTGACGAATGCTGAAGAAATCATTCATAGCAAACCCACTGAAAAGTTAAATTCCCAAACTAAAAGTACTAATTTGACTATTAGCCAAAGTTCAGTTGACAGTTACACCCTTCCAAGAAGTTCTGACCTACCTGCATCATGGAAAGTTACTGTCAGGACAAATTTAATAGAAATTGAAACTGGTTCCAACTTGAAAGTATATGTATATGAAGGTGACTTTGGAAAACAGATTATGGAATCAATAGCAGTCGGTCAGGATATAGATTATTGTAAAAAGAGCAAAGTTGTACAGTCCTTAAGAGATAGGGAAAATGTTAAAGCAAATTTGGACCAGCTGAAATTGCAATTACCAAAGCCAACAGTCGGAACTGTTGCAATGTTTGAGGCAGATACAGATATTTACCTACAAAAATATTTTGTAGTCTTTACACCACAATATCAACAGCAGGGAACAACAGAGGAAAGTAAGAAGTTCCAGAATAAGTTGTATGGCTGTTATTTAAAGATATTTCAAGAGGTTGCCAACACAAAAGACACAGAGTTTCTTGCAGTATCATTTCTAAAAACAGGTACGTTTCAGGATGAAATAAAGAAAAATGGACAAAATATAAATCTGTTGTCTCCATGTTCCAAGACACATGCAAAGTGAAGAATTTTGAAGCTAATGTGGTGACAGTAGAATGTTGGCAATGGTGTAAATTTATAACATAAAGACGTTTAGATATTTTAGAAGTAATATAGTGTTTATTGAAGTGTTGTAAGGTGCATCTGTCTAGAAACACTTGACCTTGACCTCTTTTCATGATTAAGTTTTAAGTTAGTTTCCCCAAATACTGTAGTAATTGGTTTATTGGACTATTGCAAGGTAAACATGCTGTCTGACAAGTTTCATGTGACCTTGACCTCTCTTTGTTAAGAAACTCCTTACAATTTAATTAAAATCTGATGTTAATTGTCTTTTCAGAAGAGATTGTTTACACGTATATTGGTATTTTGTTCAAAGAAAATTAATGCAATCATTCATTTTGCAAAAGTATTTGAAAATTATCAAGGTTGGTGATAAAAAAAATTAGGCGAGTTGGCTAACCATGGTAACTCTTTTGAAAATTCTCATTACAAATGTACTTGGTCATCTACATGTATGTGATCTAACATTATAAGGTGTGCATGTCTCTCAGACAAAGGTCACTTGACCTTGACCTTTTTCATGGTTCAATGATCAGCCATCAGTTTAAAAGCTTAGGTAAGTGATTTTAGTAATTTTTGAGTAGGAGGTAAACTTTTGGTTTATTAAATAAGTGAAAAGTGCATATTACCATCAGACATGGACCTTGACCTAATTTTTAATGGTTCTTCATTAAAAAATAGTTATTTGAAAACATAATATTAGGCTTTCACCATAGTATTTTGTTATCATAAATTAATCAGCAAAGACATTTTACTTGTACACTCTTGTTAGTAAATGTATTTTTATAAATATATATATGTTTCGTTTTAGGTAATAGAGGCACATCATTTGAAGAAGGTGTTAATGTGTTCCTACATGCAGTTGATACATTTACAATCAATAAAACACCAGAATGTAGGCTCAAACAAATCCATCTTATTGTAAATAAAGGCACAAGTGCATTTCAGAAAATCCAACAAGTGTTAGAACAAAATGTTAAAGACAGCAGTTGTTTAAAACACATCCATGAAAAAGTTGATAAAAGTTATTTGAAAATGGTTGGATGTAAAAAAACATGTGATACACCGTTGAAAGAGGAGATGCCTTCAGATGACAAAAACATGGTGAAAGAATCTGAAAACAAGGGAGATAAACCAGAGGAGAAATCTGAACCTGATGATTGTGCAATCTGTTTGGAGGAGATACAAAATGATACCAAGAAAACGTTGCACAAATGTAAACATGTGTTTTGTAAAGAGTGTATAGATGAGTGTTTCAGACATAGACCAGTTTGTCCAACATGTGGAATGGTGTATGGTATTGTCATAGGAACCCAGCCAGCTGGAACAATGAAAGTTGAACATAGGCCACATACACATTTACCAGGACATAAAAAACAAGGCTGTTATATGATAACTTATAACTTCTACAGTGGCAAACAAACTGTAAGTGCATATATTTTGGATCATGAAATAGAAGAATTTTCATTTGGAAATTACTTGAAAAGAACAAGAAAAGTGACTATTTGGTAATCTTAAAAAGGAAAATGAAATACTGTCTGTCTTTACTTCCAAAAAATGGTTTCTATATATTCTCTAAGTATAATTTTTTTCAACCAAATTTTATGAAACTTATACACCATACTTTAATATTACCACAAAACACACATTAAGTTTGAATTTAGATGGCATCTCTTTTACTGCTAAAAGTTTTGCTCCTTAACGACTTGAAAAATTGCTGAATTTTTCATTTCCATCCTTTTAACTTTACGTTTCCGTTCTTGAGTTATGTCTTTTTAGAACATTAAATGAAAGTAGGGGCATCATCTGTGTCTCATGGACACATTCCCCATGTATTGCCTAGAATGATGTACACTCTTTTCTTTAATTCTTTGTTCATCTATTCCTTTTTGCACCCATTGTATGAAATAAAAAATTATCAACATGTGGTTCATTTGATCTCATGATCAGTTCTTCATTGGTTAAAATTTGATAATGACGTGGAATTTTCTTTCTTTCCTCTAAATTTCGTATTGTGAAGGCATGAAAAAAGGTGACCATGTCTGATGACGTCACATAAAAAGAACATATCTTTTTGCAGATCATTCGAAAAGAAGGAATAAGTTTTCCTGCACATTTTGTTAGAAAATTCATTAGAGAATCAGATTCCACCACAAAATCTCATGTAATTCTATATTTATCCACTCTCAATGTTATATTTTAAATATTTAAAAGGCTCGGCAAGCCTCACATTTTGAATTTGAAAATTTAACTGTCTCAAGTGGATAAATATCTTATCACACTCGATGCAGTGGTAGAATCTATATTTAAGGTGGTATGGGAGTCTAAAGTAAAAATGATAGAATTTGTTCAGACTTTGTCAAAATGTAGTATCTATTGTTACATGATCAAAAATATTATAAAAATGATAGGTCACCGCACATTTTCTCAAGCTACAAGTTGTGACAAAATGACAAATATTGTATGGATTATACAGGAAAAAACAACATTTCGTGAATAAAAACTAAACAAAATGATAGAATTGTAAAATAAATTAGGTAAAGATTGCTTTCAGACAATGCTTTGAGAATATCAAAAGAAAAGATAGGGTCACCGTACGTTTTTTCCGGCTAAAAGACAAAATAGGAAAATTTCATGTAGAGTCCTTTATAAAATGCACTCTTTTAGAGTTACCTCCCCTTAAATTGCCAATTTGAAAATATTCAAAAACAACCAAAAATAATCTACACTTGTAAAAATATTAATATTTCTAAGTTATATTCTAATGAATTGGTTCTTAAATGAAATTTCACATTAAATATCTGCATTCCTGCATCAAATTTTGATATTTTTTTTCAATTCCTTCCTTATATTTGAATTTTCTTTTCTTCTTTCATTTTTTTGCCACAGTGATACCAGATACAGTTAATTTTATTTTTATGCCCCATTTATGGGCATTATTGTTTTCTGGTCTGTGCATTCATCCGTTCGTTCGTCTGTCTGTTCGTCTGTCAGTCTGTCTGTCCTGCTTCAGGTTAAAGTTTTTGGGTCCATGTAGTTTTTGATGAAGTTAAAGTCAAATCAACTTGAAACTTATTGTACATATATTCTCTATGATATGATTTTTCTAATTTTAATGCCAATTTAGAGATTTTATCCCATTATCACAGTCCACTGAACATAGAAAATGCGGCATTAGGCATCCCTATACTAAGGACACATTCTTGTTTTAGAAATTAGTATATTTATATTTTACACTTCTAGGTTAAAAATGTGATATAGTTTCATAGTTTTTTTTCCTTCAAAGTTTCAACTAATTTATGTAAATAATTCTAAAAAACACTTGTCTTTAGGCTGAACATCAAAACCCAGGAAAGCAGTACAGAGGGACAAGTCGTATGGCATATTTACCTGCCAATGAGAAGGGTACCATGGTGATGAAGTTACTAAAGATAGCGTTTGACAGGAAGTTGGTGTTCACTATAGGTCATTCAAGGACAACAGGAGAAGAGAATGTTGTCACCTGGAATGATGTCCATCATAAAACAAACATGAGCGGAGGGCCTCAAGCGTGAGTTTTATACAACCAGTTGATACACTAGTGCTTTGGCAATATTGACTGCAGATTTGCATTTTGAAATTTGAAAATTGCCTTGAAATTTTAGTACATTTGGTCATTTGTAGATCACCTGGCCCAATATTTGTTATCTTGTAGTAATTCTTTGCAAATAATTTGTATGTGTTACATTGATTCAAAAAACTTATGAATTTTGATAAAATTATAGCTGCTAAGGCATGCAAAAATAACAGAAAGTGGGTTGTGATAGATTTGAGTAAAGCATACATTTTTTGCTTAAAATACATACAAATTTCCATTTTATATGTAAGTGCATTTATAAAATCCTTGCTTGAGAAGGAAAAATTCATAGGATATCATTTATTCAAAAGATTTGTTTGTTTTCAGGTTTGGCTATCCAGATCCTGAGTATCTAGACCGAGTGTTAGATGAGTTAGCAGCCAAAGGTGTAACCAAAGAGGATTTGAAAGACTAGGCAACAATAGAAAAAAATATTGATGTTTGTAAATATGTTATAAATTTTGAATTTGTTTAATATCATTATAGATGACTTTAATATTTTTTCCTGTATTTCATAGATAGATTTTTTTGGCAAATATACAATCATGAACTGTTTTTTATGTCTATGAAGCAAACATTTTGTTTACTGGGATATTGAGCAACAAGATAATGAAATATATTAAATTGGATATGTAATGAAGCATAAACTTCCTGTTATTTTTTTTATGTCTAATTTAGTTGATGGGGCTAAAAAAAAAAAGCATGTTACCAATATTCAGCAGGCATTCAAATTTGATATGGTGATTCAAGTTAAAGACATTTGTTTATTCTAGTTTGTTATTAACTGTTACCAATAATTGATCTGTGATATTTATAACCTAATTGTTGTTAAAATTGAATATTGAAATACATATATCTGTTGTTGTTTTCTTTTATTTGTTGATATATTTTGTCTAAAAGGCATTGTTTGAATGTATGTATTGTTAACCTGCTATAGGTAGTGAAAGGCATTGTTTGTATGTATTGTTAATCTGTTATAGTCATAACTTGGTCATCTTTGTCATTATTTATACTTATCATTTCAATTTTATCTAAATCAGATTGAAAAACACAACAACATCCTTAAGGAGGAGGTGGGGGATACAGAACACCTAAGGGAGTTAACTCTTTAAAAATCAGCTTAAGAAAAATCAAGTTCCTCAATGAGAAATTAGTTTTTTGTCAAACTGCTATATATCCAATGAAAAGGTTCCTTTAAATAGTGCCGTTCAAACTTCTAGAAATTTTTATGTTTTTGACATCTGACAGGTCAAAAGTAAATATTTTGACAAAATTTTATGAAAATCAAACAAGTCAAATTGATTTAAGTCAAAGTAGTACCCATGATCAGTTTGAGGGTTTAGACAATTATTTTAGGTGTCTTGTCTCATTCAATGTCACTGAATTATATGGATATTTTTTAATGTTAAAGAATGTTGCTTGAATACTACTTTTTAAAACTAGTATTGCATTACCATTAATATACCAGGTGATTTGCTGGAAGTACTTTCAAGCAGCTTTTTTGTGAAAGCATGGATTTGATTTTTAAAATAAAGTACCATTTTGTACAGTTTAATATTCAGTTTCATTGGAAATAAAACTATATTACTGCAATGACAAACATTTTGAACAGATATTTAGTTTTTTGTAATTCATGTATTACTGTAATGGTATGTTTTGTAGTTTAACTGTTGAAGTTGTGATGAGGTTTGTTTCAGGACAACCTTTTATGGTAATAAAAAATTTGATATTTGCAGTTGTATCAGCATTTGTAAATTTCTAATCTTCACAACAAATGTTTTTTGTTTTGTTTCACCAAAATTGGTTGATTTCACAATATGTCCATAAAAGAATGATTCCATAGTCAAATGAAATCTCGCCATAAACAATTTTATTAGGATAAAAGAAGAAGTCAGGTACATATCAATGACACAGTAACTCAGAGACACGAATAACCAATAGAGGTCAGAGACCACAATTGTTGTCCCTTGATTTTCTTTTTTCACGAATATAGTCCCTAGTGTTAACAGTGGGTTACTTGCCAATAATTTGTATACTCCTTCCAAATTTATTTCTCCATGTTTAATGCCTCAAATTGTAAGTAGGGGGGTGAAATTACACTGTAAAAAAATTTGGGTCCAGAATTTTACAGGAAAGAAGTGATTTGGTCCAGCTGAAAAAGGTTAAAAATTAGTACTTTGGAAGCTGTCAAAAGATTTCAAGACACCCTAAACACAAAATTGTCCATATTTTGAGTTAGAGACGATGAAGTTTTCTATAATTTTGATATAATTTGTCCCAAAAGTAGTACAACACGTTAAAAAATTCATTGAGAAAGCGCAGGTGGGATTTTTTAATTTTCATTTATGTTCTAAAAGAAATGCACTACAAATTAATTGTGGTCTCGGACCAGATCTAGAGGTGATTAAAGGTTATTTATTTCTAACATACTTCTATGCCTCTAGGTGCAGGATTTTTTGCTGTATCTAAGACCCATTGGTAACCTTGGTCTGTTTTCTGCTTTTTGGTCAGGATGTTCTCTTTGACACATTCACCTTTTCCATTCTTAATTTTAATACAACGCATTTAAAGAAATTGAAATATAGCTGTGATGAAGTAATTAAAATTGCAGGACTGAAGCAATATGTATTGTATACAGAATTTACTGTTCAAAGTGAGGGAGATAATTCTTTTTTTACTATAAAGGTTGTGGTTTGCAATACTTTATACATATATTTTTATTGTTTTTTTTTGTTTTTAAATCATTAGTCATTTGTATTAATCCTGTTCAAAACAGATAGTTACATAAATATATAATTTGGTAGAAAAGTATTGTATAGTTTTTCAAGTACATGTATCTAGAAAATTTAAAAATAAATAATAATTCCAATCATTTAGATGTTAATTTAAGATGTTGATTTAAGATTTATATGTTAATTTAAGATTTAGATCTTAATTTAAGATTTGGATGTTAATTTAAGATTTATACAATTAGATGAATAATGTTTTATATACAGTAAACTAAGAAGTTATTGTGTGGACTTTTTATGATGATTTTCATGGGTAAAATGCAAGATTTATCATTGCAATTTTAAGATTACTTATCTTCAGGTATATGCATAGGTTATCAGCATGCTAGTTCATATTGTTAAACCACCCAGCCATATTTTAAGTCATAACAAAAACCTTGCAATGATTTCTGAATTTACAATATATGTATTTTGTCTCGTCTGCCATGATAGTTGCTGAATAGAAATTTAGTTGTACTGTTTGTTTTGCAGCATTACCAAGGGTTTAAATGTGATACGGTTACACGGACGAGACATCTCTATTAATAGTTCATTAAGTATATTTTAAGTGTTGGCAATTATGAAAAACTAATGTAATGTATCAAATACTAACCAGAGTTTTCACAAATAAATGCATGTGCCTTTAATATATTATTTAAAAAAATAAACATCTCATTTTTCCATTAATATTCTGAATTTTCTTTTTATGCCTTTGGAGTTAACATTATGGAATGCAATCAGTTTTAAAAGAGGGACGAAAGACACCAAAGGGACAGTCAAACTCGTAAATCTAAAACAAACTGACAACGCCATGGCTAAAAATGAAAAAGACAAACAGAAAAACAATAGTACACATGACACAACATAGAAAACTAAAGAATAAACAACACGAACCCCACCAAAAACAAGGGGTGATCTCAGTTAAAATGCATGGTATAGTCAGAGACATATATACATATGTATATATATATGTCTCTGTTATAGTATAGTTATTCTCTGTTCCTCTGCATGTTTATATATTAAGGTTAACAGTAATTATTAATTTTCCGTTAGGGACTTATAGTTAGTAGCTAACTTCTACCTTATATGGTTTCTTGTGCAGCGTTGGCTGATTGGAACATTTATCTCATTATTTAATTTTTATAAAACAGAGAGCCTACAATTTCAGCATGCTCTTATTTGTAGTTTCTATAAAAATGTCAAGAACATTGTATATATGGCTAGTTAGACTCAGATCAACGTATGGTTTCTAATCATAACTGTTCCTCAAATCAACGTCCATATTAGATGTCAACAATAAAATTTCATCAAATGGAAGACCAAATTTATGCCCATCTAATCGACGTCTATTTTCTTGGCTTCTCTAATCAATGTTCATTTTGGAAACAGAATACAAAATTGAACTTAAAAGACATCAGCTGAAACCTTAAGACTTCTAAACATATTAAACCTCCCTAATTCGACATCTGAGTTTTTCCAACATCCTGCTTAAATGACACATAACATGGTCCCAAAATATGCCTATCCTTGCAGAAAAAAACTCGATTTTTTCCGATCTGCCAGTGTGTCTAATTTCCTAAGTTACACTGTGTGACAAATAAAGTCTATTTAAAAACTAATATTTTAAACTTACTGTAGACAGGTTGTGGTATAAATTTTTAAATTGCAAAATTGAATAAAAAGGAGATTTGGTATGATTTCCAAAGGGACAACTATCCACCAGAGTTCATAGTAAAGTGAATGTGGGCAGTTATAGGCAACAGTCTGGCTTTAAACAATGATAAAACAACAAACCTCAAAGACTAAAAAAGGCCCTGAAATGAATAATGTAAACAATTCATATAAGAAAACTAACAGTCTTATTTATAACAAACAATTCTGAAAAGCAAATATGACAGACGTTAACCAAGGACAACCACTTGACTAAATCATAAAGAATGTAGTGAGGACAAACATGTGTGTGAGCGATAAGTCTTAATCCTCCCCTAACATGGAACAGTGGTGTAACCAGACAACATAAAACATAATGCCAATTTCTTGCGTATTTGTTTCATTCCAGTGTTAAAAATCAGAAATCCTTTAAAAAATATCTTAAGAGTTTATATTATAATACTCTCAAAACAGTTGGCTGGACTCCTTATTTTGTCTAATGTTGAAGACTAAATAATGCTTCTAAATGTTGTTTAATTTTGTTGGTGTGTTTTTCATAATGCTTCTAAGTGTTGTTTGGTTTTGTTGGAGTTTTTTTTATTGATTAACACTTACATGCATGTCATTTATAAATAGGAATGACACACTACAATGTAGTGATTGGATTAACTTTGAAAAAGTATGTCTAACTGTTTGAAAATTTAGTTGTCTTAAGAACCCTACAAAACATGTACCCGTATAAGTGTAAGTCCAGTAATATATTATTTATAGACATTGAACATTGTATAAGACAGATAAGACTACAATCAATTGGACGTAGTTTTAGTAATAAATGACATTACATTGGACGTTGATATGTTGATTTGAGAATATGAAGCCAGATTTGGACGTCGATTTAAGGAATGGACGTAGTTCTAAGTTTAACATATATAACTAATCAGCTAACAGGAAGTTGAGAATCAATTAACCTAAAATCCAATCAAACATTTTAGCATGTCCACATGAAGCCAGATAACAAATTTCAGGAACATCTGATTTGTAGTGTATTGTCCAATAAATTTCTTATGTTTTAATATTGATAACATGACTATACTATCAACACAAGATGATGCAGCTCACATTGGTCTTACCAGTATTGTCCTTCCCTATGCCTATATCATCCTGCTCAGTCACCCCATAATTGGTATCACAGCTTTGAGAGGAGAGACAGCATTATTAGTAACATCACAATGTGTGAGGAGAAGTTATCAGCAACGTTACAATGTGTGTGGAGACATTAACAAGCTTGCATTCGTCAAGCGTAAAACTGTCTTAGGGAGGGGGAAAATCAGTAATAGAACAATAAACAGATAATCAGGTTTTCTTTGAATAGATCTCATAAAATATAAAGCCACAAGCCACAATATGAACTTTTTTGATGAGTGAGCCCACAATATGTAGAAAACTTGATAATCTATACAAATCAACAAAATATGAGATAATTGCCAATAAAGCAGCAACCCAACAATGCAAGTTATCAAGACATCTATAGACACGATCATAGATGCTTGACAACATGTTGATGTCCAACTAAAGGTATTAGTAATTTGTAGTGTGTAGTATGTAAGAAGAGATGTAGATGTCATCATAAAGTATTGACTAGTGAACAGATGCTCACACCATACCACATGTCTAGTTTCATTCATACTTTGTTTTGGTGTAACAGTCAGGGTTATTGAAAGTCAATTAAAAACCTGAAAAAGAGGTTTAAGTTTTGATTTCTGGAAATTGTTGCCAAGTCAGTGAGCTTTTGCATCAATAACTATATATAGGCACAGGTACCAAGTAATAAATAAATAAAACAGCAGTGTTCAAAAAAAACTTTAACAACTAATATCTTGATGATTAACAATGTGATTTCCATGATTACAGAACATACAAATGCTAATGCTGCACTTGTTGGAAATGTGCTGCCATAAATGTTACATTTATTAGAAAATAATAAAGCGTAATATCTTTTGTATGTATCAAATTTAATTATAACCTATTGACAGGAATAATTTAAATTTGCTGTCCATTACATGTAAATAATTGCAAAACAGTGGCATTTGTTACGAAAAAAAACAAATAATGTAAAAAAATAATTCTTAAGATTCAAAGAACAATGTTTTCATGAATTACATTTTACAAAGTTATTTGAACAGGTTTTAATATTTTACTGCCTTTGATAAAAATCAATAATTTTACATGAATATATACAAAATCAGGACATAAGACATTTTAACTCACAACTATCATATAGACAAAATATTTTCATAGCTGAGCATCTAGTTATTTGCATAGTTTTTACCCAGGTTTATTAATGGTTATGTTTGAGGGCTATTTCACTTTCCCAATGTTAATTTAAAAATTAAGTCTTCCTAAGTGCTTACAACAAATTTTCAATAAATAGTTCATTTCATGTACCACATCTTCATTAACATTCAATGTAAAAGTTTAAAATAATTAATTACCTTTTCATGAATTAAGTCATTAAAAAAATCAAGAACTCAAAAAATTTGATTCTTCTAAAAATTATCATAAATAACAACAGGAAATGTAGGCCTATGATAGCTTACAATGTTACTTTCTGTATACAATTCTATTACCAAGGGGCATAACTCATAGAATAATGTGTAAAGAAAGTTTCAATTTTAGAACAGAAGTCCTTTGACACTTATGGTTATATAGATATAGGAAGATGTGGTGTGAGTGCCAATGAGACAACTCTTCATCCAAATAACAATTTTAAAAAAAGTAAACCATTATCCATTTACAGACGTTCCCATCCTAACTCTATTTCATTGAAATAACCCTCATCAAAGACTTAACTCAAATTTATGGAACTATTTACTATAGACAGTGTAAAAGGACCACAATTATTGAATTTTAATGTCTAATTAACACTGACATTAGTTTATTGCTCCTAGGGTTCCTAAGTCCAAATGTCATTAGCTATAAATCCTTAGCTTATTTGGTCAACCATCTCCCTCTTTTACAAAAGAATTATTGTAAATAATTACTCCACATAAATTAAGTTTTATACAACTTTAAGGTTATGTTCCCTCTGTTCTAGATATTTAAAATGAGTGCAAAGCTCTCTAACAATACAGAAAAACAGTTATTTTCATCAAACACCTCTACAATACTAATCAAATTCAAACAAGGCATACAGACACATTTATAAAACACTGGCATGAATGTCTCAGTATCAATATGCAAAACTCCTCAATAACATCCCTTTCATACGGTTTATCAACTGTCAATCATCATTTACATTACCACAGAATCTTTGCTGCCCTAGTATATATATCGTTGAATTGTTGTGTATATTTAAGATTGGTTAACTTTAAATCTTAATTCCTGTCACAAATCCTCAGTGATCCTGTATCTTAATTCCATTATAACATCCTGAAAACAAACAAATAACTAAAATGAGTTGTGAAATCAATGAATTAATAGATTATGTAAACTAATTAGAGCTGAAATACTTCAACCTTATATATGTATATTCCTGCACTCATCAGATATATGTATATTTCCTGCAATTAGGTGTCTTGTCATACGTAAACAGCCCTAACAATATCACTAGCCTGTATCTGTATACTATACATATATCCTTTAAAAGCTCTGCCAACTCTGGACTTAAGGAATAACAGTACTGTAGTTGAAGAGTTGACACCGTCAATTGTAGATTTGACGGTCGCAAATGCAGTTTTACTGGTAAATCAAAATTGACGGTGGCAACTCTTCAACTACAGTACTGTTATTCCGATTCTAATGCATTACAAAAAGAAATAATACGATAAAACTTTAAAAAAGGTCTAAATTTGACAAATAAAAAAAATCCGCGAAGCTTCATGAATGATTTTTGCACAAAGACGTCATGGCTAAACGTGACGTCATACAAATGAAAACTTACAAACTGGAGGTTATGACGTTACTTGTACGCTTCAAATTCGAATAAAATTACATTAAAACGGCGAATTCGAGGTAGGTGTTGTTTTATTTTCGATTATATAGTAGTAATCAAACATTTGTTGATTCAATCAATTCAAAATGGCGGGTCCCTCCTTAGTTACGCCTGGTCAACTGTGGATTTGACGGCAACTTTTAGCCAATGAAAAAAATTGTTACATCCAAATTGCATTAGAATATGTTTATGTATCATTGTTGATGGGTTTAAGGTATTGCTTGATCTTATGTGAACTAAAGATTAATTTATTTCCTGTTTTTTTTCAAGCATTTCTTTATAGCAGTATGAAATAAACCAATTTTCTGCTAACAGACAAACATGAACAGCAAGATTTACTCTATTTTCTCCATTGCTAATCTTCAAATTCAACACACAATATCATACATGAAAAATGTCAATTCAGCATCTTTATTGAATGTCATGTTCAGTTAAAAATTCTGAAGCTTAGGACAAATCATACACCTTTGTTTTGAACCGGACAATGTTTTGTTATTTATTTTTATTAAATCGGCTGCAATGAATTACATTGATTTCCCAGTTAAATAAAACCGATAAAATCACATGTGAAATAAAAATAAACGTGGTAATTTCACTCTTTGACGTCATACAACAATAGGCGTTGTCAAGACATCGATAACGTCGGATCAAAACAATTTGTCAATGCGTAGGAAAAAGATATAGTTCCTTACATTTTCTACATTAATTTCATAAAAAAAGCCATTTGCCAATGTAATAAAAAGAATAACTAATCGCCATATTTGAATATAAAAAAAAGACAACTTGAGACCGAACACTGCTATGGATAAAACTTGTGCTGCACACTCGTTTAATCTATGTGTCGTTCGGTCACGCATTGTCTTATTTTTTATATTCAAATATAGTGATTAGTTATACTATAATTACTTTTGAAATTAGTTGTTATGTAATTATAAATAATTATTTACTTAGAGTGATGTATTATAGTTGACCATGTAAGATTCTTTTGGGTGTACCCATCAGTGTTAGTGTGCAGTTTTTTAATATTAATCAAAGGTAAAATGAACAGATACTAACAGACATATTTTAAATCAGAAAATAAATGCAATAAATGTGAGTTTTTCTCTTTCATAGTGAAAACAATGTACAAAATCAAACTTAAAATATCAGCTGTATTTGTACTCAGCTCGAAACAAGAGTAATACCTTGCTGAAATTTGCATTTCCCCTGTTTCTTAGCTTTGTACAAATACAGCTGATATTTAAAGACACTGTACAGTTAATGTCTATATATCCTTTCATGCAATGAGAAAAGTTAGAAAAAGATATTGAATATTTGATGATGCTAACAATACCAGAGACTGAAAGTTAAATCTGTTTCTACCTTGATGGAAAATCATGAAAAAGAACAGTGCAGTAGGTTCTTCAATAAGATATTCTATAGATATATTCTTACCTCTCCTTCGTAATATTGTTCTCTAACTTTCTCTAAAGAGTTATTAGCAGGTACTAAATGAAAGGCTGTAGTTGTTGGATGGTATAAATCAATCTGTAATACAGCATGAAGAAAACCATTCAGAGTATAATTTGACTTTATCTGTATAGAAAATGCTAACTAAAGGCAAATTAGGATCCTTTATCATTAAGCTGCTGTTATTATAGAAGTTTTGTCACTTTCAAAACAAAAAGTATTCTTTTATTGCAAACATTACATGTACTGATACAGTATTTTCAAATCGAAATTAATCTTAAATTTTGGGGTTATTTGTTTCTTGAACACACTTTACTGTAAAAATTAAGACTTCTGTTATTAATCAAGCCCTCATTTCACATATACACAATAAATTATAAATGGCGCAAACTGCCTATATTTAGTTGTGCTTTTTTTATTCTCCTTTAGGGAAAGGAAGATTATTTACTGTCTGTCATCAGCAGTTAGCTTTATATAAATGTGTATATGTACTCATACTGCCCTTTTAGCATTATTAGGTCATATAAGCTGCTCGTGACCACTTGGTTAGAAAGAGGTTGCAGCAATAACATACCAGATTAATCATAACAAGACAAAAGGCAATGTAAAAATAACAATAACTTTTACTTTTTCTTAACTTACATGATAAAATTTTTCTAACTGTAATTTTTTTCTAATAAATGTAGCTATATTTCCAACTGTGGCTTTACATGTAACTCGTAAGAATTTCTTATCTAATTCTACCTGTAAAAGCTACAAAAAAGAAAGATGATTTATTATAGATTTAATATTTTCTCATAATCTTATGGCTATTATTATTTTTTTTACATCTTAACATAGAAAAATTCATGTAAAATGAAAATACCGCATAAATAACAAAGAAAAACTTTAAAAACATGACATTGTGAGAGAAAGTTACAGATATTCCGTTATAGATTCAGGTTGAGCTGTAGTTATAACCTTTCTGCCTTTCGCTAATTTGAAAGAGTTCATTGTGTTGGAAAACTGGATAACCATTTTGATAAAAAAATGTAAAACAAATGTCATTGCTAACTTCCCTATTCATTGGTTTTGAAGTAATATATACATTGTTTATATAAAATGTTAAAAGAAATACACACTTACTGGACAGTCTTCCATATTACCATCTCTGAAAATAAGATACTTAAATATTAGAAAATTGTCAAACTAAAATTGTAAAAAGGGCCAAAATAACCATTTGTTGTCTATAATTTGAAAAGCCATATTCATTAAAATAATTATACTTTGAAGCATCTGTTGAGAAAACAGTAGGAGTAGATTAAAATAAATATTTTTGTTGAAACTGAAATTAGTTACTAGTTCAAATAAAATTGTACTAGTCTGGAGCATGGCATAGTTAATGGTGCAGACTTTTTAATTACGTCAAGTTTAAATTATTGAACTATAAGAAATTGATGGAATTAGAAATAATAAAGTTTTCCTTACCCTTCATACTCTAGCTGTAACGATACAAAATTTGTATTGAAATATTTTTTAATCTCCCGTCTGATCTGTCTCCTACTTCCTCTAGAATGAGCTTTCTTTTTCCTTTGTACTGGGAATGAGAAGGGGTCATGACTGTGAGCAGGTGGAGTTGTTGGAGGGGGTGGAGGCAGTGTCAATTTTGGTAATATTTTCTCTGAAAATCAATAAAAGTTTGAAAACATAAAGTGTAAAAATACATGATTAACACTGCCATTATGTCATAATTCTAATATGATTTGCATATCTATAAATACTGGAATTGGATTGGTCAATTAGAATTTTTCTCTAAGTTTACACTTCGATAAACCATATTTACCAAACTACTTTTGTAATCTATTCATGCGCGATACACAAGCTTGCAGTGATCCCGGGATTTTCAGCAAATTGAGATTTAAAAACAATTGCATAACAGTTGTGACTATTCTAGTGCATATATAAGTGACTATTCTAGTGCATATATAACAAAAATAAGAAATAAATTTAAAGCACTAAAGCTTCGAAAATGTCTAAAAATAAAATTTAATAAAATTCTGCGAAATTTCATGAAGAATTTGGCGAATTTACGTCATGGCAAATCACGACGTCATACGAATGGAAATTTTAAAGGGAAAGATTATTTCGTTATGTGTACGCTTCAAATTTGGATAACTTTTAATTGACATGAAGTTTTTGAGGTAGGTGCTATTTCATTTAAGATTCCGTTGTACTTATCGGACATTTATGGTTATTAGAAAGTCAAGATGGCGGCGTACTCCTTAGTTACGACTTGCCATTGTGCTTTTGATGGTAAATATATATAGTAGCAATTTACAACAAAAAACGTTTATTAAATATCACAAATGTTTGGCTGAAGAATTAATCATAAGGATTCAACACATTTTTTCGAGAGGTTATTGATGTGTAAACCTGGGCTCTTACTCACAAACTCAACATAAAAGTCCAGTTTGTGAGTTAATCGCCCCGGTCTACACATCAATAACCTCTAGAAAAAATGTGTTTAATCCTATAATAAACATTATTCAACAGTAGATTTGAAAATACAATAATAATTCAAATACTTTGAACTACTGTTTTCAATTTGGGAAATTAGTCATACATAAGTTATTTATTCAATTCATCTTTTACTGATCATTGGGATATTTCTAAATTTTCTCAAGTCATGGCTAAATAGATGGAATAGGGGTAGCCACTTTTTTCCAAAAACCATCATGCAAACTTTGTCTATCTGAGGATTTTTTTCCCATAATATCCAACCATAGCATTTGTTGGAGAGTATTTTCCCCATATAAAAACTAGATATTTTTTATTGTTTACCAATTCTAATAAAGAAATACAAATTTTCCAGATAGAATCTATAGTATGTTATTTGATAATATCATACAATGCAAAAAATCTAAAAATAAACCAGATGCTTCGCAGGGCGTAGCTTTATACGACCGCAGAGGTTGAACCCTGAACGGTTGGGGCAAGTATGGACACAACATTCAAGCTGGATTCAGCTCTAAATTTGGATTGTGATTAAATAGTTGACACAGCATAGGTTTCTGACACAGAATGAATGTGTTCTAATGAACTTAAATTTTTTGTTTTCTCTTAGAGCAATTCACTATGCTGTTCAATATTAATCCTCTCAAAATAATGTTTGAAGGAATTTTCTTTTTATTTATGAAATTTCAAATGAGAAAAATTGAACCCAATTTTTTAATCACATCCCCCTTTCCCTTATTCCAAAACTAATCTCAATTAAAATATTCTAATGGAGTTTGCAACAATAACTACTCATTTAAATACATCATAAAATAAACTGTAAATAAAATGTAAAAAAACTGCTTGTTATCACTGAATGGTAAAGATTATTTAAATTTATCAGTTGGTAGTAAAAAGTGAATATACATTGTATATTGTATATAACAAAGATTTAAGTTGATTCTGGACAAAGAAAGATAACTCCAATTAAAAAAAATTCTTGCAATAAGATATTTCTTGCTTACTATTTTGGACAAAGAAAGATAACTGTAATTAAAAAAAAATTTGCTATTTCACAATATTGTGAAATTAGATATTTCTTGCCATTGCACAATACTGTGCAATTGAAAAGACTTGCTATTCCACAATACTTAATATAATAATTTTAGATCCTGATTTGGACCAACTTGAAAACTGGGCCCATAATCAAAAATCTAAGTACATGTTTAGATTCAGCATATCAAAGAGGCCCAAGCATTTAATTTTTGTTAAAATCAAACTTAGTTTAATTTTGGACTCTTTGGACCTTAATGTAGGCCAATTTGAAAACGGGACCAAAAATGAAGAATCTACATACACAGTTAGATTTGGCATATCAAAGAACCCCATTTATTCAATTTTTGATGAAATCAAAAAAGTTTAATTTTGGACCCCGATTTGGGCCAAATTGAAAACTGGGCCAATAATAAAAAATCTAAGTTCATTTTTAGATTCAGCATATCAAAGAACCCCAAGGATTCAATTTTTGTTAAAATCAAACTAAGTTTAATTTTGGACCTTTTGGACCTTAATGTAGACCAATTTGAAAACGGGACCAAAAGTTAAGAATCTACATACACAGTTAGATTCGGCATATCAAAGAACCCCAATTATTCAATTTTGATGAAATCAAACAAAGTTTAATTTTGGACCCTTTGGGCCCCTTTTTCCTAAACTGTTGGGACAAAAACTCCCAAAATCATTACCAACTTTCCTTTTATGGTCATTAACCTTGTGTTTAAATTTCATAGATTTCTATTTACTTATACTAACGTTATGGTGCGAAAACCATGAAAAATGCTTATTTGGGTCCCTTTTTGGCCCCTAATTCCTAAACTGTTGGGACCTAGACTCCCAAAATCAATACCAATCTTCCTTTTGTGGTCATAAACATTATGTTTAAATTTCATTGATTTCTATTTACTTAAACTAAAGTTATTGTGCGAAAACCCAGAATAATGCTTATTTGGGCCCTTTTTTGGCCCCTAATTCCTAAACTGTTAAAACCAAAACGCCCAAAATCAATCCCAACCTTTCTTTTGTGGTCATCAACCTTGTGTCAAAATTTCATAGATTTCTATTAACTTAAACTAAAGTTATAGTGCGAAAACCAAGAAAATGCTTATTTGGGCCCTTTTTGGCCCCTTATTCCTAAAATGTTGGGACCAAAACTCCCAAAATCAATACCAACCTTCCTTTTATGGTCATAAACCTTGTGTTAAAATTTCATAGATTTCTATTCACTTTTACTAAAGTTAGAGTGCGAAAACTAAAAGTATTCGGACGACGACGACGACGACGACGACGCCAACGTGATAGCAATATACGACGAAAATTTTTTCAAAATTTGCGGTCGTATAAAAAGTTAGAAAGAGATATTACTTTAGATAACTTTTGATTTAATTTTGTCACTGAGTTACTGTCTCATTGACATATAGCCCTTATTTCCTTTTATTCATACTGATATTAACTGTCCTAAGATTGTTTACTTTAAAAGAAGATGGCTAAATTCTTGTGTGAGTAATTTATATAGACATCAGAAAGCATCAGAAAAGACTGGTATTGCATACACATTTAAACAAACTTTTTCAATTTAAGCAAATCCATTAATAATCCTTATGTTTTGTCATTCTTGCACTGCCAGTCCATCACCACACTAAATCTTCAAATATTTTTCAACTATTTCTGGCATACAAATAATACCTCCAGTTTTTCTTTCATGTTCTTCATAGTATTCTTTTTCTCTTTTTTGTTCCTCTGAAAAAATAAGAAACCAACGTTATCAGTTAAATGTCAATACCTGTACATGACATTTTATCATAGACTTTAATTATTGACAAAAAATGCAAAAATAACTCCAAGTTATTGATGTACTACTTCATAGATACTGACATACATACATAGATGTTTGCGTGCTCTCATTCATCAATAACAAACAGTAATGTGGTTACCTGAGAACAGTGTAAGTAACTCCACTCAGATTTGAACTGTGTTTGGTGGTAATAAACATTGTGTATAAGTTTCATAACATTTGGTTGAGGCTTAGAAAAGTAAGAGAGTGTAAACGACAAATCCCAAAATTTTCCATTAATAAAGGGACGTAACTCAAGAATGGAGAAAGAGATGCCACCCAAATTTGACCATGATCTGTGTTTTATACTAACAGGCATTGGGTGTATATAAGTTTCAGACATTTGGTTGTAGCAAACTAAAGTACAAGTGCAAAAATGTAAAATTAAACAAATTTTCCATTTATAAAGGGAGTCTTTAAGGGACATAACTGAAGAATGTTGAAAAAGGTACCACCCAAATCATCATCTGTGTTTGGTAAAAATAACCATCATGTTAAAGTTTCAGAACATTTGGCAACAGATACTAAAGTTGAAGAACAATAACCAACTTTGTGATATTCAAACGTACAGACAAGGGTAGCCTTCATGCCTGTGCCACTAGGAGGGGGATAAAAACAATCATATGCCACATTCCTTGTAGAACACGCTAAACTAAAATAATCAACAGTCAAATAAATTTTAGCTAATTTACTTATCAACCCTACCTTCAGCGACATTAGGAAGTAACCTGTAGACTATATCCTGTATTGTACTATCATGTCTGAAAAATTAATTAACATTGTCAAAATAATCAAACAAAGAGAAAGAAAATTTATGGATTTTTTAACACTTTGCAACACCTACCATCTTCTCTAACAGGAATAATAAGTGGCATTTAAATCACAAACATCAAAAATCAAATCAATTTAATGGTTCCAGGATCAAGGTAAATCATCTCAATTATCTCAGATGATTTATCTTGAACATGGAACCATTAAATTGATTTGTTTTTTGTGATTTAAATGCCACTTTTAAGCACTACTTTTGGGCTATTTTGTGGCAGCCAGCTTTTATTGGTGGAGGAAGCTAAATTCAGTAGTAACTATCTAGACCACTTGGCCATTAAACCCCCCACCATGTTATGAAGCCACTTTTCAAACTTCAACAAATTATAAACTTAGTAACCATTCTTACAGATTACTTTGATCAACTACGCCTTAGATAACAAGGTATACAGGACATCACTAGAACCATTAATTCTTCATAGTGAATACTTTTCATCTACTTATATCTATAAAGTACTCTAGAGATACGATGTCTATACCCAATAAATAAATGAGTCCCTATTTTACATGCATGGCCTTTGTTAGTCTTGTCTGGTTTTCAATTTTAGTTTCTTGTGTATAATTGGGAGTTTAGTATGACGTCCATTATCACTGTACTAGTATACATATTGTTTAGGGGCCAGCTTAAGGATGCCTCCGGGTGCGTGAGTCTCTCCCTGCATTGAAGACCTATTGGTGACCTTCTGGTGTTGTCTGTTCTAAGGTCATGTTGTTGTCTCTTTGACACATTCCCCATTTCCATTCTCAATTTTAATAGAATAAACCACTAGGGAAATTAATTAATCTTTCCTATCTGGAAAGAGCAGCAAATTCTACCAATCTGAAAGAATAACTTTGATAGGATAGATTTCCATACCACATGTATGACAATTCAGATTACCTTCTTTTACCAATTTTTAAAATATTTCAATTTAGGATGGAATTCAGTTTCATGTAAATGATAATACAGGCAACTAAGATTTACCTACCTGATATTTACAATAGGGTCTGTAGGATGGATTTCTGTATCACAAGTTGGACAACTAAGGCACTTTTCTATATGTCTTACAATGCATGTCTTACAAACTAAAAAGATATAGTTGGCTATAATACATTTATCATGTACTTTTAAGAATCTCCAATCATAATCATTATTCTCTTTTTTTAGGGATGAGACTATATTGCTAGAAACAAATGTACAGGAAACTGCATAAATGTGAAAGTTGTCCATAGTTTACTAAAAATGTAATGGGTTTTGCTTGTTTTTTGAAAGTGGTAAATGACAATTAGTTGCTTGCATCTCAGTTATTTGGTCTCTGGTTGATAGTTGTCTCATTAGCAATCATTAAACATTTTTTTTTTATTTTTCATATTGCTCAATAGTTTAAACCATTTTAGAACCAATAAAAGAGAAACAAAATTTATCAAACTGTTGATCTTTCAAAAAGTGGTGAACTAAAGAAAATGTTCACTGATGATTAGATGTATGTTAAAGAAAGTTTTAAAAATCATAAATTAAAAATTGTTTTAGCGAGTAAATCATTTAAATAGATAAGAAATAAATATATATTTTTTAGCTTACATGTATGCATGCATTCTGTAATGGTTGAAGCTTCATACAGGTATCCACCACACAAGGCACATGTGATGTAAGTATTTATAGCACACAATCTCACACTCACTGGTTCCTTACTTAAACTTGGACATACTGGAATTTGAGCTAGCTAAAAATTAAAATTTATAAAAAAATTATATATGCATCCATTATTCTAATTTCTTAATGTTTCATTCTAAAGATTGCAAAATATGAAAATGAGATGTATTAATACTAATATACAACTTATTGGTCTACCATAAATGTTTCATCTCATACTGACTTAATTATAAGGAAATACATTGTTGCAGCCTAACTTCCGTCAAAACAGCGTGTCTTGAGGGCATACGATACAGTTACAGGGGAGATAATGACGTTGCTAACGTAAAATGTTATTTTCGCGACGTCAAACTGTGACTTGTCAGGAAAGGATGCATTTTTTGACTGATTTTTATCATTCAAACTGATTTAATTTGAAAATGTGTGCATGGACCCCTATTTTTTAAAACAACATTTTGTTTCATTTTGCAGGGAGATTATGTGCACCTAATTTTATAAAGCTGTAAGAAGTACATTTTTTTTAATGTTGATAAATATACAGCAAACAATTACGTTTTTTTCTCAATTCATGACCATTTGGTAAATATGCATTATTTCTGAATAAAAAATGCATAAGTTTTTAGGAGACGTATAAAATACAGAAATTACAAATTATATAACAAAAAACAATTTGTGTTTATCATTTAAAACAAAAAAGTTATGGCTTTCTTTCAAAAGTGAAAATACGGCCACAAATCTGAATTTTGAGCAAATATACAAAATGTCAACCTCATTTAACTCAAAAAGTAGCACATGAAGGTATATTTTTTATTACACATTGAGTTAATCAGGCAAAAATTAGCCTATATGGAAATTTTCATCAAACTGTAAATACAGAATCAAAACAACATTGGTGAGATGTGATAAAAAATTTAAGCCATTCTTTTACTCCAATGATCATTATACATTTCTCTAAAAATTGAAAAGAAAGCATAAAGCAATGCAATTCACTGCCTGAAATTCAATAACGGCATTGACATTTCTCTACTTTATTGAATTAATATTATTATTACATGTATAATAATATATACTTATAGCAAGAAATGGAAAGGATGGCACATTTTTTTCTCTTTCTTTGGTGTGTAAAATTTTTATCATATTCAACATACAGTCAATTAAAGTTAGAGAATGGAAACTAATTTCAGGACAAACAAATCTACAGACAGGTATACATACAAGGTTTAAATTTGCCCTCTCTACTTTGACAAAGGCATAAAAATAGTTCTTGAACAATATTACAGTATATTCCTGAACCAAATTTTATACGGCAAATCTGACATCATCAAAAATTATGATTTAACCACCTGTTCTTTCAAAGATAGTTTGGGTTCTGGTTTTTCCTCTGATTGGCTGTTGTTAAGGACTGTACTACAAGATGGTTGTTCTGTGTCTTCTTCCTTATTGAGATTGCTCTGAAAAATTCACAATAACAACTATATTAATACTCAATCTACATGTATATGTTAAGATTCATACTGTTTATCTTTTTTTATAAAAGACATCTCATTCAATGTTTATTAAATGACAAAACTAATGAATTATTAATTGGTAATACAAGTTTAACATGTTCATGCAAAATATTTTTTTATTTCAACAAAAATATTGACATGATTGACAAGAGATCTCATGTAAACTACTTCTACACGGCTTAACTTAAAATAAAATTGAGAATAAGAATGGGGAATGTGTCAAAGAGACAACAACTCTACCAAAGTACAGAAAACAGTTGAATTATTTTGTTATTATACTGCATTTGTCCCTATTCAATGTATTTAGAAGTTATGTTTTAACTACCAAGATAAGCAGTCAGTGTTCTCCCTAGGCTGTTTTAGAGTTGTGACACTGTAAGCTTATGACAAATGTCAATACTTTACCTCTGTAGTATTTAAATTTTCATCAACCTTTTCATCCTTTGAATTGTCTTTTTGTTCAATTGAATCTACACAAAGTTTAGTGGGTACTGAATCATTATCACAAATATTGTCTTCAAAATGTAAGTTGCATAGTCTTGTATGATCGGATATGAGAACATCTGGTTTTGCTTGTTTTATCTTCCCTAACCATTCTTCTCTTCTGTCGTCATCAGTCCCTGGGAGACAATGAAGTGATATCTTTTCTTCATTAACCGTCTCTTCTTCATTTTTTGCACACAAAACACAGCACAATTTTCCTTCACATTGTTCCTTTATCTCTGATGAGGTTTCACAAGTTTCCATTTAACTGAAATATATATTAACTTAATGCATCAATTATATTTTATTTATAAACCATACAAATATAAATTATGAACAACAATCTTAATCATTCATATTATGATTTAAATAGATGTAGGAAGATGTGGTGTGAGTGCCGATGAGACAACTCTCCATCCAAATAACAATTTAAAAAGTAAACCATTATAGGTTAAAGTACGGCCTTCAACACGAAGCCTTGCATTAATTGGCTCACACCGAACAACAAGCTATAAAGGGCCCCAAAATTACTAGTGTAAAACCATTCAAACGGGAAAACCAACAGTCTAATCTATATAAACAAAACGAGAAACATGTATATATTACATAAAAAAACGACAACTACAGTACATCAGATTCCTGACTTAGGACAGGTGCAAACATTTGCAGCGGGATTAAACGTTTTAATAGATACAAACCTTCTCCCTTTTTCTGAAACAATAGCATAACATCACAACATAGAAAAACACACGATAAAATATCAATTGGCAGACTTAACTCAATCAAAAAACATATGATTACACAATGAACGAATAAATTTGATCTGCGATATCTGAATACACAGTTAATTAAATATTAGAGACAAACATTCATGACCAAAGCATATATTTTTTAATTGTAGATATAATTGCATAATTGATGGTTTATGTACCTAGAATTTGTTCATGTCTAGTTCTAGACATATATATATCCCTCCCCCAATAGTCTTCTCTATCTTGTGTAATTTTTGTTTTGTAGAATTGTTGGAATATACATATAGATCAAACAATATTTTACTCAGGTATGATGGTTAGTTTACAATGGTTTATTGCATTGCATTTCCTATCATGATTTTCTTGATAGAGTGTGGCTGCTACAAGGAAGCAACATGTATTAAACCATGAGTTCCAAATGGTGAAGTTGAAATCATACCTTCATAAATTTTATGAAAGCCATCACGACTGACGAGTTGGTTGTCCGTTATGAAATAACCAATTCACAAATGATATCAGATTTGTTCCTTAAGTCGTAACTACAATCACCTTCCCTTTCATGAATATGACGGTATTGACCTATCGGATTTTTCATAACATAAGCAACACAATGGGTGCAACATGTAGAGCAGGATCTGCTAACCCTTCTGGAGTACCTTAGATCACCCCTAGTTTTTGGTGGGGTTCGTGTTGCTTATTCTTTAGCTTTCTATGTTGTGTCTTATGTTTCATTGTTTGTCTGTTTGTCTTCTTGCATTTTTAGCCAGGCGTTGTTAGTTTATTTTCAATTTATGAGTTTGACTGGTATATTTTGTCCCTCTTTTATTATCGTTACAGGTGAATAAATTCACTTCAAGGTACATGTAAGTACTCAATATAAAAAGGAAGATGTGGTATGATTGCAAATGAGACAACTCTCCACAAGAGACCAAAATGACACAGAAATTAACTATAGGTCACTAAACGGCTTTCAACAATGAGCAAAGCCCATTCAAGTTTGCATTTGCAAGTATCAGCATGACTTACTTTCAAAACCAAGTGCAATATTATTTTAAGATCAGATACTTGTGTTCTTAAGTTCGATATAGGGGGGTTTGTTCACAATCTGTTATCGAACCTGAGTCTGTTCACCCAAAATGCATGTTCTTTCTCAATTTTATCTCTTTCACATTCTCACCGGACATGTTCACACCCTGTAAATCATGAATTGTGTCATGATGATCAGACTTTATATAATTAAGTCATTCAACTCTAAGACTTGAATAATTACAAAAGAAAGAGAAAAGTTTCCTAAAACTACAGCTATCAAACTTGTCACAAGCTGTTAACAGACCTGATACATGCAATACATTTGAGATGCACCCCACTGAGGCAATTACACTTTACTACAGATATTACCAAAAACCAACAAAGAAACAAAAAAATTTGAACAAGAATGGCTTATCAAATTTTTCGAGTCGCGAATATTTTATTTTTAGCCTTATTTCATTCACTAACACCATGTTCACAGTTTTGTTCATGTTTTGATAATTTTTTCCTCTTACAATATTCAAATTTTCGGCATAACTTAACCCTTTCCTCCATAATGACGCCTTTTGACGCCACCCCCCTTACTCCATAATGACGCCTGTGTAGTACTTCAGTTGAAACACTTTGACTGCAAAGTGTCTGCAGTTGACTTAATAAAATTTGTATCCAATATGAAAAGGAAAACCATAGGAATATCTGACTTACATTTATTTGATAAAATTGTTGTTTTTCGCAATGCATTAATACTTTAAAGCATATGTTCAGCATTTTATGAAAAAAATCCTATGCGAATCAAGTATGCAATAAAAAATGTCAATGGAGGAAAGGGTTAAGTGATATTCTCAAAATTCAGCTCTTTAACCCCAAATCGTAATTTTTTAACCCAAAACGGCAAAATTTAAAAAAAATTTATGAGGCTGTACAAATACCTCGCACTGAGCGATGTCTATTCCAAGTGTTTTGTACATAAAACAACATTTTAAGTCAAAAAGGTATACTAGTTTGGCTTCAATTCTTCCATATTCTTTCAAAAAAAATGTTCCCTCATTTCAAATTCTCATAAATTCCGTAAATTTCCTCTGATTTTGACACAATTTTCATCGAACGGAAGCGCCATGGCATGTTCACACTTTCATCCAGGTATTCATCAAAGAATATAACTCATGTTTGCGGAAAATACAAAAGAGGTATTCCGATCCCGGTAAAACGGGACTCATCGTCAGCTGTCTGAAGCGTGAATCCGGGTAACTGGGACTCATCAGCAAAAGGGTTAAGGTATAACTTTAATACACCTTATCGCTATTTGTCTGCCATTTAGGAAATAACTGTATTGTATTTTAAGCTACGACGCCATCAATTGGGGATTTGATGGTCACAAATTAAGTTTACTGGCGACGCGTTAGCAGAGACAGTAAACAGGCATTTGCGACCATCAAATCCCAAATTGATGCGGTCGGAGCTTAAAATACAATATTGTTATCTCCATTCTAATGAAACTGACAGAAAACCACATTAAAACATGCATTTAAAATCTGTCATATGCCGTCTGCGCTTGCGCGTACGTCCCATAACATCAATTGTCAATTGATGCCATGTAAGAAAGTGACGTTATCCAATCAAAATGAACGTTACAAACGTTGTTGCATTAGAATGCTGGATATCACAGGTTCCCGTAAAATGTTGACGTTATAAAACAAAATATCTGACGCCACAATGAAAAAGTGATTGTTGTATGCGTCAAAAGTTCAAGCGGCCGGGTCAGCTGGGATTAAGGTTGTGCGGTATTTCAATTTGTTTCTTATTTGTTATTGCATCAATAATATATATATTTATATATACTGTTAGCTGATTACATCAACATGATGATGTTCAGTAAAATTTTGAAAATCAGCACTCTACTAAGTAACTCTTTATACCTTTATACCTTTATACCTTTATCTTCGGGTCGTTAAATAAGCCAAAGGCTTCTACTGACCCCTCATCTTGGATTGTCGTATATGCATTTCTCTTCTCATAATTAATACAATATATATATAATATATATTAAACTTTTAGTAAAAAACACTTATTTGGGTGTGCGCAGCTGAACACTTAATTAACACGAACATATGAATTTATAAGGGTTCCAGTTTTCGCCATTTAGTGCGGACTTAAAATTATTTAGAGTCTTTGCCGTCACTGTTAAATCAGACAGGTTATTCCACTGATCCACTACTCTAATTGAAAAAGTATTTAGTCTATGTGTGGTCTTACACTGTTTTTTAAACAGTTTTAATGAGTGACCTCTAGTATTATTAGATGGTGCTAAAGTAAATAGCTTCATCCAGTCGATGTCATCTATACCATGCAACGATTTGTAGACTTGTATCATGTCATTCCTATCCCTACGATATTCCAAAGTTGGCAAACCCAATGAACGTAGCCTGTCTTCATAATTAAGATGACAAATATTTTTCACCAGTTTTGTGGCCCTCCTTTGTACAGATTCCAGTTTACGGATGTCTTTTTTAAGATACGGTGACCAGACGCATGTCGCATATTCAAGCAGCGGACGCACTATTGATTTATAAATAGTAAGAAACATATCTTGATCCATGTAATCAAAAGAATGATGAATAAGAGACAACACTCTCTGCGCTTTGTTATAAATATCACTTATATGTTTTTCAAATTTCAAATTAGACTCGAAAGTTACTCCAAGATCCTTTTCTTCATTCACTGTAGATAATGCAATAAAATTTCCAGATTCATCCAACATGGTATAACGATATTTCAGGTCATTGTCAGGATTAATATGCAATACTTTACATTTAGCAGCATTAAATTTTAATTTCCACATATCTGACCATTCACATAATCTGTCCAAATTTTCCTGTAACTTACTTTGCTCATAATCTGACGAGACTTTAGAATAAACTTTACAATCATCAGCAAAAATTTTCACTATGCCCTCTACTACATCAGGAAGATCATTTATAAATGTTAAGAAAAGAACTGGTCCTAAAACACTTCCCTGAGGTACACCGCTCACAACGTCTGACCATGTTGATGTTGTGTTATTTATACGAACACATTGCTTACGCCCAGATAGAAAACTTTTTATCCAATTTAAAATGCATCCCTTTATTCCAAGTTTTTCAAGTTTCAAAAATAAACGCTGATGCGGTACCGTATCAAACGCTTTGGAAAAGTCAAGGAAAATCGAGTCCAGTGGAAAACCACTATCAATTAATTCTGACCACTCATCCAGAACCTCTAGGAGTTGAGTAACACATGATCTACCAGGACGGAAGCCATATTGACTACTAGTAAAAAGATTGTTTGTAAGAATAAACTTCATAATATTGTCTCTAATAATGGATTCACATATCTTACATACCACTGATGTTAAGCTTACAGGTCTATAATTACCAGGTTTTAGTTTTTTTCCTTTCTTAAATATCGGTGATACTATGGCATTTTTCCAATCGTCTGGAACTTTCCCCTCTTTGATAGACTTATTAAAAATTAAAAACAATGGATAACAAATTGCATGTCTAACTTCATATAAAACTTTCGGATGGAGACCATCAGGTCCTGCAGATTTATCTGTCTTTAATTTATTAAGTTTCTTTATCACATCTTCCTGACAAATATTAATATCATTTAAATAATTGTTCGACACTGAATTAGTATCATAATCTTTCAAGTCCTCCGTTTGAGTAAAAACACTAGTAAAAAACTGATTTAAAACTTCAACTTTGTCAGCAGTACTGGATGCTAAAGTACCATCCGGTTTCTCAAGCGTACCTATTCCTGATCTAGTCTTGAGTTTACTGTTAACATAATTCCAAAACGACTTTACATTAGTCTTTGATTCTAAGGCCACTTTTTGTTCAAAACTAAGTTTGGCATTTTTAACAGTATTTGTACATTCATTGCGATCCTTCACATATTTGATATATGACAAATTATTTCTTGAATATTTATATTTTTTCCATGATTTACGTTTCTTGACAATTGCAGACTTAGTAGCTCTATCCATCCACAAAGGTGGGCTTATAAATTTACGGTCATTTTTCTTCTTCGGAATAAATCTATCAATGTTATCGGACATAACAGTAGAGAAACATTTCCACATTTCATTAATGCTTTTATTATTTAGCAGAACATCCCAGTCAATGTCGTTTAGAGTCTCATTAAAAATCTCATAGTTACCTCTAAAATATGAAAAACGATCGCCAGAAGTATTCTCATTATTCAAATAGCAACAAAAATCGAAAGTTATCATGCAATGGTCACTCTTCCCAACTGGCGAATCCATTTGTATAGAGTCTTTGGATATCATATTTTCTTCATTTGTGAAAACCAAATCAAGTAAATTGGCATTTTGACCAGTACGAAAACGTGTCGGTGTACATATATGTTGAAATAGGAAATTGTTTTGCATACACTCATAAAATTTAAAAGGATCTGTGTTAATACCACTTGATACTTCATTATCAACCCATTTGATTTCAGGGTAGTTAAAGTCTCCCATAATTAAATAATGGCTGTACTTTAAGTTACGAGCATGACATATTAAATCATTTAATTTCTTATTATTACAGGATACAGACGACGGACTCCTATAAATACAGCCCAATAACAGTTTATCAGTTCCTTCTAATTTAACTTCACACCACACCGATTCATTAAAAGCAGATTCCGATAAAATGTCAACTTTAAAAGCAGTCAAAGACTTGTGAATATAAATAACTACACCTCTATCCCCCACTTTGTCCGGTAAATACTTTTCATAATCAGCTAGATTTAGCATGGATGATATAGATTTATCCACAGAGTTCTTAGGATATATTTCGCATAAACCTATTATATGTGGCTTTTCAATTGATAAATGTGCCTCAAACTCTGAACGCTTATTTGACAGGGTGTCAACATTTGAAAACAAAACTCTCAACGACTTCAAATTATCCTTCGGAGTAAATTTCTTATCCTCCTTAACTGGTTGGGTATTGGAAATACCTTGCGACATATTTAACTCATTTATACTGTCATTAACTGTAACTTTAACATAACTATTAACTGGAACAAAATTATCAACATTAACTGTTAACATATTTACATTTGAAGTATCTGAATAATCATTGTTATCATTATGTATCGGGGGCCCATGGAGGAATCCCCGATTTTGGCAATTCAACTATCTTCTCTCTACGAATGGCCCAACTCCTATGTGGAAAATCCTTTTTCATTTGACCCAGTTCAATACGTAGAGCATTATTAATTTCTCTCTGTTTTTTTGTGAGGTCTCTGCCTATGCCAATTTTCTTGTGAGCACCTATCTTGGTGTCTTTCAACTTATAAGCATTACGGAATAGATTGTTCCTAGAGGTATTATCCTTAACAACTAGCCTAGTAAGCCTGAATTTCCCTGAGCCTTTCTTAGGCTTTGCACCTAAACGTGTAATCTCGTCAATAGCAATATTGTCAATCCCTAAAGAATCACTACATAGCCCCTGAATAAATTCAGTATCTTTCATTTTAGAGTCCCCCTCCTCAGTTTCTGGAATACCAAATATAATAACATTTGCTTCTCTTTTCTCTTCCTCTGACTTGTCATCAATAATCTGACTTATTTGTTGTGACACCATCTTGGGTAAGTTTTCATTAAGCTGGGATAAATTTTTATCCACTGAATTTATCCTTTCATTACAATTTTTCAGACTATTTGCTAGACCAACAACTTCTGTTTCTATCTTATCTTGTCTTGTGTGCATTAAAGTCAACATCTTACAAATTTTCTGGGAAGCCCCTTTGCAACCCTTGCAAACCCACTGGATACTATCATCTGATTTTTGTAAGAAGTCATAATCTGCGACAGGAACCCTTTCACACTTGATGTGGAACCATTTATCGCAAATAGAACATGATAAGGCTCTGTCATTAGATACCACATCCTTATTACAATTGTTACAAATATCTTTAGTCTGATGATTAGTTCATGCATATCTCCTTATCATTATAATTTTGTGGTATTGATATTCATAAATCTGGTCATTCTTGTTTTATGTTTTACCCCATAACAAACCTTTCGACTGTTGTTTAACCTTAAAACACGGAAAAGTTACATTTTGTAACTGACTTTTTAAATGCAGACGCCATTGTAAACTTCCGCCTATCACAGGGTTTGTAAGAGCTTTTCTCATTGGCCATTTCCTGAGATCTGTCTGAAAACAACCAATGAAAAATGATTTTACATAAGGATTATTTCTTAGTGAATGGCGAATATTGTTTGTAAAGATGGTGAGCACGTGGCTTTTAACTTTTTGAGTACATGCATAAATCTAATTATCTTATTTTATACATACCATGTTTAACTACAAAACTTAGCAAAGGCAATCTTCGATTCCAAAATGTCAATGCTTAGACTCTACTATTTTCCATAGATTTATTGAAATTAATCAGCACATGCCGACTGGACATGTGGTCGGATTTATTTTGATCGCAGTTAATAGTACAACATCCGCTGGTATACATGTACGATATGGTTATTTTTCACTGACGCCTTATAGAAGTATACTGTTGGAGTGTATTTGTACATTGGCATATAGCGAAAATATGTATATTTAATTTGGGGGTTGGAAAAGGGGGGGGGGGGTCAGCTGTCCCTTATATTTGTTAACACCAATTTGATTTGCTTGTGGTCGTTTTCCTTCCCATTTATTTGATTGGTTCATGTCTGATTGAAAACAATAATATTGATATCAAAGGTGGAAGACCTATTTTTTATCAAGCCTGCATTTATATGTATTTATTGTTTCTATGTATCTCACCAAACATGAATCAGGGTCTGTTTGCCCAAAAACATATTATTCACCTTCGCCCTCTTTTACTTTTGCACCCCAATGTGGTCGTGCCCTAAGTCTTTGCACCCTTTTTATTGGTTTGTGATTAATAATTGTTTAATCTAGCTTTGGTAAACTTTTTTTTTTTTTTTTCATGGCTTCAAATAAAGATTGATTCTCACGTTTTTTTAGTGTTGAATAAATCTAAATCAAGTTTTGGTTACTGCTAGCTTTTTTTTATGTTTCAAAATAAAGTAAGACTAATTTTTTGAATGCTAAATAAATCTAAGTGTTTTGGTAAGTGTATGATTTGCTGTAAAATTAATAAAAAAAAAACAGTTCTAAATAGTGACATTATCATGATTATGTCAACATCTGGTTTTTGGTGGGGTTTTTTCTTACATCAATGCAAGTTCAAACAACAATACATAATGACCATTAAACATAATTAATTTTAATTATTTCAACTATGTGATAACTTTATCACATAGTTAAAATAATACATAAAACAACAGCTGTGTTTAAATACCATTACCAATTAGCAATAATTAAACATAATTAACATTTAATAGGTAATCATCAAATTAATAAAAACAACATTTCATATAGAAATTCACCAATTTTATTCCTGAAATTTTTTTTATGAAGTAAATTTACATATAATTTTTTTGAAGTTTTCAACTGGAATATATTAAAAATTGGGTGTGGACGTGTAAGGGGCAGATGGACCTTGGATGTGAACGTGCTGATTCCACCAAACATAGCAAATCTTAATTCTGTCATCAGTGGAATCAATATTTAGGTTCAGTCAGTGGTTAAAGTTTTTGTAAGACATCCTCATTTTTAAATGTCCTGTATGTATTTTTACGAGAAATGAAGTTGAAGTTGAAAAACATTGTCTTACTTTCATGTCATTTTTAAATCTGGACAGAAGCTTGTGTACAACAAAAATACAGTATAAGTAGGAGCAAAATTTATTTAATGAAAACTATCCATTTCTTTATAAAAAAACATGTGCATCAATTTAGTTTAATCTGTAGTTTCATATGACTTCATGAAGTAGATACAATGTACAGTCTAAGAGTGTTTGTTGCACATCAATGTCTTTGTCAAATGGTCTTTGAATCTGGCAGAAGCTTTGAAATGATTAAGAGATAGTATCCAAAGCAAACTTTTGAGAATATATTTTTCAGGTAGATGGACTTAGTTTTTTACAGTAAATATTCATAGGCGGTCTGAGATTAAATGTATTTGGCATGTTAATTAGTAAACTTTCCTGAAAGTTTATTAAACTTGAACAACAGAAATCAAAGAACATCTTACAAAATTTTTAGATATATATATATAAGATGGACATATGATAATCGATTACACTCTTGATTATTACATGTATTAATGCAGTCATAATAAATTATTGTTAAACATTTTATCATTTCAGGCCGAAGTATTGTTTATTTTGTATGAACATGCTTCAGGGTATGCTCTGTTCAAAGTGAAAGAATTTGAAGAGGTATCAGTATTACAGAGTCAGGTAGAGAAATGTGTAACAGATCTCAGCAAGTTCCAGTCTGTTGTCAAACTAGTGGCTTTCTCCCCATTCAAAAGTGGTACCAATGCATTGGACAACATTAATAGTGTTTCAGAAGGTAAATACTATAAATTTATAAAAAAAATATATGATGTATTTTTCAGTTCATTTCAGTTTAAATAAAATTGAGAATGGAAATACATATTTCAGCATTAATTTATACATGTAAGCATACATGTGAACCTCCCGACGGGAGTACAAAACTCCCGTTTTCAGGGGTCTCCTCCCGTCCTCCCGTTCAGGAGAAAAAACTCCCGTGTATGAAATATTTCATGAATCAAAATTTTCTGACGCCATATTTGATCATTTCTTACTACTGTACGGGTGTAATTGACACCTGTGTTAAATTTTACCTGTACATCAAAGAAGATGTATAATTAATTGGCTTCACTTGACAGCTGGGGTGTCAAACATACTGGTAATCAACAATGTTTACCTCTGGCTAACTGCCGTTGTGTTATAAAAACGATGTGTATTGGGAATATTGAAATACATTTTTGTTACTTCCCTTTGTTTTATCCTGTTTTCAGTTATTTTGCTTTTAAAAATGTAAATTGTAAAAAGACTATAAATGATTAATATTTTAATCAAATAATCATAAATGGATGTTGATTAAATGAATTTAAATGTTTTGGGACAAATAAAAAAATATAAATTTAAAAATTATTTTAGCAATCTAGACCTCGTATCAAGGATTAAATTGAAGTTTATATTATAAATCTGTTTATCATTTATGTGATTGGAATATACAATATGTACATTTAGACTAATAAATTTCTAGTTAGTTTAATTGGGATTATAAAACCTTTGGTTTGAGAATTGTAGATGTTAGAATATACAAGATTTTATTGTGTAAGCTTGAAATAGCAAAACATTTTATTAAGTTTTCTACAAATAAGACTTTCATAATGCTTAAAAGCCATGCAGTACTACTGTTAGTGTTTGTTATTTTTTAATTAATATATGATGTTGCAAACAAACATGTAGAGCTTATTTCTTTCTTATTTGTCTATACATTTACCAATGATAAGGAGATGGAGACATGAATAAAAATCTACAGATAAGATAGATAAATATAATGATTTATTTGCAAGCAGTGAACAATCATTTATCAAAAACAAAACAAAACTAAACAGGAAACAGATTCTTCTTAATATTTTATTTTATTCAAATAGAAAGGCAATAAGGGTACTTTAAACATATTACAATTTGTAGAAAAAACACAATTTCTACTTCATATGGTTACATTTACGACAAAATTTATGTCGATAAAAAACCTCCTGATCTGAGTCCTAATCTCCTGACCAAAATTTCCAAATCTCCTGATCTGAGTTTCACAGTCCATCACATGTATGTGTAAGTTTGACAAACTCTTGTTAAATAGTTTAGCCGGCTTTGTTCTTGTAAATTATACAAAACAAAGCAATGTTTCAACCTTTTCTATTTTTAATGATTTTAAAGCAGTACCAGCTTTAATAATTTATACAAAAGTTTTATATCATCTTTTAAAGAATTTGGTCTTAATTGCTTTGGCGATCTACATTTCCATTTCTGAAGTTGATTGACATGGCAATTATCGAATATTAATTTCTTAAGTAGGGTGCAGATGTAGAGTTCGCGAAAAGTGGCAGTTATGAGGATTTTACCCCCAAAATTTTGCATAGGACTGACACAACTTTAATAGTTTTCAATAGATTTAATAGTGAGGACCAGCAGGGAAAAAAGATTTTGCAAACTCTGCAGATGATGGATTTGAATTGGACTGTTTATTTGCACCACTGTAATTTTAATGTCTACATGGTGGTATATTTTACCTCTTTTTATCTTTCAAGGTTTAGTACATGAAGATTTACAGATCTTCCTAGAGAGTAATGTACCCAAGGCTTCCAAGAAACAGAAAATCATTTTAGGTGTTGGAGATGCTAAGATAGGTGCTGCCATTACTGAAGAACTGAAAATACAATGTTCTCAGACTGGAGCTGCCCCAGAAATCATCAGAGGTTAGAACTAGTACTAAAAATATAACTTAAAGTCACTTAACGTCACCGTTTTGGTTCCAGGGTGGTTGTTTTATTTTATTTTACACTCATCCTCTTTTAAAACTTATAGTTAGAAAATGTTCTTAGAAAAGTGGAATCATTCTCTTGTCATGGAATGGAATTTACAAGGACAAATATTATAAGAAAATTATATTAAGTTTTTCTCCAAAAAAAATTTGAAGTATTTAAACAAAGGTGAATAAAATTATTGTTTTGGGTTCAATTTGTTTTATGTTAATACAATCATTAAGTCAGAAATTGAATAAAATGAATATCTTTCAGTTTTATTTAATCACTGCTCATTGTCCTTAACACAACAATTGTTTACTATTCTGTGATCTTACATTTATTTTCAGGAATTAGAGCTCATTTCCACAATTTAGTTAAAGGCTTAACAGATCAATCAGCAGGAAAAGCACAACTAGGTCTAGGTCACAGTTACTCAAGAGCAAAGGTCAAGTTCAATGTCAACAGAGTTGATAACATGATCATTCAGAGCATCAGTTTGTTGGACCAGTTGGACAAAAATATCAACACCTTTGCTATGAGAATGAGGTTGGTGTTCAGTTGACATGTTTTTTGTATGCATATATTCAGTATTTTCTATACTTTACTTTCAAATGCAATTCTTTGAAATATAAAATTATTTTCCCCTGAAGAATTTATAGTTGCTACTTTCGTAAAGTTTTGATCTAAATTTGTTAAGATTCACATAAAAATGTCAATATATCTGTATGTCAATGTATGTGTAGGTTTTACAAATAATTAATTGTATTAATGTTGTATGCTAATGAATAAACTATCTTTTTATAGAGAATGGTATTCCTACCACTTCCCAGAATTGGTGAAAATAGTTAATGACAATTATTTGTATGCTAAAGCAGCAAAGTACATAGGAAATAGGAAGGAGTTCACAGAAGAGAAAGTTGAAGAATTAGAGGAGATAGTTATGGATAGTGGAAAAGCCAGAGCCATATATGATGCTTCTAGATCATCTATGGGTATGTATAGACGTATGCAATTGTATTTAGAATGGCTTATCACACTTGACATATGAATGACATTACATTGTAGTTGAAAATATGGAATCACAATTCTTTTAATGCAGAAAGCACAAGTATTGCTGAAAAGGTTCCTCAATTTTTATCATTTATGTTTTTAAACAGAAATGATGAGTTTTGAATGCATTTTGATTTAATTGGATATTCCTAAATTATAGGTATAAAAATCATGTAACGAAAGACTTCATCTGACAAGCCATAAGACATTTTTGATAAAATATAAAATCATTTTTCATTACAATGCATACAAACCTGGTCAGTGGGTGTCATACTACGATATGTACAATGGAGAAGCTATAAGCCAGTTGATATAAATTGTATATTCATGCTTTGGTATAATATTGAGAGTACCAAGGTTAAGATGTAATTCTTGTCTTTATTCCTTTAGGTATGGATATATCACCCATTGATCTGATCAACATTGAGAGTTTTGCCAGTAAAGTTATTTCCTTAGCAGAGTACAGAAAAAGCTTGGCAGAATATCTAAGGAACAAGATGAAACAAGTAGCACCAAACTTAGCAACACTTATTGGTGAACAGGTGAATAAATTAGATTAAAGGAGATAAAATATATAATATTGTAGAATAACTATTAAAAGTAAAAGAAAAACAAAATACATATAGAAAACTAGAATCAGTCATATATATGTCTCAATTTGTAATTAAGTTCATTTATATATGAAAAATGTTAAACCTTTGACTTGGTCTATGTAGATATCTGTCACATAAGTTATTACACCACATCCCTATAACAATCTGTTTTACTATTTTATATTTTGAAGGTTGGAGCTCGTTTAATAGCTCATGCTGGAAGTCTAACAAATCTGGCCAAGTACCCAGCATCTACTGTACAGATCTTGGGAGCAGAAAAGGCTCTCTTCAGGTATATAATTCATTAAGCTAACATATTTTTGTAAGATTCTCATATTTATTTTCAGATGACTAACTTTCAATGAAATTTCCTTTCATTTATTTTAATTCTGTTCTGTTATGATATAATGCTATTTGATTCTGCTATTAAACTAATTGGTAGTTAACAAATATTCAAACATGAACCACTACAAAATTATTCCATAAAAAAAACAAATATCTAATTACTGAAATGCATAATTTTAGAGTAAAATTATAAATCAATTTAGTATTATCCATGTTAACTGTGCAAGTCTTATCTTATGTTGAGTAACATTTATTTCATATTTTCAGGGCATTAAAGACAAAAGGGAATACCCCTAAATATGGGCTGATATTTCATTCTACATTTATTGGACGAGCAGGAGCTAAGAATAAAGGTCGTATTTCTCGTTACCTTGCCAACAAATGTTCTATTGCATCAAGGATTGACTGCTTTACCGGTATGTTGAATAATTTTTTTAATACTTAAAAATGTATACTTAGGTTCTCAACATTTGTTTCATTAATTTTTTGGATAATTCTTCTTACAAACCTGACTATAAATTAGTTATTTCTATTATTGCTTCAGTTATACTGATAAAATATTAAAAGGTACATATTTAAAGAAAAACGAATTAAGGGATATATCCATTCTTTATCACTAATTGCTTTTAACTCCTTATTACAATTAATTGTAACTTTCTCGCAATCATAACCGTATAATCTATTGTGTGTTGCTCATTTATTTTTTATCTGAACTATTTTGGGGGGTTTTCTTTCCAAAGTAATGACTTGGCAGAGTGTTCCCCCAGTTGATCTAGTTAACTTTAGACAAACAAACTATACAACTGTACTAAAACAAACGATTAACATACATTAAATCATGTTCACTAATGTTATTTTATTTGTTGTTATAGAATTTCCCACTAATGTGTTTGGTGAACATCTAAAGCAACAGGTTGAAGATCGTCTCAAGTTTTATGAGACTGGGGATGCTCCAGCTAAAAATGTGGATGTTATGAAAATAGCAGTGGAAGAGGTACTGTTAGCTTGAATTATAAAGTATACTTTTACTTGTGAAGGGGGTCTGTTACATGTCAAGAGTCTTATTTCACGAGAGAATTTTTACACATTTTATGTGAAGTTATTTTTAAGACATTTATTATTATTCATAGAAATTTAGATATGCAATGAATATTCAGAGGATCTTTACACAAGCTAGATGTATTCATTGACTCCTTAACAATTGTGACATTGTGTATAGAATTGGAATCATAAAGTTAAAGTTAAATTGATGTAAGGGAAAAAAAACTTAAACCCACAAATGAAAGGTCGATTTGAATCAGCTTATTTTAGAGGTTTGCTAAAACAAAGAAAAATGACTTTACTTGAAAGTGTAGTTATTACTATAAAACAATTAAATTGATCAATATCAACTACTTGTCTTATGTAATAATGTAATGATTTATAAAATTTCAGGCCTCAGAAGTTCAAACTAAATTAGCAAAGAAAGAAAAGAAAAAGAAGAAGAAAGAGAAGCGAAAGTCTGATGCAATGAATGACACCATGGAAACAACACAGGAAATGGATACCACACAGGAGGACGATGAACCTCCTAAAAAGAAAAAGAAGAAGAAGAAGTCACAGGATGAGGAAGCCCCTGAAGCAGAGACCTCAATGGATGTAGAATCTTCTGCTAAAAAGTTGAAAAAGAAGAAGAAAAAGAAACAAAAGGATTCATCAGATAGCGATTGAAGCAATGTTTTAATATTTTAAGAAAAGAAGAAAACTTTCTTGTATTCATTTGGACTAAATATTGTTGCTTCAATGTTTAGGGATGCAAACAAATGTCATGTCTTTTAAGAAACTGTTAGTTATTGTTAATAGATTGGCACTGAAGCACTCGAGACAAAATTATATGGCCAGCTTTATACCAATTTCCTCAGAACTTAAAAATTGAAAATCATTTAAAAAAATTGTAAAGTGAATAAAATACAAAATAAAAAATATAACTGATATTCAAATAAAAAAATGGTTTTTATTGTACTTTTGTATTTGCTAAATTAATAAAGAAGTAAAAGGTGTAAATAGGAATAAAAAGATAATAACTCTAGCTGGTTAATGGAATTTCAAGTTATTGGGAACATTTTATATTACAAGTATGATTTATTGTATATATCGAGGTATATAATATACACGGTTCCTGATACAATCACCGTAACTATCACCGTGGTTTGTGCGCATGCGCAAGAAACGCCCACCGAATTTCCTACTTTCATTTTTGAAAAATCTTCTACTTGGAGATAGATTTGTACGCATCTATTTACATTTTATCTGCGAAAGAAAATACACTTGCTCAGTTGCTGAAGTGGCTCTCTTTCTCGTCCTTAAGAGCACACATAACTTCTAAAACGTAAAAAAAAAACATGTGAAAGGTATGAAAAATAATGCATTGTAACAATGAAAACAAACATCATCTTTAAATGCAAAATAACATTTTAAAGGAAAGGAGGCTTCCAAACCCCCCCCCCCCCCCCGTCATTTCCCTGGTCCCGCAAGACCTCATTTCCCGTTTTCATGACACAATAATTTGACTTTCACGTGTCATGCTTACAAATGAATTGGCAATCCCATGTCACGCTTAGACATCAATGAGACCCACTTTATCGGGACTCCAAGATCAGGTGTTTTTCGGGATTGACTATTTAGGGATCCAGGAATTCATTTTTTGAATTTCAGGATGTCGGGATGTCAGGATTTAAATTTGGGATCTCAGGATTTCATGTTTTTAAGCCCAAGATTTTGGGATCAGGACTCCTCCTAACCCCGGTCATGTATGAGGGCGATACTTGTAATCCCGGGAAATCTTGGTACCTCTGTCTTAATGAATAACCGTAAAAAAAATTTGCCAAATGACAATTATAACAGTAATCACCACTCTATTCATCTATCAACACACTGTATATATTTATCACCATTCAGTATTAATCATCATTCTGTATTAATCACCACTTTGTACAACACAATATATCTATCACCATGCTATATATTTATCACCATTCTGTATTAATCACCACTTTGTACAACACTGTATACATCTATCACCATGCTATATATTTATCACCACTCTATAAATCTATCAACACACTGTATATATCTAAAACCACAGTATATATTTATCGCCACTTTGTACGACACTGTATATATACCTAACACTTATAGTGTTTAATTTAGATCTTTCTGTATATATTTTTCATTATTGAGCACAATATATATCTATCACCATCTACAATATCTATCACCTAACTTTATCTCTCTATCACCATACTTTATCTCTCTATCACCATACTTTATCTCTCTATCACCATACTTAATATATATACCACTTCAGATATATATATATATGTTTACATGCACACGTATAAAAATTGTGGTTTTTATCCATCACAATCATAGGTTTGAACGTAGTTTTCAATTTAGACTTGTTTATATAATTTGCGAAAGCAAATTTACAGATCTAACATTGTTTGGTTGATGTTTAGACGAGTTGTATATATATATATATATATCCACTAACTATCCACTAACTATATATCTATGTCCTTACTATACATCTATCACATCACGTAATCTATCACTACACTTTATATCACCAATCACCACTTTATATTAATATCACCACACTGAATATATATATATCACCACTTTATAAATCTATAACTGCTTTATAATTCAATCAACACACTATATATAACTAAAACCACTGTATATAACTATCACTGTTCTGTATAAATATCAATTTGTACAATACTGTATAAATTAACCACCAAAAGATGTTTATATTTGTATCTCTCTGAATTTCTTTCCATACTATAGACCTCAACTGCCTCCCTTTATATGTTTATGGCTTCACTGTTTATATTCAACCCCTTGCTAGATATCTTTTAGGTAGCTTCACATATCTCTTCCCACAATTCATATATCTATCACCTAACATTATACACCAATCACCCCACTTTATATATCTATCACCTCACTGTTGTCTTTCACCATACTATATATATGCATCACCACTCTTTATAAAGCTGTCACCACACTTTATATCTAGCACCGCACCTTATTTATCTATCACATCACAGTTTTACCTATCATCTCTCTTTATATTTGTATCACCATACTGAATATATCTAGCACCTCTCTCTATATATATGACTTTTCTACATTCTTGTAATCATGCACATGTTCTATGTACATGAAAATAGGAATATGGTATAATGAATGTTGGTCAAACAACCTTATTGAATACATGTATATATCCTTTAGTAACACATTTTTATAGTGACTATTTAAACACATGAAATTTCATTTTTATCATACCACACACTGCATATCTATTGCAACAGTCTCTTTATCTATTACCATACTCTCAATATCTATCACTAGGTCCCTTTGTGTATTACCACATTATAAACACCTATCAACTTACTATCAGCTCACGGTATATATCAATCACTACACTCTATAATTATCATCATACTGTTTATATCTAAAACTTAATTGATATATCAATGACCTGAATAAATATTTAACACCCCAATTGATACATCTTTCACCTTTCGTCATATATCTATCATCTTACTTGATACATTTATCACCTCACTTTATATATTTAGCACTTCACTATAGCTATATATATTGATATACTTACTATATATACATATATATATCAATCACATCACTTTATTTATATATCTATCACCTCACTTTATTTATCTATCACCTCACTTTATATATCTATCACCTAACTTTACATATTTTCCCCTTAACTTTAAACATCTGTCACCACAATGTATATCTATCACCACACCTTGTTTATCTATCACCACCCTTTGTATATTTATCACCTCATTTTATATATCCATCACCACGATTTTCATATCTATCATCACACTTAATATATCTATCATCACACTTAATGTATTTATAATCACACTTAATATATTTATCACCTCACTATATACATCTATCACCACACTGTTCATATGTCACAACACTATATATCTATCACCACACTTTGTTAATCTATCACCACCCAATATACATCTATCACCACACTGTTCATATGTCACAACACTTTATATAACTATCACCACACTCTAAATATCTATCACTACACTTAACATATCTTTCACCACACTTTATATATCTATCACCACACTTTATATATCTATCACAACACTATTCATATGTCAAAACACTTTATGTATCTATCACCAAATTAAATACATCTATCACCACACTGTTCATATGTCATAACACTTAATGTATCTATCACCTCATTTTATATATCCATCAACACAATTTTTATATCTATCATCACACTTAATATATCTATCATCACACTTGATATATTTATCACCTCACTAAATACATCTATCACCACACTGTTCATATGTCACAGCACTATATATCTATCACCACACTCTAAATATCTATCACCACCCTATATACATCTATCACCACACTGTTCATATGTAACAACACTTTATATAACTATCACCACACTCTAAATATCTATCACTACACTTAACATATCTTTCACCACACTTTATATATCTATCACCACACTTTATATATCTATCACCACACTATTCATATGTCAAAACACTTGATGTATCTATCACCACACTGTTCATATGTCATAACACTTAATGTATTTATCACCTCATTTTATATATCCATCAACACAATTTTTATATCTATCACCACACTTAATATATCTATCATTAAACTTAATATATTTATCACCTCACTAAATACATCTATCACCACACTTTGTATATCTATCACTACCCTATATACATCTATCACCACACTGTTCATATGTCACAACACTTTATATATCTATCACCACACTCTAAATATCTATCACCACACTTAATATACCTATCACCACACTTTGCATATCTATCACCACACTATTCATATGTCAAAAACACTTTATGTATCAATCACCAAATTATATACATCTATCACCACACTATTCATATATCAACTAACTTTATGTATCTATCATCACATTTTGTATACAGTCTCTTTATCTATTACCATATTCTCAATATCTATCACTAGGTCCCTTTGTGTATTACCACATTATAAACACCTATCAACTTACTATCAGCTCACTGTATATTTCAATCACTACACTCTATAATTATCATCATACTGTTTATATCTAAACCTTAATTGATATATCAATGACCTGAGTAAATATTTAACACCACAACTGATACATCTTTCACTCTTCTTCATATATCTATCATCTTACTTGATACATTTATCACCTCACTTTATATATTTAGCACTTTACTATAGCTATATATATATCAATCACATCACTTTATTTATATATCTATCACCTCACTTTATTTATCTATCACCTCACTTTATATATCTATCACCTAACTTTACATATTTTCCCCTTAACTTTAAACATCTGTCACCACAATGTATATCTATCACCACACCTTGTATATCTATCACCACCCTTTGTATATTTATCACCTCATTTTATATATCCATCACCACGATTTTCATATCTATCATCACACTTAATATATCTATCATCACACTTAATGTATCTATAATCACACTTAATATATTTATCACCTCACTATATACATCTATCACCACACTGTTCATATGTCACAACACTATGTATCTATCACCACACTTTGTATATCTATCACCACCCTATATACATCTATCACCACACTGTTCTTATGTCAAAACACTATATATATAGCTATCACCACACTTTGTTTATCTATCACCACCCAATATACATCTATCACCACACTGTTCATATGTAACAACACTTTATATAACTATCACCACACTGTTCATATGTAACAACACTTTATATAACTATCACCACACTGTTCATATGTCACAACACTTTATATATCTATCACCACACTATTCATATGTCAAAACACTTGATGTATCTATCACCAAATTAAATACATCTATCACCACACTGTTCATATGTCATAACACTTAATGGATCTATCACCTCATTTTATATATCCATCAACACAATTTTTATATCTATCATCACACTTAATATATCTATCATTAAACTTAATATATTTATCACCTCACTAAATACATCTATCACCACACTTTGTATATCTATCACTACCCTATATACATCTATCACCAAACTGTTCATATGTCACAACACTTTATATATCTATCACCACACTCTAAATATCTATCACCACCCTATATACATCTATCACCACACTGTTCTTATGTTACAACACTATATATCTATCACCACACTTTGTTTATCTATCACCACCCAATATTCATCCATCACCCCACTGTTCATATGTAACAACACTTTATATAACTATCACCACACTCTAAATATCTATCACTACACTTAATATATCTATCACCGCACTTTATATATCTATCACCCCACTTTATATATCTATCACCACACTATTCATATGTCAAAACACTTTATGTATCTATTCTACACTTTGTATATCTATCACCACCCTATATACATCTACCACCACACTGTTCTTATGTCAAAACACTATATATATCTATCACCACACTTTGTTTATCTATCACCACCCAATATACATCTATCACCACACTGTTCATATGTAACAACACTTTATATAAATATCACCACACTCTAAATATCTATCACTACACTTAATATATCTATCACCACACTTTATATATCTATCACCCCACTTTATATATCTATCATCACACTATTCATATGTCAAAACACTTTATGTATCTATCACCACACTTTGTATATTTATCACCACCCTATTTTCATCTATCACCACACTTTTCTTATGTTACAACACTATATATATATCACCACACTTTGTTTATCTATCACCACCCAATAAACATCTATCACCACACTGTTCATATGTAACAACACTTTATATATTTATCACCACACTCTAAATATCTATCACTACACTTAATATATCTATCACCACACTTTATATATCTATCACCCCACTTTATATATCTCTCACCACACTATTCATATATCAAAACACTTAATGTATCTATCACCACACTTTGTATATCTATCACCACCCTATATACATCTATCACCACACTTTTCTTATGTTACAACACTATATATCTATCACCACACTTTGTTTATCTATCACCACCCAATAAACATCTATCACCACACTGTTCATATGTAACAACACTTTATATAACTATCACCACAGTCTAAATATCTATCACTACACTTAATATATCTATCACCACACTTTATATATCTTTCACCCCACTTTATATATCTATCACCACACTATTCATATGTCAAAACACTTTATGTATCTATCACCACACTTTGTATATCTATCACCACCCTATATACATCTACCACCACACTGTTCTTATGTTACAACACTATATATCTATCATCACACTTTGTTTATCTATCACCACCCAATATACATCTATCATCACACTGTTCATATGTACAACACTTTATATATCTATCACCACACTCTAAATATCTATCACCACACTTAATATATCTATCACCACACTTTATATATCTATCACCCCACTTTATATATCTATCACCACACTATTCATATGTCAAAACACTTTATGTATCTATCACCAAATTATATACATATATCACCACACTGTTAATATGTCATAACACTTTATGTATCTTTCACCACACTTTGTATATCTATCACACCTCACTTTATATATCCATCAACACACTTTTAATATCTATCATCACACTTAATATATTTATCACCTCACTATATATATCTATCACCACACTTTGTTTATATATCACCACCCAATATACATCTATCACCACACTGTTCATATGTCACAACACTTTATATATCTATCACCACACTCTAAATATCTATCACCACACTTAATATATCTATCACCACACTTCGTTTATATGTCACCACACTTTTCATATCTATCACCACACTTTGCATATCTATCACCACACTATTCATATGTCAAAACACTTCATGTATCTATCACCAAATTATATACATCTATCACCAAACTGTTCATATGTCAACTAACTTTATGTATCTATCATCACATTTTGTATACAGTGTCTTTATCTTTTACCATACTCTCAATATCTATCACTACGTCCCTTTGTGTATTACCACATTATAAACACCTATCATTTAACTATCAGCTCACGGTATATATCAATCACTACACTCTATAATTATCATCATACTGTTTATATCTAAACCTTTATATATATAAATGACCTGAGTAAATATTTAACACCACAATTGATACATCTTCCACCTTTCTTCATATATCTATCATCTTACTTGATACATTTTACATCTCAATTAATATATTTAGCACTTCACTATAGTTATATATATTGATGTCCTCACTGTATATATATATATATATATCTATCACCTCTCTTTATATATCTATCACCTAACTTTACATATTTTCTACTTAACTTTAAACATCTGTCACCACAATGTATATCTATCACCACACTTTGTATATTTATCACCTCATTTTATATATCCATCACCACGATTTTTATATCTATCATCACACTTAATATATCTATCATCACACTTAATATATTTATCACCTCACTATATACATCTATCACCACACTGTTCATATGTCACAACACTATATATCTATCACCACACTTTGTATATCTATTACCACCCTATATACATATCATCACACTGTTCATATGTCACAACACTTTATATAACTATCACCACACTCTAAATATCTATCACCATACTTAATATATCTATCACCACACTTGATATATCTATCACCACACTTTATATATCTATCACCACACTTTATATATCTATCACCTTATTCATATGTCAAAACACTTTATATATCTATCACCAAATTATATACATCTATCACCACACTGTTCATATGTCACCTAATTTATGTATCTATCATCACATTTTGTATATCTATCACATAACTTTGTATATCTTTCACCTCACTTTATACAAATATCACCCACTGTGCATTGTCACCACACTATGTATATCTTTCATCTCACTTTATATATCTATCACCTCATTTTATATATGTACGGCCTCGCTGAAAATATCTTATTGACTTCACTGTTAATACTTTTTCACCACATTTTATATATGTATCGATTACCTCACTGCACTGTTTAAATCAATTACAACACCATCAATACTTGTCACCAGCCAGTATATATCTTAATACTATTCTCACTCAGCAATAGTGATGGTAAAGTTTTTTTAGAAAATGATACTCAATAAAAGATATATATAGTGTGCTGGTTGATATATTCCACGATTGCTACAGTCACTGTATTCATCACCACACTCTCCATATCTATCCCAACACTCTCAATAGCTATCGCCATACTATGATTATCTATCACTACACTCTCCATTCCAAAGCCAACAGTCGTCATTATGTATATCATAATTGTCTGTATTTATATCATAATAGCCTCTATTTTTTTATTGAGTTAAGCCTGCCAATTGATATTTTATCGTGCGTTTTGCTATCTTGTGATGTCATGCTATTGTTTCAGAAAAAGGGAGAAGGTTTGGTACCATTAAAACTTTTAATCTCGCTGCAAAATTTTTCACCTGTCCTAAGTCAGGAATCTGATGTACAGTACTTGTCGTTTGTTTATGTAATTTATACATGTTTCTCGTTTCGTTTTTTTTATGTAGATTAGACTGTTGGTTTTCCTGTTTGAATGGTTTTACACTTGTAATTTGGAGCCCTTTACAGATTGTTGTTCAGTGTGAGTCAAGTCTCCGTGTTGAAGGCCCTACATTGACCTATAATGGTTTAATTTTTTAAATTGTTATTTGGATGGAGAGTTGTCTCATTGGCACTCACACCACATATTCATATATCTATCTATATATATCATAACAGTCTCTATGTATATCCCCACATAATAAACACCTATCATCTTACTTTATTTATCCATCACCTCACTTTATATATCAATCACCACAAACTCTATATATCTATCCACATACTTTCGATATCTATCCCAACACTCTCTATATCTATCCCAATGCTTTTGATATCAATCCCCACAATCTCTATATCTTTCTCCTCAGTCTCTATGTATATGTCCTCACTATATAAAACCTACTCCATTACTTTATTAATCAATCATCTTACTTTATAAATCAATCACATTCTCTCTTTGATTATCATCAGACTTTCTACATCTTTCCCACAGTTTCTATGTTTATCGCCACATTATATTTAATCTACCACCTTAATAAACATACGTATCACCTTAATTTATATATCAATCACCTCACTACATATATCAATCACCTCACTACGTATATCAATCACCACACAATCTCTATATCTATCCTCATACTCTCTATCCCCACAGAGTTATGCATACTTTCAAATAATAAACACTGATCACCTTATTTTGTATACCTATTACCTCACTTTATATATCAATCACCACATTCTCTATATCTATCCCCATGATCTCTGCATCTATCACCCACTCTCTATATCTACACCAACAGTCTCTATGTATATCTCCACATATTAAACACCTATCACCTTACTTTATTTATCAATCACCTCACTTTATGTATAAATCACCACACTCTCTATATCTATCCACATACTCTCTATATCCACCACAAATATCTCTCTGTAATTATCCACATATTAAACACCTATCACCTTACTTTATTTATCAATCACCTCACTTTATGTATAAATCACCACACTCTCTATATCTATCCACATACTCTCTATATCCACCACAAATGTCTCTCTGTAATTATCCACATATTATACACCTATCACCTTACTTTATTTATCAATCACCTCACTTTATGTATAAATCACCACACTCTCTATATCTATCTACATACTCTCTATATTCACCACAAATGTTCTCTGTATATATCCACATATTAAACACCTATCACCTTACTTTATTTATCAATCACCTCTCTTTATTTATAAATCACCACACTCTCTATATCTATCCACATACTCTCTATATCCACCACAACTGTCTCTCTGTGTATATCCACATATTAAACACCTATCACTTTACTTTATTATCAATCACCTCTCTTTATGTATAAATCACCACACTCTCTATATCTATCCACATACTCTCTATATCCACCACAAATGTCTCTCTGTATATATCCACATATTAAACACCTATCACTTTACTTTATTATCAATCACCTCTCTTTATGTATAAATCACCACACTCTCTATATCTATCCACATACTCTCTATATCTATCCACATACTCTCTATATCCACCACAAATGTCTCTCTGTATATATTCACATATTAAACACCTATCACCTTACTTTATTTATCAATCACCTCTCTTTATGTATAAATCACCACACTCTCTATATCTATCCACATACTCTCTATATCCACCACAAATGTCTCTCTGTATATATCCACATATTAAACACCTATCACTTTACTTTATTTATCAATCTCCTCAGTTTATACATGTTATACATCAATCACCACACTCTCTTTGTTTATCCCCATATTTTATATCCACCCCCAAAGTCTATGTTTATCTGCACATAGTAATTACCTATCACTTTACTTTATTTATCAATCACCTCACTTTATACATGTTATACATCAATCACCACACTCTCTTTGTTTATCCCCATATTTTATATCCACCCCCAAAGTCTATGTTTATCTGCACATAATAAACACCTATAACCTTACTTTATTTATCAATCACCTCACTTTATATATCAATCACCATACTCTCTATATCTATCTCCATGATCTTTGTATCTACCCCCACAATTTCTATGTATATCACAACATTATAAACAGCTATCACTTTTCTTATTTAACAAACACCTCACTTTCTTTGTTTATCCCTATATTCTATATGTACCCCGCAAGTCTATGTGTATCTGCACATAATAAAAACCTATCACCTTACTTTATTTATCAATCACCTCACTTTATATATCAATCACCACATTCTCTATATCTATCCCCATGATCTCTGTATCTATCCCCCGAAATCTCTATGTATATCACTACACTATATACACCTGTGCCTTTAGTCAAAATACCAATCACCTCACTTTGTAAATCAATCATTTCATTTTATATGTATCACCTCACTCAAAATATCTATCACCTCACTGTTTATATTTTCACCTCAATTTGTATATTATGTCTATCCCACCACTGGGTATATCTGTCAAAGCCCTATTTATACCAATTTCAAAGTGGATATGAGCATAATAATAATCTACTTTTCTGTACAGAAATCTGTTTATGTGTTTTTAGATTTTAAACTAAAAATTACTCAATGTGACACCTATCATTGTTATTTTTTTCAGAAAAGGGAAACTAGATATTTGAGAGATAGAAAATAGAAGAAAAGGAAAAGGTAATCTTCATTGATATTGATAGTGTTATACATATGAATGTAAAGAGTTAATTAGCAATCAAACAATCCTGGTTGAAATGAAATAATTGAAAAAAAATGTTTTTTTAAAGAATAACTGCTCCAAAATGTCATGCAATATTTTATGTAAATATCATGTCAGGTAACTTTTCAATAAAAGTAGCAAATATGGTATACTAACTGTGGGTCAATGATTCTAACATTCAAGATGAGTAAACCTTATAAATATATTGCTTCAGTGTTATTGTACTTGTAGCATTGTCTACATAATACATCTGCTGGAATACACATAATGTATATACCACCACATATTATGTATCTACTACATCACATGATATAATTATGGCCACATATAATATAGCTACCGCCACACATAATCAACCACCACACTATTTTGTTGATCACCACATTGTTTGTCTATCAACTCACTGTGTTTATGTATCACCACACTATGTTTGTTTATCATCTTACTATTGCCTATCACCACACTATTGTCTATCATCACACTATGTTTGTCTTTCACCACACTTTGTTTGTCTATCACCACACTGTGTTTGTCTATCACCACACTATGTTTGTATATCACATGTTTGTCTATCACCACACTATGTATATATAGCACCACACTTTGTTTGTCTATCACCACACTATGTTTGTCTATCACCACACTATGTTTATTTATCATTGCAGTATGTTTGTCTATCAGCACACTATGTTTGTCAATCACCACACTATGTTTGTCTATCACCTTACTAATGTCTATCACCACACTGTGTTTATCTATCACCACACTATGTTTGTCTATCACTACACTATGTTTGTCTATCACCTCACTATTGTCTATCACCACAGTGTGTATATCTATCACCACACTATGTTTGTCTATCACCTTACTAATGTCTATCACCACACTGTATATCTATCACCACACTATGTTTGTCTATCACAACACTATGTTTGTCTATCACAACACTGTGTTTGTCTATCACCACACTGTATATCTATCACCACACTATGTTTGTCTATCACAATACTGTGTTTGTCAATCACCACACTATTGTATATCACCACACTGTGTTTGTCTATCACCACACTATGTTTGTCTATCACCACACTGTGTTCATAAATTACCACACTATGTTTTTCTATCACCACACTATGTTTGTCTATCACCACACTACACTATATACACCTGTGCCTTTAGTTAAAATACCAATCACCTCACTTTGTAAATCAATCATTTCATTTTATATGTATCACCTCACTCAAAATATCTATCACCTCACTGTTGATATTTTCACCTCAATTTGTCTATCACACCACTGGGTATATCTCTCAAAGCACCCTATTTTTACCAATTTCAAAGTGGATATGAGCATAATAATAATCCACTTTTCTGTACAGAAATCTGTTTATGTGTTTTTAGATTTTAAACTAAAAATTACTCAATGTGACACCTATCATTGTTATTTTTTTCAGAAAAGGGAAACTAGATATTTGAGAGATAGAAAATAGAAGAAAAGGAAAAGGTAATCTTCATTTTTATTTATTTGTCTATCACCACACTATGTTTGTCTATTACTTTAGTATGTTTGTCTATCACAACACTTTATATTTTAATCATCACAGTTTACATATTCACCAACAAATTCTTATTACCAATTCTAGATAAAAAGAAATAGTTATGATTAAGCCTTGTTTTCTCCCTATATTGACATTTCATAAAAAAGGTAAATCATGGTTCTTTGAAATGCATTTCTAATGAAAAAAATGATTTGAACTTTTCATTTAAATGATTGATCTCACAAATGAATTGTATTTCTGCATTACAAATTTTACAATTTGATACAATCTGGAGATTATTTTCTGTCTTTGCATTGATGAAACACTCCTATTTATTCTCAGATGGAAAATGAATGTCAACTGTTTGAGACATTTAAATTTTGTATTGTATTAGACTAATTATTTATTCAACTGAACCGTATATTATTTTGTAGGTTAATCAAGATTTAGTGCTGGCCACACAATTAAGAAAGAATAAGAACAAGAATGTCTTTACAGAATAGGGGAGACTATTTTACTGCACTTAGATTTGTGTTTTTGTTATAATTAACTGATATTGTAATTTGTCCTTGGATAAAATATCTGCAATGTGGAGGACAACTGAACTGTGTTCTTATATATTGAAGACCTACAATCATTTAAAATGCATGAACTTTATACTACTGGAAAATGGTTATCATTAAAGTAACAAACACAGAATTTATTTACATGTATAAAATGTTATCTGAAAGGTGAAAGGTGAAAGTAAACAGATTCCTGGTTGTTGGAATACAAATCAAAGCAGTTGTATTGTGTAGTTAAGAATGTATTTACGTTGTTTATGCATTATATATTGGAATATTTAGAATTGTACAATATGTTTAATTTTCTGAAACCTTCGTTCTATGTTATGTAGGTTTGATTTTCATGAAATAAAAAGTTCTAAAATTTTATTATTACTTTTACTTAATATCAATGTGATTATTTTCCAGCAACAATTGCTATATGATTGCTTTTCTATATATATAATGAAATTCTTCATCACTTTATTGACAAGAACTAAATATTGTGTCTATGATGATAATAAGAAATTGTAAACAGTCTTATGATAGGGAGACTTGGAATATCTAGAAATGGTTGTATATTAAACTCATGAAATAGAGTTATTGGTTTCCGAAATTTTTCAGATTATTCAGGAGGGAACATCTACAATCTTTTATAAAATTGAGAATGGAAATGGGGAATGTGTTAAAGAGACAACAACCCGACCAAAATAAAAAAACACAACAGCAGAAGGTCACCAACAGGTCTTCAATGTAGCGAGAAATTCCCGCACCCAGAGGCGTTTATGCACATTTTATATATTACCGACTGTAAGACATACATAGGTACTTTAGTCAGGGTGAAATATCCAAAAGACACTTACATAGTAGGATGTATTATTGATATTTGAGCGGGAACATCAACAATGCATCATACACAGTTCTATGGTATTTTTCAAACTGCAGGAGAGATTTTTATAAAGGTACGCTATTATGGATGATATTCTCCATGAAAATTTATTCAGTAGCTGCAAATGTCGAACTACGATGACATCTACAATGCTTCATACACATTTGATATTTTACTAACTGTAAGGGATATATAGGTTTATTAGTAAGGAAGAAATTTTTCCAAGAACATTTATACAGTAGGCTGCAAGTGTTGATATTTAAGAGGGAAAATCTACAATCCTTCATACACATTTTGTATTTTACCGACTGCATGACATATAAGAAATGACAGAAATATGAAATATTTCCAGGAAAATTATAAAGCTGTGGTTTGTGCTCATAGTTGAAGTCCGTACTGTGACCTTTAGTTGTTAATTTTTTGTGTCAATTTGGTTTCTTGTGGAGAGTTGTCTCATTGGCAATCATACCATATCTTCTTTTTTGTCTAGCCTGCAACTTTTGTTGCAGAAAGCTCGACATAGGGATAGTGATGCGGCGGCGGTGTTAGCTAACTTCTTAAAAGTTTATATTTTAGAAGGTGATAGACCTGTATGCTTCATACTTTGTATATATATGCCTCATGTTAGGAAGTTTCCGTCAGTCACATGTCCAATGTCCTTGATCTCATTTTTATGGTTCAGTGACCACTTGAATGAAAAGTTAAAAAATTTTGTAATGTTGAATTCTCTCTTATTATAAATAATAGGATAACTGTATTTGGTATGTGCTTACCTTGCAAGGTCCTCATGCCTGTCAGGCAGTTTTCACTTGACCTCGACCTCATTTCATGGATCAGTGAACAAGGTTAAGTTTTGGTGGTCAAGTCCATATCTTAGATATAATAAGCAATAGGGCTGGTATATTTGGTGTATGGAAGGACTGTAAGGTGTACATGTCCAACTGGCAGATGTTATCTGACCTTGAACTCATTTTTATGGTTCAGCGGTTATAGTTAAGTTTTGTGTTTTGGTCTGTTTTGATAACTAATTTCTCATACTTTATGCAATAGGTCTACTATATTTGTTGTATGGAATGATTGTAAGGTGTACAGGTCTAGCGGGCAGAAGTCATCTGACCTTGACCTCATTTTCATGGTTCAGTGGTCAAAGTTAAGTTTTTAAGTTTTGGTCTTTTTATCTAATATTATATGCCAAAGGTCAACTTTATTTGGTGTATGGAAATATATTATGATCTATATGTCAGTCCCGCAGGTTTTATTTGACCATGACCTCAATATCACGGTTCATTGCACAATGTTCAGTTTTTGTGTTTTGGTCTATTTTTCTTAAACTATAAGTAATAGGTCAACTATATTTGTTGTAAGGAAGCATTGTTAGCTGTACATGTCTGCCTGGCATGGTTCATCTGACCTTGACCTCATTTTCATGGTTCATTGGTCTTTGTTTAGCTATCTTGATTAATGTTAAGTTTATGTGACAGTTGTAATAAAGCTTTTTACTTAGGACTATCAACATAATACCAATGATTAGTAACGAAGACAAGATATATCAGTGTGTGCACTCTTGTTTATAATAAGGAGGATGTAAGTGGTGATATTTGAGAAGGAACATCTACAATCCTTCATAAATAGATATAAGAAGATGTGATATGAGACAACTCTCCATCTAATTAACAAGTGGTAAAAGTAACCAATTATAACATTTATAAATCAAAGTTCTGTCTTCAACACAGAGTTTTGGCTCACAACGAACAGCAAACTATATAGGGCCCCAAAATCATTAGTGTGAACCATTTAAACAGGACCACAAACGATCTTTTTTAAATGAAAAAAACGTGAAACACTTATGAACCACGTCAACAAACAACAACCACTGAACATCAAGTACCTCATTAGGACAGGCGAAAAAAAACAAATGCAGTGGAATTAAATGTTTCGATACCAAGGTACCAAGCTTAACCCTTAAATGAACGATAGTGTGACATCACAACATATAAAACCTCACTATAAAATATGAATTAAAATGGGTTAACTTAATCAAAGGACATATTACCACAAACGTGAATATATACACTGAACGAATGAGTTTGATATATGCCACAATGATAATACAAAATCATTAAAATAAGGGATTATATGTTAAACAATTTCACAAGGATAACCACAACCTTTATTGTAAAGGTACACATTTGGGAGTTTACCGACTTCAGGAGCTATAAGCTACTTAGGTATAATTGAAATCTATCAATGTACATTTATACAGTAGGCAGTATGTGCTTGAATTCGAGAAACAACACCTACAATCCTTTGTGTACATTTGATATAATAAAAAAATGTAAGATTATGGTTAGAATTTCTGAATCTGCACAAACTATCGTATCGTTTATGTTTGCACCACCACAAAACGTAAATCGTTAGTTCTTTGTCTGTGTCTTTATCTTCAAGTTGTTTTTGTATTTACTTTTGTGGGACATGCGCTTCATCATATCTGCTCATTATTTTACTCACTGTAATGATCACCATCTGCTCCAAAACTCCTAACCGAAATGTAATAATCTTTTGGCATAATGTTTACTCTCTAATGTTGTAGTGCAATTTATATGCTAGTAGATTTTTGGGTCAGAACTGTATGTGGGTTTCTTTGCCGAAGCATGAACGTATTTTGCAACAGGTTTATTTGAGAGATACACATTGTTAAGGATTTTTATAGTGAAAAGGATTTTGCGGTTTATACAAATTCTTGCCAATTTTTATCCACAAACTCTAAAAATCCTTCATTACAATGATTTATACCTTCTTATAATCTTAACCATATTATATGATATTTTACACCTAATTTTCTAAAACCATATATTTCAATAAATTAAACTTTCTCATGATCTTAACCATATACTCTTTAAGCATCTCATTTTTTATCAGATTTGTTATAGCGTATACTTTACACTTGGAGATACAGTAATATTCCCATGAAAAGCCAGAAATTAACTGGCACGCAAGCTCAAAATATAATTGTAGTTATCTTTAAGGCAAATTCGTTTTGGCATTACTTGAAAAAAAATCTGTATGCACTTAATCTGGTTAAACTTGGATGTAATTTTTTCTAGTTATCTTACTCAAACCACATTTTCTTATATAAAAATGATTTATAAACATTAACAATTTAAAATGCATGCAGTAGGACATATCTTTTGATAAAAGACAACTTATAATTGCAAGTCTCTTAAAACACACAACAGCAATAAACTATATAACAATTAAATATTATACACTGAATGGGCACTTTACACGAAACATGCGTCATAGGACTTTGAACACATATACAGCAATCCTTAAATGAACCTGTATTCACTGTTAATAAAATATCTCAATTATTTTATAAATATAAGGTTAAATCTTTAGTAGTTAATATACAATTTCACGAAAGGCTGTTCTCTCAGTCGCATTGATAAAAATGAACAAAGGCATTGTCTTCAAAATAACCGATGTTGCTTCAATTTTATTCGCTGTTTCAGACTGTTTTCCTTATTTTTAAATAGCAGACAAACTTGGTCCCAGTTGAGGAGTAACTTTTAATCAATTATGCGACAGTTAAATCAAGTGTCCATAAAGCACTTAACACTTTTTCAACATGGTATTGAAAAGTCCTACATTATAGGTGTAAATCATATTTTAACTGGTGTTTTCACATCAAACTTTAAGATCAACGGGTTATAGTTTATAAAGTATCATCATTCATCGAAACATTTAAGAAATTAAAATATTTTCTTCATTCCATTGTAAAATATGTTATAAATCTAAACATCGGACAGACGCTAAAGTAGTTTTTAGTCCAACAAATGTGTTAATGCTACGTCCATTTCTATTATTACTGAATAACTGAATGCAAACCAACAGAAAAATTTATCGAAAACTTCTTCAAATCTTGTATCTTGTATGTAGTATTAACAAATATCAGTATTTCTTCAATCATTCTAAACCACCCACGGAAAAAGATATGTTTAGTGAAGATTTTTTGTGTGGTTTGCGTTGCTAAGTCTTTATGTGCTTTTATGCTGATGTTTGTGTTTGTGATTTGGTCTTTTTCTTTTTTATCCCTGATGTTGTCACTTTATTTTCGACTTCTCAGTTTGTAAGTCCCTTTTATATCGATCGCCTCTCTTAAGCTCAACTTCTTGGAGGTTTTAAATAACTGCATCTCCTGTATGTTCCCTTCAAATCGACTGATGGTTGTGACTTCTTGATTTGCGTACTTCATTTCTATTTCATAGGTTAAAGGTTTTTTTAAAATAGCCAGTTGTTATCAGCAACTAATAGCATGTCCTCTTAAGCTTCGGTCAGGAAAATGATGAATATGGCAAATATACTTATAAAGACCCATGATGATATCATGTTAGCTATATATTTTCTCCATGAAAACTGTATATTAATGTTTGGCAAATAAAGTTAAAACGCATGACTGTAGGTTTTTTCTTAATTTTTCCACATTGTTCTTAGATTTGTTCGTGTGTTGTTGTGAACAAAAGTGTATTATCAAAAGATAGTAACGACCGTGTAGATTCCATTCACTACAAAACTTTAAAAATATCTACCGGTACCTTCATGATATTTTTTGCTTTGAATAATTAAGACTTGATTCTCTCAATGCTAATATGAAGAGATCAATTCTGTCGGCTTATGACTTTCGGGATTTGATATTTCACCTTATAATAAATTGCCAACTATTATCAAAATCATGAGATAACGTCTTTTGAGTAACAAACAAGTTTCAGCTAATCAACTGTGTCAACTCTTTAATAGTTTCAGGACATACAAACAAACAAAATACTCAGAATCACGGCTGATACAAGCTGGTTCCCAGACTCCAGAACAATACCAACTGCCTATACCTCTTACCATATCATAACCATAAACAAAACATATACAGACTGTATATGGGAATCACAGACAATAAAAAAAACCTGTAGATGTATCTTACAACCACCGAAATACAAAGACTGTTTTTAGAACCACAGACTATTTACATTCAGATTACTTTTAAGAACCACAGACAATACATTCAGACTGTGAAGGAGAACCACAGACAAAACACACTAACGTACCTAACAATTAGACAATTCATTAAGAACACATGCAATACATATAGGTTTAAGTGGATTAACGACCCACCTTTTATGTAAGTTTGTTTACACATTGTTGTCAATATAATGGAATTTTATACACCTGAGAGGTTAAGCTAGCTATAAAACCAGGTTAAAGCCAACAGTTTCTACATCAGAAAATGTCTGTACCCTTTCAGTAAAAAGACAGGTGGTATACCAAATATGTCTGTGGTTTTTTTCAAACATCGTTATACATAAATGGAATTTGATGTGACAGTCATACAAGCGCTATAAAGCCAGGTTAAATCCACCATTTTTTGCATTTAAGAATGCAGGTACAAAGTCAGGAATATAACAGTTGCTGTTTTGATTCATTTGATGTATTTTATCATTTGATTTTGCCATTTGATCAGGAACTTTCCGTTTCTGCTTTTCCTAGGAGCTCTGTAATTTTGTTATTTTACTTCATACAAATGAAGCATATTCTTTTTGATGTGCATGTTCTTATTTTGTGTCATGGAAGAATACCCATATCATGTGTTATTCTAATACATGAAGAAAATCTAGAAGTAATCTTTCAACTTAACATTGTTTCACACATGCTTAAAAATTAAACACTTGAAATGTGGTATGATTATCAAGAAGATAACTATCCAATGGAGACTTTCAAAAATGGCAAAACACATTCCATATTGTATAATTTAGTTCAAAGGAGAAAACCAGCCATATCATTAGTGTAGAAAACTTGGGGTCAACACATTCAGAAAGTGAGTAGGTTAAAATCAATCCAGTTTAGTCTGGTGTAAAATCATTCTGTAATTGCCAAAAGTGCATTTGATATAAAACATGTGTAAGGCAATTTCCTATATAATTTACATTTCCCAGGGACATTACTCATGGAGAAATAGTGGATTAATTGAAATGAATTTCAAACTAACCCCAATTATTGCTAAGATAAACCTTCAATATGAATTTCGTAGCAATCCTATGAATGATGTAGATTTGAAAAAGCTTTCCATGCAATTTTTCATATGATTTATATATCCAAGGGGAATAACTCCATCAATAATAATTGTTTGGCACTGATTATGACTCCCCTATATAATGAATTCTAAACACTAACTTAACTAGGAGCTACATTCAGTTTAAAGGTAATCAAATATAAAGGCATATTAAAACTGCTTCTGAAATTTCTAGTTGTTACAGATACACATGTTAGAAAAAAGGTTAAAAAAAGATATGCATTTTTCACTTTGCTAGGAGTATCCCATGTTGGCAAAGAACCCCAAGCGTGAGAAGGAAAAATGACATAAAGTATCTAAGAACATAATATAACATGATTTATTGTACGTAGCTCTTTAATACTAATTGAAAATAACTAAAACACAAATCTAAGTGCAGTAAAAATAGTCTCCTCTGTTCTGTAGACATTCTTGTCTCTCATGCTTTCTTAACTGTGTGGTAGGCACTAAATCTTGTTTAACCTAAAAAAAAATAACAATATGGTTCAGTTGACCAAATGATTATTCCAAAACAATACAAAATTTAAAAGCTTCAAACAGTTGTTATTTACTTTATATCTAAGGACAAATAGGATGTTTCACCATTGCAATGGCAGAATCCCAAGATAGTATAAAAATGTAAAACTTATAATGCAGAAATTCAATTCACGTGTGAGACCAATCATTTAAATGAAAAGTTCAAATCATTTTTTTCTTGGGTAATTACTTTCCTTTGATTTACAACTGTGATGATTAAAAGAAAATGTGTTGTGATAGACAAACATAGTGTGGTGATAGATAAACATAGAGTGGTGAGAGACAATAGTGTGGTGATAGACAAACATAGTGTGGTGATAGATATACAGACTGTGAGGACAGATTTATACAGTGTGGTTATTGATTATGTGTGGCAGTAGATATATTATATGTGGTCATAATTATATATTATGTGTGGCAGTAGATACATAATATGTGGGGCTATATACATTATGTGTGTGCCAGCAGATGTATTATGTCGACAATGTACAATAACACCGAAACAATATATTTATTAGGTTTACTCATCATGAATGTTAGAATCATTGACAGACAGTTAGTATACAATATTTGCTGCTTTTATTGAAAAGACACCTAACATGATATTTACATATAATATTGCATAATATGTTGAAGCAGTTATTCTTTAAAAACATTTCTTTTAAATTATTTCATTTCAACCAGGATTGTTTCATGCTAATCCACTTTCAAATTGGTATAAATAGGGCTTTGAGAGATATACCCAGTGGTGTGATAGACATAATATATAAATTGAGGTGAAAATCTAAAGAGTAAGGTGATAGATATTTTGAGTGAGGTGAAACATATAAAATGAGGTGATTGATTTACAAGGTGAGGTGATTGGTAATTTTAGTAAGGTGATAGGGTATATTGTGTGGAGATGTACATAGAGAATTTTGGGGTAGATATAGGGTTAATTGGGATAGATATAGAGAGTGTATGGTCATTGATAATTCATGTGAGGTGAAAGTATGTACAGTAAGGTGATATGTGTTTATAATGTGGACATAAATAAAGGTACTGTGTTGATAGATATGGATAGCATGGGCATAGATATAGAATGTGTGTGGTGATTGATATATGAAGTGAGGTGATTGATAAAAAAAAGTATGGTGATATGTGTTTATGATGTGGTCATAACATGGAGACTGTGGGGAGAGATGTTGAGAGTATGGGGATAGATAAAGAGAGTGTGTGGTGATTGATATATGAAGTGAGGTGATTGATAAATAAAGTAAGGTGATATGTGTTTATTATGTGCAGATATACATAGAGAAGTTTGAGGTAGATATCGAGAGTATGGGGATATATATAGAGAGGGTGTGGTGATTGATATATAAAGTATGGTGATTGAATAAAGTAAGGTGATAGGTGTTTAATATGTGAAGATATACATAGAGACTTTTGGGGTAGATATAGAGAGTGTGTGGTCATTGATAATTTATGGTAGGTGAAAGTATGTAAAGTAAGGTGATAGGTCTTTATAATGTGGTCATAAACATAAGAAATGTTTGGATAGAAATGGAGAGTATAAGGATAGATATAGATATTGTGTGGTGATTGATATATAAAGTGAGGTGATGGATAAATAAGGTAAGGTGATAGGTGTTTATAAAGTGGTCATACACATAGAGACTGTGGGGAAAAGATATCTAGAGTATGGGCATAGATAAAGAGTGTGTGGTGAGTGACATAGAGAATGTGGTGATAGACACAGAGATGATGGGGATAATTATAGAGAGTGTGGTGATTGAGATATAAAGTGAGGTGATTGATAAATTAAGTAAGGTGATAGGTGTTTATTTTGAGAAAATATACAAACAGACTTTTGGGGCAGATATAGAGAGTGTGTGTGTGGTGATTGATTTATAAAATGAGGTGATTGATAAATAAAGTAAGGTGATAGGTTTTGATTAAGTGGAGATATACAAAAAGACATTCGGGGTGGATATAGAGAATATGGGGATAATTATAAAGAGTGTGGTGATTGATATATAAAGTGAGGTGATTGATATATAAAGTGAGGTGATTGATAAATAAGGTGAGGTGATAGGTGGTTAATATGTGGAGATATACAGACAGACTTAAGGGGTAGATATAGAGATTATGGGGGTAGATTACAAAGTGTGGTGATTGATATATAAAGTGAGGTGATTGATAAATAAAGTGAGGTGTTAGGTGTTTATTTTGTGGAAATATACAGACTTTTGGGGCAGATATAGAGAGTGTGTGTGGTGATTGATTTATAAAGTAAGGTGATTGATTTATAAAATGAGGTGATTGATAAATAAAGTAAGGTGATAGGTGTTTATTAAGTGGAGATATACAGAAAGACATTTGGGGTGTATATAGAGAGTATGAGGATAGATATAGAGAGTGTAATGATTGATATATAAAGTGAGGTGATTGATAAATAAAGTAAGGGGGTAGCTTCTGTATAAAGTGGTCATACACATAGAGACTGTGGGGAAAAGATATCTAGAGTATGGGCATAGATAAAGAGTGTGTGGTGAGTGACATAGAGAATGTGGTGATAGACACAGAGATGATGGGGATAATTATAGAGAGTGTGGTGATTGAGATATAAAGTGAGGTGATTGATAAATTAAGTAAGGTGATAGGTGTTTATTTTGAGAAAATATACAAACAGACTTTTAGGGCAGATATAGAGAGTGTTTGTGTGGTGATTGATTTATAAAATGAGGTGATTGATAAATAAAGTAAGGTGATAGGTTTTGATTAAGTGGAGATATACAAAAAGACATTCGGGGTGGATATAGAGAGTATGGGGATAATTATAAAGAGTGTGGTGATTGATATATAAAGTGAGGTGATTGATATATAAAGTGAGGTGATTGATATATAAAGTGAGGTGATTGATAAATAAGGTGAGGTGATAGGTGGTTAATATGTGGAGATATACAGACAGACTTAAGGGGTAGATATAGAGATTATGGGGATAGATTACAGAGTGTGGTGATTGATATATAAAGTGAGGTGATTGATAAATAAAGTGAGGTGATAGGTGTTTATTTTGTGGAAATATACAGACTTTTGGGGCAGATATAGAGAGTGTGTGTGGTGATTGATTTATAAAGTGAGGTGATTGATTTATAAAATGAGGTGATTGATAAATAAAGTAAGGTGATAGGTGTTTATTAAGTGGAGATATACAGAAAGACATTTGGGGTGTATATAGAGAGTATGAAGATAGATATAGAGAGTGTAATGATTGATATATAAAGTGAGGTGATTGATAAATAAAGTAAGGGGGTAGCTTCTGTATAATGCGGAGATATACATGGAAACTGTTATGATATACATAATGACTGTTGGCATAGTTATGAAGATTGTAGTGGTAGATAATCATAGTATGGGGATAGCTATTGAGACTGTTGAGATAGATATGGAGAGTGTGGTGATGAATACAGCGACTGCAGCAATGGAGTAAATTATCAACCACCACACTATTTATCTGTTATTGAGTATCATTTTTTATAAAAAAATACTTTACCATCATCACTATTGCTGAGTGCTGCTTGGTTGTAAATCATTTAACTATTTTTGTTATTTCATTTATCTTTTCTTCAATTTTCACCAATGACCTGTAAATCCCTGGAAAATCTTGTTTGGTATTTCTGTCAGAAGAACACAAATATAAATAATCAATTTTATAATTGCTACATGATAAGTGTACAATCTTATACAAACATATCTCAGTGGACATTGCATATCTGCATATAATCTTCCACTGTAAATTATACAATGACCAGTTCATTTCTCTCACTTATAGAAGATACAACAATAGCATATCTTCTAGTGAAAAACAGAAAAAGAATGATGATAGATGTAATCGTTGTGTTACTATAAATATGATAAGATGGTGATAAATAGATATAGATTGGTGATAAGTGTGGACTTAGTTATAGTTGGGTTATGTGTATATACATAAGGTGAAGGATACACAGAACAGTAGTATGATATATACAGTGTGATGATATATAAACAAAAGGATGATATATATATATACATACTGTGTGGTGACATATATCAATGGTGTTGTGATTGATTTAAACAGTGTAGTGAGTTAATAGATACATATGTGCAGGGGATACATATATAAAAAAATATATATAAAATGTGATGAAAAAAAATCAACAGTGAGGTCAATAAGATATTTTCAGGGAGGTCATACATATATAAAATGAGGAGATAGATATATAAATTAAGGTGAGAGATATAAAAATTGTGGTGACAGATACACAGTGTGGTGATATATGTATAAAGTTAGGTGATAGAGATATAAAATGTAGTAATATATGTACAGTGTGGTGATAGATATATTAAATAAGGTGATAGATATATGAAATGAGGTCTATCTTACATAAAATGAGGAGATAGATATACAAATTGAGGTGATAGATATATAGAGTGAGGTGATAGATACATAAAGTGCAGTGATACATGTTTAAAGTGAGGTGATACATGTTTAAAGTGAGGTGATAGATGAATAAAGTGATGTGATTGATATGTATGTACATATATATAGTGAGGTCATAGCTTATAGTGAAGTGATAAATATATAAAGGGAGATGATAAATGTAAGAAGTGAGGTAATAGATATATAGTAAGATTAGAGAAATAAATAGTTTGGTGATAGATAAATAGTGAGGTAATAGATATAAATAGTTTGGTTATAGATAAGTGTCTGGTGGAAAGAACATTAACAATGATGTCATCAAGATATTTTCAGAGAGGTGACAGATTCATATGAGGAGGGACTACATATATAAAGTGAGAAAGACAAAAAATATTGACAGTCAGGCCAATAAGATATTAGCAATGAGGTGATACATCAATAAAATGAGGACATTGATATATAAAGTGAGGTAATATATATATATAAAGGTTGGTTTTAAATTATAGTTGTGTCTTAGATTTAAAAAGTGAGGTGATACATATGTATAGTGAAGTAAAATATACATAAAGTAAGGTGATCAATGCATAAATTGAAGAGATAAACAAAGCATGGTACCAGATGTTCGGTGTGGTGACAGATATATTAAGTGTGGTGATAGATACATAAAGTGTTGTGACCTATCATCAGTTAGGTGATAGATGCATATAGTGAGGTGAAAGATATATGAGGTGTGGTGACATATGACCAGATAGGTGATAGATGTATAGTGAGGTGAAAGATATATAAAGTGTGTTGATAGATATATAAAGTGTGATGATAGATATATAAAGTAAGGGGGTAGCTTCTGTATAATGCGGAGATATACATGGAAACTGTTATGATATACATAGTGTTGTGACATATGATCAGATACGTGTTAGATATATAAAGTGTGGTGATAGATACATAAAGTGTGGTGATAGAAACATAAAGTGTGGTGACATATGACCAGTTAGGTAATAGATGTATATAATGAGTTGATAGATATATAAAGTGTGGTGATAGATATATAAAGTGTGGTAATAGATGTATAAAGTGTGGTAATAGATACACAAAGTGTGGTGACATATGATAAATTAGGTGACAGAAGTATAAAGTGTGGTAATAGATATATAAAGGGTAGTAACATATGATTAGTTAGGTGATAGAAGTATAAAGTGAGCTGATAGATATATAAAGTGTGGTGTTAGATATATAAAGTGTTGTAACATATGATGAGTTAGGTGATAGATGTATATAGTGAAGTGATAGATATATTAAGTGTGCTGATAGATGTATAAAGTGTGGTAATAGATATATAAAGTGTGGTTTTAGATATATAAAGTGTTGTAAAATATGATGAGTTAGGTGATAGATGTATATAGTGAGGTGACAGATATATAAAGTGTGCTGATAGATGTATAAAGTGTGGTGACATATTATTAGTAGGGTGATAGAAGTATAAAGTGTAGTTATAGATACATAAAGTGTGGTGACACATGATCAGTTAGGTGAAAGATGTATAAAGTGTGGTGATAGATATATAAAGTGTGGTGATATGTGATCAGTTAAATGAAAGATGTATAAAGTGTGGTGATAGATATATAAAGTGTGGTTATAGATACATAAAGTGTGGTGTCACATGATCAGTTAGGTGATATATGTATAGTGAGGTGATAGATACATAAATTGTGGTGATATATGATCAGTTAAATGAAAGATGTATAAAGTGTGGTGATATATGATCAGTTAAATGAAAGATGTATAAAGTGTGGTGATAGATATATAAAGTCTGGTGATAGATGTATAAAGTCTGGTGATAGATATATAAAGTCTGGTGATAGATATATAAAGTGTGGTGATAGATGTATATAGTGTTGTACCATATGATCAGATAAGTGATAAATATATAAAGTGTGATATAGATACATAAAGTGTGGTGCACATGATTAGTTAGGTGATAGATGTATATAGTGAGGGGATAGATATATAAAGTGTGGTGATAGATACATAAAGTGTGCTGATAGATATATAAAGTGTGGTGATAGATATATAACGTGTAGTGACATATGATTAGTTAGGTGATAGATGTATATAGTGAGGAGATAGATATATAAAGTGTGGTGACATATGATTAGTTAGGTGATAGATGTATATAGTGAGGAGATAGATATATAAAGTGTGGTGACATATGATTAGTTAGGTGATAGATGTATATAGTGAGGAGATAAATATATAAAGTGTGATATAGATATATAAAGTGTGGTGATAGATATATAACGTGTAGTGACATATGATTAGTTAGGTGATAGATGTTTATAGTGAGGTGATAGATATATAAAGTGTGGTGATAGATATATAAAGTGTGCTGATAGATACATAAAGTGTGGTGATAGATACATAAAGTGTGGTGCACATGATTAGTTAGGTGATAGATGTATATAGTGAGGGGATAGATATATAAAGTGTGGTGATAGATACATAAAGTGTGCTGATAGATATATAAAGTGTGGTGATAGATACATAAAGTTTTGTGACATATGAATAGTAGGGTAATAGATGTATATAGTAAGGTGATAGATATATAAAGTGTGGTGATAGATACATAAAGTGTGGTGATAAATACATAAAGTGTGGTGACATATGATCAGTTAGATGATAAATGTATATATTGAGGTGATAGATATATAAAGTGAGGTGATGGATACATAAAGTGTTGTGACATATGAATAGTAGGGTAATAGATGTATATAGTTAGGTGATAGATATATAAAGTGTGGTGATAGATACATAAAGTGTGGTGACATATGATCAGTTAGATGATAAATGTATATATTGAGGTGATAGATATATAAAGTGTGGTGATAGATATATAAAGTGTGCTGATAGTTATATAAAGTGTGGTGATAAGTACATAAAGTGTTGTAACATATGATCAGATAGGTGATAGATATATAAAGTGTGGTAATAGATACATAAAGTGTGGTGACATATGATCAGATAGGTGATAGATATATAAAGTGAGGTAATAGATACATAAAGTTTGGTGACATATGATGAGTTAGGTGAGAGATATATAAAGTGTGGTGATAGATAAATTAAGTGTGGTGATAGATATATAAAGTGTGGTAGTAGATACATAAAGTGTAGTGACATATGATTAGTAAGGTGATAGAAGTATATAGTGAGGTGATAGATATACAAAGTGTGGTGATAGGTACATAAAGTGTTGTGAATTATGATTATTTGGGTGATAGATGTATAAAGTGTGGTTATAGATACATAAAGTGTGGTGACACATGATCAGTTAGGTGATAGATGTATAGTGAGGTGATAGATACATAAAGTGTGGTGATATATGATCAGTTAAATGAAAGATGTATAAAGTTAGGTGATAGATATATAAAGATAGGTGATAGATATATAAATTGTGGTTATAGATATATAAAGTGTGGTGATAGATTTATAAAAGGTGATGATAGATGTATATAGTGTGGTGATAGATACATAACATGAAGTGATAGATACATAAATTGTGGTGACATATGATCAGTTAGGTGATAGATGTATATAGCTATAGTGAGGTGATAGATATATAAAGTGTGATGATAGATATATAAGGTGTGGTGATAGATCTGTAAAGTGTGGTGATAGATATATAAAGTGTTTTGATAGAAATACAAAGTGTGTTGACAGATATACAGTGTGATGACAGATTTTAAAGTGATAAATACATAAAGTTATTGGATAGATATATAAAATGAGGTGAGATATATATACATATATATATATAGAGAGAGAGAGTTAGGACATTAATATATATAGCTATAGTGAAGTGCTAAATATATAAAGTGAGTAATAAATGTATCAAGCAAGGTGATAAATGTATCAAGTAAGGTTATAAATGTATCAAGTAAGGTTACAGATATATAAAGAAATGTGTTAGATGTATTATTTGTTGAGTTACATATATAGTCACGTCAAAGATATATCAATAGAGGTTTATATATAAACAGTGAGATTATAAATATATTGTGTGAGGTGATTGATACATAAGGCAAGATGATGGGTATTTAAAGTAGGTAATAGGTGTATATAATGTGGTGGTATATATAGATACTGTAGATACTGTGGGGATATATATAGAGAGTATGGTGATTGTTATAGAGTGTGGTGATTGATATATAATGTGAGGTTAAAGGTATCTTAAGTAAGTTGATAGGTGAGGCAATAAGGAGATATACATAGAGACTTTTGGGATAGATATAGAGAGTATAGGTATAGATAAGTATATATATAGAGAGTGTGATGATTGATACATTAATTGAGGTGATAGGTATTTAAACTTAGGTGATAGGTGTATATTATGTGGTGATATACAAAGAGACTGTTGGGATAGCTATAGAGAGTATAGGTATAGATATAGGGAGTGGTGGTTGATATGTGAGGTGATAGGTATATATAATGTAGTGATACACATAGAGACTGTAGGGGTAGATAAAGACAGTATGATGATAATTATAGAGTGTGGTTATTGATATATACCATGAGCTGATAGTAAGGTGATAGGTGTTTATAATGTGGTAATATACAAATACATTCATCATAGATACCAGGACTAAATTTTGTATATATGCCAGACACATGTTTCATCTACAAAAGACTCATCAGTGAAGCTCGAATCCAAAAAAGTTTAAAAGGCCGAATAAAGTAACAGACTGAAGCGATAGATATTGAGAGTATGGTGTTAGATATAGAGACTGAAGCAATAGATATGCAGTGTGTGGTATGATAAAAATGAAATTTCATGTGTTAAAATAATCACTATATAAATTTGTTACTAAAGGATATATACATGTATTCAATAAGGATGTTTGACCAACATTTATTATACCATATTCCTATTTTTATTTACATAATACATGTGCATGATTACAAGAATGTAGAAAAGTCATTGATATAAATATTGTGTGATATGCTGTAGCAGTTTTCCTAATAATTATTTTCTAACAAACCCTTCACCATCACTATAAACATAATTGCTGAGTGCTTCTTTGTTATAAATCATTAAATTATACTTGTTATTTTATTTGAAATTAAATATACCTTTTTCTTTTCTTCCATTTTCACCCATTACATCTTTGTCCTTTTAAAATCGTGTTTTGTATCTCTGTAAGAAAAATCAAAATATAAATAATAATTCCTACATGAAGTCATTATAGGTTTACAAGCTTATACAAACATATATCAATGGAAAAGCAGAATTTGTTGGAATTTCTCTACCGTTTTAAAATTTAAAATATTAAGAAGCTATATAACCTAAGTTAAATTTTAGTATTGTACAAGTTTTACAACTTAGTTATACGGTATTAACTGTTTTATTGTATAAATTTCAAAATTGTTATAATCTAATCAAAGAAGATTGATGTGATTCATTTTACATCATGATCATACTGATGAAGGTTAACCAAAATATTTATAAATAATTACTTCATTACTGTTTTGTTTACTTTTAAGGGTTTAATTATATATAACAAGATGAGGTGGTGAAAGATATATAGTGTGGTAATTTATAAATATAAATATGATAAAGTGGTGATACATAGATATAGAGTGGTGATAAGTGAGGACATATATATATATAGCAAATTTACAGATATAACATTGTGGGGTTGATGTTTAGACGAGTTATATATATATATATATATTGTAATTTTTGAATATAGTGCGGTGAAGAATATACAGAATAGCGATTATATATAACTTATGATATATAAGCAAAGTGGAGGTATACATATATACTGTGTGGTGACAAATATAAACAGTGTGGTGATTGGTTTAACCAGTGTAGTGGTAGACATATTAACAAAGTGGTGATGGATATATACAGAGGGGTGATAAGTATCATATATATACAGTGTGGTTGTTGATATATATAGTGTGGGGATATCCAATATAATTAGGATAGTTGGTAGCTAATAAAAAAAAACCTGAATCAATCCATTTCTTTCCTCTAGATACACCAACTGTATTTGAAGCAGTTTTTTCATGACATAGCTTCTTCTTCTTCCAAATATGATGAATATTCTGGCAAGTTGTGCATGATTAAAATGAATAATCAAAATGAGAAGCAGTTTTCTTCTTGATTTGTACCTTTGTATTACTTCCTTTCCAACAGAATTTATCAAGGTCCACTGTAGAATAGCAATCTGGAAAAATTCATATAAAAAATAACATTACAAATTCAGTAAATCAAAAGACATTCTACCATATCAACAAACTGTTATATAAAGCCCATTCTTACTTGTTAAAGCTGTTTTTTTTTAACTTTTTAACATATGGATATATGAATCTTTAATATATAAAAAAAAATATGTAATAGATCTATATAGTAAAAATAGATATACAGTATGTGGTGATAGATATACAGTATGTGGTGATAGAAATACATATAGTAATGATAGCTATTGAGAGTGTGGTGATGGATAAAGAAAGTGTGGTGATAGAAACGTAACATGTGGTGATAGATTTGAACAATGTAGATGTATTCAGTTTGGTGATAGAATAAAAAGTGTAATGATAGATAAATAGTGTGGTGATAGATAAATTTAGTACAGAGATGATATATAGTAAGGTGATATAGATTTCTATTGAGGTGATTTAAAATTTATCAATATGGTGATATATATTTAGAGAGTTGATAGTCTATATATACAGTGAGGTCATAGATATAAACATACAGTTGTAATAAATAAAAATGTAAACATCTTCTATGGTAAATATGTATAACATTGTATAAAGTCGTGATTTTATACAGAATGGTGATAAATATAAAAAAAGGTATTGATAGAAGTATAAAGAAGTAATAGATCATTAGTGTGGCGATATATATATATATATTCATGTACTGTACTACGCCGCTAGATTAAAACTGACGTGGAAAGGTAACACACGGCCACCGAAAGCTTTATTTTTGTGAAGCCCAGGTGGTCATGTGGTCTAGCGGGACGGCTGCAGTGCAGGCCATTTGGTGTCACGATATCTCAGTAGCATGGGTTCGAATCCCGGCAAGGGAAGAACAAAAAATTTGCGAAAGCAAATTTACAGATCTAACATTGTTGGGTTGATGTTTAGCAGGTTGTATATATATATATATATATAAAGAGAGGTGATAGATATATTCAATATGTTGATATAAATACAAAAAGAGATGATAGGTAAAAGTGTGATGTGATAGATAAATAAGATGAGGTGGTAGATATATGAGGTGTGGTGACATAAGACCAGTTAGGTGATAAATGTATATAGTGAGGTGAAAGATATAAAAAGTGTGGTGATAGAAATATAAAGTGTGATGATAGATATATCAAGTGTTGTGACATATGATCAGATAGGTGTTAGATAAATAAAGTGTGGTGATGGATACATAAAGTGTGGTGATAGATACATAAAGTGTGGTGATAGAAACATAATGTGTTGTGACATATGATCAGTTATGTAATAGATGTATATAGTGTGGTGATAGATACATAAAGTGTGGTGATAGATACATAAAGTTTTGTGACATATGATGAGTTGGGTGATAGATATTTAAAGTGTGGTGATAGATACATAAAGTGTGGTGACATATGATCAGTTAGGTGATAGATGTATATAGTGAGGTGATAGATATATAAAGTGTGGTGATAGATATATAAAGTGTTGTAACATATGATTAGTAGGGTGATAGATGTATAAAGTGTGGTTATAGATACATAAAGTGTGGTGACACATGATCAGTTAGATGATAGATGTATAGTGTAGTGATAGATACATAAAGTGTGGTGATATATGATCAGTTAAGTGAAAGATGTATAAAGTTAGGTGATAGATATTATATAAAGTGTGGTGATAGATGTATATAGTGTTGTGATAGATGTATATAGTGTGGTGATAATGTGGTGATAGATGTATATAGTGTGGTGATAGATATAACATGTGGTGATAGATACATAAAGTGTGGTGATATAGATTTCTATTGAGGTGATTTATATTTATTAATATGGTGATATATAATTAGAGAGTTGATAGTCTACATTGTATATATACAGTGAGGTCATAGATATATACATAGAGTGGTAATAAATAAAAATATAAACATCTTTTATGGTAAATATGTATAACATTGTATAAAGTCATGATTTTATACAGAATGGTGATAAATATAAAAAATGTATTGATAGAAGTATAGAGAAGTAATTAATAGATTATTAGTGTGGCGATATATATATATATAAAGAGAGGTGATAGATATATTCAATATGTTAATATAAATATAAAGAGAGATGACAGGTAAAACAGTGATGCGATAGATAAATAAGGTGAGGTGTTAGATATAAAGTGTGGTGACAGCTTTATAAAGAGTGGTGATGTATATATATATAGTGTGGTGAAAGAGAAAAATGTGAGGTGATTCACTGATTGGTGTATAATGTTAGGTGATGGATATATGAAGTGTGGGGATAGAAATGTGAAGCTACCTAAAAGAAATCTAGTGAGGCGATAAATATAAACAGTGAGGCCATAGACATATAAAGGGAGGCAGTTAATGACTATAGAATGGTGTAAAAGGTATTCAGAGAGATACAAATATAAACATCTTTTGGTGATAATATATACAGTATTGTACAAATTGGTATTTATACAGAACAGTGATAGTTATATATAATGCTTTTAGTTATATACAGTGTGTTGATTGAATTATAAAGCAGTAATAAATTTAAAAAGTGGTAATACATGTATATATATTCAGTGTGGTGATATTAATATAAAGTGGTGATGGATAAATATGTTGATGATACAAAAGTGTAGTGATAGATTAAGTGAGGTGATAGATGTATAGTAAAGACATAGATATATAGTTAGTGGATATCTATATCTGAAGTGGTATATATATAAAGTATGGCGATAGAGAGATAAAGTGATAAAGTGACAGATATTGTAGATGGTGATAGATATATATTGTGATAAATAATGGAAAATATATATAGAAAGATCTGAATTAAACACCTTTGGTGTTAGATATATATACAGTATTGTACAAAGTGGTGATAAATACATAATGGTGATAAATATATACAGTGGTTTTAGATATATACAGTGTGTTAATAGATTTATAGAGTGGTGATAAACATATAGTGTGGTGATAGATATATACGGGAGTGTTGTACAAAGTGGCGATTGATACAGAATGGTGATAAATAGATAGGGTGGTGATAGATATATACAGTGTTGTATAAAGTGGTGATTAATGCAGAATGGTGATAAATATATACAATGGATTGATAGATTTATAGAGTGGTGATAAATATATAGTGTGGTGATAGATATATTTAGTGTGGAGATTTTAATATATTGGTGATATATAAAGTAGTAATAAATAAAGTGAGATGATAGATATATAGATTGGTGAGAGATACAAAAACAGTAGGATGATAGATATATACAGTGGTGATATATGTTTGCAATGGTGATAGGTATATACAATGGTAATATATATCATGTATGTTTACCTTGGTGATAAAAAATAAATATTTTTTTATTATAAATATTGTTTTTATTATAAATATTTTTTAACTCGACATATCGCATTCCCGACCTGTTGATTATTTTCATTTAATCTAGGTGTGGTTAGTTTGATCTTACATTGTAGTTGTTCATTGGTCAATATTTGATTATGACGTAAAATTTTCATGCTTTCATCTGAAATTCCCATTGTGACGACATAAAAAGACAGAGAAATATATTTCACCTCCAAATCTTGTGCAATACTATATTCATCCACTCTTGACTGTGTCAAAAACAATTGATTTTAATACGGCCTAAAGGAATGTGTACTTTTTTATCGTCAAGGATAAAAAATTACTGTTATAAATGTCATAATAAAAATATTGTCCATTGTCTATATTGTCTATTGTCATTTGGCAATTTTTTTTAACGGTTATTAGTGAAGACAGGGGTACCAAGATTCCCAGGGGATTACAATTATCACCCTCATACATGTTCATGACCGGGGGTAGGAGGGGTCATGATCCCAAAATCCTGGGCTTAAAAACATGAAATCCCGAGATCCCTTATTTAAATAAATTTAAATCCCTACATCCAGAAATTCAAAAATAGAATTCCTGGATACCTAAATAGTCAATCCCAAAATCCTGAAGCTAAAAACACCCAATCCTGGTGTCCAGATAAAGGTCCTATCCCCCTCATACATGCACGATCCATAACAATCTTTTTAGACTTTCTGGACTCCCCAAGAAATCATTTCGGCCACCTCCTATGAACACTGAACTGACACATACACATGAAAAGTATTAATTGTCCGGCTCTTTTGAACCAGATCACATTTTGTAGTTGGAAAAGGAAAAAAGGGGGGGGGGGGGGGGGGGGGGGGGGGGGGGGGGGGGTGAAGCCTCCTTTCCTTTAAAATGTTATTTTGCATTTAAAGATGATGTTTGTTTTCATTGTTACAATGCATTATTTTTCATACCTTTCACATGTTTTTTTTTACGTTTTAGAAGTTATGTGTGCTCTTAAGGACGAGAAAGAGAGCCACCTCAGCAACTGAGCAAGTGTATTTTCTTTCGCAGATAAAATGTAAATAGATGCGTACAAATCTATCTCCAAATAGAAGATTTTTCAAAAATGAAAGTAGGAAATTCAGTGGGCGTTTCTTGCGCATGCGCACAGACCACGGTGATAGTTACGGTGACTGTATCAGGAACCTTGCATATTATATACCTCATATATCATATATTTTACTTCATATATCATGATTTAAGTTCAGAAACATTAATAAATGTGGCAAAAAATTGTGTTAATTTGTCAAACATTTTCAAAAATTTACTGAAGTAAATATAAGAAGATGTTGTATGAGTGCCAATGAGACAAATCTCCATCCACAGTTTATATTGAAAAGCTCTGTATACATAAATATAAACATGTAAAGGCCAAGCAATGGCACTATAGCATACTATCTTTGAAGTGCTACATAATAAAATTAGCTGGAATTCAAAATGTTGGAAAAACTTTGTCTTGAGGCAAGCAGGGAGCTATAGTATGATCACAAGATGGTTTGGGGAATCATAGCTTAACTTAATGCTACTAGGTAATATACCCCGTCTTAGAAGGAGGGGAATAATGTTTTACTCTTGTTGGCTGGGCCTCTTTCCATTCGTCACTTGAAATATTCATTGTTTTTCTCAGGAGCTACAAATGTGAGAATGCTGTTCCTATTGATGATTTTCACGTTCATCACTAATCTACTACCTATTTACTAAATAGTTTTAATTTCTTACACCTAATGACCATATATGAACTTTTGTATTAAGCTTCATGTTAGCATGCTTTACTATGTAAAGTGCTTTTACATTTATTGGTCAATTTTTGGTTTTGATCATTAAAATAGCCTCACAGTTCACTTGTCTCTGTATGAGTTGTCTATCTCTTTCAGTTATCTGTTTCAGTAGGACAATATGTTTATGAAGACATTTATTTATACATGTATGTACACTTTGAGGTATGATTAATTAATTGTTGGTTGCCTAACATCCATAGTCCAAAATTTCATGCATGTTCATGACCAGAACAAAGAAGGTTCAGGGAATTTTGACTGTCAATGGAAAATGAGGGATAGAGCAGGCCATCAGCAGACTCCTTGTTGCAAGGGTTTTCAATGATGGAGAGCTAGAGCTTAATATGAACCAAGAGTTTCTGCCAGTAGGATCAAAATGACCAAATTGCCTATATTTCTGTTCCTCTTGCCTTGGGTGGGGGGTGAAAGAGGGTTGATGATTTGGCCATTAATGTGTAGGTCTCATGATATCGATGTCTGTTGGATAACGGGCAAACAGTTAATATATTGGTCTTGCAACGAATAAACTCCTACATCGCAAAACAAAGTAAACCACTAAAACTTCATAACAATTACAATAAACAATAAAATTAAGATGGAAACATTGCATAGGGACAAAGTGTGTACAATTTGGAGTTTAGTATGGTGTTCATTATCACTGAACTAATATATATATATTTGTTTAGGGGCCAACTGAAGGATGCCTCTGAGTGCATGAATTTCTGGCTGTATTGAAGACCTTTTGGTGACCTTCTGCTGTTGTCTCTGACACATTCCCCATTTCCATTCTCAATTTTATTTAGCTCAGACGTGTCGAATATCATCCATAAAGAAAAAGTTATGTGTAACTTATTCATGCTTTCCTACATTTGGCCATCACATAGAGCTAAAGACTATTTATAATTTATGCTCAAGAGTAAACTTTGCAGAGGTTATGAGAGTGTTGGCTGCTTAACATCCAGTTGCAAATATATGCATATTTAGGACAAAATATTAAATGCCATTGGTTTGACCAAGCTAGGGATCAAAACCCAAGACCATAGTAATCTAGGTGAGCTGAGTACAAAAGTGGTACACAGAGATTTGCAATCCAAGGATAAAACCAGGTACAATCATATTTATTCTCCAGCTTATGCTGTTGGCATGACCTAGACGCTCATCACTGAGTGTCCTGCAGCTGATGAGTTTCATTGAGCAAGACTCAAGCTATTGCATTTCTTTTGCCAGAATTGGCTATGAAAATGTAAATTTCACTAATTTCACAACTGGGTTTTTTGGGGGTGATCTTCTGTTTAAATTCTCAATTCTTTGTATGCCCTTTGAGGCTTGATTCATTTTAAAAATTTTGCTTCACACTTTCTCCTCTTTGGAAAGGTGACGATCTGGATCTACTTTGCAAACATTTAAGCTGCATGTAGAGCAGGATCTGCTTATCCTTCTGCAGCATCTGAGATCACCTTCAGTTTTTGGTGAGGTTTACGTTGTCATGTCTTTAGTTTTCTATGTTATGGAATGTGTACTATTGTTTGTTGGTATTTTTCTTTTTTAGCCATGATATCAAGTTTTTTTTTACATGTTTAAAGTCCTATTGGTACTTTTCCTTCTTTTGTAATCATGAAAAAATTATCTTGATTTTCCATCCCCTTTGTTCTATATTTCAGTAACTGAGTTCATGCTGATTGGTTTGTGGAGTTCATCAATACAAGTTGGAAAGTTAAGCCCTTAAAGAGGATGCAGTTTGGTGCAATTTTATCCAGTTGTTTTTTTATCTTATTTTTTAAATATTTATGACGACACTGAATACATGCTGAGAGTATCTAATATAAATTGAACAGTCAGCTAACACAAGTTACTGATTAAGATTACAGTTTATAGAATGTTTTTATACCCTTCTCAAAGGAGGAAAGTTTACTGTCTGACCTATTAAATTCTGTCTTACTTTTGGCTGGAACTACAAATCAGGCCCTTTTGAAATTTGTTATCAGACTTCATGTGAATATGCTTTACTGTGAGATGTGGATTAAGATTTATCATCATCAACTTTTTGTTTATCAAATACTTATTGGTCATGTATAAAATTTTATCTAAGTAGCTGCAAATGAGAGTTTCCTGAAATTTGATTTCAGGCATTCGTGCCAACATGCTTTACTGACCAAGCGTTTTCAAATTTTCACTCTTTAACTTCCTGTTAAATGATATATATATATATACTAGGGAACTATAAATAAAAGCTTCCTGAAATTTGTTATTAGACTTCGAGTGATGTACCTACCTTACTCAAGCAAATTTTCAAATAACCTATTGCATCTTTGTCATATAAATATTTAAACTCTGTACCCAGGTTTTGTTATTACTCTATCAAACCTCTTTTTGAGATAATCTGCTTTAACAAGGGTTGAGATTATAATTTAAGCACCTGAATTTCATAACAAAACAATATGCTTTAGGAATGTAATAATTTATTACTTTTCAATAAATACATAGTATGTAAGTAAAATAAGGACGGCATGTAAAAATTAAATCAATTATATCACAAATATCACAGAAAAATGTATACATGTCCAACTGCTTTTTCATAAACTTAATTGGTTAACACAATTGACAAAGATAACCTCCAATTCTCTTAAGATATATTGAGATGTTTCTGAATCTTGCTTGTCAAGATTGATCAACTGCAAAATAAATTCTTTTTCAATGAAGATAAACCTCCAGTTAGTTTTTAAATATTTCATTGATTTCTTAAAAGCAGTCATAACAAAGTCATTGATTTTTTTAAGATAGTCTTTTCTCTCCCTAAAATCCATTATAATGTCACTGCTAATGTTCCACTTGAACTAATGCTGGGAATGTCCTCATTCTTAACCTCTCCACTTCAGCACGTAGAACAGCTACTTCCTGTGCCTGAGCCTTGGCTAGGTCCACTAGTTTCCTTCTTTGTACTATCTCCATGTATCTCTTGTCCTTACCTGCATCAGATCTTCTGTCGGCTACAAACATACAAAGTATAAAATAGGAAAAATTATATTGACGACAAATTTGATCTTATTCTGTTCAAAATGTATCAAAAAACATTTTTATGAAATTTATATCTCTTTTAATAAGACTTATTTTATACCCATAGTACTTTTTAACAAATTTTCATTTTTCTGTTACTAAGAATTTCTCCTCCTTAGCAACCATTAACTTTTACTATGATGTTACATTATGAAAGATTTTTTGCATGCTTTTTCAGCTTTTTAGTAATCATAATTCTTTTATTTATTTCAATTGAAAAGGAAAATGTATGATAAGGGCCCTGTTTGTATTGCCATTGAATTCGAAATAAAAAGTACAACAAATCAATCAAAATAACATCTTTAATGGTAACAAAAAACAAATCATCCTTAAGGTGGCTCAGGCCTTTTCGAAGTTTCTATCAGAAGTGCCGTATTTTTGGTTATTTTATTCCTTAAAGAAAATGTATCAAATTGGTCGAAAAAAAAAGGGGGTCACGGACCTTTTAAGCTCAAAATTTAACTTTTAAACAGGTATGTAAAAGGGACCATTTTTCAATGAAATGATAGGGAAAATAGAGGTGTTGACATATTTTTATCCGAATATAAAAAAAACTTTCTATGACAATTGGTCCAAATCTGTAATATGAAAAGCTGGAATATAGATTCAAAGAATGAGCCAATAAAAAACATAGGTCACCGTTAAGGGAAAAAAATTATTTCGCCTTAAAACCCAAAGGAGTAGGTCCAGTAAGACCCCTTTTTGGCCCCAAAATATGACAGTTTTACAAAATTGTTAAAATGTATACTTTTAGTTATTTATTGGACAGTAGAATGCTTCTGCTACATAAATATGAGCCGTTTTTGACAATACGATGTACATATATCGAGTACTAGCACCATAAAGTTATGCTAAATTACCGAAACCTTCAAAATTCTAGCATTTTGGTTAAATTTTAGACGGTTTCCGTGTAAAACGAAAGTGGCCACATTGGTGTTCATCCAAAATATTTAAATGTAATTTGTATTTGATGATAATACATAACATATATAAAGGTTGAGGATGAACACGGATGCGGCCACTTTCATTTTTGACAAAAAACATCTTAAAAGTTACATTTTTCAGCATATTTGGTAGATTTTTCATATTTGAGCTTGAATCGAAGTGTTTTTAATGACTAAATTATTTAAAATCTTTCACATAGATGAATTGAATAAAAAAAAATAGGCATTTCAGTATTTAAAAAGTGGTCAACATCTTTCGTCAGATGAACCTAAAATTTGAGGCCAAAATCGGTCCTTATCGGACCTACTCCTTTTGGCGGGAAAATGGGTGAAATGTCATTTTGACCCTTTAACAAATACGGATAATAACAAAATAATCTATTCAAAACATAACTACAATGATTTAACATTTCTGAATCAAAATATTTAAAAAAATTATATTGATTTTACGACAAATACTTTTGTAATTCATGCGTGAAATTATGCGCAGTCGAATAGTCCTGAGCCACCTTAATTGTTTGGATAACATCACTTATATTTTTGAATAATATGATGTATTATTGTAAATTTGTTTTCTATGTATAGGAGTCAGACAGAAACTAAGGAATATTAATGCTATAGTCTCACCATTAACTTCATCGATTAGTTTTCTCTCATTCACTGTGACATTGCGTTCCATCAAATCAGAATCAATGTTGGTATTATCAGCATCCTTGGCCTTGATTGTCCTGTTATGTTCTCGCAATATTTTCTTTTGATAGGCCAACTTTTTATCATGATGCTGAAATCAGATAAAAAAATATTTGTATAACACATAGCGTAATTTATATGTCTATAATAAAAAAATAATATGTTGTTATATATAATTTTTAATTTTAATCGATAACATATTCCAAATAAAAGAAATCTAGTGACTTAAATTTGTATTATAGTTGGATTAAATACTACAAATTCTATTTAAATATGTACAACGAATATTTTTTGATAGCCTTTTTTTATATTTTTTCCCATAAAGTCTACACTCATAGCGAATTCTTCTTGATGATTGTTAAAGACAAGAATTTAAACATAAGCCTCTGTTTTTGTTTTGTTTTTTGGTATTTTTTTTTTTTTTTTGCTTTCTGGTACAAATGTATTAACTTATAACACATATCATCCTTATATATATTGCTAAATAAAAATAAAGCAGTTTACCTTAAGCTGTGTCATAATTGTTTGTTCCAGTTTGTTGATTTCATCAGCCTTCTTTGCCTCATACTCCGCAACATTATTTAAGAACTGCAAAAAATATTTATATATATATTGGTACATTTTCCCTTAGAAATTCCTTAAATGATTGAATGTTGTAAAAAAAATATAGCATGATGTATTTTCCATGTCAGCTCTATCAATCAAACACTACTTTTATAAATTAACTGTTAACTTTGTGGATTGTTTGGTTTCCCTAATGAAACATATAGCTAAGGAAATTAAACTATTTGTTTGTAAAAATAACATATGCCAAGTGATTAAAAAGATAATATCAGGAATATAACTTTTTTATATTTTTTTTAACTATTCTTAAATTTCTTGAAAAAGGTATTCATTCCGACATGGCATACATGTACAAGGACTGTTTACTTTTGAAGCAACTGAATTTTGGAATTATCTATTTAAAGAAAACACATCCCTAGAAATACACAGTGACATCAGTCTTTTTTGTAAAATCAATTTTTATGAAGTTGAACTTCGTGTATTTTGTTGTTCCCTCATAAACTGTCTGCCTTCAATGCTTGATATATCACAGGAACCAATCTCATACATCCAAAATTAAACATCTTAACTTGCCAATTGAATTTCTCTGGTAACTTTCATGAACTGAATATCTTTCATCTTGTTCTGAAAGTCTTCCATTTCCATAAGCATCTTCTTGTGCTCCCTGTCAATCAAAAGATACAAACTATTCAATTCTGCAAAAAATAACACATTTTTGCAATTTCAGTAACTGAATCAAAGGATCATGTAACTGTTATTTTGGATATTGTCCTTATAAAATGTCCATAACTATATGACATTGGTTAATATCCTTGATGTCACACAAGTCTGAAAAGATCTGATATAGTTTGAAACTATAATGATCCTTCATAAAAAATGTATGCATAATTTCAACCTTATAGTTTTTGGAATGTTTTATAATTTATTACCATTCAAGTTGTATAATTCCTTTTCTAAAGTCTTTACTTTCAACCATACTGGAAATCTTATCTTCTCCAAGTTTCTACAATTTAAATCATACAATGTTTTTTTATTTAATAAAAATTTATATAATGCAATTCAAGATATACAATGATATTTCTTTAATACAATTTAAGACATTGGTGTTGCTCATTGTTAAAGGCAGTACAGTAACCTATAGTTGTTTATTTCTGTGTAATTTGGTTTCTTGTGAAGATTCTCATTGGCAATCATTTTATAAAATCTCAAAACCTATACTCAAACTTGCAATTTTTAATGCCAATTTGCTTTAAACATGTTAAATGAACCAATGGATAGCATTTAATAAAGAATTCTTTCTTACCTTGATATTTGTATTAAGTTCTTCAACAACACTACGATGAATTAAAGCACTATTTTTGTAATCTGCTATAAAGGTGCTTGTATCTGTTTCAACTTGACCTTGTTTCAATAACAGCTGAACTTCTAAGTTCAAGTTAACCCTTGCTTCATCATTCTTTAATCTAGAAAAGTCAATTGAAAGATTGAATATCTTCTAATCAAATAAATAATTCTTTACACACTTTAAACATAGAATTTAATGCAGAAATAGCATATGTCAGTGACAAAATCCGTATTTTACTTATCTATCATAATCTTATCACTTATTTTTTTTAATCAAGGGCTATAACCCAGAATAAAATAAAAGCCAAATCTACAAATCTATCTGTATTGCACATCAACCATTCAGTATAAAAATATTTTATTTATATATATAGATCTTTAAAAATCATAGTTTCCAGCAAAGTATTGATCACATGAACATTAATCATAAATTCATACATAAGATATATGGTCTATAATATTTTTCTTTAATGTTAAACTTAAATGTGCATGAGTAACAAAATTAATAAAATTGTTGTTTTAAAAAGAAATCTATATTCTTAAATTACAAAACCAAATATTTTACTACAAATCTAATATGTAGCTAGGTTTTCTGTAATGAGAATGCTGTTTTATCAGAAAATGATGTGAATGATATTCCAGAATAAACACATACTTAGATATTTTCATCTGTAGATCTTCAATCTCATTTTTCAGTATTTCATCTTCATCTTGTCGTTTTCTGTAAAATGCTTCCATTTCTGCAAACACTAACGCTTTTTGTTTTATCTGAAAAATATGATAACAGATTTACTAAAAGTTTTATTCTCATTTCCTACTTCCAAAAACTCAAATAAGGAAAAGAAAAATTGACAGAAGAATTGGTACTCTTTTTGCCACTGACAACTTTCTTAATTAAAAACTATGGGACATTGGTATAACAGAAAAAAACATAAGAAAAACTACAGAAACAGTAGAAAAGGCCTGACAGAAATAATGTTTTGGAAGACATAACAGTGATTGTGAATATGACAAATAGATTTGAAAGCCTCCAAACAACTTATTTTAATTGTTTAAACAGTTAAAATAAGTTGTTCATGTGAGCAATAATATAATGTAACTTACAAGGAATTCATTTTCTATTTTGATCCTTCTGAACTTGCAAAGTCTTTCCCAGACAGAAAGTTCAACACCTTCTGGATTATTGACATCTCTGTCCAGATCATTGATGGCAGACTCTACATTATGTTTGGCTTGAGCATGTTGTCTGGCAGTGGATGGACGATCAGCAAAAGGATTGGGCAAACCATGGTCCCCTGTTGAGGGGGCTGCAGGAGTATCAAATCCTTTCAGACGTGGTATCCTGTAGACAAATTATATATTACAACTAGTGCATTCTGGAGCTTATTAGTTTTACATATATCTTTTATTTAAATATATTTGAATAGTATTTCATATCAAATATATACTAGTAACATGTATCATATTGTTTCAATATCCATTAGTTATTACCTAAGTCACATCATCCGACCTACACTTTGCCATTTATTCATGTACCATATACCACCTATCGGAACTAGACAGTGACATGATTGCTTTAATTTAGCACTGTTGTACATTAAAGTAAATTTTCCATATTCAATCATGTTAATTTTTTATCCAATATAGTGTATAATGAAAGGTATTATTTGGTTTATTGGCTGTATGTTTTAATAAGTCTACTCTAAAAGAACAAAATGAAACACTGTCTCATATTTGTTAAAGTCTTTATATATGATGACATTTTTACAATGGGTTTTATATTCAAGGTAGGCAGAATTATTGTATGTGACAAAGCTATTTGTCTAAAGTTTTACCTATCCAACCAGTTCATATTTCTTCTGATAGGAGATTAAAAAGAACATCCTAGGAGTTATTTATAATTTAACTTTCATCAAAACTTACTTGGGTCTACGCCTGAAAAGTCTGTAAAGCTGATCTTGTTGTAGGGCGGTCACATCATTAAACTCTCGTTTGAAGGTTTTATCCATGGCCTTGTCTTCATATTGCAGATTCTCATAGTCATTTTTGTAGGCATCTAAATGTTTCTTTGATTCAATCATTGCAGCTGCTGTCAATGCCTAAAACAATAATAACTGACATATAAACATCTGAAAAATCTTTTTCCCAAAGCAAAACTTGGACTTAATGTTGGGAAACAATTTAGTTATAAAGTCACCAGATGCGGAAAAGAATAAGAAGAAAATTTCAACTCTGAACAAAGAAATTGTGTGTTTCAATCAATAACCAATCAAGCTTGATGACACATTTCATATATAAATTATACCTTCAAAGATTTCTTGTGTTCAACAAGTCTGTTGAGTTCTTGCTCCTGAGTTTCTAACTCCTCTTCAACCAATAATGACGCTCTCAAACGCAGAATTTTCAATTCCTCCTGCAATAAAATTCATAAAATAAGTTTTACTCATGAATTTTGCTCAATGTTTGTTTCTCTTTACATTCAAAAGGTTAAGATGGAACCTTTTTTGAATCATGCTTTTATTTTATTTGCATTAGTTAACAACCTTAAATTTTTTTTTATCTTCAAGTCAAAATCTATTTGAGCCAAATAGGGTTCCATGCATTATATTTCATATACCAGAATTATAAAGCATTGAAAACTTTAGAATATAGAAAATCTATATAATTTCTTTATATATATCGACATTTAAAAAAAACAAATTATTGCAATATTTGTATTTAAACAAACCTGATAGACCACCATCATGACTTTGATTTTCTTCATGAAGACCTGGGTTAACATTTCATCGAATCCACCCATACTATCCTGAATAATACTCTGTAGTTTTCTCAATTCTGTTTCTAGTTGCTGCAAAAAAAATCAAATATCCTTTATCAATAGTACCAACAAATGATATAATGAATCGGTAAAGACTGTCTTATGGATCAGGGGTATCATAAGATTACTATATAAATTAACATATCTTCCAACTATCTGAAACTTGTGAGAGGGTGAAATTCATTATTTGAAAGCAGCTATAAAATATATATGGAAATCAGTTTTATAGCCATGCTTATCAACAGCATCAAGATAAAATGTACCTTGCGATATTTTTCTCTCTCATCATTAAGATCTTTGACTTTCTGTTCGTATTCTCCAGCCAACCTCTTTTCATCTTCTGTCCAGTCTTTTAGTTCTTTGGTCTGCATGAATAGTGGCTTTGGAACATCCTATAAAAAGAAATTGTATGTTAATTTGAATGTCATATAAAACAAATAAGCTTTATATTTAAAATGTCTTACATATATTTTATTTGAAATACTATTCAAAATTAGTAATAAACAAATCATTTTGATTATCTCCCTTTAAAAAAATATTTGTTGATATTGTTTTGTTGATCAGTTTTGTTATATTAAGTTTTATTATCTATTACAATTTTTAAGCTATTGGCAAAAATGCAAATAAATGGTAAAAATCACCATTAAAGGGCAATATCTCCAATAAGGATCATTATTTTGTTGAATTATTTGTAGATTTTGTTTTCCTGATCATTTATGCTTTTCAAGCTTCTGTGTTTCTATTAAAGTTTGGCAAAGTTATTTTTAACTTCATTTTTGGACTGAAAACAATAATGTTACAATTAAATCTAAGATTGCTATAGCTCATCTAAATAAAACAGATACACTTTATACATAAAAATATAATATGTGTCAACACTTTTAACCCACCTTTTTGAGTTCATCCTCTTTTTTAATCTCCAAAACACCACCCATCATCATGCCCAAACCTCTCTCCCTGGCATTGTCACCTTTCTCTTTAAGACGTCTCTCTTCTTCCATTTTGTCTTCTTCTTCTTTCTTTTTCTTTTGTTCTGGTGTTAGATATTTCTCAACCTTAACCTTTAAAATATATTACACATATTAGTAATGGCAATATTTTATTCTTATTTCAATGTCCTTGTATAATAAAACAAAACAGGTCAAGCCTTCCAAGGTAGACAATATATCCAGATACAAGAAGCTGTGTTAGTTTTGTTAAACCCTGTCAAGTTGTTTTTTTAGGAATTGGTGATAAACAAAGAGTGACATGCAAGCCAAAGCCTTTTTCATAAGCAGAACTTTTTTATGCCCCACCTACGATAATAGAGGGGCATTATGTTTTCTGGTCTGTGCGTCTGTTCGTCCGTCTGTCCCGCTTCAGGTTAATGTTTTTGGTCAAGGTAGTTTTTGATGAAGTTGAAGTCCAATCGACTTCAAACTTGGTACACATGTTCCCTATGATATGATCTTTCTAATTTTAATGCCAAATTAGAGATTTTACCCCAATTTCAAGGTCCTCTGAACATAGAAAATGATAGTGCAAGTGGGGCATTCGTGTACTGAGGACACATTCTTGTTCAAAGCTGTTTTCAAGTAATTACTAATAAGTTTTATTGTAGGATACAAAAGAGGATACCACTGACGACTACACAATATGTGAGAATGAATTCATATATGACAGACCGGGTAGACACTGTCATAAACCACATTAAGAATGATAGACTAATATAGATGTCAAAATTAGGTGTGCTAGAATGCATTTATCTTTCAATGAGTAAAAAAATAAACAGCATGCAAAATCATTTGGACAAAGAAGTGTCCAACGAATAAAATATGGTCGTGTTTTTTTACAAACCTCTTCATCCTTAACTTCAAGAAGTTGTTCAGGTTCCTCATAAATGCTAAGTAAAGGTAAAATGATTTCTTCATCTAAATCAATATCATCCATGATTTTCTTTATACGCTTATTCTTCTCTTTTATTTTGCCTATTTCTGACACTTTCTTCAGGTGAATGTCAGCAAATTCTTTGTTAAATGCAACTTTAATTCTGTGAATGGCATCCTATAAAATATAAGTAAAATATAATGCGTAAGTATGTGACACAATGCATCATTCATTTACTTTGACAATTACACAAACAAAAATCATGTAAACAGAGAGTATGTTCCTCACTATGTTGATCTTTTTGCAATTATTGATGGGTGCCACATGTGGAGCAGGATTTGATTATTCTTCCAACGTATCCGAGATCAAACAATTTGTGATGCAAGCTTAGTCTTTAGTTTTTGATGTTGTGTTTTGTGTAAAATTGTTCGTCTTTTGGCCTTTTTCTTTTTCTGTCATGACATTGCCAGTTTGTTTTCAACTTATGAGTTAGAAATATGTCCATTTGTTATCTTTAGCCTCTCTCTTGCTTGATTTGAAATATAGTTCTGATTACAAATTATCTAGCAATTGAAATAAGTGGATGTCCCAATCTAAATCCAAAACATAACAATTATTCTTGAATTCAAATCTATGGGTCTCATGACCAATGTTTACAAATTTTCTTTGATATCATTTTCCTACCCTTGAAAATAATATATGCCTGAAGTGACAAGTACATTCATGAAACCACTTCTGCCAAGGTAAATATTTTTATCATAAATAGTAGTTGGTGGTTGAGATATGATCATTAAGGGTAACTCTAGTTATATATATATATATATATATACAACTCGTCTAAACATCAACCCAACAATGTTAGATCTGTAAATTTGCTTTCGGAAATTTTTGGTTCTTCCCTCGCTGGGATTCGAACCCATGCTACTGTGATATCGTGACACCAAATCGCCTGCACTGCAGCCGTCCAGCTAGACCACACGACCACCTGGGCTTCACAAAGTAAAGCTTTCGGTGGGCATGTGTTACCTTTCCACATCAGTTTTAATCTAGCGGCGTACTACAGTACATGATATATAAGGCCTGGAGATGTTATTGTTACAGATCAGCTAAATTATCTATAGTAAAGGATACTACAAATTCATGTAAGATACAGTCACAGAAAATAATTATATTCATAAGTAAGTCTGAGTCAGTGACAACTCTACAACAGATTTATCCATCAGATCGCCATCATTGGATCGCCATCAATGATGGTGATACATGACTGTGTACATAATGTATATACAACTCGTCTAAACATCAACCCAACAATGTTAGATCTGTAAATTTGCGTTCGCAAATGTTTGGTTCTTCCCTCGCCGGAATTCGAACCCATGCTACTGTGATATCGTGACACCAAATCCCCTGCACTGCAGCCGTCCCGCTAGACCACACAACATATATATATATATATTTATCTCTAAGAGTAGAGGACAAAACAAATTAATGAAGTATAACTTAAAGTCACATTTAAACTCTCTTATATTGACTAACCTCAAGTAAAATGATTTGATTGATTTTCTGTTCTCTTGTATGAAGATCAAACTGACTGTAAAACAAATCACTTCCTCCACCATACTGGGCACCTGAAAATACAGTCAAACAATTAATTCACTTCATATTATACTTCATTGTCATAAAATTTCATTAAAAAAATAACCACGTTTCCTTTTAATCTCTAGTTAGAACATTTTATGCTGTTTCATTTGTTTTCTTTTTTTTTTTTTTAACAGATAACAAAATATCCCCTGTTGATTTTTTAACATCAATACAATAACACGATGAAAAATTCCAAACAATTTTCCTTTTTTTTTTTCAAATTTGTCTCCACATGTTTAAGAAATTTTCAAATTTTAAACACCAGTATCTTTCTATTTACTGAATAACAAACATTACAAATCAAAATGTCAGAAATAAGTTTCCCTTGCTCAGGGCTTGCTGTTCATATAACATGTATGATTATACAATCCTGTGGAGAAATGTTTTAATTCTATTGATCTAAACTAGGGTTTCCACACACCACTATACTATTGTCACATTACATCTAGAAATCATCAGTACTTGGTTTAAATTTACCCAATTCCAAATTTATTTTCTAAAATAAATTGCTATTCTTTAGTAATCATTAAATTGAGTGGAAGTTTCTAATTTTCAACGTTTTTCTATCCAAACCAGAATGTATAGCTTACAACAAGACCAGTATAACCAGGTGGATATATATAACATGCAAAATGGATGAATACTGGTTCCACAGATTTTACAATTTTGATATATACTCTGTGTGACATGCAATATGATTAGTTCTGATTGTGAATGTGCATACATAAAAGAACGGAAAAGTTTTTGTTTTTTTCAATCATCCATCTTTATGTTGAGAAAGCAGGATCTGGTCAAGCTAAAGGACAAGTTTTACAAAGGACAGATCGGTAGTCTATAGTATTCTGAGACGTCAGACTAATGGGGATTGACACTTATGGACAAACCTGATTTATAATCGTCATACTCTGAAAAAGGCAATATATATATTTCACAATAATTTATTTTAGAAAAGAAGATTTCTAGTTTCTTTGACATCTTCTGACCTAGTCAGTTTGAAGACATTACACTTTTTGTTAAATTGGTTTTCATTGAAATATTGTCTTCAAATTACAGACCATAAAAATTATCAGAAAAGTCATGCTTTTGTTGCTTTTATCTCCTTAGTTTCATTTGAAAATATATTTGAAGAATCCAACATTTTTGGTTTCCATAATAATTATTTGATGTAATTATAAAGCCGTTACATTATATTTGCATTCCGCATACCATTAGACTTCTTAAGCAAATGCTACATGTATGCATGAATATAAAAGAACTTTTACTTGAACTCTTCATTTTATTTAACCATTTAACGCTTCTTTTTGTCATTTTTAAAAAGAAGGATGTAAAACATTGACCAAAACATATTTTTAGTTAATCAATATATTTTTCTGGTCAGAACTTATGTAAATGCATGAAGAATTTAGAACATTATAAATACTGATGCACATATCAATATTATATTAATCTAGACTATTGTAAACTATTTAGTAAATTTAATAAAATACCTTACCACTAAAAAAAAAGGTAACATGATGTATCAACCTTTAATCCTTAACTTCTTGGCTATGAAGACACCTTTAGACATTAGTTAAACCAAAGCCATAGGTTAAGCTTGTCTGTATTGTACAGTACTATCATGCTGTACTGTCGGATGTGCCAAACTTACCTATTGTATCTGTTTCTATAGAATAGTCCACAAAATGTTATTGTATTGTAAATAGATATAAGTACCCTGCTGCTCAAATGTAGTCAACTGGCCTTGCGGTCATAAAACTTTCGAGCACGATTTTTGTACTCAGACTCAAGAATCAACCAATCAAAATACTGGATTTCATGTTTCGAGCATGATTTTTGTGCTCTGAGCACTGAGCAAAGTTTTATGACTTCAACCCCTGGTGTTAAATATGGCAAACACCAGTTCTGTTCATTTGTTTAGTTTCATTGGTGATGGAAATGAAATGCCCAAGAATAAATGATAGATTTCATTCAAACCAATCAGCATTTAGGTATCTTACATTTTACTAGAATAAGCGCTGAACACACAATTTGTAAAGATGAAAGCCTGGGAATAAAAACTACCTTAAAACTCTATAAGAACTATTGAAAAAATCAAAAAGCTGTTTGAATCAAAATTTTTCAGGAATCCAAGGTCAATCAACTGTGTCAGTTTTTTTGTTGCTGTTTTTTTTTCTTTTTTTTTTTTTTAGAGTTTTTCACATATGCACATATGGTAGATGTTTATTTCATTTTGTTGTTATGTGTGTGCACAAGTCCTTTTAGAAGTTTATTCAAATGATCACATTCACAAACTACTGTAAAAGAGTTTTGAAAAGAGGAATTTCATTTAGTAATAAGTACTTGATTCAGTAATCTTAGTGAAGTAATTACATTAAAAAAATTCGGAGTTTTTAAGAGTTAGGAAAATTACAAAGGCATGGTTTCTTTAAAAAAAAATATGCTTAAAGTCTGTTGGATTTCCTACAATACACTAAAACACTGAGAATTTAAATATAGCTAATTCTTTTTACTTAGAAAAAGAATACCACAGACTTCAGATTTATTGCAATATTGTTGAAATTAGGGGGGAAAAAAATCACACAAATGACTTCAGATTAGTTATGATAACGTAACTTCAAGTTCAAACATTAAAAAAATCTGAAAATAACAAAAATCTTTATCGACTATAATATACGGCAGTGAAGTGTATATATAAGATAATGATAACTACATGTTAAACACAACAAGGACATGTGCAATGTGCATTCACACAGTTAAATATACAAACTTCATTATTTTAATGCAGACTAATATAAATTCAGAAACTTTTGTGTGTATTTATTATTGCTATCATTTATCATTTTTATGTATCAATATAAATTGAATCTAATCATTAAAATTTAAGGAGATGCTACATATAAATATTGCTATCAAAATTAAATGTATGAGTTTTTAGTTTTGTGACACCTATCCCGATGTAAATTTGGCAATAATGAAAACTATGCAAATATTTTTGAATTACAGTAATTATTTCTTTGTTTGATTTTAATGGTTTCTTAAAAATATAAACATTCTTCTAAAAAAAAGTGTTTTTATGTCGAGAATTAGTAACAAAGAAATTTCTTTAAATTATTCCGAAATTTTTAAACGATTATAACTTCAGAATATTTATTCAAGTTTTAAAGATACAAACTAAAATTATGCTTAACTATATATATAATATGCAGATAAATTTAAAAAGAAATTTTGATATTTCAAACCAATATAAAAGATATGTTGTATTATATTCATTTGTAATCTAAAAGCAACATAATAATAGAAGCAATAATTATTCTATTCATTATACACCAGGCCAACAGCACACTGGACACACATGAATAACAGCACACTACACACAGGAACAAGATTTGTTTACATATAAACTATTACCTAGACTTCCAGTTGTTGAGGGTTTTTCTCCATCTTCATCTTCACCTTCACCAAGGTCATCATCCTAAAATGAGAATGAGTTATTGCCCCTGAATATTCAAATTACTTAATGAAATAATGTATAGAGCAAAAACATAAGGGAAAAATATTGTGATGATTATGGACAGTTGAATCAAACTGATGAAATTCATTTAGACATTTTTAACAGCTGATGTGCAACTAAGTGTATGTCTTTAAAACTCACAAAAATAAATAACAGTTATGTTCAATATAAATATAAAAATACAAGATAAATTACACAAACTGATATAGACGTTAAAAAAAGAAAACTGCTAAAAAAAAACTAATACTGGTATATTCCGATCTTTGTGATAATACAGTATGAATGAATAAAACGAAGTTAATGTTTCAACTCAATATGTTCATTTCATATAAAAAGTTATGTAAACTAACCATCTTTGCAATTCATCTTGCATATTTTAAAATACATGCAATGTACAAATCACTCTTCATTTATTGAATTAAGTTATAGATATCAAAACTCATGGAGGATAATATATTTTTGGGAAATGTTAAGCCAATGTTTTGAAAACACAGACTTATAAAGTGATCCTCATAGAAAAATGATCATCCACTAGGAGTTATGATCAGTTATCCCATTCATAAACTGAAAATATTACAAGATCATCTTAATATTAGAAGGAAAAGGAGGACAATCTTTCAATTCCATGATCATACAATCCTTGATAATTAAAAAAGATAGTCTTTTGTAATTTTTTGCTGAAAACCAAAAAAAATGTAGTAAGCAACATACTGCATCTGTGAACAATTTGATGCCCCCTCCCTCCTTTTCAATGGTTAATATATACATTTTTGTAAAACAAATTTATAGAAAATGATATGATTGTGGTATGCAATTCATTATCCTTAGCTTCTTGTGAAACAGACTGTTGTAATATGCACACTTGCAAATTTGATGTTAAAAATAAGAATAAGAATTTCTTTTAAAGTTTTGTGGGAAAGCCATCTGTTTAACCAATTCTCAATATGTATATTATGAAGGGTTTACTGTTAAAAGAATTCAAATGTCACCCAAAACAATAGTGGATGCTTTCAATTTTCTCCATTTCACACTTTTACCATAAGAACATATGAACATTTTCATTATAACTACTTTTTACCAAACATGAATTCAATTTTGAAAACAGAGTATTTCATTAAACAATCAGTATATGTGCATACAAGCAAGAAAGGGCACTTGTATTTAGGGTAGTGAGCTTACATATATCATACATAACAAACCAAAAATGTAAGTCAGGAATGTGTTTATTGTAACAGAAGTATTGTGGATGACAATTGTGAGCCAACTGATCAAAAACAAGGGAGATTTTGTGTTTACAACAATGAATTACTTCAGCTGACATAGACAGTGGAGTTACTAAAACATGATCGCTTCTTTTGTCAGATTCAACCTCATCATTAACTTGAACTGGTTCATCCTATAAAATTTTGTTATTTTTCAACAGCTTAAAACACATGTATTATTATATTTAACTTTCATTTAGTATTCCAAAACTGAAAAATTTCTGTACATTCAGAAATTTTGTGTGCATTTATTATTGCGATAGTTAGACAAAAAAAGTCAATTATTCATACATATGATTCTTTCAACATTTAAATTGTGAGTAATTATTTTGTGATACCTATTCAGTAGCAATTTTTTCACAATAATATAACTATTGCAAATAAACTGTTATCGCAGAGATATGTCTCGCCTTTTTGTAATTTTGATTATGCAAATGTTGAAATCAAAATAGCAATACTTCAACATCTTACACAAGTTATGCAAATATTCAAAGTCAATGAACCATGACTGAGTTACATGGCTAAACAATATCCATGTAACTGAGATGTGCCAATGCTAATACAACTGAAATACAAATACCATTTCCTTATTATAAGTCGTTCCCAAACCTAAATACAAACATTCACTTGTAAACTATGTAAAAGTTTCAAAGTCAATGAACCATGAAGAGGGGTGGAGCTATATAATCTCCATGGAAACGATACTTGCAAATGCCAATAAATTTGCATACCATATATCATTGACTTAACATTAGCAGTTCATCTTAAACTGATTTAATCACAAACTAATACATGTAAAGTAAGATAAGTTTCAAAGTCATTAGACTGTGACTGAGGGACGAGGTCAAACATTCTCCATGGAAACGAGATGTGTCAATGCTTATAAAACTGAATACCAATTAACATTGGCCTACCACTAATGGTTCCCCTTCAACTGACCTAATCGAAAACTAATTCATGTAAAATAAGCAAAAGTTCTGAAGTCAATAGACCATGACTGAGGGCGCAGGGCCAAATAATCTCCATGGAAATAAGATGTGCCAATGCTTATGCAATTGCATACCAAATATGATTGACCCATCACTTTTGGTTCACCATAAACAAGACCCAACTACAAACTAATACATTGTTGACGCCATCACTGCCACCAACGCTGGAAACAGCATACCAATGTCTCTCTTTTTGACTCCGTCAAGGCGAGAAAAAAATCAGAATTTTCAGTATTTTATTAATTTTCTTGTTTGCAATATAACAATGAAAAAAAATAGCCACATGAACATAATTGTTTCCCTACTGATCAGTGAAGTGTGAGATTTGTTTTTTACAATACAATCATTACTAGTATATGTATTTGATTCTTTTTCTTTATATAAAATATTTAAAAGGTGATAACATGATGTGTTAAGTGTATGTTGGTGTATTTGGTGTGTTGAGTGTACTTGGGTGTATTTTACCTCCTTTCCAATGGGTGTTGTCACTGCAGTGACTGATTTCTGTAACATTTTAAAGCATCAGTAAAAGTTTTCATAATAGTTTCATATTTCTACATTATGCATTAACAAAATATAAAACACTTTAAATACTGTATTCACAAGAATTAGATATAGAACATGCTTAAAAATTCTCAAAAAAGTAAGAAAGATTTTAACTGTTTACATTTAACATGTACATTCAAAGAATTTGTGCTTCATTAATCAACAATTGTGCATAATCAGCTGAAAGTTCTCCTAATTTTTTATTTGTTCCTAAAGGTCATGATTTTAATAAAAATATATGAATCAAAGAACAGTTTGAAATTGAATTAATATGAGAGCATTTTCTAAGATACTTTCGATATCAATCAGGGCTAAATTCAGTCAGGGAAATATTGGATTTCAGCTTACCAAAAATCAAGGTCTAAATCAAAAAATTTTATGAAGGACATAGGGCATGAGCAATGTCAATCAGATTTGTGAATCAAATTTCCAATAAGAAGCTGTTTTCATACTTTTCCCTTCAATCATGAGATTCATACATTTAAATATTATACTGCAATCTTGGTTCAAACAAAATAAATTATACTTCTTTAATGTATATAGTCCTTAGGATTCATATTAATTTTGGTCCTCATTGGGCAACTATTTGAAGAATAGACCATTCATTCTGTCATGAGAACAAGCTCATACTGGTCCTTCGACCCAGGTGAGCTTAAAATTGTGACATTTCAAATGTGAACCAATTTTCAAATAGATATTCCATTGAACATTGACTACCTCTTTCACCCTAAATAACATTTATACAGTTGGGTTTTTTTCTGAAGAAACAAGACTGACTTATGTAAGATTAATACATAATAGAATAAAGTCAGATTTCATACTTATAGTATGATCTGTGAATAGCTGTGATTTTACCAAAAAAAATAAGTGTTGTGATTGTAAACATTCAGTGAGTAATTTACCTGGTGGATGTTCTCATCTGATGACTGGAATTTTTAATAACAAAGGTTTAAATATAAAAGAGAGGCAATCTAAATCTCATCTTTTTAGAGCTAATTTCCAAATGCATGTAGAGTAAGACTGTGGTTGGCTTGCTTGCTTTGTTTGTATAAACGTTAGCTCAAGCATTGTTCTTAAGATTGACATCTGCAAACAATATTGATAGGCATATATAGTTAAACCAGTATACTTTATATATTCTGAATAAGACTAAATTTGATTGAATGTATCTCAATTACAATTGTACAATATACAAACAAAGCAAGCAAATTGACCAAAGTCTTACTCTACATGTATTAGGAAATCAGCTCTAAATATACTGAAATGATACATCTCCATTCAGTTGAGTTAAAAAGATATGTATATGAAAAATAACAAAATTTAAAAAAAACCAAAAACATTCTAAACTGAATCATGTGATATTTCTAATGTAATAACAAAACAACACATTAACAAATAACGCTTCAACTGTAAATGAAAAAATCAACAAATCAACAGCTTTAAGCTTACATTTTTAGTATATTCATCTTGTTGAATCATACTTAGTAAAAACTAAAGAGCAAATACTATGAATTAATCTATCATCAAAATGTCTAATGTAAACATCCTAAAAATTAGCAGCATCCACACTAGTTTAAAATAATATCAAGTCAGTCACAGCATAAGAGCTTCTATAAAATGTTCATATATTGTTTTGTGTATAAATATTGAAATCTTATAACGGAGGAAACACATCTCCCTTTAAGTAAAACTTTTTACTTATAAATTCACAAAAAAAGTATTTCTAATCTAACAAAATGCCTGACATTATCATCCATATGAAGAAGAAGAAAAAACTCATGAACCTGAATAGACATTCAATGAAATATAAAATCTTAACCTTAAAAAATATTGTATATTTCTGTGCAGTGAAGAAATGTCACAATGATAAATATCGCAGTGGCAGTTTGATAAATAAAATGGCATATAATTATTTAGCATTATATATAATCTGCATCACCTAGCAAGAAAAGTTGACCACCATGAGGAAGACTTTTGGTCAATGTGCAAAAAAGAATGCAAAGTCAAAATGCATGAGGAGGAACATAATCAAAAATTCCTTTAATGTAAAGGATTTTAAAATCAAAACTTCCTGAAAATCTACTTTGGTTGTCTATTATAAATCTTAAATATTTAAAATGGTTATTCTTACTTCATGCACATATTTTGGTAGGCTGTTACATGGGTTGGATTTAAATCTGAACACTTAAAAATTTGAAGATTATATCCCTTATTTAAAATTTACCATGAATTTAAAAGAGCTCACTATTTAGATTTTTTCAATAGTTTGGATAAAAAGACGGTTTTGTATTTGGAAAATAAAAAAAAAATCTTTGAATCTTAATGCAGAAAAGTATCTGTACCATAAAGCATATCCGAATATATTTGTGGTCATATATAAATATACAAAATGTGATCAAATAGCAAAACTCTATAAATAGAAAACCATGTGATTACACCTGGTTTCCTACAGCGAACACACTAATAGCCTTACATCTTTGGTAGGTGCTTTGGTCACAGGTGCTGGGACATTTTTCTTCTCCTAAATAAATCAGCTAATATAATGTCTAAGTGTTTAAATTATCAGATACTATGTAAAAACACCTAAAACGTTAAAACCCGGTTAAAAGATATAACTAATTTAACATCACTTAAACAATTATTATCATCAGTTCATATTTATAAAATCACAAAATCAAAAAATGCCAAAAAATTACCCATCACACTTCTATCAACCATTTATCATTAACTACACACATCTTGAATTAAAAAAAAAAATATCCAAGAGACCAAGATTATATACTTTGAATCCCCTTGAAAACTGAATATATATAACTTACTGCTGTTGTTGTTGGTCTGTTGGCTACTTCTATCTCAGATTTCCTAGCCTGCAACAACAAAAGTCTACAAATAATTACAGGTAGGAGTTACAGGATCCAAACTGTAGCTTTTTTAAGATTTTCTTAGATCTAATCATGTCACTTATTCCAGCATAGGAAGTGGTGCTTCATCAAAAGAATGAAATTGTTCTACGCATTCTCATTGGTCCAGATGATAATTACCAAGTGAAGCAATTTACAAGAAGAGAATGTCAATTTCTTAACTTTGGTCATTTATCAAAATTTACTTTTAGATTTAATAATGTCATGGTATTATCTGTAGCTCATCTTATTTTAAAACAAGTAACATAAAAAAATATTAAAGACGTTAGCATTACTATATACATGATTAATTAATTTGACATAAAAGTAAAAAGGTTATATATCTTACAGCTAATTCAGCCAGTTCTATCGTCCTCCTGATTGTGACAGTATTCAGTAACTTTTCAAAGTCTTTAGATCTCTCCCTCATGGGGAAGTTACTCACTTCCAGGTTAGAGTAAAATGCCTAAAAGTAATGGTAAATGTTATATAATAACAACAAAATCTATACATAACTAAAGTTCAAAAATAAAATAAGGAAAAATATTATTAGATTTGACAAATTAATGGAACAGACACCCAACTCCCAATGAAAATGTTTGTATGTATATGAAATATAATGTGTGTTTACAGTAGTCAGTACAACCATCATAAGAAAAGTATTTATAACAAACTTTTCCTAGATTTTGATAAAACATGCAACAATATATTACTGTGAATTCATTCATTTTCATGGGATACCAATTTTACTGGATTTCCTGGTTTAAGTTCAACCACGAATCTAAATGTGCAATAAAATACAAATCATCATTAGGCTTGTTTGCAGACATTGGTGAAACCACAAAATCAAATATTCATGAAAATACAATATTTCCTCAATCCACGAAAATTGGTACCCACGAAGATAAATGAATCCCCAGTAAACCTCCTAAAATCATATGAAACTTTACATTTCAATTGGTAAATATTCCTAGGAGGATTTTAATTGAAACTAAGAACTAACTGGAGAAGTGTGTGTTACCTGGTTACCATGGTTACTGACCTGTACTGCTCTCCCTTTGACCTTCATATCGTCCCAGCATTCTTTTTTAATCATCTCTCTTAAATATATCTTAGCCAAATTGTCAAACTCTATCTCTTCTCTCACCTACAATTAGTTTAAATATGTTAATATTCAAATGCAAACCTAAATCTGCTATTTTACACCAAATATGGTCAAACTAGTAATTTTGTTACAAGTTCAACATACTAGCGTACGGTTCCTCTACAATGTATATAAAGATACAGACGTAAGGTTAATCTTCGGCATGGCTAGGCAACATTTCACAGATTTTTTTTAATTTGAATCTTTTATTATTGTGAATATTTCTTGTTCTTATATCTGATTGGGATCAACTTGTTTGTTGGAATGTTTCTATAATAACAGAAACAATTCACTTTTTCATCAGTTAATAAAGGGGAGATAATCAACCATATCTTTTTTCTCTTTTTGTTGAAGTTTTGATTTATTATGCTTACTCTTTGAACTTCAGAATCAGCCTCTGTCTGCAATCTGTTTTGTTCTTCAATGTCAAGGTCAAACTCATGACGCCCAAGTTTCTCAATAGCTGGTAAAGTTTCATTCTGTTTTAACATTTCTTGAATCTAAATAAAAAGTTAAAGATTCATACAGCTCTCCATCTCTATTTGGAACTTGAACAAAAAGTACATTCAGGATATTTTTCACTATTAAAATATAATAAAAATTATCCAGAAGTTTTGCTATAAATACTCAAGATTATTAAATCCAGACAAAGCCAAACACTCCTTTTGGAAAACAAAAAGTAGAACATGGAAAAAACTGAAATCATAGGAATACATTCTACAAAGTCAGAAAAACAAGCCTTCTACTGCAATTCGTTTGCTACGATAATTTTCATTGGACTTTGACAAATGTTTTGAAGGGTTAAATTTCACATATGCTGCATTAGAATAAAGAGATAACTGTATTGTATTTTAAGCTTGGCCATTGTAAAACTTGATTTTACTGTCGCAAATATCTGTGTAAACTCAATTTGTGACAGTAAAATCTGTTTAACAATAGCCAAGCTTTAAATATAAAACAGTTATTGCCTAAATAATTTGTAGCATAGTTGACAAAGAAAGAGCTACATGTGAAGAAAGGCATAAAAGAAAATTGGTTGACAGTTATTTTAAAGATACAAAGGCTGCTTTTATATTTCTTAATGCATACTCTATGGTAACAAAGTAATAATTTCAAATGATAAAATCTTACTGTTCTTCTCATATCTCTGATCTGTACTCTCAAATCTTTCTTTACATCATGATACTGTGCATCTTCAGCTTTCACCCACTATAAATAACAAAGTCTTGTTATTAAATATTGTAATTATGTATGCAATGCTGAATTTATTTATACTATCCTTATCTATTCTCAACAAATATTGTCTTACTCAGGGATGTCTTCCTTTTGTAAGTTAATTGGAAACAGGAAAGTATTAGTTGAAACTTTGAATATATTATCAATTAGAGCTAATTTCCTAATGCATGTAGAGTAAGACTTTGGTTAGCTTGCTTGTTTTGTGTGTATATTATATAATTGTAATTGGGATAACATTGATTCAAATTTCGATATAATATATACAGGTTTAACTATGCCTTTCTATATTGTTTGCAGAGGTCAATCTTAATTACAATGCTTGAGCTAACATTTATACAAACAAAGGAAATAAGCTAACTAAAGTCTCAACCTACAAGCATTAGGAAATTAGCTCTAAAGTGAATTTCCTTTCTGTAATGCCTTATAAGAACAATGGGTTTACTTTTTCTTTATACATACAAACGACATTCAACTGAATGAAATAAAGATAAGGGAGCTACCATTTGATTTTTATGGGGGGGGGGGGGGGGGGGGCTAGGATGAAAAAAATAGGTAGGACAGGAGTTTTGAGTAAAAAGAAAAAGCAGGATGAGACACTTGCAAAAAAAGAAGTCAGGATGACAATTTATGTAAAAAAAGTCAGGATAAACTAAAAAAAAAAAAAAGAAGCAGGACTGGATAGAGTGAAAAATAAAAAGGCAGGACAGAGATTACAACTAAAAAAAAATGCAGGACAAAATTTTTCATCCTAGCCCCCCCCCCCCCCCATAAAAACCAAATGGTAGCTTCCTAACTGAGTGATACCTCGAGTTTCTGCATATCTTGCCATGTGGCGTTGGTAGCTGCTGTCGGTGTAGGAGTTCTGTAAATCTCGTCAGAAGCCAAAGCTTGCTCTAATGCTGCTCGTTCCTACAAATAGTAATCAAATATTAAACTGCTTTAATAAAAGCTGTGTAATTATCAACCACCAGATCAGAACATATTTAATTCAGAAAAAATATTTCTAGAAATAATATTAATCAAATTAGACAATGATTGCAAAATTAAAATTATAAATATTTTAACAATATTCTTTATTATGGATCTGCTGTTTTAAATTTGAGCATGTTTTCTATTAAATTTTATTGTACATGTTTAGCATTCTTCATAAAAGGATTATCAAAATTCTCTTTCCAAATTTTCAAATGGTATTTGAGATTATAAGTTAAGTATCACCCATAAACAAAGTTACACTTCCAACTCCCAATGTTCCAAGCCACATGTTATCCATACATGCATGCTAAGCATTATCTTATCCTTGTCAGTAGATGTTACATACTATGGATTCATTTATTTTTGTGGCTACCAATTATCCATAATTGAGTATAATAACTTGCATTTTTGTGGAAATTTGATTTTGTGGTTTTGCCATCCATTCTAGATATTTCTAAGAAAAATTAATGAACATATAAATTTGTATTTCCCCTGTGCCCACAAAATACACCTAAATTGGCATCCAATGAATAAATATGAATCTACAATACAGTAATTGTAGTACAAAATTGTTATAAACCATCCACTGACAAAGACATTGATATTCACATTCAACACAGCATCTTGTAATAATTTAAATTATAAGCTAAACCAATAAAACATACAAATACAAATATTATATGACACAGTAAATAACAAATCTATTTGCCAACTTTTGATAAGTTCCCTAACTAAATATTCAATATTGGTATGTCTATTTAAAGCTGCATATGTATATGAATATATACACTTCAAGTTTCTATATTGCTCAATTTCTATTTAGGTAAAAAGTTATAGGCAAATACATTTCACAAATAATGAGATAAATCACAGCCACATATTGTTTACAATATAAATAAGCATACCAGAGGGGTCATACAATAAGTATCTTTTAACAATATAGAAAAGATATGAATTGAATATATGTGGGACAAACCAGGCTTGATTTTTATCCAGCAATTTGAAACTGATTTTTATCCTGAAATTTGATACAGATGCTAAAAATAGCAAATGATTGTTTTGTATAAAGTACTTAAGAAGAAAGATTTATAACTACTCATATGTTTTCTTTGTTCTTTTTTAAAAGGAATTTCGATTACTATGTATGACCCCTTACAAGCATACATTAATCCAATCCTTTGCACTCAGCATATAAATGTACAACACCAACAAGACTGCAAATTTGTCAGGTCCACAGCAAGCTGAAAGAAAGAAAATGTTATCACCATTTTTGTCATTATTTTACTGTCAACCTTTTCAGACTGGTCCATTTCAGCTGATACTGGTCTGTCTGACCGGAGGGGTGGTACCCAGTCAGACATTTTTCTGACCACTTCATCTTCGTCTTTCTGTCCCTGCATTAACTTTGTCTTCCTTGCTCGTGCTGATTCCATGGCTGATTTAGCTTTTCCTATTCCAGTTGTTGAGTAGCTTATATAGAGAAAAATATCTGTGATTATTTTGATTTTATTTATTATTGTAAATATAAAAAAAAAAATATACATTTTACAACCTAATTTTAAAGTCATTTTTCAGGTTCAGGATTTTCTAAATGCGTGGCCTTCGGCTTGTTGTTTTCTGCTTTGGTTGATTTTAAATATAACAGAATATTCTGTTATATTTAAAATGTATGCATTTTTACAATATCATAAGCAGGTCAAACTTTTTTTTTCAAAGCATTGTAAATTGTACAAACGTTTTTATTCCCTGCATCAGTTCTGTCAAATCCCTTCATTAATCTAAATATTCCTCTCTGTTCAAAAATTATACTCAAAATACATTCCCTTATAATTCAAGACTTTATATTCAACACAACTTCAACCTTGCTAATCATCAAAACCAATTACAAAACTGTCAAAACTATTAAAATCACTTTTCAAAAAGCAATTTTAAACATTGTCCTTTGGAGAAGCTGAAGTACTTTGGGTTGTAATGCCAAAAATAACTTGTTCTTACTTCCCTTTATAACTCTAATATTTCCAGTCACTTACTTCCCTTTATTACTCTAATATTTCCAGTCACTTACTTCCCTTAATAAATCTAATATTTCCAGTCACTTACTTTCCTTTATTACTCTAATATTTCCAGTCACTTACTTCCCTTAATAAATCTAATATTTCCAGTCACTTACTTTCCTTTATTACTCTAATATTTCCAGTCACTTACTTCCCTTAATAAATCTAATATTTCCAGTCACTTACTTCCCTTTATAAATCTAATATTTCCAGTCACTTACTTCCCTTTATAGCTAATATTTCTGGTGACTTGCATCCCTTCATAACTAACACTTCTAGTGACTTGCTTTCCTTTATAAATCAAATATTTCCAGTCACTTACTTCCATTTGAAACTCTAACATTCCAGTGACTTACTTCCCTTAATAACTCTAATATTCTACTGACTTACTTCCCTTTAAAACTCTAATATTTCCACTGACCTACTTCCCTTTATAAATCTAATATTCTAGTGACTTACTTCCAGCTATAGCAGCAGATAACACCATCTTGTCCTGTAGTAAACACACTCTGACTATCATCAGAGAAAGCAATGTTCCTAACACCACCACTGTGGTAGTCATGTGGTCTGATGGAAATAAAACGATCCTACAAATATATAATGTCTCTAATCAATAACACAGTAAATCATATATGATTTGATATGGAGATCAACAAAGGTAAAATTTTTGAAAAGTATTTATTGTGCATATTAAACCAGGTCCTTGGAAAAACTATTTATCAAGATTAAGGGGGCCCGCGGGTCTAAATGATTTTTTTTATTTAATATAGGATTTCTCTTTATTTTTCTATAAATATAGATTCTTACATTGATACCAGTGGATTATCGGATTTATCCAATCGAGATAGTTAAATTATCAATTTTAAAGTTCGAGCCGCCTCGGCGAGTTCTTTAAAATTTATAATTTAACTATCGAGATTGGATAAATCCGATAATCCACGAGTAACTATGTAAGAATCTGTTTCTCTAATGATTAAAAAGACTTTTTGTTTACCGAAAATCCCCTTGGAGTGCCTTTCACATTGCACGAAGTTGTCAATTTCATTAACACCTGTTATCATATTTTGGTTCATCCAGTCAGCCAAAAAGGTCATGACCCTTAAAATCAACCAATGACCTTCTGAGATCACCAGCAACCACACGTTGATTAAATTTTTTTATACAATGGGTTCGAAAAGGGATAAATTTCCATAGAATTAGAGAAATGAACTTTATCTTATACTAAATAGAAAAATGAAAAAAAAAAATGGGGTCACCGTTCATTTACGCTCACAATCTGCCTTCAAAAGAAGCATACATTATTGTTGATGTCCTTTTTTTCTGTTGAACTAATACTGTGGATTCATTTTTATTCGTTGGATATCAATTTTCGTGGATTTCGTGGGCACAGTCAAACCACGAAATTAAATATTCAACGAATGATAATTTTTCTATATGTTTGTATGCAGACTTCAGCAAAACCACGAAATTAAATATCCACGAATATGCAAGTTTTTCTTAATCCACGAAAATTGGTACCCACGAAAATAAATGAATCCACAGTAGGAGAAAAAACAGTAATATCGAAATAAAAAAAGAACTAAATTACAGAAATCGCTCAAATTTTACAATTATTTAGTTTAAGTACAGCTTATTTGAAAAATCAAATAATAAATATAGGTCACCAATAAGTTAAAAAAGATATTTCAATTTTAATGCCAAAAAATGGCATTTTTGCACCAAAGGGAGATAATTTGGAGCTATTTACATGATATCTACATTTTAAAAGACACCTGGGGTCAACACAAATTGATTTTTTGGAACGATTTTTGTACCAAATGATAAAGTTACAACTATTAAAGGTTTTAAATAAAATTTGTATTGAAAAATTAATGTTTATTTTTTTTCTGAAAATCTTATACCCGCGAGCCTCCTTAAATGAATAAAATTGTAACCAATAAGAATATGTTACCATGTTTCATAAAACCAAATAAAAAATAATCTATCATGATGTTTATTTACAATAAAGAGAGTTGAAAATGTTATTACTTAGTCTGCAAATCTATTACATAACCTTAACTGATACACATACCAAACTTCCTATGGCTCTGACTTGTACATAACCATCAATTCCATAACTAGCCAACCATTTACCATGTGGAGACAGTAATAATTTAGCTCCTGGTAACTGATGTCCAGGGAACTCGGTTTCTGGTAACAAAGGCTCAGCATGACCCTAAAAACAAAAGCATTTTATATGTTAAATAAACCTAAGTTTGTTATAATCATATTTATGTTTATTTAGTTTAAATTGAATGTGCATTTATTATGATTGAATATACATAATGTTCCTTGTGAAATGGGTGCATGCAATTTAAAGAATCAAAAGATTTACACGTTTCTTACAAATATCAGTGATGGGGTAATGGTAAAACATGCTCACATGATATTTTCTATAAAAACTTCAAGAAGCTTTGATTTGGAGATCCTGATGAACTGTCTGCGACTACTCATTAATTTTTGCAATGCCATTAGCAAATCATTAAAATAAATTGAAAGAAAGAAGATATTCCAGAAATTTACAGAATCTTAAGGATTTCTACTTAAATATTGATAAGTGAACAAAGGGAAACTAAAAAGAAAGTATCAATTTTTCCATGATACATACATTTGAACTGATAAGATATAGATTTTACCCTCAAAAACACATTAACACACATGTCATAGATGTTAAAAACAAACCCTTGTCCACATCATTATACAAAATAATTAGTGGTTTCACAACATCATCAGAGCAGACTAGCATTATAAGATAGCCACCTTTTACTATCATTAGTTTGATTAACTTTTAGTTTCAGCATGGAAGTATTATATTGACAGGAACCCCAACAAGCAGACTTCAAACGTTTATAGTGCGATGCCGCAAAATCTTTAAGTATCTTTTAATTAACTCGACATGTCTTATGGATGCATGGGATCCTATCAAATTTTTGGAACCTCCCGAAAGATCGTAATTACGGAACATACCGAAATAAACGGATGTGTACTTTTAATTGTCATGGAAATGACATTTACTGACAGTGTGAATGACAAATATGTCAATTATATTTACGGGTTTTGCTGCTTTTAAAAAAAAACAAATTAAAAAGAAATGTCTGGCAACTGTTTTCAACACATAGAAAAAAAATAAAGAAAAAAACTGAGGAGTAAAAATACTCAGAAGCAATCCACATTTTTAAAAGTATAAGTACAAATGTAACAATCAATCTTAAAATAGTAGGATTTATTCATAAGAGGGTCGTTGGCTAATCATGCGTAACTGTATATTCTAAGCTTGAAAATCATAAAATTTTCAGGTAAAATAAACGGAAAAGTTATCAGTAATAATTATTGATATTTCAGAACTGTTCAGCTTTTTTAAACACACACCAATAAATTCTAACCATGCAAATGTGATTTCCATGATAAAAAAAAATAACTGCTCAGACACAATTATAGTGATCGTTCTTTAAATGCATTCAGAAATATTTAAAGCCATCCAAAAAAATAAATCTGTCAAACATCAGAATATTCTCGGACTAGGTTGAATGTTAAGATTAGTTTACCATGTTTACAACGAATTATCATAAAAGGTGTAAAAATTAATCTGATTGACTCGTAACCTGATATTGCTATATAGAGGACATCACATGTGTGTTATTATTAACATCTTTTAGTCTTTAAAAGATAAGTAAGTTAATATCATTTAACGATAAACCGTATATCTTTGCGTTACACTCGATAAGAGTTTACGATCTTTTACTTGAAATTTAAGTTATCTGGCGTCATCTGGCACACTTCACGCGCATCACATTATTTTCTGCTAACACTCTACTACAGACTCATTTAATTTTTATAACACGATATTTTCCGATTTTCTAGTTATATTGATAAAAATATATCTAAAAGAACTAAAAATAATCTTAACTTCTTTCCAAATATAGTTAATTTTCTTTTGTCATTCGGTGAAAAATGGACCAATTTTTTAGATTGTTTCAGCTGTAGTTTTTATTTATTGAACAGAAACAGGTGTCGTTGTCCATGTAGCGATTCGCAAAAAGCCACAGGAGTTTCTGTGTTTATTTACATTGGTAGGTAGACAAGCCCTTTGATAACAGATCACGTGATAAGATCAGTTTCCGTAAACTTTACAGGCGACAGCTGCATCGCAGATACCCCACAAAGGAGTTATCTCGTACTTGACAAACTGAGTCGGAAGCTTTTATTTTCTTATAGAAATCAGTGGGATCCGAATGTGCTAATTTTTCGTTGGAGTTCCTGTCAATATAATACTTCCATGGTTTCAGTAACATAACAGTATTACTATTATTATGATTCAAAACTGACAATCTATGAATCCCCTTTTTTAATCTATGTACTGATGCAACAGATAAAGAAACACATATGAGCAATGATAACTCATCTGTTAGTGATAACATTAGTTAATAGCATTACATCAAAATCACCAAATTCTGGTGTGCGTTCGCCTTCTTCTGCTTCAAGATACTACAAAAAAACAAATAAATTTTCCATTTAACTAAATCCTTGAATGTCAAATAAAAACGATATTCAATATCTCTGTTAAAATAATATTTAAATTCAGGAAAAAAATATGATTTGACAACAACCAATGATTCCATTGACCAATGTCTGTGAGACTTGAAAAGCAATTGACATATTACCTTCTTAGGTATCTCATCAGGCAATGATATCTGGTGTAATTTTTTGGTTTTCTGTGACACAGCAAACAGTAAGTTTCCTTCAGCTACAGCACCTCCAAATGATGGGATTCCAAACTTCAGAACCATTTTCTTTATTGCTGCATCTTTGAAATCACATTTCAAACTTTGGACACTCTTCCTTGGGTCTGTTCCAAAAATAAATAAAAGATTTGGATAAAAACTTTGTGAAAAGATTTCGACATTGATTGATAAAAAGATTGGAACATTCAACTGCAGCAAAATCAAATACAGAACTTAATTAGGCTGCCATATCATCATTATAATTTATGGGATACCAGTTTTGGTTGATTTTGTGGGATAAGGTAAACCATGCCACAAATATAAATTTTAAATGCAGTACAAATTTCTATATACTTGTATGCCGACTTTGACAAAATATGAAATAAAATAATATTATAAATGTATATAATTAAATCATTTTATAAAAAAGACATTTCCAAGCCGTAAGTCATTCAAGTATCATTTATAATATTTTTTTATTAAAATTTTTGCCCTGCTTGTTCATATTTCAGAACTAAAGTAAAGCCAAGATGATATGATACAAGATGTCATGTACAGAGATGTTGATGCTGGCTGAGTCATACATCATTTTGATTTTTTTATATTTTATTTTTTACCAACATACCTTTCAAGATATCCTCTGGAAGCTCGAAATATAACAGGGCATCAGCACCATTTCTTCTGTTCCCAGAATTATTTGTTGTGATAGATACTTTTACAACACCACTAACAGTAAATGTTGTTATAGTCAAAATCTCCCCTTCAACCACTGTAAAAGAATTATAAATTATGAGAAAATGACATAATTTTATTCATTAAATTATATTTTTTAAAAGATATTTTACAATTAAGTTTATAATTTTAAACAACTAAATATTTCTTATGATATTTTTAGTTTATCCATTACCTGTGTAACCAATAGGATTAAAATCTTTCGAAGCCCTTCCGTCTATTACAAAAACTTGTCCATTTTCTGCTCCAGCTATCAAAAAGTTTCCATCAACATCATACCTGTTAACATTTATAAAACATGAAATAATTTATTCGTAATGTTTTAAAGCTAAAATTATCATCTGCATTTATAACATCAACAATTGATTATAAATATATATTAAGTGTGTTAAATGGTGAGTTTTTTACTGGTCGCATATAAACAAATATGAATATTCATATAAAAATACATTTAATACAAAATTAAGTATCTTCATATAAACATGAAGAAGTTGTCAAGAAACTGATCTAAAGTGCCCTAGATCTTAAACAGTCCCGCATTGCAATATAATATCTACTTAATGTCCAACTAGACCTAAAATCTGCAGATGACCAAACAGACAGTTTCACAGACCTAAATAAAGCTCCTTATGCAGATGCGAGTCAAAATTGAATGTTTAATTTTCTTCATCTAGAAATGTGAAAAATAGATGTCTTTCCATTATTTTTTATCTACTTACGTCAAATTTGACACAGGTACATGGTACATTCTGGTGCTCTTTATAATTCTTGGTTTTTGAACATTAGTCAGATCAATAATGATGACATGTCCACTAACAGTCCCTACAGCTGCAACATGAGTTAGGGGACTACAAGCCATACATGTTGCCTGTAATGGATAAAACATTATCAAGAATAGAAGCAAAGGATGTTTTAAAATATTCTAGACATGTAATACCCTTTTAACATATTCTTCCAAGAGAAACATAACAGAAAATATATCCCTAGTACAGCAGGGTTTGTTTAGTCCAATTTATATTTTTTTGTGAAATGTTTTGAATATTTCTTTTTTCATCAGTTTTAGTAGAAAGAAAAATTCTTGATATAGTAAGTTTTTCTCTTTTTCACTACTATGCAAAATATAGATTCTTACATTGATATGAGTGGATTATTGAATTTATCCAATCAAGTTTAAAATTTATAATTTAACTATCGAGATTGGATAAATCCAATAATCCACGAGTATCTATGTAATAATCTGTTTCTTTAATGATTAAAAAATAAATTTTCTTTTTCTGTTAAGCGAAAATCCCCTTCGAGTGCCTTTCACATTGCACAAAGTTGTCAATTTCACTAACACCTGTTAGCATATTTTAATTCATTTAGTTAGCTAAAGAGGTTATGACCCTTAAAATCTTCCAATGATCTTTTGAGATCATCGGCGACCACATGTTGATGAAATTTTATACAATGGGTTCGGAAAGGGATTAATTTCAATAGAATTAGAGAAAATAAAATATCAATCAATCAATCAATCAAATCAAGTTGTTCTTATATCTATATTTATATAAAACTGATGCTAACAGTGTTTTGTAAATCTATAAGGCTGGCTGAAAATAATAATGTTCATAACATATGTATTATATTATGCTATTCAGGTTGCACTTTAATAAATTATTTATTCATTTATTCATAATAGCAGATGTGTCAGTACTTTATATTGGTTAATATTTTTCTTAAAATGATATTTAATTTGCATCAACTGTCAAAAAACAAATTTAAAAACAAACAAGGTCTAAACTTCTATGTCATTTGGTTTCTGATGGAAAGTTGTCTCATTGGCAATCATACCACAACTTCTTAATTTTATATCCATGATTTGATATAATTTGCATTAAGGTGGTACCCAACACTGTGACTAAAATTAATTTGGCTCGTTTGATTTTCTTCAAATTTTTACAAAGTATTTACAAAAATTACAAAAATATAAATTTTTCAGAAAATTTGAACCAACTGTTTTATCAGAAAAATTACACTGGTTATATAGCAGTGTGACAAACACTAATTTTGATCATTGAGAAGCTTGATATTCCCTTAACAACACAAAGTAATTTAAACGTTTAGCTGATTTTACAGAGTTATCTCCCTGTTGTGTTAGGTACCACCTTAAGGGGCTCGCAGGTCTAAATCAACTTTTTTTTCCAATATTGGATTTTGCTATTTTTTTCTATGATTAAACTTTATACCTAATAAAAAAATATAGGGTCACCGTTCATTTATGCTCAAAATCTGCCTCTGAAAGAAGCATACCTTTTTGTAAATGTCCTTTTTTTCTGTTGAACTAATAGGAGAAATATTGGTAATATCGAAATTAAAAAAGAATTTAGTCACAGAAACCGCTTAAATTTTACAATTATTTAGTTGATGTATAGCTTGTTTGAAAACAATAATAAAAAATATAGGTCGCCAATGAGTTAAAAAAGATATTTCCATTTAAAAGTCAAAAAATGAAGTTTTTGAACCAAAGGGAGTTAATTTGGAACTTTTTCAATGACATAACCATTTTTAAAGTCATCTGTGGCCAAACTAAATCAAATTTTCTGGGTGATTTTTGTACCATGTTATAAAGTAATAACTAATAGTGTAATAATTAAAATTTGTAATGAAAAAACAAATGTTAAATTTTTTGCAGATTTTTTTTTTTTTTTTTTTGTACTGAAAAAATGAGAAAAAAATAATTGTTCATGATTTTTTACTTGATAAAATTCTAACTGTAAGAAGAAACTTACTGGAACTCCAACTGACACAGAGGAAACAAACTTTCCTTTGTCCATTGTCCACACTTGTAATTCACCATCTTCTTTCACACTCTAGTAATTCAATTATTATCAATTAACTCTCAATCAGGAATAACCAGCATTGTTTAAAGTGAAACATAAATGAATACAATAACATTTGTTATCTTTGGAAAGAAGTTAAATGATATATTCATGGGGATAATAACAAGTGTACCGTGTGTAATAAAATAAGTTAATAAAATACATTATTTGAATAAAAAATTTAGTGAGCAAGCTAACATACCCTTAACTCAGAATAAATTTCAGTCTTTTTAGTAGCCCACCTCTAAAAAAAGTCTGAAAGCAGTTTATAAAATCATCTTCTACAAATCTAAAATATATGTAGGGATTTGGATATGGTGTAAGAAGAAGTTGATATTAATAACATTTTTTATAAAACTCTCTAGATGATTATAATGCTTCATAAACATTGATTGTAAGATCCTTAAAATAATAGTTCTCTGAACAGTAACACTGAAACAAATATAACACAGCTTCTGTGTAAACTTACTACAACATGCTCATTTCCAGTCAGACATCCAATACCCATTACTGTTCCCCAGTGTAAATCTTTCAGTAATTTGAGAGAGTTTGGAATCCCTGCTTCATACAAATGTAGAGATCCCTAAAATATAAAAAAAATAAAACATTGTAGCCCTGTTTATCATTGTTATAATTTTGAGAGAGGTTTAGCTAGATATAAAACCATATATTAATCCACCGTTTTCTACATTATAATGAAATGTCTCTAATAAGTTAGGGATATAATATTTGTTTTTCATTCCTTTGATGTGCTTGAGCTTTTGATTTTGCAATTTTGCTAAGGGACTTTGCGATTCGAATTTTCGTTGGAGTTCAGCATTTTAGCTATTCTACTTTGTTAGTACAAAGATTTATGTTTCTTTCCTTTGTTAATAAGAAACTCTTTTCCTTCTTTTCTGCCACTAATGGCCATTCAAAATTACATTATTCTATAAAGTTACCTCACAAGATCCTATCGCCAGACGTCTGTAACTAGGAGGGAAGCTTAGAGATGTGATTGGATGATTAATATTACATTATTTTATAAAGTTACCTCACAAGATCCTATCGCCAGACGTCTGTAACTAGGAGGGAAGCTTAGAGATGTGATTGGATGATTAATATTACATTGTTCTATAAAGTTACCTCACAAGATCCTATCGCCAGACGTCTGTAACTAGGAGGGAAGCTTAGAGATGTGATTGGATGATTAATATTACATTGTTCTATAAAGTTACCTCACAAGATCCTATCGCCAGACGTCTGTAACTAGGAGGAAAGCTTAGAGATGTGATTGGATGATTAATATTACATTGTTCTATAAAGTTACCTCACAAGATCCTATCGCCAGACGTCTGTAACTAGGAGGAAAGCTCAGAGATGTGATTGGATGATTAATATTACATTGTTCTATAAAGTTACCTCACAAGATCCTATTGCCAGATGTCTGTAACTAGGAGGAAAGCTCAGTGATGTGATTGGATGATTAATATTACATTGTTCTAGGACTCTACAGTCTTCTGATTTTGTATCTATCAATCTTAACATACCATCCTGAAATAAAAATTATACTAAAAATTCTTTATGCACCGGTCCTAAGCCAATAATCTGATGTACAGTAGTTGTCGTTTGTCTATTTATTTATTTATTGTTTGTTTGTTTATGTAATTTATACATGTTTCTCGTTTCTCATTTTTTTTTAAATAGATTAGACCGTTGGTTTTCCTAATTTGAATGGTTTTACACTAGTAATTTTGGGGCCCTTTATAGCTTGTTGTTCAGTGTGAGCCAAGGCTCCAAGTTGAAGGCTGTATATTGACCTATAATGGTTTACTTTTATAAATTGTTATTTGGATGGAGAGTTGTCTCATTGGCACTCATACCACATCTTCCTATATCTTTTAAACATTAAAAATGATTTATATTGGTCTTAATAAGATGGCTCTGTTCTCCATACTTTTTCAAACTACTCTATGACATTTGAAAGAGCGCTGTTTCCCAAAAATTATTGTACCACATTTATTATAAAATCTATCACATAACTTATTTGTATAGCACCATTGTAAAAAAAACATACCCTTGGGAGTACACTCACGATTAAAGGTACGGAGGTCTGTTCAAGAAAATTTAAAATATTGTCTTTCCCATATAGTCTCTTTATTACTGTATGCATTTAAATAAGCATGATATTCTTTAACATTAGTGAAGAGGCATTCTTAAATGATTAAACATTGTTTTATATATCATTTGATGACTTCTAAAATAAAGTTAAAAAAAAATTAATAAGAGTGACAATACAATTAACAGTTTTAGTTGTTTTATTTACCTGTCCTCCAACATATAATCCTCTCTTATGTAAAACTATACAATCAAAACTTCCTTCTGTCATTGAATTACTTTCATCAGCTACAACAGAAAGTAATCATACAAAATATGTAATATTAACATTTATAAGTAAAGTACTGTTAAACAGGTACACAATTTTACTAAAATTTCCTTCTAGATACACATGTACTAGCTTTTGATCATAAACGAACTTCTGCCCAAGTTTGGTACAAATCCAGGATAGAATAAGAAAGTTATTAAAAAATTTAAAAAATTTAACCACAGAGTGAATGTAATGTTTCCTGGCAGAAAAACTTACCACAGAGTAAGCTAGTGAATGTAATGTTTCCTGACTGAAAAACTAAGTCCATTTCTAAGTAAAATATGGAAAAACATAAAAAAAAAAAATTATATATAAATTATATATAATTTACTATTATACTATCTTATGATCATTAACAAGGTTCTGTCTAATTTTGGTAGAAATCCAGAATAGTTTAAGAAAGTTATTAAAATTTCAAAAACTTTAACCATAGGCACAGAGTGAATTTTGTGAAAGCCGACGGAATGTAGGATTGCTTTGTCTTGCTTTTTAAACTAAAGTCCAAAGCTCGACAATAATCATTGGCATATTCTAGATACATTAATACTGGTTATTCTGTCATAAAAGTCCTAAGGCAGCAACCACTTGATTTTCTAGGGGGGGCTATGGGTTTTTTTTCTGTGCAAACTTTTTTTTTCGCCTTCGGCAAAGAACAATTTATTTTTTTTTGCGACAAACCGATAACAATTTTTTTCTTTCAATTTTAGCATTACATATAGTGGCAGCTGAGGGTGAAACAAACAATTTTTTTTTCTCAGGGTCCAAAACAAATTATTTTTTTCACCAAAACCTGGAATCAAACTTTTTTTTCCAAAAAAAACCATAGCCCCCCCCCCCCCCCCCCCCCCCCGAAAATCAAATGGTTGCTGCCTAAACATTTATAAAAAATCCAATTTGGAAGACCACTACAATAAAACTGTAAGAATTAGTTTTCTAATTCTGACTGATTCACCTTTATGAAGAAAACAAATCTTATAAATATATTTGAAATCTGTTCAACTGCAAATCTAATCCTTAATTATTTTAAAAGTCTTGCTGTTATTTTGGTGCTCAATATAAATAATACTGAGTATATGCATGCACATATTAAGATAACATTAAACACACAAGCAAAGCTACAATGGAATTAAAAATTTACCTAACAATCAGTCCATATACCAAATAAAGTAACTATTTTACTTATGAATAGTATAAAATAAGCATCTGTTCATAAGACATGAAGCATCTTAGGTCTTCAAACTTTTCAAAGCTTCATGACCAATAACTACACTGTCACTGGATAAGATTCCTATGTATACATTTAAAGACTTGTTTCAGGGGAGACAAACTTTAATATTTAGATATCTTTTGAGCAATTCATAGAAATTATGAGTGCATTTTTTCAAAAGAACTGCTTTTGACAATATGACATCAACATGACAATTTGTTTGAACTTGATTCTGTTTATTTTTTAACAATATTAATTGTAAATCTATTAATAATGTTGATAAGGCTTGTTTTGAAATTTGCATAAAAATCATTGATTAAAAGTGTGGTTTTACTTCATAATTCATTATCAATATTGAGTTTGGAACGTGGCTTAAGTTTAGACAATCAGAATTATACCAAAAACAATATACATAAAAAACATTATTTTTCTATTATAGAAAATAAAATGTTCATTCAAATAGCAAATATTAGTTTTATAGCTACAATAAAACATAATTCTAAATTCACACTCCTTTTTCTATATTGTGAAAACATAAAAAGTTATGTGTTATAAAAAATCTATCATACGTTAATGTTGTAATATTCGTACACAATCTGTGCTCACAACTTACCACCAAGTTTTGTTTGTTTACGAGCTAGATAAAAATAAATTAAGACAAAAGTTCTTTCAAAGAAATATTTACAGATCAACTAAATTGTTAAATGCATTTTTTTTAAATATATAAATATGTATACATAAAGAAAAGTTCAGTAGAATTTGTAAAGAGGTAACATTTTCTGATAAGAAAATTAATAAAAGATAATATCATTTTAAATAATCACATTTACTAGCACTTTCACAGCTTTCACAGATCTTTATACATTTTGTACCTGATGACATGTGAAAGGCGTCAAAGTGTATATATATTTACCATAAAAATTCTCATCTTATAATTTTTACGTTTACCCTAACATTTTGTATAAATAAATCCACCTGATTTTTGTCCATAGTCTATTAGAAAAAGATATAAAAGGAGAAAAAATAATCAAAGGAAACTGATACACATACCGTACATAAACATACTGCACAAAAATCAGAAATGCTGAAAAATCAGAAATACACAAATGAAACTTACACATGTTAATTAAATCTGTCTGTGACTGAAATCTACTATTTGCAGCACTTGTAGCTCTAGACATTGGCGTTTCTGCTCTCAATGGAGGATAATATAATACTCGGGCTTTTATTACTTCCCCATCAACCTGTGGAAAACAGTGAAATATAACAGTTGTACTGTAAAATAACAAATGTTGTCATTGAATGCTCTTGCCTTAAGCTAAAGTATATATTAATATTATCATACTGTCTTTATTTGAATTTGCTATACATTGTATCTGCTCAAATGTAAAACTATTACACAAATTATTTTTTCTACTAATCGAATACAGCAATAAGAAAACTCTGACTCCATCTAGTCCTTTCTAGATCTTTACTTAATAATAATCTTAAAAGTGAATTCAATAAGAAATAAAGGTCTGATAAGGATAACAACCAAATGATAAAAGAAGAATAAAGGATAAGCAAATATAATACCTTATTTGCAAATGCAACCTTTTTACGTGAAATATAATTATATTTCTTTTACCACTGAACAGCCATACTTTAAGGTGGTACCCAACACTTAAACTAAAATTAATTTGTCTTGTTTAATTTTCTTAAAACTTTGACAAAGTATTTACTTTGACCCTTTGACACAAATATAAAAATATTAAAAAGTTTGAACCAACCGTTTTATCAGAAAAATTACAGTGGTTATATAGCAGTTTGACAAACACTTATTTTGATCATTGAGAAACTTAATATTCCCTTATAACACAACGTAATTAAAACGTTTAGCTGATTTTACAGAGTTATTTCCCTGTAGTGTTAGGTACCACCTTAAGCTTCGATATCTTATATTAAATGATATACAATAAATCTAACAGGATTTTCATTTCTTACTCTCATTAGCTGTCCTCCTTTACATCCAATAAATAAATCACCCCCTGGAGTCCATGCTTGACAAAGGGGGATAACTCTTGGTGTTAAATCCTGTATTTCCTCCAACTGCTCAGCTTTTTCTCCCACCAGTCCCGCTATAGCTGGTCTAGGTACATCAATAGTGTAAGAAGTCATTCTAGTGGAGGCTCTTGTTGGTTGGTCACGATCTTTATCCTCATCTCCATAAATAGATGGCTCAGAAGGTGGAAGTTTTACTTTTCTGCAAAATATGTTCAAATATCAACCTGTTGCTTAAACTCATAACAATTAAATTATAAACCATACACAATTTCATTACAAAAACTTCAAGTTATATCTATAGTTTTCATTTTTTAAAATGAATAAGGGTGTAATGCTCTAAGAAGAATACAAAACACCAGAACACCTGCAAGTAAGAATAAATCCAAATATAAGCATAGATAAAACATTATAAATCATCATTGTTATCCCGTAGACAATGCTTGAATCTTTTTATTTAACTTACTGAGGCTGTAGAAGGTATTTATCATTAGACTGTTCTGTCTGCCAAAGGGTTATAGATCTTTCTGTGGTTATACAGATTTGCCTCCAGCTGCCTGGGTTAAAGTTCATGCTCGTTATTGGTTCTGAAGGAACTTTTGTTGATGTCAGTTTAGTTCCATTTGTATAATTCCTATAAAATACAATTCAATATTCATCAAAGCTTAAAAATACCTAATAACTCTCAGATTCTTATTAAAAATTCATGCATTTTACAAATTACCTTTATTTCATTAAATCAAGGGAAAACTTTCCATTCACAAATCGAAAATTTAAAAATAAGAGTGTGCATTAATTACTTTCATTTTGCTAATTTTAATTTGATATTTATATTTTGTGAGGAAATATATTATAAAATCTGCTTCCAAATAAAAAAATTAATTAAATCTCACCATAGAATGAGTTCAAAATCTGGGACTCCTGATACTGTACATAGGTATTCACTTTGGGAGAAACTCATTTTGTGGTATTCTAGTTGAGTACCATCTAGAAAAAGAACATGTTTGTATCATCATAAAACTTTCATAGTTAAAAAGCAGGAATCCTACAATATGATGTAAAATTGTTATGGAAAGCAACTTTAATTTTAGTTTCTTGTGTACAATTTGGAAATTAGTATGGCGTTAATTATCACTGAACTAGTATATATTTGTTTAGGGGCCAGCTGAAGGACGCCTCCGAGTGCTGGAATTTCTCGTTACATTGAAGACCTGTTGGTGACCTTCCGCTGTTGTTTTTCTATGGTTGGGTTGTTGTCTCTTTGATACATTCCCCATTTCCATTCTCAATTTTACTATTATCATATTATTTTTTTTAAATATAGTTCATTTAGCTTGCAATTTATATATATATTCAAATATTTTGTTCTTTTTCATCATAAGTCCTTCTATATATGACTATAAATAACCAATATTTGTTTTTTTTATTTAGACAGTTTAATGTGTATTGTTCTTTTTTGTTTTATTGTACAGTTCTACTAAAAGGTCAGATCATGTTGTTTTTACATCATATTTAAACATATTACTCAACAAAACATTCTGTCATAATTTTTGTTAAGATATAAAATTTAAGTATGATAGTTTTTGTATGTATTAAAGTGCAGTTCAGAGTAATAATTAACAGAACAAGTTGACTATCCCTCTGGTATCTTTCGTCCCTCTTTTATGATTTTTTTCCAGAAGTTTCATATTTGATGGAATCATTGCCTTAAGACTTAAAACTTTTCTGTACAATATAATTTCACTTCTATTTTTATAAGTAATTGTTACCTTCTAGCATCATCAATTCTCTGAATGTTGGGTAAACATATATGCAGATCTTAGGATTGAGACACTGTTCGGCTACAGCAAAACATTTGGCATTTGGATGCACAGCAAATGGTCCAACACCATTTCCCTTGAAATTGAAAACCGTTTCTGCTCCATCTTCAGCCACAAACTTGACATTACTGCCACACTGGTAACATATAACATCCTTATCAATGTATCTAGCTGGTGAACCATTATATCCCTGAGCCCACCTTAAGAATAAATGATATTCATACAATAAACAGTTTCCTTTCCAAAAAGATTGTCAACAAGTGACAAGGAGATAAATTAAGTGTTCAAAACCTTATATACTATTCATTAAATTAATACAAATTAATAGGAAAAAGATGTATAGTTATGATAAATGACACAAGTAGAATATATTTAGAAGTACATTTTTAATATATATCACTACTTATATAATATACATGTACTAAAATATTGACGGTAGACATTATACATTTGTAATAATAAACTACAGGTAATGATAGGAAATTACCAATTACAATAAGGATTGTTGTGAACTCCTGTGCCTAAACATAGCTTTAGGCAGTCTAGAAAAGGCAAATGACGGACATGAGAGAAACTTTTATTCCATAGGTGAGTGAGGCCTATCAATAACTAACACAATAGCCTAACTATAAAATCTTACCATTACCTAACCAAATACCTTAAACTACTTGATGTAAAGGATTTTCTTATCTGATACATCATTGCATGCAGTATTGCAGGACTTAAAAATATTGCATATTATCTGGTTTGTGTCATAGATTAATATCACATTCCTGTTTTTCTGGTACATTTCCAAGGTAAAAAAAAGCTTAAATTATGCACCAATCTCAATTTCCTTTTTATGAATGAGTTTGTCAGGAATTTAGCATGATTTCATGTACATGTATGTTACCGTTGCTTCCTGACACTTATACATGTATGCATTATGATGTTACTAAAATAGCAATGGCCATGACAGCTAAACGTTGAATGAACACCATTTATAAATGCATTTATCTTCCTTAGAGTTACAATGGTTGACTTAATTAGGTCAAACTATGTCTTTCTTAACCTTTTCCTCCATGAAATTATTTTTTTACATATTTGATTCGCATAGGATTTTTTCAATAAAATAAAATTATCAGGTTTAAAGTATCAATGCATTGTGGTAGCTAATATTTCATTACGTGAAATTCCAGTGAGATGTTCTCAAGAATATCCCTTTTATATTAGATACAAAATTTATCAGGCCTGATACAGAAGGCGTCAAAAGGCGTCATTATGGAGTAAAGGGGTGGCTTCAAAAGGCATCTATATGGTGGAAAGGGTTAACCAGATGCTCCGCAGGGCGTAGCTTTATACGACCGCAGAGGTTGAACCCTGAACGGTTGGGGCAAGTATGGACACAACATTCAAGCTGGATTCCGCTCTAAATTTGGATTGTGATTAAAAAGTTGACACAGCATAGGTTTCTGACACAGAATGAATGTATTCAAATGAACTTAAAATTTTTGTTTTCTCTTAGAGCAATTCACTATGCTGTTGAATATTAATCCTCTCAAAAAAATGTTTGAAGAAATTTTCTTTTTATTTATGAAATTTCAAATGAGAAAAATTGAACCCAATTTTTTAATCACATCCCCCTTTCCCTTATTCCAAAACTAATTTCAATTAAAATATTCTAATGGAGTTTGCAACAATTACTACTCATTTAAATACATTATAAAATATTAAGATGTAAAAAAACTGCTTGTTATCACTGAATGGTAAAGATTATTTAAATTTATCAGTTGGTAGTAAAAAGTGAATATACATTGTATATTGTATAAAACAAAGATTTAAGTTGATTCTGGACAAAGAAAGATAACTCCAATTAAAAAAAATTATTGCAGATATTTCTTGCTTACTATACTGGACAAAGAAAGATAACTCTTAATTAAAAAAAAATTTGCTATTTCACAATATTGTGAAATTAGATATTTCTTGCCATTGCACAATACTGTGCAATTGAAAAGACTTGCTGTTGCACAATACTTAATATAATAATTTTAGATCCTGATTTGGACCAACTTGAAAACTGGGCCCATAATCAAAAATCTAAGTATACATGTTTAGATTCAGCATATCAAAGAGGCCCAAGAATTTAATTTTTGTTAAAATCAAACTTAGTTTAATTTTGGACCCTTTGCACTTTAATTTAGACCAATTTTAAAACTGGACCAAAAATTAAGAATCTACATACACAGTTAGATTTGGCATATCAAAGAACCCCAATTATTCAATTTTTGATGAAATCAAACAATGTTTAATTTTGGACCTCGATTTGGGCCAACTTGAAAACTGGGCCAATAATCAAAAATCTAAGTACATTTTTAGATTCAGCATATCAAAGAACCCAAAGGTTTCAATTTTTGTTAAAATCAAACTAAGTTTAATTTTGGACCCTTTGGACCTTAATGTAGACCAATTTGAAAACAGGACCAAAAATTAAGAATCTACATACACAGTTAGATTCGGCATATTAAAGAACCCCAATTATTCAATTTTGATGAAATCAAACAAAATTTAATTTTGGACCCTTTGGGCCCCTTTTTACTTAACTGTTGGGACCAAAACTCCCAAAATCAATACCAACCTTCCTTTAATAGTCATAAACCTTGTGTTTAAATTTCATAGATTTCTATTTACTTATACTAACGCTATGGTGCGAAAACCAAGAAAAATGCTTATTTGGGTCCCTTTTTGGCCCCTAATTCCTAAACTGTTGGGACCGAAACCCCCAAAATCAATACCAACCTTCCTTTTGTGGTCATAAACATTGTGTTTAAATTTCATTGATTTCTATTTACTTTAACTAAAGTTATTGTGCGAAAACCAAGAATAATGCTTATTTGGGCCCTTTTTTGGCCCCTAATTCCTAAACTGTTGAAACCAAAACTCCCAAAATCAATCCCAACCTTTCTTTTGTGGTCATAAACCTTGTGTCAAAATTTCATAGATTTCTATTAACTTAAACTAAAGTTATAGTGCGAAAACCAAGAAAATGCTTATTTGGGCCCTTTTTGGCCCCTAATTCCTAAAATGTTGGGACCAAAACTCCCAAAATCAATACCAGCCTTCCTTTTATGGTCATAAACCTTGTGTTAAAATTTCATAGATTTCTATTCACTTTTACTAAAGTTAGAGTGCGAAAACTAAAAGTATTCGGACGACGACGACGACGACGACGACGACGACGACGACGACGACGCCAACGTGATAGCAATATACGACGAAAATTTTTTCAAAATTTGCGGTCGTATAAAAAATCATTCCTAACTGTGAAGTAATAACAAGTCAAAAGCATTGCAACAAAGTAAATGTACAGAAAAGTGCAAAAATTGTGTATGTACCACATAGAAAGAATGAACTGAATTTACTTTGATTGATTCCTTGTCAACAAGTGTAACAAATTCATATAAAATACATTTGAACTTCATAGTCTATAACCCTTATCGCTATGTGTCGGCCATTACAGGAAATAATAAAGGTTCCGGTAAAATTTTGACATCATAATACAAAATATCTGACGCTACAATGAAAAAGGGATTGTCGCATGAAGTCAATAGGTCAAGGGTCGCAGATTCTCAAAAGTTCTAGCGACTGGGATTAGCGATAGGGTGTACATTGTATACATGAAGAAAGCTCGTTTATCATCAGGTGTCTATCAGTCATTTTTAGGCTGTGGTTTGCATCAAATTGTTAAAAAAAATAATGTGATTCGTCAAAATATCCTTAATATCTTGATTGGTTTCGATATATCACAAATAAATATTGTTTCCATTATTTTGGGGAAAAAAATAAATGTGATGCATCAAAAAATCAGATAATTTTTATTTTGTCTATAGTCGCCGTCAGCTGAAATTCTATCGGTTATCGGTAAAAATAATCTAAACTATCAACCACCTTCACTGGAGATATAATTTTTCACATTCAATTCATAAATCGTGAACAGAAAAACCACTACTGACCTACCTTTTAAGTGATTGCACTGTGATAATTCTGACCTTCACATTTTCCAAGACTATTTTGAATGGAAGAATCTGCTATTGTTTTTACCGGAAGTGTTTCCGTGGAGTTCAATTTGATAACATTTGCATAAACGCTGGAAACCATATCACATCAATGACAAGAACATTTCAGGAAACTGCATAAGTGACGAATGTCACATGTAAACAAATGATCCTCATAGAAACGAAGATGGCGGAATTACAATGAAAAACATTCTGGAAAATGTGAAGGTCAGGATTATTACAGTGCGATCACTTAAGGAGGTAGACCTAGGACTAGGTTAAGGGAAATCACTCTTAAAATCATCAGTATGTTTGTGTCACCCATTTTCATAAATTTATTCAAAGCTTCAAGGTTACATAGATTATTTCCAATCTGTTTCAGGTAAATGCTTTAAATACGTTGATGATACTTGACTTTTACAAACACATAACTGATTTAAAGATTTATCTCCCTGAACCAAGTCTACCCTCTTAAAAGGTAGGTCAGTAGTGGTTTTTCTTTTCACAATGTATGAATGGAATGAGAAAACTATATCTTGAGTGAACGCGGTTGATAGTTTAGATTATTTTTACCGATAACCGCTACAAATTTCAGCTGACAGCGACTATAAAAGAAAGTGTACATTTAACGGTCATATCCCAAAAATTAATGTTAATGTCATTTGGCAAAAAATGTAATCGTCATCAGTCATTACCATACCGCCATTACAGCCCTCATATATACAATAATTTCTAAATTAGTATACATAGTCTTTAGTCTTTAGTATGCGTCATCTTGACACTGATTTTCTCATATGTAATTTGGTCACTTGCGCGTTTGTATACATTAATCACGTTTGTATTTTCTCTTTGTACTTTCACTTTAATTTAGGTAGGCGCTGTTACTGATTTATAAAAACAAATGATCAAATCTTTGAGTATCGTCTATAAACTCGGAAACTGCATATTGTATGTCTGCACTGGCTTCGGTGTTAAGTAATTCATCTAGATCTAGATTAAGTGTTCCGGTTTTGAAATATAATGACTGGCGGAGTTTTTCTCTATCCAAACTGTAATTGTCACAAGATAATAAAAAATGTTCTACAGATTCTATTTCTCCGCAAGTACATTTGTTGTCTTCTACATGTCTGTTAATGAAATGTTGATACCCCTTTAGTTTGGAGTATCCTGATCTGAGACTGTTTAGAATATTGAAGTGTTTTTTTGATGGGAAGTCGAGTTTGATTTTTTACATATTGATGCTGAAACTGATATTTTTTCTCTTAAACAGAATAAGTTTAATAACAGCTCAATAAATTTATAAATACGTAAATGATGAACAGATTTTTGAGGCATTATTTTCTGCTGAGAGCTTACGTTAGTTCGAGTTGTCCAATAGCGTCCATTTTTTGTGTATTTTGTTTTCCTAACAAATTGTCAGGTGCCTCCACTACTTTGAATCCGCCATTGCGCTTGTTTGTTGCTATGTACAACTCTCGCGAGTTTTACTTTGTATCAGCACCAAGAAAACGATAATAACTAGCATTTGAATAAAATGTAATAGTCTAATTATTTATAACCACAATATATTCTGTTCACAATAATTTTGTAACTAATATTTTGAAACTCATATTATGGATCTATGACAAGGTTTTTAAAAAACAACTTAATAACAAAATTATCGTTTTGTTATTTCCAGGTCACACATTTACCGGCTGACATGTGGATTGTGAAGGACGTTTGATAACAGAAATATGCGTTTGAAATGATCTGAAACAATTAAGCTCTTGCCGAAATTAACGAAATCATGCTTCCAGACGCTAGAAAACCGCTATTTAGAATTTTATGTCATTATAAGTCAAAACCGAACAGCTGTGTCCTGCAGCACCAAAGAAATTTTTGTAAACAATCACTTTTTGAAAACCACAATGTTAAGAAATTTGCTCAGAACATTAATTCAAAAATCATTGCCATAGGGGAATTGTTTGTGCAACAATGCAAAGCAGTTGCAGCTCAGAGATTACGGAGGTCATTCCAGATAGTTGCTTCTTATAGACGAATGTATGGAGACAATTCTCTAAAGAGAGTCTTAAATGAACTAGGAAATTCTCTTTTAAAACACTGTGAAAAAAGAAATCTCTTATTTCTCTGTGGTTTACCATTATTCAAGTGGGAGGAGGAAAGAATATCCGACAAAGAACTTAATAGGTGCTTATTGTATTTATTTTAATTCATACATTTTCCTATGCTTTTATTAATAATGCTATTATTGTTATCATTGGAGACGAGGAATTTATTTCTCCACACCTGTAACCTCTAAGTTGCTCTAATACACAAAAATTCAAATTGTATATCTGTGTCATTGAATTGCCCTGACGCATGAATATATTTGTTGGTTAACCTAGTATAAAATTGAGAATGGAAATGGGGAATGTGTCAAAGAGACAACAACCGACCATAGAAAAAAACAACAGCAGAAGGTCACCAACAAGTCTTCAATGTAGCGAGAAATTCCCGCACCCGGAGCCGTCCTTCAATTACTTGAAATTTGAAATTTGATAAAAAAAAAATAGCTTTTAAAACTTAAACTTTCAATTATATGAATGATTTGTGTTTATTATTTTTATTAAAAGATTAAAGCGAAATGTACATAAATATTTCTAACGCCGAGTCATATTGTGTTATTATCACTGCCGTCTTGCTTACATTGATTACAAAAAAGAAGTTTGGTCAGCATTGTCTATCGAAAAAATAAAAAAGTTAAATGTCAAGAACAATTTTCGGAAGTCCTCTTTATCAATCATATCAACATATTCTTTAATATGCAAATCAAAAGAATCATATACTTTTGGATTTCCAATGTGTTAAGATTTGTTTGTTTGTTTTTTTATCATATATACTTAACTGACCCAGTGTTTAAAAACTTATCACTTCATTATTTTGAGGAAGCCAACTTTGCTGATAAGAACAGTTCTGATTTAAAAAAAATCTGTGAATGGGTCTTACTCTATAGTATGGACTCGGCAGATTCATTTCAACAAGTAATTCTACTGACTTACCCGAATATAAATCCTAGTGAGAATCCTTCTCTGAATTGTCATGAGCCTTTAAAAGTATTAAGTTGTGAACAATATTAATTAATTAAACAGAAATTTACAATCGCTTTTCTATTCTGTTTAAATCCAGGAAAACACCTTGTAAATACTTTTAACAGTAGCTACAGTATTCTATCCAAATTGTTTCCATTTATCAATTGTTATTTTTTATATATTTCATATGTTTATTCAGTTTGATAGATGATATGGCACAGGTTCAACACATTGAAGAAGATTTTAAGAAACCTACAGACGACAAAGGATATTTAAAGAGTTGGGAAAAAGTCATTGAAAGTGAACACTTAAAAGTTTGGAGAAAACCCATTCCAGATTCTTACTTATTTGAATACAAAGGTTTATCACCATTCTTTATCTCTATTCTTGCAGAAAAAAAGTTCAATCTTTTGATTATGTTTACATATAAACTGTATAAACAGACAAAGAATATTAAAACTTTTTTTATATACAATTATTTGAAAATGTTTTGTAAATCTAAACTTATGTAGCAGGCTTTATAAACTACATCTGTAGCTATGTTATTTGTCAGTTCCAAGAATTCTAGATCAGGATGCTTCAGATTTAAAATACTACTGTAGAAACATTAATTTTCGTGGGGTTAAAATTTCATGGTTCTGTCTCAATGTAAGATTTCATTAGGATTTAATTTTGTGGTTTCCAGTAAATGGAAGTGATCTCTGATGTAGAGTAAATTTTCGTGGAGGTTTTAATATCCTGGATATATTCTTTCCACAAAATAAACGAAATTAAATCCTCCACGAAAATTTCTGCTTTTACAGTGTCTAACTTTATTTTTACATTTCAGTATATGGAACATTTTATGATGTTACACCTACATGTTTCTTTGATATTCAGGTGAGTGTAGCATAATGAAACATTTTATGATGTTACACCTACATGCTTGGCATTCATGTTAGTGTTGCATAAATAAAATCTTAAGTTTCCAGATTCTTGGAAGTTTCTCATTTGGTCAAAAACTATAAAACATCTCCAGACAAATTGCTTACTTTTCAAAAGTTACAGAAAGAGGTGAAGAGAAGTTAGTGAATACGCTGTCAAGTCTTTAAATACGAAGTTGATCACCTTCAACATGTATATTTTCTCCATGTTTGGTCCAAAATGCATTGAATTTTTAAAAAAGAAATGAGTATAATATTTTTACCATGGAGAAGAATGGATATAGTACATTTGATCTTGACTCAAAATCATGTACTACCCGTTGATGATGAAAAAAATATAAAGCAAAACCAACAGCTCTCTTGTTCATATTCCTCATCTCAAACACACAAGAGAAATTTGTTTTTAGATGATAACCATGTCCTGCAGTTATTGCAGTTGTCTTGGATGTTTTAATATATATTTTAAGAAAATAAAGAAATGAAAGTTGATAGTGAATCTTTTGAAAAAATAAAGTTGTATATATATTTCAGAGAGATTTAGAATATCGTAAAGAGTGGGACCAACGTGTGATAAAGCTAGAGATAGTAGACAAAGATGAACAGACTGGTACAGAGATTGTCCAGTGGATCACACAGTTTCCTGTATGTCATTATCATATTTAGAAAAAAAATCATGTTATAATTGTCCTGTTTGTCAAAAAAAAAAAAATCAATTCAGGTAATGGGGAGATCAGATAAATAACAAACAGAAATATTAATGGAATATTAACTGTGTATTTCTAAAAGCTGATTCTTAGTTGAAATAATTATTTGAAATTATTTTATACTTTTATACACCCATTTGTCTATCTCTCTGTGAACTGTCGTCAACATGTAGGATAGTTACTCAAAAATCCTTTAACCATTTTGAATAAAACTTTGGGGAATTGTTTATATCTGTTGATATGAGCTACTTTTGTTTTTCAAAATTTTAGATTTTATGTTTCAAAGTTGTGGGGTTTTATTCATTTAAAAAGAGGGGATTTTTACGGTTTTGAACAATAACTTAAAAGTGCTTTCACCTATTTGCAAGACATTTTGATGAATTGTTCATATCTATTGACATGAGCTCCCTTTCAATTTTTATAGATTTTAGATTATATGTTTCAGAGTAATAGTCCAGTCAATTTAGCATACAATTTACCCTTACCTTGAAGTAATTGCTCCAGAAGATTTTGAAGTTTTAATCTTTAGCTTATACCCCAAAAATACACAGAAAAAGTCCCTTCACATCTAACTTTAGGAAAACTAAAAAATCATGATTTTGAAATTCCTTTAGAGATTTGCATTGATATGGGAGATAACTCTGCAAAAAAGGTACAACTATAGTCGAAAACTTCAAAGTATCATACTATACATGAATGTTAAGAAATCAACCAAAAACTGACAAAAAAGTCAAAAAGTGCAGAGTTATCTCCCTTTCTGTGGAAATTAAAAATTCTGATTTTGTGTTTTACTTAAGTTAGATTTTATGGGACTTTTTTTCTATGTATATTTGGGGCTTAATGCTACAGATTAGAACTGAACATTTCCTGTTGCAATTAGTATGAGTTTCAAATTAGTTTGTCTGGACTTATCAGAATTTCTTTCATTGAAAAAAGGGGGATTTTCCAGTTTTTAAACAAGAACTAAAAGATACTTTTAGCAGGTCTCATGAAACTTTGGTGAATAGTTAAAATCTATTGATGTAAGCTCCCTTTTGATTTTTATAAATTTGAGATTTTATGTTTCAGAGTTATGAGGTTTTCTTCATTAAACAAGGGGGTATTTTCAATTTTTATGCCCCACCTACAATAGTAGAGGGGCATTATGTTTTCTGGTCTGTGCGTCCATTCGTTCATCCGTCCGTCTGTCTGTTAGTTCATCCGTCTGTTACATTTCAGGTTAAAGTTTTTGGTCAAGGTAGTTTTTGATGAAGTTGAAGTCCAATCAACTTGAAACTTAGTATACATGTTCCCTTTGATAAGATCATTCTAATTTTAATGCCAAATTAGAGAATTTATTCCAATTTTACTGTCCAGTAAACATAGAAAATGATAGTGCGAGTGGGGCATCCATGTACTGTGGACACATTCTTGTTTGACAACAAATCAAGTTTGATTTCAGCCGTTCTCATGTAACTTTGGTGAATTGTTTATACATATAGATGTTTGTTCCCTTTCAACTTTTGAAAAATTCTGATATGATATTTAAAAGTAATTGGTCTTTATTCTTTGAAATCGCTACAGGCGTATCATGCACTCATGGTGCAGCTGTTTTATTAAAATTTGTAATTGCAATAAATTATATATAAAGTAATGATAACATGCAACTTAGGTCGGGGAAAACCAAGTTTAACACAAGGGAGATAATTCAGGATTATTTAGTAGAACAATTCAATGTTGTTCCTTATTTATCAATAGATTGTGAAAGTTTAAACTCTTGTTACATCATGTCCTGTGTATTATAGTAGTATAATATGGATATTTAAATGTGTGTGCTTTTCATATTTTGCACTTTAACTATGCCAAAATCTCATAAAAAAGTCATAATGAACATGTTTATCAGAAAAATTATTGATATGTTAATAAGTTAACTTTTCATATATTGGTTTTGTTTTTCAGTATCCAATGTATAGTAGAGAATATTTATACAAAAGAAGATTTCAGGTTAGTGTATCTTTACAGAAGCTATTTTGTTAAATTCATATGAAACTTCAAATTATTTTTATATTAATACTTTAAGGATAAGATTCCCTATCAACAAGTGGACATGAACTTTCTTGCCAAAAACAATCCTTTATGCTATCAAATTCTTTCGTAAATATACTGATGCTTTTACTACAACACCTCTCATTAAAACTTTGACCATTGCACAACACAGTATGATGGGAACTGTTATGAAACAAAGAAATAAACCTGACGAGAAAAGGCTTATCGCGAAAAAAAAGTATCTATGAAAATAAGATGGTTCACAGTACATTATAGATTTATAATAATTATATTAAATAAACATCTGTGAGTTTGATGTGATTGTTTAAAATTCTTTACTTTGGAAGAGTTGCAGCCAGTAATGTCTTATGTGCTATCAAATCTTCAGAATAATTGTTGAAATAATGAAATGTTATTGCATTTGTATAAGAACTAATATTAAAATGGATGCATTACATTTTGTTTTCAGGTTGATAGTGCTAAAAATACGATGGTGATATGCTCTCATGTAGTAAATCATCCTAAATGTCCAGTAGACAAAACTCATGTGAGAGTGGTTACCTACTCCTCAACAATGGTCATTAAACCACATAAACAGTTTGATGATGTAAGTTATTAATGTGATAGTGACATTCTAGATAGCTACATTCTCTCTCCACAGGTGGTGTACTATTATTGTTAAGTGATTGTATTGGATACATATTAAGGCTAAGTAAGAAAGATGTCGAATTGCAATGATACTTGATGTAATTTTACTTGGTCACAACAATGGTGACGTCAAAAAGAGTAGTAGTGCAAACATTACAATTCAGAACAATTATTTGCTTTTCAATCTTATTGTGGTACCACCTTTATGAACAATAAAGTTATATAACACAAAAAAAGTTGTATAATATATTGCCAATGAGACAACTTTTGACAAGAGACCAAATGACACAGAAATTTACAAATGTAGGTCACCTTACCACCTTCAAAAATGACCAATTAGATATAAGAAGATGTTGTAGGAGTGCCAATGAGACAAATTTATAAAAGTAAACCATTATAGGTCAAAGTACAATCTTCAATGCCGAGCCTTGGCTCATACTGTACAGCAAGCTATAAAGTGCCCCAAAAATTACTTGTGTAGAACAGGAGGCCTTGAATGCTGTAGTGAAATATAATGGTGTTGTCATTTACTAAAAAAAAATCCCCATAATGTTATTATGAACTGACCATATTTGTACTAGATTTCACATGAGTCATCCCAGTTGTTTTTGTTTTACATTCAACAAATGTTGATTGCTGATATTGTTAGACATCGATGTGTCCACTCTAAGCTGAACTACAGTGATTAAAAGCGTTAAGTCCTAATTCTGGAAGGAAATTACTGTGGATTCATTTATTTTCGTGGGCACCAATTTTCGTGAATGAAGGAAAACTTGCATGTTCGTTGACATTTAATTTCATGGTTTTGCGAAAGTCTGTATACAAGCCTTTAGAAAATTTGTCATTCGTTGAACATTTGATTTCGTGGTTCCACGAAATCCACGAAAATTGGTATCCAACGAATAATAATGAATCCACAGTACAATGAAATTGAGATATAAAAGTCCCTCAGACAACTCTTGTGAAATTTATTGAAATGATTGACAGTCAATACAGCAAAATATGTTCATTTAGTATTCTAAACTTCAGATATCCTACTACATGACTATCACATGTAACAGTTGTTATGACCTGAACTGAAATTTAATTATTCAAATGTGATTTATATTTTACCTGGACACCATATACAAATGTAGATAAGTTAAGTTATGTATGAAAGTATCTTTGAGACTGCAATACACAGATTATGGTCTTCAATAATGAGCAGGAGCTTGCGTATACTAAGAACTCAAAACCTCACACCTTTCTGTCAAATTCTACAACACTATAGTGAAGCATAACTATTGTCTATAAAATCCACATTTTTAAAAAAAGTGATAAAAAAAATAATTTTAGCAGGTATATTGTCAGACAAATTTCCAACTTAATATTGACCATGTGTTGTGATATTATTCAATCCTTACCTTCATTCCCATTATTGTATATTACAGGATGGTTTGGATTATGTAATGACATATACAGATGATCCACAGGCATCATATACCAGCTTCTGTTATAGTTGGCTAGCTAAAACAGGTAAATAGTAATATAAGTGCAAACATGTTATAAAATATTGCTATAATTATAGATTATTGTTGGTTATCTCAACAAGATTGATTCTCTTGCTTGAGCCAGTCTGGCGAAAGTGAGAAAAGCAATTGAGTTGAGATGACCTATGATAATCTGTGTATGGCTATTTTACCTACGAAGATGTTGTTAATTTCCTTGACAACTGCACATGTTCCCTTAGTTTCTAGCGATAATTTTCATATCACTCGACTCAGCTGAGAGAGGAAATTATCACCAAGATTAAAGGAAAAATTTGTAAAATGGCGATAATAAATGTTATGATAGTTTCACAAAGGATATATTGTTCACCTTACATGAGATAGTTGCTTATGTTCCTTGAGGTGCAGTCTATTAGAATATTATAATAAATCTGCACTTATTCAAACTAAATGCCCCATCTTCAATCTGAATTGCAATTATTTTCCATTAAATAGTCTTTAATTCACATTTTTTATGAAAAATCTGCAAAAATGTTAAACGGTAAAAAAAGTCAAAAATGGAAAGAGTTGTTTTCCTTGTGTTAATATATACCCAGCCTGTATCTGGAATAAAGGTGACATTCACTGCTGGATATCTTGTCACAACGAAAAAATTAAGGAAAACCAGAATAAATGATATTTAGTGTCCAGACAGTATATATGCTACCTGTATTACTTTTAAGTTCACCAGATCTATTCCAGCTGTAATCACTTAATGTCAGTCATGTCGTCTGCTGCTATAGTTAATAATATTTTTTTCCCAATATATTCTCTGACACCATTAAATCAGTTCAACCAAACATGACCTGATGAATCCTAAAGTTTCTCTATTTCTAGATAATTAAGGGTTCATCTTCAAACAGATAAACTATGTCATTTGTTAATTATTCATTTTCCTCCAGGAATTTGTACGTTTAATTAACTTTTTTATGCTGATTTTTACTTAATTTTTTTTTCCTCCTGGCTGTTAAAAAAAATAATATTGTATTGTCCTTGATTTCTTTTTATCCAAAGATGTGTACTTGACACCACAACATTCTGGAAGATTTTTGCCTATTCCCTTTAATTATGGTTCATTAGTTTGTGTAGAAGCAATGTATTGAATCCTCTTTTCAATAAGTTTGTAATTGAGATATTGAAAAGTTAGCAGGTTTTCTTAAAGTGTTGCCATTTAAAGTTACATTTATATCATAGTTTGTAAATTACATATCTAAGGATTGCTTTCAGGGAAATGGTGGTGATTACATTATTTATTCAGAGCAGAGGCTTGTTTACATTTTTCATATTCTATACTTGTTTGATACTAATAATATAGTGTGTTTATCTTATAAAAAAAGATATTGACATCTAAAGTTGAATGTTGAAATAGACAATGACTGCATTGTCAGTAGTTAAATTCATATTTCTGATCTTATTTGTATGAATATGCTAATTTTCAAAACTTAGTTAAAATTGCATTTTTATAAATAGCAAGTTAAAAACTTTTAAGCAGTGTTTATGTACCAACTTTCAATTTTATTTTGTAATTTCAGGCGTTCCTAGATTTATGGATGAACTGCATAGTGCAGCTAAGAATCTGGAAAATAAAAGACAAAAAAGTGTTGATCTTTCAAAACAGAGTGATAAACAGAACAGTAATAATAATAATTCCAGACATTTCTGCTAATACCAGCTGACTTGAAGATAGATTGATGCAGGTGTCATGACCAATTCAAAGGCAGTCAAATGTGTTTAAATGGAATTTATTTGTGTTCAAATTATTTATTTCTGTCTGACAATCTTTACTTATTTTCCGCAGTCTTGAACATTTAACTCGGGACAAAAAATAAAACTAAAACTAAAATTTAAAAAAAATGTACTGTTTTCATTGTATCTTTTCAGTTTTCTTTTGAGTGGACTCCCAGTATTTTTTTTATTAATTAACATATGATACCTCATTAATATTGTTTAATTATCAGTTTGTATAGAGTTGATTTAAAATGAATTTTCGGGTTCAATTTGATTACACTAATCACAATCTTCCATAATCAGATTTATTGAAAATATTATTGGTTCTGTTAAGTTTAAACTGAAAATGAAAATATATATTTAAAAGTTGTTGCAACATATGAAAATTATATTGTAAATATGAGTTTTTCAAGTTGTAAAGTTTTAAAATGGAAGGTAACAAATTTAAATTTTTAAGTCGTCTCTAGTCATATATAGTTTATGAAGTACAGCAATGTATTTTGATTTAAAAAAAAATAATCAGTTCAAATGAATTGTTTTAAGCTGTGTAACTTATGACAAATTTCTTTCTGATGTAATATATATACAGCTACCAATATTGAGTATTAAACTATTTTGTTGAAAATCTATGCTAGGATATATGTTCATTTATTACAAAAAATGTCTCAACCATATCAAGTTATATTGATAGTTGTCACCATTTATGCATCATGTAAATTTTACATACATGTATGGCCTTAACAACTAGTGCTATTTGAATATTAAAATGTTTGATGGAGTATATTATGTTTTTATAATCCACCTAGTTATGCTCCATCTAGGAGCATTATGTTATTGGGTATGTGCGTAAGTTTGTTCATCTGTCTGTCCATTTCCCTCTTCTGATGTAAGTTTTTGGTCAATATAAAAAAGAAGATGTGGTATGATTGCCAATGAGACAACTATCCACAAAAGACTAAAATGACACAGTTGGTTTTTGCCGAAGTTAGTCAAATCAACTTGAGATGTAGTACACATGTTCTCTATGATATCATCTTTCTTATTTTAATGCCAAATTAGAGTTTGTACCCACAGGCACTTGTATCAGAAAAAAAAATCCTTTATACCTCAATATAACACAAGAATCTTGTCTCACATTTTTTTTTAATGTCCGCTGGTCGCAGAATTCTGTAACATGCCAATTTCTGGGTTGTAATGCGAGTTCTATACAGTAAACTAGCTGAGTTTTAATGAGAGTTCTATACAGTAAACTATCTGAGTTTTAATGAGAGTCCTGTACAATATATTAGCTGAGTTTTAATTAGAGTTCTGTACAGTAAAACAGCCGAGTTTTAATTAGAGTTCTATACCTTAAACTAGCTGAGTTTTAATGAGAGTTCTATACAGTAAATTAGCTGAGTTTTAATGAGAGTTCTATACAGTAAATTAGCTGAGTTTTAATGAGAGGTCTATACAGTAAACTAGCTGAGTTTTAATGAGAGTTTTACCTTAGCCGTATTTGGCACAACTTTTTGGAATTTTGGATCCTCAATGCTCTTCAACTTTGTATTTGTTTGGTTTATTACTATTTTGATATGAGCATCACTGATGAGTCTTATGTAGACGAAAAGCGCGTCTTGCATACTAAATTATAATCCTGGTACCTTTGATAACTACTTTGTTCAATAAACTAGCTGAGTTTTAATGAGAGTCCTTTACAATAAACTATCTGAGTTTTAATTAGAGTTCTATACAGTAAACCAGCTGAGTTTTAATGAGACTCCTGTACAATAAACTAGCTGAGTTTTAAGGAGAGTTCTATACAGTAAACTAGCTGAGTTTTAAGGAGAGTTCTTTACAGTAAACTAGTTGAGTTTTAAAGAGAGTTCTTAACAGTAAACTAGCTGAGTTTTAATCAGAGTTCTGTACAATAAACTTCCGAGTTTAATTAGAGTTCTATACAGTAAACTAGCTGAGTTTTAATCAGAGTTCTGTACAGTAAACTAGCTGAGTTTTAATAAGAGTTCTATACAGTAAACTAGCTGTTTGTGATATATTTCACAACCTTGATTTTTAATGAGAATTCTGTACAGTAAACTAGCTGTTTGTGTTATTTCACAACCTTGATTTTTAATCAGAATTCTGTACAGTAAACTAGCTGTTTGTGACATTTCACAACCTTGATTTTTTTTTTTTTTATTCAACAATATATTGCTTGCTGTTAACAATTGACAACCTTGATTCTTAACGAGAGTCCTAAACAGTAAACTAGCTGTTTGTGGTATTAAACAGCCTTGAGTTTCAATGAGAGTCATGTAGAGTAAACTAGCTGTTTGTAGTGATTAACAGCCTTGCGTTTTAATGAGAGTCCTGTACAGTAAACTAGTTCATACATAATGTGGTGGGGTTAAACAAGTTTGAAGGCGCCAACCCTCCTCATAATCTTGGACAGTGATTTAACAGACCAACATAAGTACAAAAAATGTAAATTTGATGGATACAAATAGAAATACATCTAACAAAACACAGAGTGGATATGTACTTGTACATCCCAACATCAAAATACAATTAAGAACAAACCTGTCAGTACTCGCAAATACTGACATCTTGTTCAAAGTAAATAAAAACTAATAAAGAAAATCGTGCAAGCAGCATCTAAGACTAAAACTATTGTTTCGTCTCGCCCTCGCTTCACAAGCCCAGTAGTCAGCACTTTCTGTTCTGACATGCATTATGGTTATATTTATAAATTAACTGTTTACAATTTTTTTTTGAAATATTAAGGCTTTTCTACTCAGGCATATGTTACCTTAGCTGTATTCGGCAAAACTTTTAGGAATTTTGGTCCTCAATGCTCTTCAACTTCGTACTTCATTTGGCCTTTTTAACTTTTTTGGATTCAAGCGTTACTGATGAGTCTTTGATAGACGAAACGCGCGTCTGGCGTATATACAAAATTTAGTCCTGGTACCTATGATGAGTTTATTCACCTATTGTCTGAAATTGTCCTTAACAACATCAATCGGTAACCACATTTGCCTTTCCCTTTTCAATGTATATAAGGCACTTTGACATACAGATAAATGATACTTCCTGCTACTATCAAATGACAATAAATAAAAAAAAACATTGGTAGTAAAGCGGGAGATCGCAAATTTTCCCGAAGTGTGAGTTTCTCCAGCTCCGCTTGTGACATCTCATAGGAAGAAAAAATGTATCCGCATGTCAAGCATTTATCTATTAAACGATGTATTTGAGTGGGTACAATGTACAGAGATCGTTATAACAACATCATGCCCTCACGAACACAGATGACACAACAAAAACACAACATTAAAATGAAACACACATAGAAACGAACTATAATATAACAATGGCCATTTTCCTGACTTGGTACGGGACATTTTTATTTAAAAAAATGGTGGGTTGAACCTTTTTTTGTGGCATGCCATACCTCCCGCTTTTATGGCAATGTTAAATTTAACATTAAAATGGCAACATAAAAAAAATTGTCACGATTCGAATTCATCCAGATATTTTAGTAAAAAATGTGAAAATGAAACCATGTTTTAAACAGTTACAACAATAGAATGGAACACTCATACAACACAATATATAGGCTTGATACATATCTACAGACTAATGCAAAATATCGTATGTTTGGCATCTTTTCCCGTTTATAATTACTAACCTCATACCTGGTAAAAAAAAATGCGATCAGATATTTTAGCGCTAAAAGTTGGAAAAAAATATATACCAAAAAAAACCTGATAAATATTGTGTTTGTGATTCTTAAATCCTTTTTTTTTTTTGTTAAATTGTGTTAATAACAGAACAAAGGACGTTAGATATTTTGATAGCCAACGACATTTGGAAGTGGAATACTTGTGGCTGATTTCATAGATATGGGTTTTTTTATTATTCAAAAGCTAATTGAATGTCAATGGTATTTGTTATATATAGTGCTAAACATGGCATTGTTTTGATATCACATTTATATATTTCAATGTGGTTCAGGTTGGTATGCTTGTACTTCACCATCTTCTTGAACAGTTCTTCAGTAGGACAACCGGAAGCGCCTGCGTAAGGATTTCGGTGCTCAGTGATACGGTTCACTAGACGACGTTGTCAACACGTAATGGCGGCCATTATTTGACGTCGAATTTGGCATTTGCTTAATTATATTAAAGGGTAATCAGAGGGTATCTTTGTTTTTTTCCAAGTTGTTATGAAATTTATATTATTTGCATGTTGGCGTTTTTTTTTTTTTTTTTGCACTTCAGGGTATCTGCTGTTCTATTGTTTACCTCTTATAAGATATAAACAACAACAAGCAATTCGCGATCCAGTCGGACACAAAAATAAAACACTCAAACACAAAATCTTCCCAAAAGAAAAACTTCTTAATCGAAAATAACAGAAGATCTACACCTTACATAAAGGTTACATCATTGATCTAAAAGTGTCAGTATTTCTGGAAAGTTTATGCTTCTCTATGTATTATTTTGTTCGGTAATTTATTAATTGTATGTGATGGAGAAGACGTTCTAAGTTGCAAAACTTGTGTCTAATCCTGTTGTCAATTTTTTGGGGACAATAAGATATGTTTAAACTCAACTAAACTATCTATGTATAGTAACACTGGAAAGTTCCCGATGGATAAGCAGATTCTGATCTACTAGTTACACAAGTCGTGTTGATAGTGGTAGGCAATTGTCAATTAAACAATGTAATTGCGATAGACACCATGTTTACGGACAGCAATGCTAAAATAACCAGATATAGGAAGATGTGGTATGAGTGGCAGTGAGACAACTCTCCATCCAAATAACAATTTATAAAAGTAAACCATTATAGTTCAATGTACGGCCTTCAACACGGTGCCTTGGTCCACACCGAACAACAAGCTATAAAGGGCCCCAAAATTACTAGTGTAAAACCATTGAAACGGAAAAACCAACGGTCTAATCTATATAAAAAACAAGAAACGAGAAACATGTATAAATAACATAAATCAGTACATTACAATCATCTAAATATTGTTGTCAATTGAATTCTCCGAAATAATGGAGCATTGTTTTCTTTTTAACTATTTTTTATTTTGAAAATAAACCCAACAGTTACACCTATAAAATGTCACATTCAAACAACCAAACATATAGACATGAATATAATCTACAAACCAATGGAACTGCCTGATATTTAGCAAAAATAAACAGTATCAACATAACAAAAAAATGGCTGATACATTTTGTGTGTGGGATTCCAAAATCTATATTTGTAAATTGTGATAATTACAGATTATAGAACGTAAGATGTTTTGTAAGCCAATGACATTTTAAAAGAAAAGTGAAAATTCGTGTGACTGATCTGATGGTTAGGATCGTAGCAGCCGCCATATTTTTATTAAATAAGTTAATAGAATGTCAATGTTATTTGATATATATAATACCAAGCCTGGCAGGTGTTAATATAACTATCCCATTAATAAATTTTAATACAGTTAAGGTTTTTATACTTGCGCTAAACCACCTTCTTAAACGGCTCTTAACTGTATTTTTCGTTTATGAGAAGGAATCTTTATTTTACCTTTGATACGGATATCATGAGACATCTTCTTATTTTTCAAGTGGAATACATTATCTATTGAAGAAAACATCATTTCAGTTTTTTTTAAATTGTTGCTTTTTTTGTGTTTGCTTAATCTGTGTGCCTTTATTGCACCAAACTGCATTTTATCATATTCGTAAAAGCCCGAACGAAGTCCATAGTATGAAGTGTTATGTACTAAGTACTAAATCAGTTTTATATCTCATAAAATCTTACCCAGTCACAGTTATTTTCAAGTATTAACTTACTTTCGTTGAGATTATTCATATTTGTATATGTCTAATAGTCGCATAGCCAAAAACATTGAAAAGAGTCGATTTTGAGGGTGCTTTATCAAGAGCTAGCGAAACAAACAAGCAAATAATATCGGTTCTATGTTTATCTTGACTTGAAATGCGATAATTATTGGCTTCTCGTTGAAGGTTATATATCAACACTGAGAAAAGGACAAAAGTTAAGGCATTGTTCCTTTTTCTCTTGCAAACAAATAATTAGCAAGTCTGGATTTCAACTCCTTGAGATGTAAACAACTACTAGCAATTCGTGTTCAAGTCAAACACTAAATTAAAATACTAAAACACGTTATATTCCCAAAGAAATATAACTTACACGAAGGATCTGCTTACCCTTCCGGAGCACCTGAGATCACCCCTAGTTTTTGGTGGGATTCGTGTTGTTTATTCTTTAGTTTTCTATGTTGTGTTATGTGTACTATTGTTTTTCTGTTTGTCTTTTTCATTTTTAGCCATGGCGTTGTCAGTTTGTTTTAGATTTATGAGTTTGACTGTCCCTTTGGTATCTTTCGTCTTTCTAGCTGAGTTTTAATGAAAGTCCTGTACACCATTTTAGCTGAGTTTGAATTAGAGTTTTATACAGTAAACTAGCTGAGTTTTAATGAGAGTTCTATACAGTTAACTAGCTGAGTTTTAATAGGAGTCCTGTACTATAAACTAGCCGAGTTTTAAAGAGAGTCTTGTACAATAAACTAGCTGAGTTTTAATGAGAGTCTTGAAAAATAAACTAGTTGAGTTTTTAATAAGAGTTCTATACAGTTAACTAGCTGAGTTTTAATTAGAGTTCTATACAATGAATTAGCCGAGTTTTAAGGAGAGTTCTATTCAATAAACTAGCTGAGTTTTAAGGAGAGTTCTATACAGTAAATTAGCTGAGTTTTAAGGAAAGTTCTATACAGTAAACTAGTTGAGTTTTAAGGAGAGTTCTATTCAGTAAACTAGCTGAGTTTTAATGTGAGTTTTGTACAATAAACTAGATGAGTTTTAATGAGATTCCCGTTCAATAAACTAGCTGATTTTTAACGAGGGTTCTATACAGTAAACTAGCTGAGTTTTAAGGAGAGTTCTATACAGTAAATTAGTTGAGTTTTAATGAGAGTTTTATACAGTAAACTAGCTGAGTTTTAAGGAGAGTTCTATTCAGTAAACTAGCTGAGTTTTAAAGTGAGTTTTGTACAATAAACTAGCTGATTTATAACGAGAGTTCTATACAGTAAACTAGCTGAGTTTTAATGAGAGTTTTGTACAATAAACTATATGAGTTTTAATGAGAGTCCTGTACTATAAACTATCTGAGTTTTTATGAGAGTCCTGTACATTAAACTAGATAAGTTTTAATGAGAGTCCTGTACAATAAACTATCTGAGTTTTAATTAGAGTTCTATAAAGTAAACTAGCTGAGTTTTAATGAGAGTCCTGTACAATAAATTAACAAGCTGAGTTTTAAGGAGAGTTCTATACAGTAAACTAGCTATTTGTGGTGATTAACAGTCTTGAGTTTTAATGAGAGTCCTGTACAGTAAACTAGTTCATACATAATGTGGTGGGGTTAAACAAATTTAAAGGCACCAGCCCTCCTCATAATCTTAGACAGTGATCTAACAGAACAACATGAGTACAAACAATGTAAATTTGATGGATACAAATAGAAATACATCTAACAAAACACAGAGTGGATAGGTACAGGCCTGTCAGTACACGCAAATACTGACATCTTGTTCAAAGTAAATAAAAACTAATAAAGATACTTTCTGTGCTGACATGCATTATCATTGATATGAGTACATTTATAAATTAACTGTTTACAAAATTTTGAAATTTTTGTAATACTAAGGCTTTTCTACCTCAGCCATAGATTACCTTAGCTGTATTCTGCAAAACGTTTTAGGAATTTTGGTTCTCAATGCTTCTCAACTTCGTACTTTATTTGGCCTTTTTTACTTTTTGGATTCGAGCGTCACTGATGAGTCTTTGGTAGAGGAAACACGAGTCGGTCGTATATACAAAATTTAGTCCTGGTATCTATGATGAGTTTATTCACCTATTGTCTGGAATTGTCCTTAACTGCATCAATCGGTAACTACATTTGCCTTTCCGTTTTAAATGTATATAAGGCACTTTGACATACAGATAAATGATACTTCCTGATACTATCAAATAACAAATAATTAAAAAAAAACCATTGGGAGTCAAGCGGGAGATCGCAATTTTTCCCGAAGTGTAAGTTTATCCAGCTCCGCTAGTGACATCTCATAGGAAGGAAAAATGTACCCTCATGTCAAGCATTTATCTATTAAACGATTAAATATCTTTTCCCGTTTAGAACTATCAACCTCATACCTGGTTAAAAAAAAATGCGATCAGATATTTTAGCGCTAAAAGTTAAAAAAAAAATATACACAGAAAAAACCCTAATAAATATTGTGTTTGTGATTCTTAAATCTTTTTTTTTTTGGGTTAAATTGTGTTAATAACAGAACAAAGGACGTTAGATATTTAGATAGCCAATGATATTTGGAAGTGGAATACTTGTGGCTGATTTCATAGATATGTTTTTTTATTATTCAAAAGGAAATTGAATGTCAATGGTATTTTTTATATATAGTGCTAAACATGGCATTGTGTTGGTATCACATTTATATATTTCAATGTGGTTCAGGTTGATATGCTTGCACTTCACCATCTTCTTGAACAGTTCTTCAGTAGGACAACCGGAAGCACCTGAGTATGGATTTCGGTGCTCAGTGATACGGTTCACTAGACGACGTTGTCAACACGTAATGGCGGCAATTATTTGACGTCGGATTTGGCATTTGCTTAATTATATTAAAGGGTAATCACTAGAGGGTATCTTTGTATTTTCCAAGTTGTTATAAAATTTATATTATTTGTATGTTGGCGTTTTTTGTGTTTTTTTTTGCACTTCAGGGTATCTGTTGTTCTATTGTTTTCCTCTTATAAGATATAAACAACAACAAGCAATTCGCGGTCCAGTCGGACACAAAAATAAAACACTCAAACACAAAATCTTCCCAAAAGAAAAACTTCTTAATCGAAAATAACAGAAGATCTACACCTTACATAAAGGTTACATCATTGATCTGAAAGTGTTAGTATTTCTGGAAAGTTTATGCTTCTCTATGTATTATTTTGTTCGGTAATTTATTAATTGTATGTGATGGAGAAGACGTTCTAAGTTGCAAAACTTGTGTCTAATCCTGTTGTCAATTTGTTTTGGACAATAAGATATGTTTAAACTCAACTAAACTATCTATGTATAGTTACACTGGAAAGTTCCCGATGGATAAGCAGATTCTGATCTACTAGTTACACAAGTCGTGTTGATAATGGTAGGCAATTGTCAATTAAACAATGTAATTGCGATACACACCATATTTACGGACAGCAATGCTAAAATAACCAGATATAGGAAGATGTGGTATGAGTGGCAATGAGACAACTCTCCATCCAAATAACAATTTATAAAAGTAAACCATTATAGGTCAATGTACGGCCTTCAACACAGTGCCTTGGCCCACACCGAACAAGAATCTATAAAGGGCCCCTAAATTACTATTGTAAAACCATTGAAACGGAAAAACCAACGGTCTAATCTATATAAAAAACGAGAAACGAGAAACATGTATAAATAACATAAATCAGTACATTTCAATCATCTAAATATTGTTGTCAATTGAATTCTCCGAAATAATGAAGCATTGTTTTCTTTTTAACTATTTTTTATTATGAAAATGAAACCAACAATTACACCTATAAAATGTCACATTCAAACAACCAAACATATAGACATGAATATAATCTACAAACCAATGGAACTGCCTGATATTTAGCAAAAATAAAATGCTGGTTAAAAAGTGAACAAAAAAAACCCAACAGTATCAACATAACAAAAAAATGGCTGATACATTTTGTGTGTGGGATTCCAAAATCTATATTTGTAAAATTGTGATAATTACAGATTATAGAACGTAAGATGTTTTGTAAGCCAATGACATTTTAAAAGAAAAGTGCAAATTCGTGTGACTGATCTGATGGTTAGGATCGTAGCAGCCGCCATATTTTTATTAAATAAGTTAATAGAATGTCAATGTTATTTGATATATATATAATACCAAGCCTGGCAGGTGTTAATATAACTATCCCATTTATAAATTTTAATACAGTTAAGGTTTTTATACTTGCGCTAAACCACCTTCTTAAACGGTTCTTAACTGTATTTTTCGTTTATGAGAAGGAACCTTTATTTTATCTTTGATACGGATATCATGAGACATCTTCTTATATTTCAAGTGGAATACATTATCTATTGAAGAAAACATCATTTCAGTTTTTTTAAATTGTTGCTTTTTTTGTGTTTGCTTTATCTGTGTGCCTTTATTGCACCAAACTGCATTTTATCATATTCGTAATAGCCCGAACGAAGTCCATATTATGAAGTGTTATGTACTAAGTACTAAATCAGTTTTATATCTCATAAAATCTTACCTATATTACCCCAGTCACAGTTATTTTCAAGTGTAAACTTACTTTCGTTGAGATTATTCATATTTGTATATGTCTAATAGTCGCAAGGCCAAAAACATTGAAAAGAGTTGATTTTGAGGGTGCTTTATCAAGAGCTAGCGAAACAAACAAGCAAATAATATCGGTACTATGTTTATCTTGACTTGAAATGCGGTAATTACTGGCTTCTCGTTGAAGGTTATATATTAACACTGAGAGAAGGACAAAAGTTAAGGTATCGTTCCTTTTTCTCTTTCAAACAAATAATTAGCAAGTGTGGATTTCAACTCCTTGAGATGTAAACAACTTCTAGCAATTCGTGGTCAAGTCAAACCCTTAATTAAAATACTAAAACACGTTATATTCCCAAAGAAATATAACTTACCCGAAACTAATAGAAGATCTACACCTTACGGACAGTTAGGGACCGTTCAATATTTATCAGATGGATGGGCCGGTGCATTCTTAATATTAATTCATTAAAAAAGTTAATGCCCATCCTTTTAAATTCTGAAAAAAAGTCCTCGCCCATCTAAGGGGTGCTTTATCAAGAGCTAGCGAAACAAACAAGCAAATAATATCGGTACTATGTTTATCTTGACTTGAAATGCGGTAATTACTGGCTTCTCGTTGAAGGTTATATATTAACACTGAGAGAAGGACAAAAGTTAAGGTATCGTTCCTTTTTCTCTTTCAAACAAATAATTAGCAAGTGTGGATTTCAACTCCTTGAGATGTAAACAACTTCTAGCAATTCGTGGTCAAGTCAAACCCTTAATTAAAATACTAAAACACGTTATATTCCCAAAGAAATATAACTTACCCGAAACTAATAGAAGATCTACACCTTACGGACAGTTAGGGACCGTTCAATATTTATCAGATGGATGGGCCGGTGCATTCTTAATATTAATTCATTAAAAAAGTTAATGCCCATCCTTTTAAATTCTGAAAAAAAGTCCTCGCCCATCTAAGGGGTGCTTTATCAAGAGCTAGCGAAACAAACAAGCAAATAATATCGGTACTATGTTTATCTTGACTTGAAATGCGGTAATTACTGGCTTCTCGTTGAAGGTTATATATTAACACTGAGAGAAGGACAAAAGTTAAGGTATCGTTCCTTTTTCTCTTTCAAACAAATAATTAGCAAGTGTGGATTTCAACTCCTTGAGATGTAAACAACTTCTAGCAATTCGTGTTCAAGTCAAACCCTTAATTAAAATACTAAAACACGTTATATTCCCAAAGAAATATAACTTACCCGAAACTAATAGAAGATCTACACCTTACGGACAGTTAGGGACCGTTCAATATTTATCAGATGGATGGGCCGGTGCATTCTTAATATTAATTCATTAAAAAAGTTAATGCCCATCCTTTTAAATTCTGAAAAAAAGTCCTCGCCCATCTAAAAAAAAAAAGATAAAAAAAAGTCCTTGCCCCTCTTAAGGTTAAAACAATCAAAAGATATTAAAGTTCTTCTTCTATTTGAAAGTTTGCAAATTTATGTCTTGAAATCAAAGAATAGACTTTGGTGTAAATTCAAAATTTAAAATGTGCTAGTTAATTCCATTTATATATAAATATTTTTGTGTGTATCAGAACCATAAATTTTATTGTTTTTAAAACCAGTATGAATATACATGTATATATTTGATTTTATATTTGCAGCCTCAGATACAATATTGATTTAAAATAGAGGAAATTATTTAAATTAAGGGACAATAACTCCTGGACTAGTAAAAATATTAGCAAATGCTGAATTTCTAATTATTGTCTTAATAACACAGCATGTTACATATAGTTCAAATACCAATGTCCCTTTATCTAATATACTTTTCAAAAAAGAAATTATAGTCGCTTTATTAAGCAAATTAGGCAGACATATTTTTAACTTTGATGCGCCCTTTTTCACCTATTAATTGATTCCGTACATTTGACATTAAAACACCAAACAACCTGGTATTCTGTAAGATTAATATATAAATGAGATAGCTGAAAAATTAAATGAAGATCTAACTTGATTTGAAAAAGTTATCAAAAAGTTTAAAGATGACTATCCAATGATTTAGCCTAAATTGAAAATTTAAGCTTTTTTTAACCTTTTTATTAAATCCATAGAATGACACCAATTCACCAAACTACCTAACAACTTGGTATTTTGTAAGATCAATATATAAATGAAATAGCTTTAGAGTTTTATGAAAATCCATGTTGATTTGAAAAAGTTATAAAAAAAATTAAAGATGACCATCTGGATTTGCCCAAAACTGAAAATTATTGTTTAGACCGTGTCCCTTATGTTTTTTTTTGTGCCTGCAAAAGGAATTTCATACACACCGATAGAATTGATAGCAAATTTTTTCCAATAAAATAAGTTCTAGCCCATCCACTCTATATATTAAAAAAAGTTCTCGCCCATCCAAATATTTCCATAAAAAAAGTGCTTGCCCCGCCCCATTTTGCACCGGCCAATCCATCTGATAAATATTGAACCGTCCCTTAGATTAGAAGATCCATGATCCAAAGATACAGCATATTAGTGGTCTTAAACATTCTTTTAACCATCCAGGCCTTAGCAAGGAAGAAGAAGAATTTCTGGAAAGTTCATGCTTCTCTATGTATAAAGTGTAGTTCGGAAGACGCGCTCCCGAATGATAAACAGATTCTGATCTACTTGTGACACTAGTCATATTGCCATTTATAGTAATTTGTCTATAATACAATTTAATTGGGAAAGACACCATGTTTAAGGACAGCAATGCAAAAAATGATGTAAACAGTACGATACAATCATCTAAATATTATTGTCATTCGAATTCACCGAAATATTGGAGCATTTTTCTTTATTCAATATTTTTTTTTATATAAAAATGAAACCATGTTTGAGACAGGTACACCTTTAAAATGGCACATTCTTACAACCAAATATATAGACATGAATATATTCTACAACCCAATGGAACTGTCTGATATCTTGCAAAATTTTAATGCTGGTAAAAAAGTGAAACTAGATAGTGAGAGTTAAAAAAGTAAAAAAAAAAAAAAAAAAAAAAAACAGTATTAAAAAAATTATACAAAGAAGACTGATTTATATTGTGTGTGGGATTTTAAATCTTTGTTTGTAAAATTGTGATTATTACAGATTATAGAAAGTAAGATATTTTGTAAGCCAATGACATTTTAAAATGGATGATCTGATGGTAATGATCTTTAAACATCGTTACAGCCATATTTGTTTATTAAATAAGTTAATTAAATGTTAATGATATTTAATATTTATTTATAATACCAAACATGGCAGGTGTTAATATAACTATGCCATTCATAAAAGTTCAATGTAGTTAAGGTTGGTATAATTTCGCTTAAACATCTTCTTGAACTGCCCTTAGGTATAAGAAGATGAGTGCCAACGAGACAACTCTCCATCTCACAGAAGGTATTTGTCAGCCTTGAATTTCAATGAAAGTTCTGTACAATAAACTAACTGTTTGTTGTACCACTCTAAAGGTGTTTAACAACCTTGAGTTTCAATGAGAGTCCTTTATGAGATAAATGATACTTGCTGCTACTATTAAAATAACCATCAATAAAAAAAATGGGAGTAAAGCGTGAGATTGCAATTTCTCCCGAAAGGTAAGTTTATCCTGCTTCGCTCGTGACATCCGTCATGTTGCTCATGTTGCTCATTGTAAGAAAAATGACCCCAAATGTCGGGCATTTTTCTATTAAACGATTTAATTGGATGGGTACAGTGTGCACGATTCGTTATAAAAACATCATGCCCTCACGAACACAGACACCATCAAAAGAAATATGTCACAGTTTGAATTCATCGAGATATTTTATTCAAAAATGTGAAAATGAAACCATGTTTTAAACAGTTACAACTATAGAATGGAACACTCATACAACAAAATATATAGGCATGATATATATCTACAGATTAATGCAAAAATCGTATGTTTGGTATCTTTTCCCGCTATTAACCTCATACCTGGTAAAAAAAAAAATCGTTCAGAAAATTTAGAGCTAAAAGTGAGAAAAAAAACCTGATAAATATTGTGTTTGTGATTCTTAAATCTTTCTTTGTAAAAATTATGATAATAACAGAACAAAGGACGTTAGATATTTTGATAGCCAATGACATTTGGAAGTGGAATACTTGTGGCTGATTTCATAGATATGTTTTTTTTATTATTCAAAAGCTAATTGAATGTCAATGGTATTTTTTATATATAATGCTAAACATGGCATTGTGTTGGTATCACATTTATATATTTCAATGTGGTTCAGGTTGGTATGCTTGTACTTCACCATCTTCTTGAACAGTTCTTAATTTTATTAAAGGGTAATCAGAGGGTATCTTTGTTTTATCCAAGTTGTTATCAAATTGTTTGTTTATTTGTATGTTGGCATGGGTTTTTTTGCACTTCAGGGTATCTGTTGTTCTGTTGTTTTCCTCTTATAAGATATAAACAACAACAAGGAATTCGCGGTCCAGTCGGACACACAAATAAAACACTCGAACACAACATATTTCAAAAAATAAAACCTCTTAATCGAAAAAAACAGAAGATCATCACCTTACATAAGGGTTAGATTCGGAGATCATTGATCTAAAGGTTTCAGTATTTCTGGAAAGTTTATGCTTGTCTGTGTAAAATTGTGTTATCAAGTTCCCGAAGGATAAGCAGATTCTGATCTTCTAGTGACTCAAGTCGTGTTGATAATAATATTTAAAGACAGCAACGCAAAATAACCAGTACATTACAATCATCTAAATAGTAGAAATAATGGAGCATTTTTTTTTTTCTAATTATTTTTTTATTATGAAAACAAAACCAACAGTAACACCTATAACATGACACGTTCAAACAACCACACATATAGACATGACTATAATCTACAAACAAATAGAACGGGTTTCTGATATCTAGCAAAAAATAATTGCTGGTAAAAAAGTGAAACTAAATAATTATTAAAAGTTAACAAAAAAAACAACAGTATCAAAATAATACATTTTGTGTGGAATCCAACATCTTTGTTTGTAAAATTGCATGTGATAATTACAGATTGTTTTGTAAGCCAATGACATTTTAAAAGTGAAATCTGATGGTTAGGATATTGAAACATTGTAGCAGCCTCCATATTTTTTATTAAGTAAGTTAATAGAATGTTAATGTTATTTAATATATATAATTCGTTTATGAGAAGAAATCTTTGTTTTACCTGCCATACGGATATCATGAGACATCTTCTTATATTTCAATCTATTGAAGAAAACATCATTTCATTTTTTTCAGTTTTCTTTATCTGTGCCCCTTTATCGCACCAAACTGCATTTGATTTTGAAGGTCTACTTCAAGCGCTAGCAAAACAAAGAGGCAAATAATATCGGTACTATGTTTATCTTGATTTGGAATGCGATAATTAATGGCCTCTTGTTGAAGTTTATATATTAACACTGAGAGAAGGACAAAAGTTAAGGCATCGTTCCTTTTTCTTTTGCAAACAAATAATCAGTAAGTCTGGATTTCAACTCCTTCAGATGTTAACATCTGCTAGTAAATCGTGGTCCAGTTGGACATCAAATTAAAACACCAAAACACGTTATATTCCCAAAGAAATAGCACTTGAATACCCGAAATTTTTAGAAGATCTACACATTAAGGAAAGTTAGATTAGAAGATCGATGATCCAAAGGTACAGCATATAAGGGCGTTTTTCAAGAAAAACGTATTTTCTTTTAAAAAAAAGGTGTTTGATCTTTGCAAGTTATTTTTTGTGCAGTAAGTACATTGAATTAGATTTAACATTTTTAAGCAAAATAACAGTTTATTTTTAGAGGGATTGATAAGATATTGACTCCTCAATGGTCCAAAACAACCAAAATGGCATGTCCCTAGACCGCCTATTCAACATTCATACTCTAAAATATCGTAAAAAAATGAAGAAATAAATGTTTTTTTACTTTACAAAACTTCTTTAATAATTCAAAAGTATGTTCAGAGCCAACATATTTCAATAAACAGCTTTCAATATAGTTTTTCTTTTTTAATTTCAGAAGGTGTACCCCTCACAAAATGTCCACTACGAAACGAAGTCATTAAAATTTGCCAATAAGTTTTATAAAATCAATGTTATCTTTGTTTGCAAGAGATATAAGCATTAGGGTCTTACAAAAGAAGTGATGCTTTTATAACGGCAATTAAGTTGTTGGTAAGAAAAATTGAGCACATCAAATGGACCAGAGTGATACCGTATTTTTGTTAATGTCCACTACGAAACGGGTCAAATCTCCTTAGGAATCTGGTTTTAAATTATCAAAAAAATATTAGTGTACAGCTTGATAAATGCTTTGATGAATACAATCAGTTTTGTAACTATTGCAATATAGGAATTGTGGGGGGGGGGGGGGGGGGGAAATAAAACATGCGAATACGTCCTCTACGAAACGGTCCCCTACGAAACAAGTATGAGAGAAAAACGTTTCGTAGTGGGCACTGCCACTACCATGCAGTCTTTTTAAAATCTTTTTCAATTATATTCGTGCAAAACAAATAACAAGGGTTAGTTTCATGTAATTTTTATTATGTTTTTATTAACATATAATATGGTTGATGACATTTACGAAACTTTTTGTCCACTACGAAACGCATCAAAATGTCCACTACGTAACATGAGTTGAACCTTCATATGTGAAGTACTGTCGAATCTTTATCGATAAAAATGGTTTTCTAATTCAGAAAAAAAGGATATTTTTCTAGTATTTAAAGTAACCAAACTGGAATGTCTATAGGAAACATTTAAAATTGCAAAAAATATGTGTGTTAATAAGAAGTTTCGTAGGGGACAAAAGTCCCCTACGAAACAGTACACAAATTATGAAAATAATATCATATTAAAGAATATTTAAGATTGCACTTTTTGTTTACAAACAGGTCTATTATAGAGGTATTTAAAATAACTCTTGAAATTAAATTTTAGACAAGTTGATTTTCCTTTTTTTAGGTCTGAAATTTACGCTTTTAATTGAAACACGCCCATAAGTGGACTTAAGGGTATACGATGTAGTTTTGATCCCATATTTAAATTTTGATGAAAATTTGCGTGTAGGCTATTTTGTACCTGATTAAATCAAATAGGTAATAACAAATATACCTTTTTCTTTATACTTTTTGAGTAAATTAAGGTTCAAATTTCAGATATTTCCTCAAAATACGGATTAGTGGACGTATTTTTCCTTTCGATAGAAATACATAACTTTTTTGTTTCAAAAGATAAACACGGTCTGTTTTTTGTTAAATTATTTGTAATTTATCTGTTTAATAAATATTGCATAACTTTGTACATTTTATTTTTACAACTAACTCAAAATTTATCAAATGTTAATGAATGTTGGAAAAAACTTCATATTTTGCTGTATATTAATCAAATTTAAAAAAAAAAAATGCAATTTTCACGTTTTCGTGAATATTGGTACACATAATCATCTCAAGTAATCAAATTATTGAAATATCATTTTAAAAGAGGGTCTATGATCTCGTTTTCAAGTTAAATCAGTTTGAATGATAAAAATCAGCCGAAAACTGCATCTTTCCCGATAAGTCAATTAAATATCCTTTTACGTTAGTAACGTCATTACCTCCCCTGTAACTGTATCGTATGCCCTTCAACAATATTTTTAACCATCCAGTCCTTAGTAAGGAAAAAGAAGAATTTCCGGAAGGTTCATGCTTCTCTATGTATATAGTATAGTACGGAAGACGCGCTCCCCAATGATAAACATATTCTGATCTACTAGTGATACTAGTAATATTGCCAATTGTAGTCATTTGTCTATGATACAATTTAATTGGGGATAGATATCATGTTTAAGGACAGCAATGCAGAAAATGAAACCATGTTTGAGACAGGTAGACCTTTAAAATGGCACATTCTTACAACCAAACATATAGGCACGAATAAAATTTTCTACTCAATGGAACTGTCTGATATCTAGCAAAAATAGAATGCTGGTAAAAAGTTCAAATTAGATGATTGAAAGTGAACCCAAGTAAAAAATTCAAAAACACAGAAACAAAATTATACAAAGAAGACTGATACATACTGTGTGTGGGATTCCGAAATCTTTGTTTGTAAAATTGCGATAATCACAGATTATAGAACGTAACCCATTTCATTTTAAATTGAAATTTGTGTGGATGATCTGACGGTTATGATCTTTAACAGACATATTTTGTTTTGTTAAATAAGTTAATTGAATGTTAATGATATTTATATATATTAAAGTTCTATCATTAACATTCAATTAACTTTTATATGTCGTGTACAAGTTGCAAATTTTGTACAGGTTGTAACATGTACACACATATTGTACATGTAATTATTTGTACAATGCTGCTAAAAACAAATTATAATATGTACAAAAGTACCTCATACATGTTAAACATGTACAAAATATTGCTTAAAAATGGTTTTAACCTGTACAAAATCAGAAAATAATAATAAAGCAGAATATACATGCAAGATTGAAATTTATTGAATGATAAAGAACAATAATCAAAAGAAAAAGAAAAAAATTGACAAATGGCTACTAAAATTTCACCTGAAAAATGTAAATACATAAAAATATGTAAGAAATCAAACAAAACTGACCACTCAACAAATCACATTCTACTAGATCATACAATAGCAAAAGTTAAAGCGCGAAAAGGTGAATAAGGCCAAATCGATTTTTGAAATTCGCGGAAGAACTTTTTAATACTTGGGTACTGAGACATTCATACCATTGTATGAAACCATAGTCAGAACTCATTTGGGCTCAAAGGCACGACTTATCCAGTGAGACTAAAAGAACAAGGCTTACCTACACAATCACATAGGAGATTACGAGGGGATATGATTGAAACCTTCAAAACATTGTGTATGAAACATGCATTTACCATGATCGGCAATGCTGTAAGGCGAGTTATATCTATATTTGATTTATAATTAAATTATTAACTTGTTAGTTTTAATATATGTATATGAGGTCCTTTTCAAGAAATAATGTTATAAGTCTTGAAAAGTCTTGAATATAATAAAACTAGTAAGTGACACTGTAGCAGCCTCATTTTTATCAAAAAATTAAAAATGAAAGTCACTGGTATGACATATGATGAATACTAAATATGGAAGATGTTGAAAGATGTTGATATCATATTTGTATACTTGGATGCAGTTAAGGTTTGCATGATTGCGCTTAACCATCTTCTTGACCAGTCCGTAACTGTATAATCGGTAATCAGAAAATCCCTCATAAAGCAACCATGAGACATCTTCTTCTTATATTTTCAATGTGAGATACAATATTTTTTGGAGAAAAAAACATCCTTTATGCTGATATTTTGATGGATCATTGTAAGCTGAAGCTTTTATCTGTATGCCTTTATCGCACTGAATTGTATGTCATTGTATAACAAAAATACCCGAAGTCGATATAAGAACTGTCGATATGATTGTGTAGTCCTAGATATTAAAAAATCAAAAAAGTTGTAAGATGTGTGCATTTAAATGCAGAAGCGTACATTGTCTTTTCAGTAGTTTGATTTTAAAATCAGAGATGTAGTATAATTGCCAACAAGACAGTTATCTTTTGAAGAACAAAGGACAACAGTAGGTCATAGTACGCAGTTAGTAAGTACCATAAACTATAACTGGCAACACGTTAATAAGATGGGAAACAAAACAATTATGAAAACCAACGGCCTTTATTATAATAAAACGATGAACCTAAATACAAACATATAACAACGACATTCATTGTCGCACAGAATCATGTTTGTCAGGTCCCAATGCTCAGTACACAATTAAATGTTTCAGAGCAAGTAAGAAGAAGTGTAGTTTGATTGTTAATGACATCGTATTGAACCCCAGAATATCAATTATTGTAAAGGCAACAGTAGTATAACGCTATTCAAAACTCATAAATCGATAGAAAAAAACACAATCCGTGTTACAAACTAAAACTTATGGAAACGCATTAAATATAAGAGAACAACGACACACAACATTAAAATGAAACACACACAGAAACGAACTAAGCATTAGACGAATATAACATCAAAACTTAATACATGAATTTATGATAGAAAAGTACCGTGACACGTCTTATAATAATGTGAATTCACACTCAAATATGAAAGGAAACAAAAGATACAAACGAAACACAACGTTAAAATGTAACACACACATAAACGATAACAATGACCAAATTCCTGACTTGGTACAGGGAATTTTTTAAAAGAAAAAAATTATGGATTGAAACTTCCCGCTTTAATGGCAATGATAAATATAACATTAAAATGATAACACAATACTAGCTAACAAGAATGACTACTGTATATAAGAGACATACATTATAAAACTGAAGTATTAACTAATTACAGGGGAAAAAACCCAAAATAAACCGGATACATTACATAAACCAACATAATCCAACACAAAAAATAGACATATGACCGAAAGGCTTTGATTCATTTTACAAAAGTGTCCAGTTGAAGTTAGTTTGGTTTTCGAGCACACCATCTTCTGTACTTGTTATCAACTTCATCAAATGAAAATCGGCAGTTTTTGTTCTTTTAAATTTTCATAGGGATATCATGAGACATAATTTTTCGTAAAAAAACTATATTGTTCATGTGGGATCGATGTTAACATGTTTTTGATTTAAGCAGTAAGAATCATATATCAATGTGTCTCCACTATTTTTAAACTGCATTTCACTGTATTCAATAAATCCTGAAACAATTTCCATAGTCTGAACAGTACCAAACCAATATGCCATTAAATCTTACAGCACATTTCAGGCAGTATGTAGCTAATGGTAATATCTTTGGTTAGCTTGCTTGTTAGCTGAAACGTGAAGTCATTGTTAGATTAGGTATACTACTCTCCTTTTAAAGTAGTTTAGTCCTACAGAGAGATAGATTGTTTATCTGTTGGTCAAGTCTACTATTTAAGGAGGGTAGTTTATCAAACCTAACAATGACTTCACGGTTCAGCTAACAAGCAAGCTAACCAAAGATATTACCTTTAGCAACATACGCACTGAAATGTGCTGTAACAGTATGAACTCAATCCCAATTGTTTTCAATCAATTGTAACTCTCACCTGTTTCATTGAGATTTATCATATTTGAATGAATTTCAAATTCAGGAGGCTTGATTGCCTTTACAGAGAGAGTATATTTTTTTCGTGTTCTCCTTAATTCACGCACGTAGCAAAGAATACTGGGAATGTCTTTGTAAGCATTGTGGTGATCTTATTTGCTCCTCGTTTAGATGTTGAGACAAAAATAACAACAACAATTAAATTACAGTTACTGTGATTTTACATAGAAAACAAAAACGAAACCGTTGCGCAAGTTATAATATCTACTCTTAAACTTATAATCAACGAATTTGTGATCCAGTCGGACACAAATCAATAGTATGACAACAACATAGTTCTAACGTAAGTTTGGGGAGAGTTTGGCGCCAGAAATCATGTTTAACCCCACCATATTCTGCATGTGCATTTCCAATGTAATTCTTTGGTCGTCGTCGTCTCTGGTTGTAATCGGTCGTATTTTTTGGTAAATTGTCTAGTTATACATTAGACCGTTAGTTTGAATGTGTTTCGTATATTAATTTTCGTGTCGGGGCTTTTTAAAGCTGACTATAAGGTTTGTGTTTTTCTCTTGTTGATGGCCGTACGGTTGCCTGCAATTTCTTACATCCATTTGATTTGAGTGGATATTCGTCTCATTGACAATCTTACCAAACGTATTTTAATATTAACCCCTCAAATGTCTCTCTCTGAAAAATGGTTGCTTCAAGTCTGTGGTTTTCATTTCTGACGTTTATTGGCAGTGATTGATTCGGACAGTTTTTATGGAATTCCCTTTTTTTCTCCTTGGAGTTCGGTTTTATGGTTGTACTTTCTAACAACCAAAGATGAAGAACTTGAGCTTCCTTCACATTATTGGAGATATAAACTACTAAAGTGTCCTTACTAAAAAAATTATATTTCTGGGTCTTCCGTGTGCGCCATGAAACCTCTTTCTAAACTATTAGCATTTATGCTATTAGCAATCATATCTGGGTTCATGAATATTAGTGAAACTACCTTCTTATAGGGGCAATGTAAAACATGTTAATACTTAGAAATTCCGAAGACCTGGTGATCATACAATTTAAGGATATTTTCTCGTGCGATAGAATAAAAACAAAGGGATTATCTACCCTTAACACAAGTATTCCTCATTTCAAGCTTTAGAACAAATTGAAATATTTGGTCTTACTTTGTTTCATAAAAAATGGTAAAGGTAGATACAAATATCTGGTTTTGGAGGGACAAGTCATACTTCGTGACGTATTCGACAAAAATGCTTCATTGTGTGACTCGCAGATGGTAATTTTAACAACATGATTACCGGTACTTGATTGACGACATATAGGTAAGGCTTGGCTGATGTGTTTTCAACACACAATTGGCATTCCCATGGGAACCACCTGTTCTCCTCTTCCTGTCATCTTTTCCCTGTATCAAAATGAAAAAAGATTTCATAACAGGACTTCTTTGTTAGATGTTAGCATTAGCCTTTTATTTCACGTTCTTTTATAGAGGTGACGTCCTCTTATTAAATGATTCAAAGTTTGGATACGCTGTTAACCGTGTATGTCCCATAGGACATTAAATAAAGAACACAAAAGAAACAGATAAGTCTTCCTCATATCTTGACTGATCATGTTTATCAGATTTAATGAAAATAAAAACCCCTTTATTTTAAACAACTACACTTATGGGAAAGCACACCCGCACAACAAAATATATTAGCATGAAAACAGTCTTCAAACCAATGCAAAAATCATGGATTTGGCCTTTTCTGTCCTTTATAGCTTTTAATAACGATATCATTTCTGGAAGAAGAAAAAATTGAATAAGATAATTAAATGACCAGTATCACAGTGATACAAAAAAATCTGTAATAAAATTGTATAATGAGTTTTAAATCATTGTTTGTAAAATGTGATAGCAAAAAAAAACAAAAACATTAGACGTCAGTGTTTGTTAGCTGTTGACATTTATAAGCAGATATCGTGTGGGTGTTCCAAAGACAGGTGCCTTGGATTATATCGCTACCGCCATATTTTCAAGTAATAAATATTATATAAACAATGCAATTCATGGTGTTAATATGGCCATGATATTTATAAAGTTCAAATATTATAATTATTGTTTATTGTGTTATTGCTAAGAAGTAAAAAAAATATGTAAAAGTAGGTTACCAATATTCAAATCTCGCATATCAAAAAATAAAATAACAAAAATACCGAAAATTGAAACGGAAAATCCTAAATCGAATGGCAAAATCGGAAGCTTAATTACACCAAACGGATGGACAACAAATGTCATGTTCCTGACTTGGTAACGGCTTTTTCGTATGTAGAAAATTGTAGATAATACATAGTTTATAGCTATGTGAACCTCTCACTTGTATGACAATCACAAACCATTACATTATATTGATAACGAGGTGTGAACAAAACAAACAGAAATAAAAGGCTAAATGTCAATAATAGGGATACCACGGTCAACATTGTGTTTTAACCCGAATCACTATAAAAACAAACAAATATATCATCAATTAAACACAAAAAGGCGCATGGCCAGCAATAAAAACAAGGATACACAAATTTACCGTAGCCATACTTTATTAAGATGATAAACAACGTCAGTAAATAGAATATATAAATAGAATATATACGTCAAGACCTTTGTGTGTGTTGTCTGTGAAGTTGATAAGGAATAGTTATAAACAAGGTCTTAATCGGTATCTTGTTTTAATCAAAGAGCAAGACGTTCCTTGACACACCCCTAGTTCATCAACTTTTTTCTCAGACACTGGTGACGTTTAATAAAGTTTGAGTATCAGCTGCTAATATCGAATAAGTTGGGAGTGGGAAATGTCTATCTCACATGCTGTTAAGGTGGTTCGGGTGTCTTCCTCCATCTTGGATTGTAAAAAACAGAGAATCAAAGGTCCAGATTTTCCATCAAGTTAGCAAAATTAGATGCAGGAATGCAGATATTTAATGTGAATTTTTATTTATAATAACTAATTTATAAGAACATAAGTTATAAATATTTATATTTTTGCAAATGTTAATTATTTTTGTTTTTTTCAACAAAAAAAATTTAAATGACATTTTAAGGGGAGGTAACTCTTAAACGGTGCATTTTCTGAAGGATTCTGTATGGAATTTTCCTATTTCTGTTTTAGCCGGAAAAAACGTACGGTGACCCCATCTTTTCTATTGATATTCTCAAAGCAGTGTCTGAAAGCTATCTTTTCCTGAAGTATTTAACAATTCTATCATTTTGTTTAGTTTCTAATCACAAAATGGTGTTTTTTCCTGTATAATCCATACAAAATCTGCCATTTTGTCCCGTCCTGTAGCTTAAGAAAATGCGTGGTGACCTATGATTTTTATTATATTTTTCAACATGTATCAATAGATACTACGTTTTGGCTAAGTATGAACAAATTCTATCATTTTTATTTTAGACTCCCATACCACCTTAAAGTTGATATATTGCTACGGTGGGGGAAATTGATAATTTCAAAATAAGAATTATTTCGTTTGTTATAGTTTTTGTACTGAGATGAATTAAGCTAGATTCTAAGTAAGAGTCTAAAAATGAGGCAACGAATGCCTTGTCTATTGTTTCTTCAATTTATAGCTCCGAGGAATATACATAAATGGAACCCAATCAAAGAAGTTTGGATTATAAATGAAAAAAAACCCATCACAAATATATCTCAAATTAAAGCTTCTATGATCTTCTTGTATTTCACAAGTGTCTAAAGGAGTCCCGATCCATATGAAAAAAAAGAATAGGTCGGCATGGAGAGGCACACAGCTCGTTCCCATAGAAATGCCGACATTTCGTTGGATATGTCTACATCTAAAGGAGTAGGGGTAATAAGGCCCTTATTTGGCCCAAAAATTACTGAAAATTTTAAAGTTATCATACATATTCTTAAATTACTGAAAACTTGTCTAAGGTATAAGGTACAAAGAAAATCAAAACGAATTTGACATCGAACAAGTTACCACGGCAACAAATCATAACCTAATTTGATTATTTTGTTAAATTTCCTGATTTTTCTTGTTTTTCATCAAATTATATGGTAATTTTTATAAATTTTCTGTTTACAAAACTTTGAATTATTCGAAAAACTAAGGATTTTTTTACCCCAGGAGTAGATTACCTTAGCCGTATTTGGCACAACTTTTTGGAATTTTGGGTCCTCGATGCTCTTCAACTTTGTATTTGTTTGGCTTTTTAACTATTTTGATCTGAGCGTCACTGATGAGTCTTATGTAGACGAAACGCGCGTCTGGCGTATAAAATTATAATCCTGGTACTTTTGATAACTATTTACACCACTGGGTCGATGCCACTGCTGGTGGACGTTTCGTCCCCGAGGGTATCACCAGCCCAGTAGTCAGCAGTTAAGTGTTGACATGAATATCAATTATATGGTAATTTTTATAAATTTTCTGTTTACAAAACTTTGAATTATTCGAAAAACTAAGGATTTTCTTACCCCAGGAGTAAATTACCTTAGCCGTATTTGGCACAACTTTTTGGAATTTTGGGTCCTCAATGCTCTTCAACTTTGTATTTGTTTGGCTTTTTAACTATTTTGATCTGAGCGTCACTGATGAGTCTTATGTAGACGAAACGCGCGTCTGGCGTATAAAATTATAATCCTGGAACTTTTGATAACTATTTACACCACTGGGTCGATGCCACTGCTGGTGGACGTTTCGTCCCCGAGGGTATCACCAGCCCAGTAGTCAGCACTTCGGTGTTGACATGAATATCAATTATATGGTAATTTTAATAAATTTTCTGTTTACAGAACTTTGAATTATTCGAAAAACTAAGGATTTTCTTACCCCAGGAGTAGATTACCTTAGCCGTATTTGGCACAACTTTTTGGAATTTTGGGTCCTCAATGCTCTTCAACTTTGTATTTGTTTGGCTTTTTAACTATTTTGATCTGAGCGTCACTGATGAGTCTTATGTAGACGAAACGCGCGTCTGGCGTATAAAATTATAATCCTGGTACTTTTGATAACTATTTACACCACTGGGTCGATGCCACTGCTGGTGGACGTTTCGTCCCCGAGGGTATCACCAGCCCAGTAGTCAGCAGTTAGGTGTTGACATGAATATCAATTATATGGTAATTTTTATAAATTTTCTGTTTACAAAACTTTGAATTATTCGAAAAACTAAGGATTTTCTTACCCCAGGAGTAGATTACCTTAGCCGTATTTGGCACAACTTTTTGGAATTTTGGGTCCTTAATGCTCTTCAACTTTGTATTTGTTTGGCTTTTTAACTATTTTGATCTGAGCGTCACTGATGAGTCTTATGTAGACGAAACGCGCGTCTGGCGTATAAAATTATAATCCTGGTACTTTTGATAACTATTTACACCACTGGGTCGATGCCACTGCTGGTGGACGTTTCGTCCCCGAGGGTATCACCAGCCCAGTAGTCAGCACTTCGGTGTTGACATGAATATCAATTATATGGTAATTTTAATAAATTTTCTGTTTACAGAACTTTGAATTATTCGAAAAACTAAGGATTTTCTTACCCCAGGAGTAGATTACCTTAGCCGTATTTGGCACAACTTTTTGGAATTTTGGGTCCTCAATGCTCTTCAACTTTGTATTTGTTTGGCTTTTTAACTATTTTGATCTGAGCGTCACTGATGAGTCTTATGTAGACGAAACGCGCGTCTGGCGTATAAAATTATAATCCTGGTACTTTTGATAACTATTTACACCACTGGGTCGATGCCACTGCTGGTGGACGTTTCGTCCCCGAGGGTATCACCAGCCCAGTAGTCAGCACTTCGGTGTTGACATGAATATCAATTATATGGTAATTTTTTTAAATTTTCTGTTTACAAAACTTTGAATTATTCGAAAAACTAAGGATTTTCTTACCCCAGGAGTAGATTACCTTAGCCGTATTTGGTACAACTTTTTGGAATTTTGGGTCCTCAATGCTCTTCAACTTTGTATTTGTTTGGCTTTTTAACTATTTTGATCTGAGCGTCACTGATGAGTCTTATGTAGACGAAACGCGCGTCTGGCGTATAAAATTATAATCCTGGTACTTTTGATAACTATTTAAGTATATTTTAGACCGAAAAAATATGTGCGCACCCAAGAAACAACTTACACAAATTTTTGAATTGTTCGAAATACTAAGTCTCTTCTACCTCAGGCATATATTAACTTAGCTGTAGTTGGCAAAACTTTTATGAACTTTGGTTCTGGATGCTCTTCAACTTCGTACTTTATTTGGCATTTAAACTTTCTTTGATTCGAGCGTCACTGATAAGTCTTTAGCAGACGAAACGCGCGTCTGGCGTATATACTAAATTTAGTCCTGGTATCTATGATGAGTTTATTTACAACCACTGGGTCGATGCCACTGCTGGTGGAGATTTATTTCCCCGAGGGTATCACAAGCCCAGTAGTCAACACTTTTTGTGCTGACATGAATTGTCATTGATATGGTTATATTTATAGATTAACTGTTCAAAATTTGTTGAATTGTTTGAAATACTAATTCTTTTCTACCTCGGGCATATATCAACTAAGCTGTATTTGGCAAAACTTTTAGGAACTTTGGTTCTGAATGTTCTTCAACTTCGTACTTTATTTGACATTTCATTTTTTTTTGGATTCAAGATCAGTTTATTTATATTTGTTGAGATAATGCCAATAGTTATAATAAAGCTTTTGTTAAATTATGTCGTCAATAAGACAATCCGGCATCCTGTACACGTGTTCTTCTGTGCAGCATGTTTTACCTTTCTGTTAACTATTAACAAAATAACCCGTATATAGTTATCAAAAGTACCAGGATTATAATTTAGTACGCGCGTTTCGTCTACATAAGACTCATCAGTGACGCTCATATCAAAATAGTTATAAAGCCAAACAAGTACAAAGTTGAAGAGCTTTTTGCTGAAAATATGTGCCGTATAATATTCCAAAGTATTAAATGAATTGAGTATGCTATCCTTATTAATGTAATTTTTTTGTTGACAATCATGTGGGATTATTTCTTTTATACGATTTTTCAATTTCACATGGGGAATGGTGGTAAACAGGGTTGAAAAGTCATAAGTTTTGACAGAACTAATTTCAGAGAAAGATCGAGATTTAATTCAGAATTATCCAGAAGTTCGTTACAGGTTTTTTTCGAATGCACATATGGTTAATACCACTACGCGACTAAACAGTTTCACAGTATTTATGCTTAACTTCATGCGTTGGTAATGACACGATATGGACAAAACAACAAATAATTATTTAACATTTTGTCATTTTTGGAAATTTTAGATCCGACTATACATTATGTTTTTCTTTAGAGTTCAAGGTGACAGACATTGAGAAAAACAAATCTGGGTTACAAACTACATTGAGGTAAATAAACTCATCATAGATACCAGGATTGAACTTTTATATTTCCGCCAGACGCACGTTTCGTCTACAAAAGACTCATCATTGACACTCGAATAAAAAAATGTTAAAAAGGCCATATAAAGTACGAAGTTGAAGAGACAATACCGAAATATATGTCTTATAGCAATACGAATTCACACTCAGTAAATCTGTCATATTCGGGAATAGGTCACATTTGGTGCGTAAAAGACCAGAAGACGTAAATAGTAAATCACAATATAAGACGTTGAAATGTCCTTGGTTAGTGTAGCCACAGACACATCGTATGGATCAACCAATTCGTGATGGTGTCCGTAATATTTACTAAGTGTCACTTTTAATCTTTCCTCCTCATATTTTTGTAGGAGCAGTTTCTGCATAAGGGACACACTCCTGTGTATGAGGATCGTATAGTGTGAACATGCACGGGCATAACATGTCAACGGAGGTATTTAAACACCATACGAGGGCCTGGGCAGAGGGTATGTTACAGCTGAGAAGTGGGAAATTCATAATTGGGAAGTTGAAATCGTCCCTCTGTGTCAATATTGATCAAGGTATGAAGCAGTCCTTCTTGTATCAGTAGTATCCTTAATTTCAAGTTCACTGGGATACATTAAATGTAAGTACTGCCTCAAATATGGGTTTTTCAGTTATAGTACATCATCAATATATCTGAAGGTAAAATTAAAGTATTTAGCAAGGTGCTTTTTCTTAATTGTCTTTAAGAAGGTTCTGAATGAATTCTGCCTTATACGAGCACGAAAACAAATCGGTCAGTAGGGGTGCACAATTAGTATCAATTGTAATACAGACCGTCTGTTAAAATACCAATCCTCCAAACTCATCAAATATGTTGTATATCCAAGACCACTAAACATGGCGTCTCATGTGAGTTAATACACAGCAGACTTATCGAATTGAAACAACTTTAAATATCAATTGTACCATCAACCAAAGCCGGGTTCAAAGTTGTTGTTTTACTTCTTACTCTGTTGTGGTTTGAAACAATGAAGTTTTATAAAGACCTGGTCGAGTACACACAAAATATGCAAGTCTCTTTCCTCTTGCTATAATATAAAAATATTTTACATTTATTTCCTCTTAAACGGAAAGACAAAATGAACAAATTCGACTGACTTTGTCTCATGAAAAAGGGAATGGCCAACGCAATTACAATTGTCTCAAGGGAGGGAAATCATATTTTGTACAACATTCCTTTAATTCAAACAAAAATAATATGAAATTGAAATTATGAAGATGATTTGTTTTAATTGATAACATATTTGTTACGCTTGAAGAATGTTTTTCAACAAACAATCTGCATTACTATGGTAACCAAATGCACTGCTCTTTTTGTCGACTTTTTTGTCCCTTTGTGCACATGAGACATACTTTAGACACGAGTTTCTTGGTTAGAATGAGAAGAAGCTATTATAATCCATTAACTTCCCGTTTCTTTATATCGATGCTGTACTCGCCAATCTCTGAACATAATGTTGATGAACCAGGGTCATGTTAAAGAAAGCTTCTTCCTTTTTCAAAAAACAAAGTTCACCACAAGATACCAAGACCTCGTTTACGAATATTCGGCATCAACTTTACAAAGAATATACGATGGTCTTGGGGTATAGATTCTCGGTACTGAACAGTAAAATCACAAAACATACTGTAGTTGGAGGAAAATTCAAAACGGAAAGTCCCTAATCAAATAATTAATCAAACGAATGGACAATAAATGCCATATTCCTGACTTGGTTCAGGCATTTTCAAATACAGAAAATGGTGGGTTGAACCTTATTTTATAGAGCTAAACCTTTTATTTGTATAACATTTGCATCATTGTTGTTTTTTTTCTTCTTCTTCTTTGTCCTTATATATCTTTACCTTAACCAATTGTTTTTTTGTAATACCGTATAGCGGGTTATTTTCGCGGGTGTAAAATTTCGCGATTTTCATTAAATAAGGTATACGAAAAATTTTGGCGGTTATTATTTTGGCGGATTCAACATTTTTAACATTACCTTTGCATGTACACTTTTAAATTGGCGGAATTTATTTTGGCGATTTTGTTCTATCCGCGAAAATAACCGAAAATTTACACCCCGCGAAAATAATCCGCTATACGGTATACTTATGGGATGGCTCATTTATATATATGGCCTTTGTGTCGTGTCCTATGGTCATATTTTGTATTGTTGTCTGTTAATTTTGCTATGTACTTTGGTCTTTGTGCCATTTTGTTTGTCTTTGTTGACGTAGATATTTGTTTTAGTATTAAGATTATAATATTATGTTGACTGCTGTACCCCAATTTTTGACAATTTTACCTATTCAGTCTGTTTGATTTGCTCTTACATTGTTGTCAATATGATGGATTCTATGGAACTGTTATACAAATAAGAGGTTCAGCTAGCTTAAATCTATAATTTTCTACATAAGGAAATGATGTCTGTTTCAAGTCAGGAATATGGCAGTTGTTTTCCATTAGTTTGATGTATTTGAGCTTTTGATTTCGACTCTTTTAACTTTATTTTGAGTAATTGTGACTTAAACATGACAAAACCCTCTGAGGTCAACTTTACGAAGGAGAACTATAACTTAAAGATAGAACTTCTAAGGTCAACTTTACGAAGGAGAACTATAACTTAAAGATAGAACTTCTAAGGTCAACTTTACTTAAGAGAACGTAACATAAACAAGACAAAACTGCCTTCTGATGTCAACTTTACCTGGAGAGCATCAACTAAATAAAACCTTCAAAGGAAAACTTTACCTAGAAATGTAACTTAACAGACAAGACGAGAAATAAAATTTTACAATCAAAGCATCATGTAGTAGCTACAACTTGTACCAGGTAACACCTTCTAACGTTAAATCAACAAACAATAACTATAACATAAACCAGACAAAAAAAATCTACATTTCTGTAGTGCTGCAACATAAAAAGGATACAAACCCTTCTGTTGGTAATTTTACCAAACAAAACTACAGCTTAAATTAAGTAACAGCACCTTAGTTTATCGTCACCACACAAGGCTGTAGGATTCATTTCGAAATCAACATACAGTGTATATATGCCCAAACCTAGATTTTAATTAATGCAATCTATGTATAATGGTAAATAATGAAGTCAAAATTTCTTAACCACAAATAACTTACAAAACCATTTAAATATACAAAGATTTTGATTGAAAATTTGGCTGTACCTATAGAAACTATATTGTTGAAACCTATAGTTTGGCATTGTACAGGGAAATGTTTTTTGCCAACTGTTAATGATGTCTTTATACTAAACCCATATATATACTAATATACTAACAATCAGAACAATATTCCAAATTCCGTCGGAAGTTGAATGTGTACTAATTGATATTTAAGTCTTAGATATATGTATTTTATTAGTTTTTGGCTTGAACTAGCTTTTAGCAACTGAGTTCTCTCAGATCTGTACTTTGTCTTTTTTTTTTCATAAATTGTGCTGTTATACCACTGTCTCAGCCAGATTAGGGGAGATCTGACAAGGCTGCAAAATTTTTGATCTTGTCACATTCTGCATGTACCTGTCCCAAGTCAGAAACCTGTAATTTAGTGGTAATGTTTCGTTGCTGTAAATCATATTTGTTTTAAAGTGTAATGTTATATACATACTGGTAATAAGGTAGTTTATTTTCTCATATTATTCTGTCTTTATTGTTTGTAAGTGAATTGGTCCAGTTTATACACCATTAAATTCCTCTAATAAGGTGTTTTATGCTATAATAAATACACTTGTATTTTCACGGAGTTCACTAAATATTTCTTATTAGATTATCTATCCTTTTTTTTTTTTTTAGATTGCACTGGCTGATAAATATAAACAAAATAACAGGACATAAATTGTTTATTGACCAGGCTACATATAAATGATCTGGGATCTCATAGCAAAAATATCTACCGCGCATATATAGCAACCAGACTGGAAACCAGTCCACCGTCGAGCCATTTATTATCTGCCCTTGAAAACTAGTCAGTAAACTGAAATATAATACATCTAAGCTGACTAGTAAATGTTATAAACCTTAAAAGATCTTTCAAAACTTTGCTACTTAATGCAATGCTCCAAATTTCTATATCTCTCCTATTTTAGCCTATTCTTCAGAAAAAGATAAAAGTAATATTTCTTGTTATAAAAAAAAATGTAATTTTCCCAAAAAGGTTTTGATTATTACCCATAATATTATCATTATGTTAGAATTTCATCCCTCTTTCAAACTATCTTCACAATTTTGACAAAACTCAAGTCTTTTTACTTATATATATTTTTAACAGAGAGAAAAAACTAAAGAATAGAATATCCATTTTTTTCTATAAGAGTTGGGGCGAGACTAAATCTACTCCATTAACAAATGAAAGAAAACATAATAACAAATATATATGGCACAGGACTTGATCACAATAAGACAAAAGTGGCTGAGATCAATTTAAGGAGCCTTATGTCTTTCTGATGTGTATTTTACAATTGTTAATCTTGACCCAACTCAAACGTGTTTTAGGAAGAGGCAGCATATAACTTCCTACTTCATAAAGATCTTTTAAGGTTTAAAACAAAACTCAAACTAATGAGTGATGGTTTACCAACAAAAAAATTGAGTTTATTCTGACCAATCACAATTGAGGTAAAGTTGTCAATATTCAATACTGACCAATCAAATCTTTACATTTACACCAATGTGATCAATGTACATATGACAACAGTTAGTCAACATTTTTATATCATTAACAATTTATACAGAAACAATATCAACAAATGTAATTTTTTTTTCAAAATTTTCCAAGATTATAGAAAAAGATAAAGCAATCTTAAAAACAATATTAAAAGTATGATTTGTTTTCATGATGAGCTAAGACACATCTTTATTGATATTAGTTAAAAAGATGTTAGACTGTTTCCATGTATTGTTAAAATATGTTTTAAAGAAATAGAATCTGACAATATATAGATAGTAAAAGATTTGAGAAACAAAAAAAGTTATTCTATTTATAAAAATAGAGAGTTAAAAATAAATTCTTTCTTTCTAAAATCAAAAATGTTATTGAGATCCAGGTGAAAATAATAAGTCAAATTACATACCACCTGAATATATTACAATTTAAAAGCTGCACTTTTGTTTTAAAGACATTAACAAAATACTTAACACAAAGTAATAATCTAGCACTTCAAAATCACATAGCACTGACATTATTGTTTTATGGTACAGTACATACTTTCTGAAACCAACCTCTATGTATATATAAGCTTGTTTAAAATTATAACTGGTCAAAACTTCTAGTCCCAAAAAATCAAATAATTTCAGTTAATATTTCTGATGTGTTATCTTATAATCTACAACCAAGGACAATTAACCTGTTCAAGAAAGAAAAGTTAGAAACAATGCATCTTAAATTTTTTTATCAAAAGTGTAAAAAAGCAATGTTTGAAAACCTTTTCTTTCACTTTTAATTTAGTTTTAAAACATTTTGTGGAGTTGAAAAAATATTTTTACAAATTTCTGTATTACATGTGAGTTAATTAATACAGCGAAAGATCACTCATACATAAAGTCAGAATTCATACAGGTTGCCCTTCCAAAATCATTGGCAAGACAGAATGTGGTCAAGTACACGGCCAAGAAACAATGTAGCCAATCTTTTGGCATACATATCAATTATAGAGTATTTCGTCTCTATATGTAGGTATTCACTATTCAATTCTACATTCCATCTTTTGTGTTAAAAAATATTAACTATCACAAAAACAATCACATAGAAACAAATATAGCACTAAAGTTACACGAAATAGTTAGTCATAGATTAATATCTGTTTTACAGTCATTCTTAAAATCTTTAACATTTAAAAAGAAACAAAAATAAAATTCAAACAGGGAAGTTATAAATAGACAAAACAATATGGCTGCTACAATTTTCTTTCAATTCTAGTATTGTCTCATTGATGAGAAAGAAAAGACATTTTTACAAAGATGAAACTAAATCTGTTAAATTATACACCTGACACAAATGTTATTGCAACAGCCGAAAAGAACAAAAAATCCAAGTCAAAAAGATAAAAGATTACTTTTTTAGAATATTCACTATGATGTGAAACTTTTAAAAGAAATGAAAGCGAAATTTCAGTTTTCTCGAAAGTTAAAAGCTTCACTCTTATGACATACTCTTGATATAAACACCTTTTACTTTGTAAGATTAAACAAATGACTGCAAAACAAATGGTTAATAAAAAATACTTGTATTACACTCAAAGAACTTATATTAATAATATTCTTAATTTCACAAAGACACAATATTATATTTTTGTCAATTTATTTAAATTCCTTTTAAAAAAAAGATATGCACTCTTGGATGCAGAAATAAATACAACCTCCCTGACACACCCCTGTCAAAAGCAATCACATTGCGACCTCTTCCCTGCCCTACTACAAAATGACAATCTGATATATAGTTATATACAATATATATATTTGTGTATCTACAAAATGAAATAAAGAAATATATTTTAATGTCACCTTAGATGACAGAAATCTTGGGATTAATATCTGAACCGAAGACCAATGAAAAGAGACATATCAGCTCATACAATGTAGAAAGCTATAATTAGCTCACTTATCACAATGTATTGCTCGATGAATTATTCAAACAGAAAAGGCACCAACGTTCTTTAACTAGACCATTTCAGAGAAGGAATTCTAGAATATCTGAGGAAATTATATCTTGGAAATTTAGAAAATTCATGTTTATTTTCAAAACTATTCTTGAGTTGCTTGTGACCTCAAATTTGATTTTTGTTTACAAGTTTTGATTTCAAATATTGCATATGTCCATGGACTTACGTGACTGACCGATAATTGAATCCGGACTGATCTGTATTAGCTTCTATTTAAAAATAATTTGAACATATGGATTTAATATCTTTCTTTCTTCAGTTTTCCTGTATATTATGTTTTTTACGTTTGCAGTTTTCAACACCTAAATAACTCAAATATTTATTCAACTAATTAACATCAATTTACGAAATTTGTTATTAACATGCACCGGTATATAAATTAACAATTATTCTTCGTTATAATTTGAATTTTCCTCTCTTCTTGTACTACCTGAATTCTCGATATTTCTCGTAAAAAATTGATATTATTACAACTTTTAAAAATTTATACTCATTTTTCATCACTTCTCTGTATCAACACAACAGTTAGTTAACTACAAGTGACAAATAGTCTTCACTTGAGTGGCAGCATGTCACTCGACACATATTTTTAGTTCTCCTAGATAGGAGTAACTCATGCAACACATAGAGAACAATGTCAATTTCATTGACTAAAATGTGGCATATCAAGATTTTTGTGGCAACTCATTTGGATTTAAGTTAAGATCTAAGACTTCTTTCATAAGTGGCTGTATAACTTCTGGATTTACTTTCAGAAGCACATGCGAGTGCTCTTCATTCAAATTCCTAATGTCTGTCAATTTCATCAGCAGCTTGGGATAAATACTGCGTACAAAATGAGGGGGATACCTAGATTCTAGGTAGCGTAACAGTAACAGAGCATATTTATCCTGTTCTTGTGAAATGTATGACTTGTCTGTAACATTTGGCCGATCGGGTGAGAATAACGAAATAACTAGAAGCAGCATTAGCATTGTTTCATCTGCTTTCAAGTCTATGGCAAGTTGCTTTGTGAATTTCATGTGCTCCTCGAACAAGTTGGGACCTTCAGCTAACCTCATCTGCTCTGTGGTCATAGCATGATCGGAGTTATCCAGTGGGTCAAGCCATTGCTGTTTTTCCTTATCAAATGTTATTACCGAGCGTAAGATCAGTAGTTCAATACTACCACCTTTTAGTAAGCTGATCTGATCTAGCTGGGACAAGGCCTTGAATGACTTTATCTTCTTGGCCATGTCTATTACTCGACGTACGCTCAGCTCGGCAATATTAACTAGGTCTCCAAATGATGGTCCCTCTTTCCTTACTGGGGGTTCCATACATACTTCCAGGGACTGTCTGTATGCAGATACAACCTCACCAATCAGATATTCCTCTTCAGGTTCCAGTGACCTCATTTTAAACTGCGTAGAGCTGACAACACCAGACTGAGGGCTAACTTGTGATGTATCATCCCTCATTTTTCTGTATCAAAAAAAGGAAGAAAACTAAGTACACAGTAACAAAACACGAAAGTACATCCATGTATCTGAATTCTCACAGAAAATTAATCAAAAGATAAAGATTATAGCTGTGTATGGAAGTCATGATTTGTTTTATATGATAGTTGTAAAACAACCTTTAATCCACGATTTTTTACATAAGAAAGTGCCTGTACCAAGTCCAGAATATTACAGTTGTTATCCATTCTTTTGATGTGTTTGAGCTTTTGATTTTGCCATTTGATAAGGGACTTTCCATTTTTAGTTTTTTCTCGGTGTTCCAATATTTTTGTGATTTTACTTTTGACTGAAATAATCTTATGTCATATACAGTAAAATAAAAATAATTATCAACAGTTGAACAGATGTATATTCTACAATATAAAGCAACTTCAGTTATGTAATCTAATTCATAAGATGTGGCCAATCTACAGCAAAACCTAATCATATCATCTTGACTTGTCTTTAGGCATCTCTACGTTAATTATAATGAGTAAAATTCTGCGACAAATGTCTTTCAAATTCAAAGATCTGACCAGGATATTTTTAATTTGTATCTAGAGGAGGGAAAACTATGCACCAACATTTTTATTATTATAAAGATATAAATCCAATGAAGAAGTATATTTAGGCTTTGCTGTAGATCTATAAAGTTCCTTAACTCTTACAATTTCTGATTGTACCTATTCTCTTCAATTCTTTGTCTCTTCCTAATTTTTTCTTCTTCTGTTAATATGTACTCTTTTCTCATACCAATTTCAAAGCACTTTCTCAATCGGCATCTTTTACAGAATCGTCTGTTTGACACATCCATTTTACATTTCTCTTCATATGGACATTTAAAGTAATCCTACAAATAGAAAACAAAATTGTTCAATAATTTAATCTTACCATGTGCTTTCATTTATGATTCCAAAAATGAAGTGTACATATCAATATAAAAACTCATCTATGATACAAGGCATAAATTTTGGTTTCTCAGACCTATGTTTCATCTAACAGCATAAATTTTGGTTTCTCAGACATATGTTTCATCTAACAGCACATAAGACCCTTCATTGGTACTCAAATGTAAACAGTTGGAAGGCAAAATCAGAAAACTTACAAAATACTAATTACAAACTCTTTATTGTGGTAAAAACGACAAAAAATGACACGAAATAAACATATTCAATGTATATATTATTTTGTTTTAACTATGTGTCAATGTCAAATATACATGTATCTCATGTTTTGTAGCTGCATTTTAGTCCAGTAATCATACGTGTACATGTCCATAATGTACTTTGAAATAAAAAAGCATGAACCTAATCCAGTTGTTGTGGTGACAACTTTCACACTTTTGTTCTAATGTCGCCTGTTTTTGTGCAGATGTAATTTTTTTTAAATTTACAAAAATAACAAGATTAACAGTCATAGATAGAAATATAATGTTTGAAAATTACTGCCAAAAAAGGTTAAATGCTATCAACGTGTTAATTTTTATAGTTACAGAATGAGGAATCATGGGTAATACAGTTTGGAAACAAAAACATGGTTCTCAATTTGAAACACAATAAATATGACATTTTTGTTTACAATGCTTATTTGAAGGTTCACTCGCATCTACATGCAAACCTCCACATATCTTTTGAAATGTACTCTTAATGTGAAAATAAACAACATGTTTTGACAGATTAAAATAAAACTTTATCATATTCATACCATTTTTCCTTGATGGGGACAAGAAAACATTGAGTAAAATATAAGTTTATGATATGAGAAAGTGCAGTGTGTAATGTGTTGAGATGGCCCATTAATTTAGAAAGGTACTTTGCACTTTAATGTTATCCTGCACTGTGCAGTCAAGAAATATAATGATAAATTTTCCATTAAAATATAATTTTCTTCATGCAATTGTGGTAATGTTTTGGCAAACCATAACAGCCTAGTACGCTGCATGGTTTTTTGTAATCAATCATACATGTCAATGACAGGTGTCAACACATTTAAATCAACACTGTGCATTAACATTTCAAATTCATTTATTTTTATGCATTCTCGTTGTAAAATCTGCCTGCCCACTGATCCTGAATTAACTTTAACATTTATACACATAAAAAATCGTTACAATGTTCACTGCCTCGTGCTTAGACAGAAAATACTAATTCATAATTCCAGTTAAAAACTTATTAATTATATCAGAGAAACACCAAGATTGGTATTTAATGACTATAGCTAGTATTGATTCTGTAGTCAACACAGTCGGAGATAATTACAACTTTCATTCTAATTGTGTATGATTGAAACTTTCATAGAATTGTCAATACCATGTAGAATACTTTCCAACTATTCCATTTTTATCATAACAGATCAAGCATGTAATACATGCAAATATTATAAATCAGGGAAAAAATCGTCATGACCATATTAATGAAGTTATTGGTAATCTTTAAAATTGCATTTGCGTGACACTCAATCTATATTTATGTAGTCCTTTTATATGATTTTTATCGCTTTTTATGTAACATTATGTTAATTTGATGTACTACAAAAAGATATATTTACATATTCTCAATGTAGTCAACATGCATTTTATTTTTCCTTTAAAGTTTCTGGAATGATAAGTATGATCGGACACACTATTAGGGTGCATAGAGGTTACTTGGCCAAAGCAGACTTAATGGAAATCAGGTTCATTTTGAATCTGCTTTATTGATAGCTCTTTTCAAATTTGTATGCCTAAATATTTTCAAATTTTCAAAACTATCCAAATTAGGACCACTTTTCCCTTTATATTTAAGACCCCTCAACTGAAAACTCTGCAAATTGTTGAAGATAAAAAATGTTTTATTTTTTCAGAAATCTGTTCTCTATTTGAAGCTAAACACACCATAAACTATGCAGTTTCAAATTTTCTATTCAATTTATTATTCACATCACTGAGTAAAATAAATGAGGTCAAGAATGATTAATAAGTTGCATCACATTTATAATACTGATACACAACAATCAGAATGACATCATACACTAATTAGACTTCTCTACTTAAGTCTACTCAGATGTAAAGAATCAGCTGATTACATCAACACACTTCACTTGCTTTAAACAAATAACTGAAAACACCAACTGAAATTGTAAAAAAACAAAACACTATGGAAGACAGTCTACTTAAATATGTTATTTTTCAGACAAGTAGCTCAGGTTCATGGTCAAACAATTTTACTTAGAACACAGAGTCCAACATTTTTCCTGAAAACACCAAATCCAGCATTTTGATTGGTTGGATTTTGAGTCTACATACAATAATGGTACATGTACTCTAAAGTTTATGATCGTAAGGCCAAGTCTTTTCCAAAAGTACATGTATTTGAAAGTTGATGACCGTAAGGCCAAGTCTTTTCCAAAAGTATGTGTATTTGAAAGTTGATGACCGTAAGGCCAAGGCTTTTCCAAAATAATTTAATCAAGATAAAGTAAGGTGCGGCTTGCTAAATATTTTTTTATATAACATTTTGAGTTCAGAATCAAATTTGTCAACCTTAGTTTGATAATAGTTGACATTTTGAACTTTAGCACATTGAAAACTAGACGATTTATATTGAAAAAAGTTATATCACACAACCTCAGCACCTTGAAAACTAACCCATGTATATTGAAATATCATACAACCTCAGCACCTGTAGATTGTTGTCCACAGAAATGCCAAGATCATTGCCAGGTCATTCTCTTTATCATTTAACATATTTCATCACGCAAGCTTAAATTTACGGCATAAAAAGACCACTGATTATACAGAAGTAAAAGTACCCTGACAAAAGACATTAGTAGGTTAATAATAATATAATATTGGGTATTAATACCTTTAATCCCAAATTTTATTCGTCATTTAGATGATATCCAATGCTTTACTTTTGTGGGGAATATATTGAGATTTACAACCAAAAAAACGCAAACCTGGAACTTCTTAAAATTTGAATTTAAGTGACCTGATCTTATAATAACAACAATCAAATATACAAAACTTTGGGAAAACTGTAATTATTTTTATTTCATATTAAGAAACACATGACAATAAAATTTGATGTTTAAAATTCATGTACATTACTCAGAAATTCAGCAGCTGTTTTGGTAAAAAATATCACAGCCACTGAAAAATATAGATTTGCTTCCCGGGTGCATGATTTACAAGTTGTGTTGATGAGACCAATTGGTGGCATCCGGCAGGTTTCTGCTCTTTGGTTAGGTGGTTGTCTCTGTGACACATTCCCCATTTTCATTCTCAAAGTTTTAAGGAATTTACTTATAAAATTTGCATTCAACCTGCCTTTGTATTACCTCATTTGATTAACTTTATTTGCTCAAGTTTTTATCGCACATTGCCAAACTTTATTTTGTGTGCTTTATCTCCAGTTAGTAAGCTTTTCATTGAAGATGATTTAGCGGAGTTTGAAATGTTTTTGTTTAAGTTCTATGTAAATTCTTATAATTTATTCATGACATTGTACACATTAAGTAATATACGAGTTCTAAAATAATGTTCTTTATCCATGACTACTCCTAAATTTACGATTCAATTTTCTTAATGTTTTGAAGATCAAAGAAATTTGATTATCTTTTAAAGCAAAAAATAAGCTTTGCAAGAGACCAAATTGTTCTTGAAATGAACGACAAATATTGACGTTCTACAGACTTCATTTTTTATTCACAATTGTAGCTATCAAAAAATATTCACGTAATATTTACTCAATCATTATAAAAAAATATTTCCCATTGTTAACTTTCAAATAGAAGCCTATAATGATTACCTGTAACTGTCCTAATCGCTTTTCTGCAGGTGATTTTTAGAATCAGAGTTGAGATTATCTAAATATTAATCTTAGAGTGACAACAAAAACTACTACTTCTAATAGTATCCCCCTCTAAAATATTAAATGTTCAATTGTACTTATAGCAGAACTTAACCTTCTCATCTCAATAATAATAGATTTCATAAAATCATTTGCAGATACAAGATGACGTTATGTGTTTTTGAGTAAACTACATTTAAAGTATAGTTCTCAATATAATATAACATTTAATACTAAAGAAGTCACGATATTACATATTTTATCCTTCAATATCAAAACAAATTCACACAAGATTGTGGTGCAAATTTATTTTCCTAACTTCTTTTTCCATTCTTTACAAAAAGGTGAAATTAAATGATGGGTGCCATAGATTGAAAACACCGCTTTCGAATGATCCTGATAATAAAATTAAGAAAGGAAATGGGGAATGTGTCAAATTGACAACAACCCAACCATAGCACAGACAACACACAAACATTTTGAAAATTCTCAGAACATTTGTTTGACAATTTTTATTTAACTTTTTTAAAAAGAAAATCCAGGATTAAATAAGCTTGTAATCATCTTTTCAAGAGCCAAGTGACTGAAAAAACAATGCTGAAAAATGATGCCAGTAAAAACTTAAATGAGTATAAACCAAGGTTGAAAAAGTTTGACGAATTTCACACCAAAACTCATCAGGACGGATTTTCCTAGATTAAAGTACTTTTATCTGCCAGAACGCAAGGGAGAAATATATATTGGCCCTTTATAGCTTGCTGTTTTCAGTATGAGCCAAGGCTCCAGACCACAATTTGACCTAAAATGGTTTACTTTTACATATTGTGACTTGGATGGAGAGATATATGTCTCATTGGCCCCACATCTTCTTATATCTATGACAATATTCACTTACCAAACCCTTAGGAGCATTTCTTCTGAAGAAAGCTTTACAGGATTCACATGATATGGCGTCAAAGTTGTAACCCAGGGCTTTGTCTCCACACACGCCACAGTACTTGTCCTCTTTGTTCTTTCTTGACTTCTGTGAACCCATGTCTGGTGATATATCCATTGGACGGTAGACATTGGCCATGGAGGGCACCCCATTGCTATTTGAGTCTTCAAAACTGTAAAAGAAAGGGAGACATTGAGTAAAATAGAACATAAATATTTTCAAGGTTATAAGCAGCCATTTAAAATCTTCTGGTTTACTGTCAACTGTAAATAAATGAAAACACCCTAAAACAAGAAAAAAACAAACATAAATGACTCAAATATAGAAATGTTAGGAAAAAATAGAAACATAGAAAAATACATGTATTTTCTGATAGAATGCTTTGTTTACTAGAAATTAAAAATATCAAAAATGTACAGAATTGTGTTTTTAAAATATTAAAAATGTACAAACTTGTGTTTTTTTTATGTATGATATAAACTAGCGTACTGTATGAAAGAAATAATAAAAAATACAATTGAAACCTTACCAACTAAAGATGCTAAATGCTGACATATCAAGCAAGGAATGAAAAATTGGGTTTAGTTAAATTTGTTTGAGAAGAAATGTGATAATTAGTAATCTATAACCAAGAATAGGTAGGTGTGAACTCTCAAGAAATGTCAACAGATGGAGTAGGATACCAGTTGACAGTATACCAATCCAGTATTCCACCAATGAAATAATAACATCATTCATGTATTCACTTTTTTTTTTTTTCCAAAAAGAGTTTTTTATTTGTTTATCACAACCATTAACATTAGCTCAGACATATCTAAAGAGACAACTATATTGGCAGGTTTCTTTACTACATTATGTTGATGTATATTACAGGAGAGTGTTCAGGCGCGCATCCGCAGGGGGGGTTTCAGGGGTTGGAACCCCCCTTTTTTTGGATGATCAATGCATTTGAATAGGGACATGTAATTGGAACCCATACTTTGTTCTGGGTTAGGAACCCCCCTTTTTAAAATGACTGGATCCACCCCTGGTGTTACATGTGGGAGTCACTATTGGAACATGAACTTCTGACCCTTTTGAGGAATCAGAGTGCACCCCTGGTTTTAAGTTGGGTTTGTACTATTGGAACATGAACTTCTGACCCTTCTGAGGAATCAGAGTGCACCCCTGGTTTTAAGTTGGGTTTGTACTATTGGAACATGAACTTCTGACCCTTCTGAGGCATCAGAGTGCATCCCTGGTTTTAAGTTGGGTTTGTACTATTGGAACATGAACTTCTGACCCTTCTGAGGAATCAGAGTGCACCCCTGGTTTTAAGTTGGGTTTGTATTGCTCAATCAAATGAGTTTTGTGTGTAACGCTATGTAAACTTTTGTTTGTCTCTCTGAATGGCCATGGTTATATCATATCTGTTTTTCTTTGACTTTTGGTCCTTGTTTGTATCCTTAGTATCTACTTGTGTATCAACCATTTAAAATCAAATAATGTACATTTACTGTCAAATAAGTCATGGAAACAGTCAATTTGACTTGTTCAAAAAGTTCAGTTATATATGTTCTGAGGCTTGAAATAGCTACTATTCAAAGGAATTGTTAAATTAATTGAACGGTTTCAGTTGACAACTTCTAATTTTTTTATTTTAGAAACCTGATGATAAGTTACTTGATTACAGAATGAGGAAATCAATATCATCTTTACCACCTTTATACATATTGATTTCTGGCACTGATTGATATGTGAAATTATTTTTCTACATGAATGTTTATAAATAAAGACCTGAAGTTATCTCCCTTTTAATAAACAAGCCATACAGAAAATGTACCGAGTGACCCTCTGTCCTACTTCAATTAAAGCCACAGCTATTGGTAGAAATATTAATACAAGTTTACACTCCCCGTTCAGTGATTTACCACCGTTAAAGTACAATGTGACTGATAAAACGAAAAACAAAATACAGAATATTTAACACATTTTCTTTCTATTACATCCTGTTTGCATTTATCTAACAAATTGTACATTGATGTCTATATATATTTTATTGACTTTTAGTATTATCCATTTCTGACTAAAATGTTGATGACTTCTATTAAACTGACAAAATGTTCTCTGTTTTTCTATTTATTGGCAAGAACTGAAAGAGTTCACCTAGTACAAAGTTAAATTTCTTCACTAAATTGCTTTTCACATGAAAGTAGCATTTATGTAATTGCAGTAGATTTTTGTAGCCACATCTGGTAGATAACGATTCCATTAGAACAAATAAATTACTTTTTCTGTTATACACATCTACACCTGATTCCAATAAACATTCTTGGGAGCAAGATGTCTTCTTTTTAATTTTTTTTTATGAAACTTCATTGCAAAGAAGTAGTGTAAAATGAGATGGTGTTTTAGTTATTAAATGGCTGCAAGTATTTCCTTATGCCATTTATATTTTTAGACATTTTATAGATGTATTGAAGTCAAATGGGAGCCAGTTTCATTTACTGGTTATTTTAAAGCAGAACGAAATAACTATTTCTGGTAAATGGTCCAACAAATCTGGAATTGGTAAGATTGAGGCAACAGAGTATTCTTTTTATGTTTATTCTTAATATTATTACAGGGGACTGGTTTGATCACAAAAGTTTAAAGACAACTTGGCAATGGAAATATATGGTCAAAGTACCATGTGGCCTCGAGCATGTGCCTAAAGGGTGTATGGACCAACTTTGCTTAGAAATGGCTTCAATTTTAGAAAGTTATGATTTATTGAAGTTTCTATTCCATGTGGTTTCATGCCACTACTATTGCAAAGCATTGTGGTTACGAAAATAACTATGAATGATTTGTGGCTTTTGTGGTTTTGCTATGCTTTGTAAGGAAGGGTAAGATTTAATGGAAACAAATTTGAACAAATTTTGTTCTAGCATACAAGAGGTTACGTAATGGGGGTACCTTCATGACAAATAACAGTAAAATTCTTGCCAAATATAATGGTAATTTTTGATGCACAACAATATAATGTACACTTTCTTTTAGTGGTTAAAAAAAAGACTGATTTTGATGCATCAAGTTAATTTTAAAACAATGGCCTTAGCGATAATTATTTGATACATCTGACGAATCACATTAAGGATATTTTGACTAATCACAGTAAAACATTTCATCCACTGTAGCAGAAAATGATCGCTTGACGTCTGATGATAAAGGGCAGTGCTTCCCTAATACAAGTTTCCATAAAGAATGGAAGAGGGTTATCTTATTAAAGAAATTTATTTACTCTTCAACTTTTTTGTTTGTTTCAGTTACATACAGGCTATTGTATATATTTCACAAGAAAAGTAAAAATAAGTTTTCAATTTTTTTAGAAACAGACAGAAACAATTAAGATAAAGATGATTCCATTAAAACCAGGAAACTAAAGTTTTTATATTATGATCAATTAAAAGATGTGAAGACTTCTGCTTCAACAAATTCATAAAGCAGACCTGAACAATATCTAATAACAAAAAAATTCCTGCTGTGCAGAAATCTATAGCTTCAACATATGGTTTTGAAATAATCATAAAATATAATTGGTGATATTAATATGGAAAATAAGAGGGGCCTCGGTGATCCATGAGAGTTGTATTATATGCCAACACATATGAATACCATTTTCTAATCAGGATAAAAACACAAACACCATCTAATTGGCAAGAAAAAAAGTAAAGCTTTTGACTAAGCATGTGAAAATACAAGAAAATATCCTTAGAAATTATCAGCTTAGACAAATTAGCAGTATTCTGTAAAACTTGGATGATAGAGCAACACGACCTCGAAAAACAGATGGCAAACGAGTTAATACAGCACAAGATAAGCTTTGTGCAAATTGATTTAATAATAAAATATACAAATTGTTTGTTTTAAAAATAATGATGTTAAGCATGCAACCCTATACATTTAGATCTGGGTTTTTTAATGCTCTGGCAGCCTTCTGTATGCCTTGCCATCAGATGCCACTTACAGCTCTTTTCATGACTTGCTGGGGCCACTGAAAGCCCTTGGTTTGACTTGCTGGGGCAACTGACAGCCCTTGGTTTGACTTGCTGGGGCCACTGACAGCCCTTGGTTTGACTTGCTAGGGCCACTGAAAGCCCTTGGTTTGACTTGCTGGGGCAACTGACAGCCCTTGGTTTGACTTGCTGGGGCCACTGACAGCCCTTGGTTTGACATGCTTGGGCCACTGAAAGCCCTTGGTTTGACTTGCTGGGGCAACTGACAGCCCTTGGTTTGACTTGCTGGGGCCACTGACAGCCCTTGGTTTGACATGCTTGGGCCACTGAAAGCCCTTGGTTTGACTTGCTTGGGCAACTGACAGCCCTTGGTTTGACATGCTTGGGCCACTGAAAGCCCTTGGTTTGACTTGCTGGGGCCACTGACAGCCCTTGGTTTGACTTGCTGGGGCCACTGACAGCCCTTGGTTTGACATGCTTGGGCCACTGAAAGCCCTTGGTTTGACTTGCTTGGGCAACTGACAGCCCTTGGTTTGACATGCTTGGGCCACTGACAGCCCTTGGTTTGACTTGCTGGGGCCACTGACAGCCCTTGGTTTGACTTGCTGGGGCCACTGACAGCCCTTGGTTTGACTTGCTGGGGCCACTGACAGCCCTTGGTTTGACTTGCTGGGGCCACTGACAGCCCTTGGTTTGACTTGCTTGGGCCACTGACAGCCCTTGGTTTGACTTGCTGGGGCCACTGACAGCCCTTGGTTTGACATGCTTGGGCCACTGAAAGCCCTTGGTTTGACTTGCTGGGGCAACTGACAACCATTTTTATTGGGTGGGTATCGCCTGGATTTCCCAGACAGAATGGACAAGACAACAATTTCAAAATTAAGATGTACAGAACTAACAACAGAGTGAAAAATAAACTTCTTTATAGGTTTTAGTAAAGATTTACTTTTTAAAACTGTTGCGAGATGAGTTTTAATGTTTTTCTTGAAACAAAATAACTTAAAAGGGAGATAATCTATTGATGTATGAGTGATTTTAAAGTTGAAGTGAAACTGTCGAGTAAAAGAACACTTTAAGTCACAGATTTCAAATATCTCAATCACTGACCAACTTTATAGAGACATCAATCTTACTTTAAAAGTCCTGATATTTCCATACTGTATAAGGCTTGACATTTCTTTACCTTATATATATAAAACGGTCAACACTTTATTTGTAGTTTCTTGCAAAGCTGTTGAAAACACTATTTTGAAATTAAAAGTCAAATAAATAATTACTCATTTATATTAACAGACTGTGTGACATATCTGACCTTAAATAAATAGTTTTTTTTTTTAACTTATATATTTTTGTACTGTACTGTATTGTATTATATTATATTTTTGAACTTTTAATTTTTACTGGTACAAATACACTCATTTAGAAACATTTTTAACTGATAGGCTAAGATATGAAGATTATCACTACAATGTATCATTTTAGTTTTCATTTTTCAAAAGTGTGTAAACTTTTAAAGAAAGACATTGTCAGTTAATTGTACTTTACTGGAAAATCTTTTAATTATTTTTTTTACCTTAAAATTGCAATTTTTCATTTGTTATTCAGACTTTCAAATTGTTTTTATGAAACTTGATCAAAACACCAATCTACATGTAAATCATATTTGACATTCATTAAAACTTTAACAATGTACATGTCTATTTTGACAAGTGAATTACATAGCTTTATTAAATAACTCATTTCGCTATCAAATTTTTCATTTCAAATAAAATAATCTAACAACTGTAGTATGATAACACTTGGTATTCTAATACCTGCGGCAATGTTTTTTTACCAATTCTTTAGATTTTAATTACAGAACCAAATATAACCAAAGTTCTTTTATGCACATTGTGATATCATAATCAGAAGATCTTGCCTGTGAGATATCTGACGCCTTGTATACAAGAAAAAAAGTTCTTTATGAACCCAAGTTTTACCTATTGAATTTCAGTATTACAATTAAGGTGTTTTCATATGAATTGTATTTTATTTCAATTTTATTAAATTTAAGTTGGTGCCACTTCATTTTAGAGAGTGGCACCACCACTTTGATTAGATATATGAAAGATTTTGAAACTTATAAGCTGGAAATAGCCCCCCTCAAGTTTGTATTTATCCTCCAACTGACCATCATTTCAGGCTGTATAAAAAGTAACAGTCTAAAAATATAAGAAAAGATTAGATTTTATTACTTTTTTAATTTCTCATCTGGAACTGTTATGTTTTGCTTTCACATCACCTGCCACACAGAAGTTGTCTTATCCCCTCTCTTACTTCAGTTGGGAATAATCAGAGTATTATGTGGAGAGGAAACAGACATATAAGTGTAAAAACTTTGAAAATCACACTGGATAATTAAAGTACAAAGGAATGACCAATGACCAATTCTTTTCATCTTATTTAACATGTAAAAAAGAAACTGCAAGATGCTATATCTATTTACAGCCCATTATTTACGTATATACTTTTTTAGCAACTTTTTTTTTTACAAACAAAATACTGACCCTTAACAAATGTTAAAACAGTCTACCACCAGTTCAAAGGTACTAATTGATCACATGATAATGATCTTTGGCACTTACTTTACGTGATAAAATGAATGTATATGGACCACATTTTACAGTATATTTATGGAAAGCAATGATCACCATTGTTTTATATAAGTACATATGTCATTTATACTCCTGCCAAAACATATCTTATCTCAAATAGTTTCCTTTGAGTTCTTAATCTATTACAAAAATTCTGTTTTGTCCCAGGGAAAAACTAGTTATTGTATGATTGGCAGCAAGGTTTATTGTAAATGATATTGATGAAAACTACCCAAATGTGAAAATTAATCGTGCTATCAGAAGGACTATTGTAATATCAAGTTATTCTGACCACAGTGAAGTATTGGTATGCTAAAACCACCACGGTATGATTCATCCTGTTTACCTGGTAGAATGGCGGGATAGGTTACTCGGTACATTTTTCAGGCTATATACTTTACTACAATATTATGGTAATTTTTGCTGATCTGTTGAAGGTGTTTTGCAATAAAGATCTTTAAACTATACAATCGTCCCTGTTCCGCCCAATATTAATTTTGTCATAACTTGAATTCGGATCTTGTATTTATATTTATTTAAGGATACTGAACAATGCACAAGAAATAATTGAGTTTTGCTGAATACAATCAAAAAAATTATTTACTTTTTAATGTGTTGAAGAATATCATACAAAACAAAGAGACATTGTGTATTGTTTATGTGTTTTATCAAATGAGGAATCTAGGAATGGTGGAAAAATTGTCCAAGCTGTGTGCATCTGTTCCTCTTTTGAAATCAATTTGTTAAACATATGTTTTTTAATTAAATCCACCTTTAGCATATCTGAATCAAAGTAAGATTTGTTGATAAATATTGAGTTCAAATTTTATGATTTAAGGCATGTTACTGTGTCAAATGTCTTAAATCAAATATTTGTATTTTATGGTGAATCCATATTTACATATCATAAAATGAGTCCAAAAAAAAAAGAAAACATGGGGAAAATAAACACAAGACAATATCTTATGATGAAAAAGTTATTGACTTTCAAATTGGAACCGCAAAACAAAATCACACACTTTCAACATTTAAATCATCCAAAGAAAACCTAAAGGTCACATCAGGTTTGTGTTACTGGTCATATTTTAACCCACTCAAATGTCCTAATTTTGACAAATATTAGCTGACCTATATTTATCTTAAAAGAAAAGTCAACATTCTTTAAAAACTGTATCATTTCATCAATCATACAGGAAAGGTTTTACAAATTTGTTCTTAACTGCTGACGTAAACATATTGTTAGGCATTACACAAGCTTTTTATTTCCCTTCCTTTTACACAATATATCGATTTCATACACTCTATTTGTATACTAAACACCCTTAAGATACTTCAAATAAATTGTTTGCATTTGTATAAAGTCAACATTACCAAGCACTGTTATAAAAAAAATCTATACTATATGTCCGATAAAGTCAACGAAGATCAGGCCCTGAGCTATGATGTCTTCTGATGCTTCTCCTTAAAAGTTCATTAAATAGGAAATAGGGAAAGTAAAGCTTCCTGATATAGCTCCTACATCCTGGTCTTTCATCCAATACAGAATGACCTCCAGTATGACCTCTAGAACATTGTGTAATGTTCTAATACAAGTAGATATCATGTACTTTACATAGCCTATTTTTTACATGAATCGTCTGCCTATCACCCAGTTAAATCTTTATTCGTTGTAAATTATCCATTTTACAACCCAGTTTTTCTGTGATGTTTTTTTAGTGTAAAGTCCGTTCGAATATTACATGAACCTGATAGTTAATGTAAAACTAGTTAAAGGAAATGTACTTGTTTCAATTTCTCTTTGTCAGGTCACTGAAAATATTCTTTGATAATGATTTTTAGTGACCTTAACTTTGAAATCTTAGGCATGACTAATGTGAACGAACAAAAACACCAAAAAAAAAGGTGGAAATTAAATAGATTGTAACAAAAAACATATGAAAATTCTTCCTAAAAATCTTAATTTTGGTAAAAAAAAAATCTTCATCTGAAACATCTTAAAAGGACCTATACTGCCTTATACTCTAAAGAAGGAATGCAGGATAACACTTGTAAAGTGTTGTCATAGCAAAGTACATGTTGATAAAATGTGTCCATATTTAACCTCTGTTCTGCCTCCCCATCATAGCATATAATGAGATGGGTAATGATGTGAAATAAATCGCGCTTCACTCGCTCACATCTTCCCTTTTTTTGTCAATTTCTTAACCTTTAGTGCTAAAATGGAAATTTTGTTATCGTAGATAGTGTTTAAGATGACACCTCACGTACATTTAAATTGAAAAGTTCTTGAAACACCATCAATATTACCAATAAAAGACGCATAAATATTTATTTAGATACATAGGGCGAAAGAATATAGGAATGTAATGGATTTTTGATCACCTTACGATTCTACTTGTATTTTTTCATGCCTGACTGGCCAACGTACTTGATGACCTACGCGGCGATACAATGGACATATATCTGAATGCGATGTCAGCTGTATGACTCCATAATAATACCAAATTATACTGTCAGTCAATTTATGTTCGTTGTTTATAAAAGCTGTAGAAATTAAGTCGACAATATCAACACCATAGACCTGTCATTCTGGTCACTGATAGGATCTCACTGTGAATACTGTACTTGAAAGCAAAACCCTATCGGAGTAACCTTACAAAGCTTGTCAATGAAATATTTAACAATGCCCATGAAAAGTAACACGATTGCTCTCACTGATATCCCTCTCAGACTGATATTGGAGAAAGAGCTTTAATTAGGGAACACTTTGAATTGTCATATGTCTAATTAAAAAGAGGTGACTTGTCTTGAAAGATGTCTTTCCACTTAATTATATGAATAAAACTTTTCAAATTCAGACAGTTTATAAGTTTTTGATTTTTTAGAACTCCGGGTAAGTTTGCGTTTATCTTTGTTTATGAAATTATGAGTTCGTTTTAACCATATAATCCAGAATAGTAAGTGCCCCAAATAATAACCCCAATATGTAAAACTAAATTAAATATAGAAACACTGTGCTATCAAATATAAAGAAGGTTATTGAAAACTTGTAAAATCTAAGGTCAACATACAGCTCATTGTTATACACCTAAAAAACAAAATGAGTTAAATATATGCCACAACCACAAAATTACAGTAAGGGGCATAGCATATGTAATAATAATAATTATTATTATTATTCTGATAACAGACCGGTCTACAAGACAAAATGAATTGTTAAAAATGTAATTACCCTTCTGATACATTTGTTGTTGGGTTAATGTCTCTTTAACATACAACATATCTCTAATTTTGGATTTCTTCAAAATATAAATGGCTTTGTAATTTGTCTCTAATTATATAGAAGAAGGAAAACAGGTCAATAAACTGGTATTTTCAAGAAAATTCACTGTTTTTTTGTGTTATACTTTAAAGATTTTCTGTATCTCTCTATTGTAATTTCTTTTATGAAGTTTGCAAATTTAACAAGTAAAAATAAGTTAATAACTTGACAACACTCTATCACAGAACTAGATTAATTTAAGACATGCAATAGCATTATTAAATTTTTGTAGCTAAATATGGAAATTGAACAGCCGATTTCATATTACTTGATTATCAAATTAAAACATATCGCAAGCATATGCTCACTTGTTTTACTGAAAAGGGAACCCATTAAAATCTCCTATACAAAATCAATGAAGATTTGAAAATACCTTCGGTAACGGAAGCAAAATATTTCCCCATCGCTTAATTTATTGAAAATTTCATTTATCCTCTATTGATAATTTTTTTTAACATAGGGATTAAGAGAAATGATTTATTTCTCATAAAATTCATTCTGCATAAGCGAAACAGAAATTTAAATTAGCTGTTATTGTGAAAAAATGTAAATGATTAAAAATTGTCTGCCTGTTTCATGCCAGTTTATGTTAAAAAAGAATCAGCATTTATTCCAAATAATAGATGTCCTACGCTTTTTAATCTGATGTAAGAGCCAGTCTTTTAATTTGTAAAAAAGAAAATTTAAAGCTTAAATTGAGGCTATCAGGCCGAGACAAATCTGTAAGAAGGATTTACCATCTTTATAAATTGTTGATATTCCCTACGGGTAGATTTATTATTTTTAAATATTGAAATGTATAAAAACGTACAATCTGTTGCCTAAAGATGAGAGGAACAGTTCACATCCCACTAGGCCAACTTTGTTTATATTTGTGTCAAGTCTTACCATACTAATCTTCACAAAAACATTGAATAAATTTATATCCCCAAGAAGTTTTGAATTCCACTGCTTACTCACAGTTGACCTTGGTTCCCTGACCGTTCAGCAGCAGAAAAAATTTAACTGATTTAAAACTAGAGGCTAGCATTGATCTAAGTAACTTTTAAACCATGGCCACTCTCTTACAGTAAAGATTAGAATAATAATGCTCTACTATTTCTTTTTCTTATCTCGTTTTGCTGTTCTATTTTTAGCCATATCAGCCATTTTGGTTGGGAGACAGACACCTTGAACACAAAACTTAAACTTAACATACCCAAATAATGATTGTGTCAAAGTTTGGTTTCAATCGACCCAGTTGTTTCAGAGGAGATAATTATTGCAAAGGTTTACAGACCATGACAAAATCAGAAGAGGTACACAAAGTATTAAATGAGAAAAGCTCACTTGAACCTTTTGATCAGGTGAGCTGTACATACTTTCTGACAAACCCAAATAATCTTACTTGTCTGTAACTGGTCAGAGTATAGTATATTTTACCAGAACGAATTCCATCAAATTTTATCAAATTCAGAATTTTAATCTTCACTAACCTAAAGGCTATAACATACATGTATCTATAAAATAAAGATATCGTAAGTTCCGTAATATGTCATGGTTTATTGAGATGTTTTAATTCTACTCATTAATCATAGTCGGATTTATTAATATCGAGTAAGAAATTGTGAAATTTTCTGATGTCATACAAAAATGGTAGACATTCCTTTTATTTCTTCCACACGAAAAAACTTCTTTTGTAAAGATTATGATATTTGTTAAATCTTGCTGAAAATAACATTAACATATTGATGGAATGCTCACTGCCAGAGTCATCTCATTTACATAGTGTGACTACATAACTGAAGTAAACACCATTATGACAGTTTGTTTTTCTGATTGATTTTCAAAAATTTCTTGATAACCTGGGAGGAAAAGTTTCAATACTTATTGACAAAAAGACACTTTTTCATCCAGTCTTATAGAAAAAGGTTGATTTTATCTGATAAGACCTCTGACTGAGCTTAGACCAAAAATTCATATCAGAGTATAAAGGCTTCAGGCTTATGCTTCATGGTGATTGCTCTATAAGAGGATTAACTTTTGATTTTCATTGATACGTTTCTACATCAGAGATTGCCAAAGCCGAGCTTTCAGCTACACCTTTATCGTTTCCTGGCCGCCATTTACGTTTCTTAGGATTATAACCGATACTATTATAAATATCAAATACATGCTATATTAATATATGTATTTAACTTGAGCATGAAATACGTTAGATAAAAACTGTAAAAATCATTTCTTCAATTTTAATTTAACACGAAAAAAGAGTTAATAGGGATAAAGTTTTGATATGAATAAGTTTTTTATGTGCATCAGCCTGCATATCAAGCCAGAAATTTAACTAACCATAGCTTGTTAGACCAAGAAAAAATAGAGAACTAAAAAAAAAAAAATTACAAAAATTTTCTAAATGTGAAGATATATACCATCTGCATTATTCGGGCCCTTTATATAAACGGGTTTTATGATCAAGTATATGCATTCAAATTTTATATTAATTTTGGCTAAAAAGGTCATAGGATATGGACAAAGTGTTCAATGCAATACATTGTATATGCAAATATAAAATAATTAAAGAGATTTCAAGGCTGAGAGAGCGTGAAAATGATAATTTGCCCTAAAAATGGCAAAATTGTTTAATTTTTTTAAATGATAAAAGCAGGGAGTGAGTGTCTAATGCTGACGCAAGAACACATAAATATTTAAAGGAGAGGTAGTAAAGACAGACATTTTGGTTAATATTCTAATTTGACTGCATGCACTTGGTAGTTTCCAATAAAAACAAAACAATTAGAAACAGGAAAGATTGATGATTTTTTTTTTACAAAAATGCCAAATACTTAAAATTGCTCTTTTTCTGACAAATAATACTCGTTTTTAAAGCATAAGCCTATATCAAGACTAAGATGATTAGATTTTGATATACTGGTAGTCTCCACTAATCATCTCTGTGGAAACTATATCTCAAAAACATCAACACTAAAACCTTTCCTATTTTGAATTTAATGATTTTTTTTCAAATGCTATAAGATAAATTCTGCTTGGTTTACAATTGGGAGTCAACAGTTCATGCCCCCCAAAATAGAACCTAAAAGATACTATTCTATGTTAACATTTGGTCGTGTACACCACCCACAATTAGCACTTATAAGAGCAACGACTTGGTCAACACCTCCACAAAATGGACAGTTGAAAGAGATTTTTATAACTATACATTCAGCTGTGTATGCCACCCCGAATTAGCACTTTTTACTAAGAGCCAATTCTTGGACAACAGCTCCACAAAATCAGCATCAGCAAAGACACCCTTATATTAGTGTCTGCCTACTAATGTAAATACACCAAAGATCATGTGACGTCTTTTTTAATATTTCTCAATAAAAAGTGAAAGAGAAAAGCACATGTAAGAAAACTCCATTGAAAATAATAATTCAGTGCAATAATAAGAGAATTTATGTTTTAAATTGACTATTTTTATGACTTTTGGCTCTAAATTTTTATTGAATACTTCTAAATGTGAGAAACATCTTTCACCATTTTATATATGGATTTTAATGGTTGTTGTGGTATTAAAATAGCCAATTCAAGAAACATCAATATGAGAATTCTATTGTTAAAAATATTTTTATATTTCACATTTCAATTAAATCTTCTTCCATAAAATTACCAATGTTATAAATGAAAAATTTTATGATTTAATTTCATTGGTGATAAATTAAATACCCTTGACATATTTTTAATGACATCATCTGTTTTTCAATACTTGACTGCTGACGTTGGTACAGTTTAGTCATTTTCTGCTCAAGTAATCGTGGAAACAAATTAGCCACACAATTTTTGATGAGTAAAATGTAAACTCACTCATTGAAATGATACAACTAAACACCTCTGTATCTTGTAGATATCTAAAAATAAAGATTTACCAAAAACAAGATCTTTAAACCATCCCACAATATTTTCTATTCATATTCAGAATAACTATAACACTGGTATACTAATCTTGTATCAAGTGTATTAAAGCTTTTCCTTATTTTTTGGTACAAGTATCCTTTTCCCGTTTGTCACAATCATTTAGACAATCCTTAATAACTTTGTTTGATTAGAAACTTAACAAATTTTTTAAGTGTAAAACAATATTTTATTTACTATATTGAAAGCAAGCTACTGTAGGCAGGTCTATTTTACTTAAAACTTAATTCATATACTAAACATTTTCTTTTTTAAATTTTCGATCTATTATTTCAAAGTTAACACTTTTTTGTTTCAAAAATGAATACAACCATTGTCATTTTACAGCTCTCGTTTATGGGAGCATTGATTTTTGGACGGGTCAGCTATTTTTATATTTGTGTATTTATTCCAATGATAAATAGAGATTGTCATATGTTAATGTGTATAAGGTGAGGTACATGGTAAACTTGTCAAATATAAGAGTGTAAAATGTGTAGTAAGTCGCCATCTCATGTCCCTCCAGGCTAAAACAATACACGGTCGGATTTACATGGTCGATGGACTTTGTATGTAAAATGTATTCACTACTGAACATTGATAATAAAAATGCTAAACATCCTTTTCCAGGCTGACAAATTTTCTTTTTATGTTTAAAACAGGATATGAAAACGATTTTTTTTATTACTAAAACATAGTTATCTGCCCTTTGTTGGCAATATTGTTGCTTTTTCTACATGTAACTTAATCACTGCATATGGTACAACTTTTTGTAACATTTGCCATCATTTATTTATACTTCTTTGCATAAAATTATCTCTGCTTGTAATTTTAATTGTTGAAAAACTTGTTTTTCCAATTAATAAGTTACTAAAGCATATCAATTTCACAAATGTTACCAAGTTCACCGAGTTTCTAGTATTGGGATTCATTGAAAAGTTGCACTTGTTGAAAGTGGCTTATTTTTTAATTCCTCTTTTTTTCTAATAATTTGTCACCCTATTAACTGGGTACCAACTAGAAGATAACACTTTATATGTTGAAACAAAAGCAGAGGACAATGAGACTCAAACAGCAAGTGGAAAATATGGTTTCCAACATTGGTTGAGAAGGAATAAAAGATCCTGCCTTTTATCTGTTAAGATACTTATAACGTGCGTTATGATTGCCACTGAAACAAATTTCTGCCAGAGACCAAATGAGATTGAGGTTAGCAACTAAATGTCACTGTACAGCCTTCAACAATGAGCAAATCCCATACTGCTTAGTGAGCTATATAAAATCTGATTTAATGGAGACATAGGGTGAATAAAGATGAGTTAGCAGCCCATCAAGTTAACCGTCTGATAAACTGTAGGTTTTCAGTGGATAAGTCTGGAATAACTATAACTTAACAATAATGAAGACCTATAACAATTACATATCATGCATCTAGGCTGCAGATAAAGTCAAAAATTGACATTCTAATCATGTCTTTTTCTTCCATTGTTTCACTAAATGACACCAATTTAAATATATCTGTCCCTATTATAAAACATACAGAGGGATTGTCTTTTATGAGTCTTGAACAAAAATTTTCAGTTGCATTAGCTAACAATCTATTTAATTCTGCAATAATGTAAAAGTGCAAAAGTTTATTCCAAAAATGGCAACATTACATTTGAATACAATATTGATTATGATATTAATGCTATTTAAAATAAAAACAGCAAAAGGTCAACTTTTAGCAGGAACAAAAAAATCAATTGTTTTTTTTCTACATTCTTTCTAAAAATTGTTATTATATTCTAATACTTAAATTGTGCCATTAGCAGTCAGGGGTTTGTGTGGGTTAATAGGTTTAAATTTTATGTGAAGAACAGATTTCACCAGAAAATGAGAAATTCATAGATTTGTACTTTTGAGGTGAATCCATTACTGAAGGAAACAAGGCGTTATATATATTTAATTTGAAGTTAATCTAACACCAATCCTATGTTCTAAACATTGTCCATTATACTTAATCTACTCTCAGACTTTTTTGTATTTTTTAACTCACTCCTTTTAGTAATTTAGTAAATTTACAGACAAATTAAAAATTTGATTTGCTACAGAATGTTATTTGGAACAATGTTTAGACAGTTCATATATTTATTTACTTTTACAACAATGGTACATTTCTGAATGTTCATATTTCTGAATGTTCCTAACTTTTTATTTGGGGTTCCTGTGACTTTTATTTGCTATGTTTCCCCCTTATTGTTCCTGTGGCTCCAGGCTGGAGGTTTTAATTTGATTATTCATGTCAATATTGATAATACATGTTAACATACAGGACAAAGACGTCTTTATTAAGACAACTGCATATTAAATTTTTTTTTATTGAAATTTTAAATTCTTTACCAACAATCTAAATATTGAGGGTAAAGTTGTAATAAGATAAGCAGTATAAGTTACAAATAATTTTCCATTTCACAAGATGACCTCTTGAGCTATAAAATCTGCAAATATAATAAATATTTCTGTTCAATTTCAAAATGTGAAATTTTAAAATTTATAGTACGTTAATAACATTTGAAATTTGCTAAAAGGTAAATCCTTATTTACACAAAAGATTTAAAGATGGCGCAGGACGATTATAACAAAAATATCAAAAACATATGATTCAGTTATGAAATATTCATATTACTAATCAATTGGTAGAATGAAAACAAGAATATTGGGAAAATAAATAAATTATTTTAAATTAGAAAATTACTGCATTTATTATTTACAATAAGCAATATGTTTCATGCCACACGATATGTCAATATCTTTAATTAACTGTATCCTCTATTGAAACATATTTATTACAGAAATGCGTGTTCATCAAAAAAGTTATAAAAACTAATCCTGAATTTTAACACAAATTTTAACACAAAAAACAATTAAAATTTATACATAAATTTAAAAGAGAAATTTAACAAGATGGTGCACATCAATCATACTGACACTTACCACTTTACAAACAAGTCACCGAACAAACAAGTAAAAACATCGCTTGTTTGATCAACCCTCGGTCTCATATACTGAGAATACTGGGCCTGGTGATGATGAGGAGGGGGAGGGGGTGGTGGTCCGTACCCCGCCATGTGATGATGGCCTGGATGGTGTCCAGGGTGGCCGTGATGAATAGGACCGTGTCCATGCCCATTGTAATCCGTAAACATAATGTTAGATATATAGATTGACTTCCTTTGTTAACAATAACTTGTTGTAATCCTCCACATTGGATAAAAAGTCAATGTCTTCTCACAATTAATTAAAGTTTTCTCTTAACACTATTATCTTCACCGATGTCATTGTTAATGTGTGAGTAAAAAATAAATGTGGTGTAGAAACACACATTTAACTAGGACACAGTTCACTTAGGTTCACACTTCACTCATAAATGGGGTTTATGCAGTACTCTATAACTGTTTTAGTAAACATAGCATGTAGACTGGGTCGTTTGGTGCATTTCTCTCCCGTTCACCAATCAGATGATGTAAAAGCTATAAATGACATGTAAACTCCGCCCCCAGGACATTTAAGGACATGGTAAACCTGTAGGTTTTTACATTGAGATATCTTAATTTTCTAATCTGTCAAATCAGTTATTGGTTCTTGATTATATTGATGAAGGATATCAAAATTCAAAAAATTTGCATTTGCAATGACAAAAAAAGACAGGCGCTGTTTAGACATCCGATTCATGTTACCTGATGAATAAAGGTAAGTATATAATCTTTTTCTACCCGATGGCAATATGCCAATGGTCATTGTTTAAATATTTACACCACACATGGGTCACCAAGTCCAGATGATATTAATAAACATAAATAACATAAACAAACATTTTTTTATTATGTTGTGGTTTGGAAAAATATTTATTTATTTCATAAATACAGGATATTTATCAATTAATAATAATATATAATATTAAATTATTGATTTTACTTTAATATAAAGATATTGCATTGAATTTAAAAATATTAAACTGTTTTTTACTGCAATATCTATATACATAGTTTCTTAAATTAATACTAAAAGTTGTAGCCTACGGATAAATTTCATGATTAAAACCCTCCCATCACACAAAACTAATATGTTGAAAAGAGTAGACCTATATAAAATGTTTCTTTAAAGCAATTTTTGTTCAAAACCTATGCAGGGTTTATTAACAGTTTTAAATATTTTTTCATTCTTATTTTTCTGGTTTCATGCATAGTTTTCTTAAACTTTTTAATATGTTTTTTTCTTTCTTTTCTTATTTAATTTTTCTCAATAAATCACTTTTCAAATTAAAAACTAACATTTGAAGAAAAATAATACATTGGTACAACTTTTGCATCTGCATATGTAACAAGAGCACACATGGTAAATCCATATTTCAATTTTGTATATTTATGCAATTTTACTATAAAACTTTAAAAAATATCAAAAGTACTGTGGGTGTTAACTGTTTAAGGGAAAATCAAAGGTCATTTTGTTTTAAATTTAGTTGCATAATTACAAGCATAAATGGAAGTAAATGCAGAAATAGGGGGAGGGGTAGTTTTGTATGAAATACGTCAAGACATTATTGATGCTCCATCTTAAAGAGCAAAGATTTGAGGTTATAATGCTGTTTCTAAATACACACAAAAACATGGCTGACAAGTCAGTTTCACAATAAATTTAAGTTACAGTTATATAAATAAATACAATTTATTGTTTAAAATGTGTTTGAAATATTTGCCACTGGATTATAAGTAAAGAACTATTAATCCAGTTGCAGACTGTTTTAAAGTTTATCAACTTCAAAATTTGTATTGCATCAAATCTGACCAACTTAAAAGAGGTATTATAAAACAGCTATCAAGTTCCCCTTTTAAAAAAAATCTAATATTTTTCTGTTTTAACTCTTTCCATAAAATAAGAAGAGGAAATATCATAAAATTGTTTGTTTTCAGTGTATTCTATGTTTGAATTACAAACACAGACGACCATGACTTTGCCCATCTCCGTGCAAAACACTTGACTTCATATATTTATAGAATAATCTAGTACAATTGGACAGGCATCCTGAGAGGCAGATATTATGAAAGGAAAAATCTTTTACATGTGATTTGCAATATTTTTTGGAGCAGAGATTTTTGAAATTTTTTCTTACTTTTTGTAACAAGAAAACCACAAAATATTTCTCCTTTTCTCCATACTAAAATGAAACTGATATTGAATTTACCGAATTCTACAACTGGTTATGTGGTAAGGTGTATATCTTTAAAAGAGATAGCACAAATTTCTTTAGATTTCTATTCCCCATCTGTTTCTAAAAGTCCTTCAAACTCTAATATAACTCTATGTTACAGTTCCATTTGTCTTTTGACTGATTTTTTAACAACTGTTTGCAGCATTTCAGAACAAGTGACCATTAAACAAATGTCTATAATCCCAATTTTGACAAATTTTGTCATTTATTTTGTCATTTATAAAAATAAGAAAATGTGGTATGTTTGCCAATGAGACAGCTCTCCGTAAAGGAGATAAAGCTATACTTAGCTCTAATTGAGTTGTTAGTCAGAAAATAAAAAATATAATACCTTTTTAGATATTCAAATCTTAGCAGGTTCTGATTAACTTTACATTTCCCCCCTGTGAGTGAGTGAAACAAATATAGGGGCTACTGTAATAGCCATTGTCCATTTAAGCTATTAAAACAAGAATGTGTCCAAAGTACACAGATGCCCCACTAGCCTTATCATTTTTCATGTTCAATGGACCGTAAAATTGGGTAACAAATCTAATTTGGCATTAAAATTAGAAAAATCATACCATAGGTAACATGTGTACTAAGTTGCAAGTTGATTGGACTTCAACTTCATCAAACACTACCTTGACCAAAAACTTTAACCTGAAGCAGAACAAACAGACGGACAGACCAGAAAACATAATGGCCCTATACTATCGTAGGTGGGGCATAAAAACATTTGCACATGCATAATGCACCCCATCAGCTGAAATAAATCAGTGGCTCAAACAATTAGATAGTGATAATGGTATTCCCTTGTGAAATTACCTGAAAAAGTCATTGTAGTCAACTTAACCCTTAGTGATCATCAAAAACAATTATCTAAGAAAACAATATGAAATGTTTTATGTAGGTTGCTATTATGACAAAACAGGAAGCATTGTATATTTTGTAAACACCCCAACAACATTCTTGTAAAAAGTTCAATTGTTTATATGTTGCTGGAGATCATAGTTGTCATACAGAAATAAAATAAAATACTGATAAATTTTAAATATGTTAAAAATTCTGGAATGCACTTAGTCACATTGATCTACCCTCATTGGTCCTCTTAGAGCAGGACATAACATATTGAACTGTACTTTCTTAGTCATTACAGGCCCTTATATTTCAAATTCTTTTAAATCTGAATATATAACCAAATCGTGATTTTCCAAATTGAGTTATGAATAAAAAATATCTAAAAGACACCTTTAAGAAAGAAACATACAGTTTTCAACATTATGTAAAACTCTGTTTTGTCATAAAGCTTACCAAGTATTCAATAGATATAGGAAGATGTGGTGTGAGTGCCAATGAGACAACTCTCCATCCAAACAACAATTCAAAAATTAAACCATTATAGGTTAAAGTACGGCCTTCAACACGGAGCCTTTAAAGATACCTGAAGCTTTTGGTTTGAGCATTTCTGATTTCTGATTCACCAAATCTAAAAGTGGTATTTTCAATTTATTGTACACTTTCCAAGATTTATTATATGAAATTTTTACACATCTTGGCCTGCATATGACTTTTACAGAGGGAGCCAACACTAATACAATGTACCATATAATATTATATAGGCATATGGAACATGACAAAAAGAAAAAAAATAGCTGGATATCTGTGATTGGTTGTTATAATATTTTCATATTTTGCTATTGGAAAGCATTATAAATAAATTTCATGCAAGCACAAAATGACATTGCCATTGAAAGTATATAATTTAAGACCAGAAATTTATTTTATTTTGATATAAAACTTTGAGAAATTTTCTGCAAAAACACAAGGTACAGTATAAGACAACAGCAATTTTTCCACAAATAACTGTATTAAAAGCGCCATTTAAGAAAATAATTGCTGAAAATATCATTATCAGCAAGTTAAGGCAAACCTTTAGTACTTTGCATTCAACAGATGCATCAATTTTTATCCATGATGCATCATTTTGAAATGTTGGAGATTACAGATGTCAAATAACGATCAGATGAACTTTCACCATATTTACACTAAAGTCAAATTAAAAAGTGCACCTTATGCAAAACAGGATGATACTTTTATGGCAATCATGTGCAGGAAGTCTGCAACATGAAAACTGCCAATCAACAATGAAAAATTGATAATGACAATTGAAATTGACATATTATAAATGTACTCTTAGCTTTGTTAAATAATGTACATTCATTTTGCCTCAATTCAATATAATTGCATGCAAATTGTTCCTGCACCATTCTGATTGAAAACAGCTTGTGCACTAATGAAGGAGCATTAAATAAGTATTTGCTTAATTCCAGTAATTCCAAATATATCCATAGAATGTCAAATTACTCAGTGGGTGTCATTTAAATCGCAGCGCAGTCTACAGAACCAGAATCAACGTTGCACAATATTTAATGTGCAGAAAGCAAGCAAAATATTTCTTTAACTTTACAAATAGTACAAATTATATTAAAGCTTGACTAAAGAAAATAAATATTAAATTTACAGTATAAACCATCTTATTGTTGTAAGATGAACAGATTGCACTGTGACAGATGCTAATGTGCATTTTACAAAATAACAAAATTAACCTTCATTAAAACTATTTATAAATGTCCTACCTATAACAAGACTTTCCCTGGAGAAGTACAAAATAGTTTGTGATGGAAGGATTTTCAGTTTGTCTTCGTCTCTCCATTATCATCTGTTACTATGGCAACAGATGTGGAGACCTCAATGGTGTAATAGAATAGTGTCATTGAATGTAATTAAAAAAAGTAATCTTGTTAGACAAAACAACCAGTCAATTGGAGAATTCATGTTACAGCATCAACTTTATATAGACCAAGGTGTTTCAATGACCATCATCTTTTTTCACTTATCAATTTGTGATATTCTGAACATGTTTAATTTTTGTTGTTGTGTTGAGTTGTGTACATTCAATCCTGAAATTTTGAACATGTTTAATCCCTGCCACATTCTGTTGGTGCCAATCCAAAGTCAGGAACCTGTAACTCAGCAGGTTGTTGTTTGTAGTTGCATAACATATTTTTTTGTTTTTTACTTTCTTATTTTGAACATATTATCATTGTGATTGAATTGTTTTACATTTGTCATTTTGGGGCATTTTACAATCGGTTATGCTCACTGTTGAAGGCATTACAATGGTCTATAATTGCTGGCATTTTACAATCGGTTATGCTCACTGTTGAAGGCATTACAATGGTCTATAATTGCTGGCATTTTACAATCAGTTATGCTCACTGTTGAAGGCATTACAATGGTCTATAATTGCTGGCATTTTACAATCGATTATGCTCACTGTTTAAGGAATTACAATGGTTTATAATTGCTAACTTCCACATCATTGGGTCACTCAGGTGGATATTTATCTAAAATAAATTGGCAATCATACCACATTTCATTTCTATAATGCATATTGTGTTGGTTGTTTTTGATGTGTTTAGTTGTGTTGGTTGTTTTTGATGTGTTTAGTTGTGTGCATTCTGTCAATTATGAACATATGTAATCTGTTGGCAGTGGTGGATTCAGGGGGAGGGTTCCAGGGCTTAGAATCCCCTTTTTTTCTGACGATCAATGCATTTGAATGGGGACATATGGTTTTATGTGTTTAGTTCACATTGTTCATGAATGTGCATCATCCACATCAAGCATCAGAGTACATGTGGACTTGTTGAATCGCACACCACCCAATTATTGTTATGTCTAAACATTCATGTTCATATCATATATATCTAGTTTAATCAAATGTTTTAGACACAATATAGATACTTTGTACTTAATAATGAAAATGATGTATACTAAATTGGTTCATTAGTAATTTATCCTTATAGTGTGTCATAATGTTTAAATACTTGACTATACTAAAGCTTTTGAAAATCTCTTGGTAAATTTGTGCTTTGCAAAAACTTAATAATGTCTCGAAGTTATCACCTCTGCATCTCTATTATTCTTAACAGAATATACTTTACTACAAATTGTATTCTAAATTTCAATGAACCTCATACTATCATAGAAAAATTTGTACTAAACACTTTTTCAAAATCACAGCCATTCACAAGGATGTTTTCTCATTGTTGAAGGTTTTACAGTTACCTGCAGTTGTTCACATTTAGTGCTTTAGTCTCTGATGGAAAGTTGTCTCACTGGAAATCATACCACATCACCTTATTTTATATTCAGTATCATGCAAGTTTCATTCAGCGGGCAAATGCCAACACACATTTATGTAAAGAAAACTTCAAATCTGTGAATATCTAAACAGTTTTATACAGCAGGTGAATGGCAACCCACTTCTACATAAAGTGAACTTGTACTCTGTGAATATCTAACCTCGTACTTAATGTTTGAATGATCCGTAACAACCCTAGTAATGTTGTATAGTTGAGATTATCTACGGAGGGTAATGATGTTGGCTATTATTGCCATGTTTCTAGTAATTCAATCTTATTCTGGTAGTTAGTTAAATCAGATACGGAAAAGTGCAATTCAATTTTGTTAATATAAATGATTTTTAAATAAGATAATCTCTCCCTTAAACATCCCATGACTACTTTTTTGTTAATTTTGCACTTTTTTTACGGGCCTGATGAAGTTATCTTATAATCTAGATTCACATAAAACTTGACCTGCCTTTTGCAAAAGAATTCTCTTAATTTTTGTCCTGACCCAAACTTTGAGAAATATTCGATAATGTGAAAACAGCACTTGATTACTATGTTAGTTTTTGAGGTTTTAGGGCAAAAACCTTACATGGCCAAAGAGAACTAATGCATCACATATATATATGTGTAACATTTTGTCGTGTCAGGGTTAAAAACTGACTATTCAGCATTGTTCAGTACAAGATTTGCTTTCTGTTGAAGGCGGTTAACAGACTGACTTATAAATATTTAAATTCCGCGTAACTGGTCTCCTGTGTATAGTATCATACCACATCTAATTTTATTTAGTTCTCAGACAGGGCAAGTGACATTCCCAGCTTAGAAGGTTTATATTCCCAGAGTCGAGGGTTTTGCTCTTTGTTGTAATATGTTCCCTTGCTCAATGTTGTAACCTAAAAGCTATCTCTAATATAGGTCAATTAGGAATGTGCATTAAACACTAAGTACACAGTAAATTGTTCTTTCTGCCAGGATTTGCTAATATGATCCGACTTTGATAAATTATGACTAGGCAAAAAAAAAAATATCCTTTTTTTCTTCTGTTACCAAGACATCTCATAAATTTTGTTAGTAGACCTTATATTGTATTTCCTCACAAACATAATTGCTTAACTTGTACATTAAATCAAGTGTTTTCATAATGGAAATGAAAGGATATGTTCAACTGATAAGAATTTCGGTCATTCCTCTTTTTACCTGTATTTTCTCTGTTCTTCACCTTGTAAGGATAAATAATGGCGTATTTACATATAATAGACCTAACAATCAGTCTTGATGATAACCCTTTTGTGTTTTGATGACATGAAAGCCGACAAATTGTACTTCATTATAGTATTATAACTAAATCACCCAAAATAATTATATCCAAAACCATTCCTCATTGTTAAATATCAAATGGCCTTGGTATCAACCCAAAATATTCTATTTTAAAAAACACACAGCATGTGGATAGAGATTGTGGTTAAATGTCAACTAGTGCAAACATTAAATCATATAGCACAGCAATGAAATTAACTGCATTTTATGATTTAAAACATTTTATTGGCACAATTTAAATCTTTCTTTTTCTATTATCTATTCCACTTAATTTACATTCTATCAAAATTGCTTGCAAATCTTGCCAAGTATATGATAGAAATGATTTAATGTAAAATGGTGAAAGGTGACTTGGTGCAAACACCCATGTTTGACAACTGTGGTGAAATTTTGACATGTTTTGACAAAAACTGTTCATACTTAACCTACTTAATTTAATAAGATCTTTTTCCTATTGAAGGATCAAATGTCACCTGTCGATATTGATAAAAACATAAAATCAATTTAAACAATAAACCAGCAGTTATCTTTCTTTAATTGTTAGTTGTTATGTTAATTTGTGAATAAAACAGAATTTCTTTTTATATCTTTCTTATATCAATAAAGGGAGATGACTGGGGTGAAAATTACCACTGAGACAGCAATCTAACAATTAAGAGACTAAAATCATCTATTAGTATATAACTGTATTCAATTACTGTTCAATAAAAAGTGTAAGAGCCTGATCCTATCTTTGACACCTGTATGTTATTTACTTATCTTAATAATTGAAAACCAAAAAAATGTCAGCCATGTAGTTGTGAAGAAAAATAAAGAACTGAAAAAGACCAACAAATGACCAAAACTTCTTAAAAATTGGTTTATTACTACAATAATGTAAAGTAAGTTCTCTTTTGGAATTTTTAAAACAATTCTATTTACAGACACAATTATTTTACTGAAATAAGTTGTTATTAAATTTGTGGAATGATTTTAAGGAATGTATCTCCCTCAACACAGCTCTGAATCTTAGTCTGGGTTTGGCTTTACTTTTGGTCCTTTTTTGGCCTACATGCTCTTCAAAGTTTGTAAATAGGTTTTAATTTTAAAATTTAGGCCTTAAGCATCACTGAAGAGACATTATTTGTTGAAATGGTGCAGAAAGCTTGGTACTTATGTTAGCATTTTTATTAATAAGTGTTTGAAGAGAATGAGCCTTACTTTACAATTTTTTTCAATTCATGTTTTTCTCCCTTCACCAAGTGATTACTCTTCATATCTATTCATAGCTAATAAAGTATTATGTCCATTTGATTGTAGAAATTAGAATAAACCACAAAATAATGATAAATGGCTAAAAGTTTAATGTTTGTCATCCTTTGCGAAATGTAGTAAACTGTATTACGTTATAAATAATACCAGCTGTTTGTATGCTATTCAAATTTGCCACTGGACGTTAAGCAACCAACAATCAATCAATCAATGTATGCTATTCATTGATCTAATGATATATCAAGAATCTGAAAGAACTGCAGAAAACTGAACTAAATATATGCATAGCTTATTTGTTAACATTCTGAGGAGAAACTTTGAATATTCCAAACCAACCAATTCATACAAAGGTTTTTTTTTTCCCTTGCTTATATATCAGGGTAAAATATTTCATGCAATTTAAAATAACAAGTTCTACATAGTAGATAACAGCTGTGACTTCAATAACAAGTCCTACATAGTAGATAACAGTCGTGATTTACTATTGTTTTAGTTAAAATTATTAAATAAACCTAGTTAGCATTTGAACTTCATGAAGGGTTTAATTTAAAGGCAGAACTGGAAAAATTAAACATCATACAGGGCAGAAGATTTTGCCCTACCACCCATAAACTATGGATCCTCAACAATAAATATAATTGTTCATAGGGTACCACTCGTTAGTCCAGTTTGAGACTGAGCATCCCACTTCCGACCACAACTTTGAAAGAATGTGTGTGACACAAAAAATTAAACACCTATATAAAAAGAAATGGCATGCGATGTCATGAAAAGTATATCCATGCATTTGTTATTAATATAAGATCAAAATATTTCATTATCAGTGAATAAATGGTAATAAAAATTTGAAATGAATATCCTCAAACAGGATGTGACTGCCTGGCATATCTGAAAAATTGTTTTAAGCTCCATACTAAATAGTTCCTGATCAAATATCAAATCTTAATACAGAAGATGCTTATTAAATCATGTACCTGGTAGCAGAAATAGTCATGCTCTGTGCATAAAATAATAGTTCAAAGAATCAGCTAACAGGAAGTACTTCTCAATAGATTTTAAACTCAAAATGAAATATCAAATAGTTAACAAATCCTAACAGATAAACAGACGGACAATGCCATTGCAGTATATTGCAGGACCTATGAGGGCAAGGGGATAGGGAGGGGGAGGTGGTAGTGGGTGTTACAATAGTTCCACACACCAGAAGCTGAGTAATAAGTAAGAAAGTTACAGAAAGACAAAGGATGAGGGGGGATAGGATTTTTATCGGGACTCCATGATCAGGTGTTTTTAAGCTCGGGATTTCAGGATTGACCCTTTCGTGATCTGGGAATTCTTTTTTCGAATTTTGGGACCCTGGGATTTCTTATTTTTAAGACCGGGATTTCTTGATTTCTTGATTTCTTTTTAAGTCTGGGATTTCGAGATCAGGACCCCTCCTACCCCCCTCAAGGATAAACAAGGAGAATTGTGTTTCTGACTTTATATGATTTCAGAGGAGTTGCCACCCAATGCAATCGGTCTCTTCCTTTAGTAGTATAGATATATATATGCATGTGTCAGTAATTGTTTGTCAAAATCTATCACTGAATGCATTGCAGCATAGGTTTATCAAATCTAATTTAAAATAGTGAAAATCAATAGAACAACATTGCTGGATGGATATTGATGGATTAATCCTACATTTGACATATTTATATAGAAAGTATTGAACTTCAGCTGTAGTTTTATAGATCACAACTTGTAATAAGAACTGTACAATTTGGAATTAATGCACATTTTTATTGAGAATAAGCCTCCAAAAGTTATTTTTGTAATTAAATGGTTTTTAGAACTTTTAAAGAAGAATAAAAGTGTCAAATTTAAACTATGTAATCAGACCCTATTCTTGTTTTTGCATTATAAAAACATCCTATTAATTTGTAATCGTTCAGACTAAATCAGTTTACACATTTTATTTGCCTTAGTTTGGATAAAGGATGAGACATTTAGTTAACCTTATAACTAGGCATCTTATGATTCTACTATTCAGTAACACATATTTTTAAGTTGTCTCTGAAAATAACCCTGTGATACATGTGGATTTATTTATTTTTGTGGGTACCAATTTTCATGGATTGAAGAAATCCTGCATTTTCTTGGGTGGTTGATTTTGTGGTTTTCCAAACCCCTGCACTTAATCATATAGCAAATTTGCAATTCGTTGGAAATTAAAATTTGTGGTTCCTGGGTAACCATGAAATCCGTGAAAATTGGTAACCAACAAATAATAATGAATCCACAGCACAGTGTAGTATAAAAGACTAAACACATTGATACATGTAGTTTAAAATTAGACTGGACTCAAACCTAAGTACAAAAAGCTTAATACATCTATCTTTTATTCAATAGATTTTTGGGCTTTTATTTAAGTTTAACTTCACTTCTTGGTTTTAAATAAGTTCAACTTCACTTCTTAACTTAATGAAAGGTAAACATTATATATTGGGTAAAAAAATAGCCAGAAGATACTACCTTTAACAAACTATTTACCGAGAGACCTCAAATTAAATGGACTCAGTTCATACAGAAACCTGATCATGAAGGTTGGCTTATTATTTGGGTTATTTTACATATCTTCCATTCAAAATGAGAAAATACATCAAGATTCATATCATTTATAATACATTATGTAATATGATAATTACTTTAATAAATTTTAAGTGGGCGTGTATTCACTAAAACTGTTGACGGGGTACACAAGTTAACTTTTTACTTTTGTCTCCAATGTCCTTTTGACATACTTTTATCCCATGATGCAGACATAAAGCAAAACCTGCTTCTTCCTCCAAAGTGGCAATTATCTTTACTGTCATGATAATAAGTAACTGACAGCCGTAAAAAAGAAAGATGGGCGATAAATTTATTTGTACTCAAAGCACTACATTAGAATACAAAATATGTATCATTCTAAAATGAGTTATGCAAAAAAAGGTTTATTTGGTACACATGGCTTGCACTTGGGAACTTATGACAATCTGCCAAACTGAAGAATATAAATTGATTTTCTTAAACATCAACAACTGTTATTGTGCAGTCATTCAATTATCTCTATTTTTATATCTACAAAAACAAAGATGAAACTTATTTTGAAAAATTAACTGAGAGCCTTTGGCTTAAGTAAGATAAATGTAACAAAAACATGGATGACATTTTGCATTTTTTTTTCCTTATCATCATCATTATATTTTTACAGCAGACCTATTACACAATGACTTACTCAGTGTATATATATTCAATCATAAAATTACATCACATTTATTCAATTCAGAGAATTTTATAACTATTTTTCATGATTCTAAGTTAATAAAAGAGTCATTTGTCTGGATCAGAAAATTTGGTTCAGCAGAAGACATAAACAAATGACTGTACAATCTACTAAGTACAGAGAACTGTGTAACCTCTTAGAAATCAATTGGTGAATTCCAAGGTTTACCTCCCTTTGATCAACACCCATAAAAATCTGCATTTTGTAGTGAAAGGCCATCTTAAAAGAACATTAGCTGATGATATGAATTTATCTATTCATGATTTAAAGGTCAATCTTAATAATACCATTGACCTTTGATGAGGTCTATAAGGTATCTCATACTCTTATAGCTTCTCAGCAAATAGGCCAGACAGAATAACTGTAAATCTTCAAAGATTCCAATATTTTCTGAGAAGTATTCATTATGCTCAAAGGCAGATTCTTTTTCATATACTAAGCATAACAAAGCAAAATTTTTCTTATCCCCCAAATTTAGAATACAAATTATTAGTTTCCAAATAACTAAAAATAAGTGTGTAACCAAAATATCTTCTTTTTAAAAAAAGAAACCAAAAACATAAACTTGGCTCTCATACCATCAGCAAGTTAAATGACAAAAGTTATTAGTTCCTTATTACCCCTACTTTAGTACAGAATCTTCCCCAATCTTTTTAAAAGTACAGGACATAAAACAAGCATCATTACTTTTTTATTGTAATTTAATGGCTTAGAGCATATACTTATAATATAAATGAACAAGTCCATCAACTTTTGAAAGTACATCACACCTCCAGGAGTTATAATTATATATTTAATATTCATTTTTCATAAAGTGCAGAGAACCCTTTCTATAATGAGATGTATGTTAACCCTGAAGCATTCACTTGATTTATCTAAAAAAACAAAACTCTTTTAAGTGCATTTTACATGACATTAAATGTTAATTATTTTATACTTGAAGGTGAAATGATTTTTTGATGAACTGTTGAAAAAAATCTCCAACTGTTTTAAAGAAAATAAAGAATAGTCTGTCTGAAGATAAATGAGAGAATGAGTCCTGCACAATTCTTGATACAGGTAAGAAAATGTCATGATAAACAATCGTTATCTCCCCTGTGTTGATGAAGACTTACAGATTTATCTCCCTTGTTAATACAAATATTTATCTACTTTTTCTCTCAAATCTTCATGTACTTTCAAGACACCAGCTTTGTTTTTTGTATCATTTATCAGAGTCAGAACTAATAATAACTAATTTTCATAATCATGAGGGTACAATTCATAAAATTTCTGAGGTCTTTCTATTCAAAAAAATATGTACAAGTTATCATTCATGTTTGTAATAAAATAATGAATATGGAGCAGATGTCTCGACATTGAATTTAAGGAATTGTACAATATTTAATATAAAAACAGCATCATTTCTTTCCTATAATTACTTAATGGTCCAAAGAGGCAAAACAGTATATACTTCATTCAAATGAGATGCATAGATGCTTATGAAATGTCTACCAAAATAACAATACAATTTCTTATAATTTTTTTTTTTATAAAAAATAGAACCTTAGATGATCACAAGACAGAGAGGGGGGATGCAATAATTTAAAATTGCCTTTAATGTTCTTAACAAGAAAATATCGACTATTTTCAGCATATTCTGAAATTTATTTGACCCCCTGTACCTATATCTTTAATAAAAAACCTTCCACAGACAATTTTGTCGTCAAATCTCTTCCTACCTCAAAGTGCTTTGTGCTTCGATGAAGTAATTATAAGTCAATAATTATTAATGACACCAGAAATACATGACATGCATATTCTATTATACCCTAATTTGCATATTATATGCATTTAATCAATGTTTGCATATGTTATGAAATGTAACTTTTATAAATCTGCATTTATATGAAAATTACACAGAATATATCAGATATACATGAAGCTCTGTACTTTAACATGTAAAAAATACACACAAAATAACAAAAGTAAGAAATTGTTTTGTTATACACAGGAGGCAAATTTACGTATTATTATAGTATTTGTAAACATTAGAGGTCACCTTGGTACTTATATGATTGATGTTATTACTTACAACATACTGTTAATGTCATTGAACTAGCAAAAACAATTCTTATAAAAAATATGTAAAAAAAAAAGAGAATAAAGACCTTAAACTTTTTACTTGAACAGTAATTTGTGTTTTTTTTTAGATGTAACATTTTTCTGTCGATGTAACATCTGTAACTTTGATATTGGTAAATTATGAGTTATTCCCCTTTTACTATTGATTTTGATTTCATTGCTTCGAAAAAATCACAATAATATAAAAAGTTTTTTTCAATTGAAAAGTTCAGCTTAATAAAGACCAATTATTCAGTCTGACTATGGAAATAGAAACTACACAAGAAAAAAAAAGTATCCTAACTAGGGAGACAAAACTTACACCTGAGCAGAATTAAACCAGGTCTTTCTACTCAATAAACCCAGTTTAGTACTCAAAGTACAGCACAAACAATAAAAGTTATTTATTCTATACTTGAAGACTTCAAAATTAAACATTTGAACAAGAATCAAGGTAGGATAAACATAGTACATCATATATATATATATTTGTTTACAATTAATAGGATAATAAAATTTTCCATAGATAAATTTCTTGTCATTTCAGTTCTATTGTCCAAGTTGCTGACTTGCATCAATCTGGTTCATTCTCTGCTTCAATTTTTGTGTGAAAACAGAAATGTACATTTTATTTCACCTCATAAGGATCCTTCCCTTACATTATTTGCCCTACCAAGCATGCAAATGTTAAAACAATGATGTGTTGCAATTTTGGTATTGTTTGGGTCACTTAAAATGTCATACATTACAGAATTTAGTAATTTTGCATTTATTTTGAATATAGAACAAATTCTCAAAATCCTATTGTCACATATCTTTATATTATTAATCACATTTGATACATTATAGACAATGTTATTTCCAGCATCAGTGTTTTACTTTGGTCATGATAATTCAAAGTTTTTTGGATTAGTTTTTTCCAAAATAGAAAACTTAAATTTGTTTTTAAGCCACTCCCTGAAACCTTTTAGAAATATTGCTCCATTTTAATGATAATGTGAATTTTAGAATTAAAATGCCATTTCTTCTTCCACTTTTCACAGAAAAGATATTGATTTCAAATTATAACCCAAGAAAGATAACTCTGTCTGCCTTAACACAGAAATGTTCTTATACACAAAGAACTAATCAAAATGATATGATTTGACAAAAAAAATATCACACAGAAATTAGCTGCTATAGCTTTCCTATTTTCACAGTGAAAATTCAATTTGTATTTCATATGTCAAACTATCATGATGAAATAAAGCCTTTATTGATTACAGTTATAACTGAAACCTTATAATCAAGATATCAGGATAAATCCAAATTTAGAACATGACAAACTGTGTCATGGATTTATACAGGAAACTGATTGTCATAAAAAATAATTCATCTTTTTTTCTCGAAAATGCTTAGTTTGGATATAATCCTGCATAAGCTCACTACTGGCAATTTGATCACATTTCGACTTAGTGGTGACCCTTTAAGACATAAAGGTTAATGCTATCTATCACAGTATTTCTGTAGACTATATTAGATTGGCGTTGACTCATTAGTACTAGGCTGTACATTGATACTGAATAAGAAGGTTAATATCTTTAATACAAGAAGAAACAAATACTGTATCTTGGCAATATTTTCCATTCCAAATATATGTATAATAAAATAAGAGCAAAATTCCTGGATTGTTCAATTGACCGGCATTTGCTATGTTTTGTATAATATTTTTTAAATCGAATGATGATCTTGTAGAAGCGGGAATCAAATTGTGTCAAGGACGTGGACGATCTAAAACAGTTAGTGAATCGATATTTTACTTATTGTTTTTTTAAAGGCTTTCAAATAGAAAATCTACAAGTTTAAAAGTCAATGATTATTTGTCTGTGGTTTGTTTGCTGTAAACTAACCTTATATTTGCTTGAAGAAATCAAATACAATTTGATAAAAATTAAAACAGTACACATAATAATTCTTCAACTGAGAAACAAAAAAAAATATTTCTGTGTTTTTAATTTTTCTATTCAACAAACAATTTTTTATAAAGAAAAATATTTCAATTAATTGTAAAGCCACAAAATATATGTTACGAATCCAAAAAAAACTTCTACATTCTAATTCCTCTTCTTTTAAATGTCATTTTGTTACACCCTTGGGTATATCATATCTATCAAAGGGTTACAATTTCCTGGAGTTAAATATTCCAATACCTGCCAATCACAATAATCTATGTTACATCTTTTAGTGTAGTGGCACTAAGACAGTGTCCCACTAACTCAATATATCATAAAAATCCAATAAAAAACTTCACAAAAAATGACCAAGCTTATTCATCATCATTGCCATAAATGAAGCACAAAAAACAAGACAGGGAACTCCTTTAAGTAATTGTTTGGACAATTTATGCAACGTTTTAACAGCTAAATTGACACCATCCATTAATGTATAGTCTCTTCAAGGCATTCATCCTGGTAAATTTATTTATGGTCAGATCACATTTAAATAAGTCACTGACCTAAACCTCTATAACCTAGAAGCACTTTTATAGGTGTTGTATGTGATTTAGCTGATAAAATTATCTTGAATGGACAAATAATCATTCTGCCCACTTGGAACAATTTGTCCATTGGTCATTTCTTTTCGAGTGTCCTAAATTAAAATATTTTCACTGCCATTACTGTGAATGAGTTATGAGTATCACACTTTGTTCCATGGACTAATGTAATGTACTGGTAAATTAAAATGTTGTATTATATATTAAAATACAAGTCTGTATTTTACCTTAGACCCAAAAATCTGCTGCTGTTATTAAAAAAAAATTATTTGGTAGGGTATAAGTGCGTAGGAAAACATTAATTAATTCTGAACAATATTTTACATAGACCATTTAGAAAAATGTTCTGGACTATTCATATTGCTTAAGGGTATAAGTCTAGACTTCAATAGTGTTTCAACAAAAATGTCCCTAAACTGTGCCAAGAGTTGCCAGGAAAACTAATGGCAGTTAAAGGAAGGAACGGAAAACAGCTATATATATTTTTTTTTATACCGTAGCTCAGCTGTCCCTTTTTTTCACAGAAAAATCAAACATCGGTTATTCTTGTAAGCAATTTTCTTTTTTTTTCAATGTTTAAGCTTAATGCCAAAATTTTGTCAACAACTGAGTAAAAACATATCTTAATGACAAAAACAACTGGCAAATGGTCTCTAGACTGGAGATCTGATGTTAGAAGCAGATAAAGCTATATTACCGGTTTGCAGATAAACAAAAACAAAGTTTAATTTGCTGAGTGACCCTTTTTTTTTTTAATGTTTCAGTAAACCAACATATTATTTTTCATATTCTGTCCCAAAACACAATTCAGTTTCCTACCATTCTATTTCTAGTTCTTTACTTTTATTTCCCTATCCTTATTTTGCAGTACTTGTATCCCCAAGCATTGTTTATTGTTGCATGGCCTGGTTATGTAACAGATTATATTCTAGCATGTCACATTAGCCTTTATATTGAAATCAACAGACACATAAATTCTTTAATCATTTTCTTGCAATCATATACCTATGGTGTTATGGAACAACTGCTGTTCACATCCAACAATCTGGCAATTTTGATAATTTTTTGCTTTTTTTTTTATTAAATCTCTTTTTTTTGTATTTACAGATTATCTTAAAAACTATGTTGGGTGGCGGTAAAATAATTCATTGGTTCAGTTGACTTGCTCATAGCTGTCATTTCAAACAGTTGTGTTATAACCCAAATTATTGATAAATTGTATAAATGTGTGGATATATGAAATAATATTAAGCTTTGTCCTGTTTTTCGCCCTAGGACATAAAAGTATATTTGCCTTAGTTGCACTATATTTATATTTCCTTTTATATTGATATCAATTTCCATAAAAAAAAAATATAACAAAATCAAGTGAAACCATATAATGGATAATTCTCAAAACCATGACAACTTATATAATTATAGATGGCAGTTAGGTTTTCTGAAGATTGTTAAAACAGTTTGGAATAATGTCTGTCTAACAAGGCATGATTTTTCTCCATTTCCTTACTGGACTAGAAAAAGGTAAAAGTGAAAAAAGCTGCTTGATAGCTTTTCTTTTTGATAAATAGACAAATTCAATTTTTATTCAACAAAAGGAAAATTGATATGCTTTCTAATTCATTACCACAGTGAAATTGGATTTAATGGGTAAAACTGTAATGTTTTAATATGTTTCATGAGGGCCACCTATGGTGTATCAATAAGAAGTGACATTAACAGGTCTGTTTACCCTGGGAGTGCTTTATAGAACTGCAGACAAATTCTATAGAACAAGGATAGGCTGTCATATTCTTATGGAAACGCATGAAATCATACAACCTGTTGGTTGTCAAACTATAATCACTCATTTTATTTATATGTTATATAAAATTTTCATTTTTCTAACTTTATTATGTAACATCTCCAGCTAATAACCTGAATGAAACAATGAAACCATATCAAACTTTTTAATGAATAGGATAGGAACATCTGGGTTTTATTAGAAGTAATATTCATCTATTGAAGGTGTTGTATAATGATAAAGCTAATCAAATAAACTTCAATGAAATCATCCTATCATTGGTCATTTCTATCTCAAATCTCCTATGCTTTTGTAAGCCTTGCATATTCATCTTATTTTGGTTCATTAATATATTAAGAGTGAAGTGACAAATAAAACACCTTTCTGTTAAGGGGCCAGCTGAAGAGGGTGTGGGATTTTCTCCCTCTGTTGAAGAACCATTGGTGGTCGTTGTGTGGTTGTCTCTTTGACACATCCCTCATTTCCACTCTCTATGATATTTGAGTATCACACTTGGTGTCTTTGACCGCAGAACAAAAACAAAGTTTGATCAGAAATGCTTAATTTACGTCCCTATTTCAATAGATACCATCATAATCTATATACTTGTTTCCTGCTTGACAAAATAGGGTAGGTACCAGATAGCAATGTAGGTAAAATAAAAAACTTACCTCAAATTCTCCATTTTGGCCGCCTCGTCATAGAGATACTGAAAATAAAAATAAAAAAACATGTAATAACCATTACTTCAAATACATTAATCAGGTGTATTTTTACTGATTTTTCAAAATGATATTTTTTATCAACTAAGCTTCACAACATGGGAAAATTGATAGAATATATTCTCAAATATCTACAATTAGGTGTGTACAATTTCGTTATGAATAGAAATATAAGATAAAATTTCAAGGATGAAAGTAACTTTTTTTCCTGCTTCCTTTTAAACACACAGTTTAAGCCAATCAGAACTACTGTGTAGGAATATTACTTCTGAACAGGGACCATCATCTTTTGGTTTATATATAGAAACCAGATGCTCCGCAGGGCGTAGCTTTATACGACCGCAGAGGTTGAACCCTGAACGGTTGGGGCAAGTATGGACACAACATTCAAGCTGGATTCAGCTCTAAATTTGGATTGTGATTAAATAGTTGACACAGCATAGGTTTCTGACACAGAATGAATGTTTTCTAATGAACTTAAAATTTTTGTTTTCTCTTAGAGCAATTCACTATGCTGTTGAATATTAATCCTCTCAAAAAAATGTTTGAAGAAATTTTCATTCTATTTATGAAATTTCATTTCAAATGAGAAAATTGAACCCAATTTTTTTAATCACATCCCCCTTTCCCTTATTCCAAATTAATCTCAATTAAATTTCTAATGGAGTTTGCAACAATAACTACTCATTTAAATACATCATAAAATATTAAGATGTAAAAAAACTGCTTGTTATCACTGAATGGTAAAGATTATTTTAATTTATCAGTTGGTAGTAAAAAGTGAATATACATTGTATATAACAAAGATTTGAGTTGATTCTGGACAAAGAAAGATAACTCCAATTAAAAAAAAATATTGCTATTTCACAATATTGTGCAATTAGATATTTCTTGCTTACTATTCTGGACAAAGAAAGATAACTCTAATTAAAAAAAAATATTGCTATTTCACAATAATGTGCAATTAGATATTTCTTGCCATTGTGCAATACTGTGCAATTGAAAAGACTTGCTAATGCACAATACTTAATATAATATTTTAGATCCTGATTGGGACCAACTTGAAAACTGGGCCCATAATCAAAAATCTAAGTACATGTTTGGATTCAGCATATCAAAGAACCCCAAGATTTCAATTTTTGTTAAAATCAAACTAAGTTTAATTTTGGACCCTTTGGACTTTAATGTAGACCAATTTGAAAACAGGACCAAAAATGAAGAATCTACATACACAGTTAGATTTGGCATATCAAAGAACCCCATTTATTCAATTTTTAATGAAATCAAACAATGTTTAATTTTGGACCCTGATTTGGACCAACTTGAAAACTGGGCCAATAATCAAGAATCTAAATACATTTTTAGATTCAGCATATCAAAGAACCAAACCGATTAATTTTTTGTCAAAATCAAACTAAGTTTAATTTTGGACCCTTTGGACCTTAATGTAGACCAATTTGAAAATGGGACCAAAAATTAAGAATCTACATACACAGTTAGATTCCGCATATCAAAGAACCCCAATTATTCAATTCTTGATGAAATCAAACAAAGTTTAATTTTGGACCCTTTGGGCCCCTTTTTCCTAAACTGTTAGAACCAAAATCAATACCAACCTTCCTTTTATGGTCATAAACCTTGTGTTTAAATTTCATAGATTTCTATTTACTTATACTAAAGTTATGGTGCGAAAACCAAGAAAAATGCTTATTTGGGTCCCTTTTTGGCCCCTTATTCCTAAACTGTTGGGACCTAAACTCCCAAAATCAATACCAACCTTCCTTTTGTGGTCATAAACATTGTGTTTAAATTTCATTGATTTCTATTAACTTAAACTAAAGTTATTGTGCGAAAACCAAGAATAATGCTTATTTGGGCCCTTTTTTGGCCCCTAATTCCTAAACTGTTGAAACGAAAACTCCCAAAATCAATCCCAACCTTTCTTTTGAGGTCATAAACCTTGTGTTAAAATTTCATAGATTTCTATTCACTTTTACTAAAGTTAGAGTGCGAAAACTAAAAGTATTCGGACGACGACGACGACGCCAACGTGATAGCAATATACGACGAAAATTTTTTCAAAATTTGCGGTCGTATAAAAAGAATGCTTTTTCCATTTCACAACATATCACTTAATTGCCACAGTGAACTCACTGTTTATGTTGTTAGAGCAATATATTGTGAACAAAAGCAGATTGTCTTTATAAATGTTCTAAGTACCCTTAATTTAGAACTGATTAAGGAATGACAATTGTACAATGAAATAAAAAAAGAGTTTTTTTTATTTCTACCAAACCTATCTACCATTTTGTAAAAGATACTGTATAATTATGTTATGTTTTATAGGCACTTTACTGATTTCTAAAAAGAGAAAATAAATTAGAAACTAGTCAGGATTAATCATTCATCATCGTTTAGTCTTATAGTTAAGTTGGCATAACCCAATTTGTTTTTAAAGAAATATAATCAGTCTTGAAATTAACATCCTCATCACAACAGATGTCAAATTTTCGCTGTAAAATCTTCCAACTGACTAACACAGTACATATGGCATCAGCAATATAAATATGGTAGAAAAGTAGATTTGAGCTCCACATCTGAGTAATCTGCTTGAGTGAAGAGCAGATGAATCCAGATTTAACTAGTCCTTGAAGTACTGTAAACCAACTTATTTCAGGGGATACTTTATTTCGCTTTTATCCCATACTAGTCCATTTCTCAGCGATTTAATTTTGCAATTTTCAAATTTGTTTTATTTAGTTTATTCAGGAAAAGATCCCAAGTTTTACATTTTAGATTTAGATTTTTGTAATTTGTCTACTTGTGAAAATTAGAGGGTTAACAGTATTGTTGCACCCCTTCCCCTTTAAAAGGATATAGGATTAAGGTTTTCTAAAAAGATTCCTCCTTCCTCTGAATCTTGATGCTGTAACATCAGTTCATATGTATTACAGATAGTCATTTTTGCTCATTGTTGATGGCTGTACAGAGCCCAACAGTTGTCTTGTTGACAGTCATACATGATATCTCCAGATCTTTGTAATTAAAGGTTTGAAACCTGCATATTAAGTCTCTGCAGAGTATAGCAAAGTCAAACATGTGTTTTACAAAATAACTGTTGCAAACAAGAAAGATGACATTTGGCAGGTTTCAATACCAAAGCAGCATCCATTCAGTATAATACCCTTAACTTGAAGATTTGGAGCTTAATTTCTAGCAATGAAAAAAACAACAAATAGAATAAGATATTAATTTGTCAGCAGGGGTTAACAAGATGTTGCACATAATTTGATAAAGAAATTCAACCTTTACTGCATGAGTAAAGTTGAGTTAAAAACAATACTTCAAGGACTTCAGTGTTTTTCGCTCATTCATAAAACAAATTAAGCTAAAGCAGTGGCGGATCCAGAACTTTCCTAAGGGGGGCCCGCTCGCTGACAATTGCCAGGATTTCATGGCTTTATGTGAACAATGAAATTGAATGCTTAACAGAGTACAAACTTTGTAATACTAATACAGCATTTGACTAAACCATGAAATCAAATATCAATGATTTTTTTCTCAATTCACTAAAATTTGAATCCGAAAAATTAATGAGTCCCTGGCAGGCTAATTGTTGGGGGTGCTGTCATGTATACCCCACCTTTCAATTGATGCATATGTTTCTTTTTTCAAAGATTTCGAAAGCTTTGTTAGGTTGTTCATAAATGGTAAAGTTGAAGTCTGACATACATCCAAAAGTTTAACTGACACCATAATAATTTGGTTAAAAGTCATGGAACGTCTCAAATTTTCAGGTTTTTTAATTCTGCATTCTATAATATATCAAATAACTTTGGACATAGATAAAAACGTACCCTAAAATAAGCATCCTCATTGTACTCATCTTGCATACAGAAACCAACGGTCTCCCACATATCAATATCATTAAAATTATTGTAATACCCATCAAAATACTCCATTCTAAACACTGATACAGAAGACTAAGCAGTATCAAATGTATTGTTATATCTATCTTCAATTTTTGTCCTATGATTACTACATTTGTACAAGAAAAAAAATATAGAATCGCTTCAACAATTTGTAACAATTTTTATTTGTGTGTCAAATATGTGAAAAACCAATGGTAGAAAACACAGATGTAAACTAACTGAACTTGAAAGTGTTACACAACTGTTACATCTTGTGACCCTTTAACCCCTGGAGACAATGAGTTCTGCTATCTTTGGTAAAAACATACCTTTTGTAAATGAAGACCTATTAATATCTATAGCTGTTTTTAGAAGACAATTAGTAAGTTTTTCTGGTTACATAGAAAACTTATCTAGAACTTTTTCTTCAAATGAAAGGTCCTTTCAGTTAGTTTTTTTTTTGTTACAGAGAAAACTTATTTATCCAAACTTTTTTCCCAATGAAACATTTACTTTTAACTTCAAATATAATTGATTCAAATTCTCTTTGAATCAAGTAAATAAATGTTAGTTGTGGTTCAAGTGAAGTTCTCACATGTAATAATCTCTGGTCTGGCCACTTTGTCAAAGTGAACATATTGTCTGCTAGGAGCCTGTTGTTAGTGGTTTGTTATTTTTACATTTTCTATCATATTTGTTTTTATCTTGTAATTTTTTTGTAATTATAATCAGGCTGTTGGTTTTCTCATTTGTATTGTTGCCTAGTTTTTTCATGTCAGGCCTTTGATAGCTGATTATACTGAGTTTTGGTTTTGCTCATCATAGAAGGTCATACTGTGACCAATAATCGCTTACGCCCACACCAATTGGACTCTGTTGGATAGTGGTCTCATTTATATATACAATGATACATAAAGTTCTATTGTCTGCATTATGAGGTTAATTAAGCTTCTGATGCCATTTCATGTCATGTGCAATTATTTGACTAAAGAATCGCCATCAGTCTCAAACTACAACCTTAGTTCTATATCTGGGAATCTAAAAACAAGACAACTGCTAAGAGAAATCAAGATGACTTCTTAGAGAACTGTCTAACAACAGTTTCATAATTTGTCCCAAAACTGCCAACTTTTCAATATCTCCACTGGGATTTTTTAAAAGAGCAAGTCTCAGGACTTTCGACGCTCCTCTTATATTGTATTTATAGTGTTTAATCTACTACTTTATTGTTTCAATGAGTATAAATATATGTGCTTAAATGCCCTTTCAACTCATTTGAATGTCTGTTTTAAGGTGTTGAATTTATAATAAAAAATTTCAAAATTCAGGTCAACACATCTCATTGGGGTTAAAGTTCCCATAAATCACAAAGGTTGGCAGGACTTACAGTGTTCCTGAGAATACAACTATAAAGGAATAAAGAATAAAAAAGTTTTAAATCAAAAGATGTTCTGACACTTTATCTTACTGAAGGCAAATTATCAAATAAAATAATGGTCAACTACATGTACATCTATATAGGGGAGTATTAAATATAATTGTAAATATACATGTTTTTTTATAATTTATGCATACATTTGGAGGTGAAGTAAAGTTATGTTCTACATTTAATTATAACTATTCCACATTAATCTTAGGATCAGATTGTTGACAACACATAATATCAACCTAATTACAGTTGAATCTCTTTATTACTGTACATTAAATTGCTTGTGAAAAGTAATTTACAGGCAAATCATCATCATTTGAATTGCCATCAACAGTGGAACTGACCTTAAACATGTTAATGGTAAAGATATTTGCTGGTCTGAATTCACTTTATTACTGTATGGTTTGAATTAACTCCAATGTAAAGGTAAAAGTTTGACAATGTGACACCACTACAAGATAAATCTAAAGCTCCAGATGATTCCTTGACAAAGTATCAGACTTACTATTTTTTGTAAGGTGGGTTTGCATTCAAAATCCATTAAACAATGTAGCGTAGAACTGAATGAAAAATGAATGGGGAATGTGTCCATAGGACAAAAGTGATGCCCCCACTTGCATAGAATAAACATTATAAAGGGACATAATTATTAGAAATGGCAAAAGTGATGGTTCAAAAATTTGTACTTGTTCTATGTTTTGAGATGAGTATAAAGCATAATGTACAAGTATTTGTTTCATAAAGTTTGGTTGAGGCAAAATAAAGTTAGAAAACAAAAAGAAGAAAAAATTGTGGAATTTTTCCATTTGAAAAGGGGCATAACTCTTAAACAGTAAAAGTGATGTCAACAAACTGTTCTTAGTATATATAGAAATAAGCATTGTGTATAAGATTCATTGACAATTCCACTACCTTATAAATTTTATAAATTGTTAGGCAATTCTCTACACAGCATATGATCATAAAATTCATTTATCACCAGCATGGATTAACCTATTTTACTAAAAGTATCTCTGACTTATTTAACAAGGGCATTGCACTATTACATTTTTTAAATCCAATTTCTGAGAAAAAATTGCAGTGAAAATTGACATTCAAAGAAATGAGAAAAGACACTGTCAGCAATGTTTATAAATCAATATGTTAGTCTCAATTCTGACAAGTAAAATGATAAATTCTGAGACAACTCAAAACACAGTTAACAGCATATATTGAAGTCTACAAATCTAATATTGTGTTTGAGATCAAGAACACAAGCACTAAGAGCACAAACCAACAAACCCAAGGGTATATATCACATTAAACATTTTTCAAAATAAATAAAAACTGAATTCATAATCATCTACTACACAACGATGGAAATCTAAAATTTATACATAATACAAAAATTCATAAGGCCTTTTTTTTTTTTTTTAGAAAAATCAAAACATTAAGAAAATGTTGAAAAGCTGATAAAAGAAAAAGTATAGGCAAATCAAGACAAAAAATAAGAGCTTTGCATGGGGGAGATATATTCCTTAATTAATAAAAAAATAAAAAAATAAAAAATTTATAACAGTTAATTCTGTTTAAAGAAAAGTTAATATTTTGTACCTTCTTTTGAAACACTCTCCTAGAAAGCTCAACAGTTATCATAAGCAATGTCCGCTGAGACACAATAAATGACAGTATTAACCATAATGATTGTTATCGCTGTTCTTAATAAATATACTCTTTTTTAACCTTTTCAAGATACAGATATAATGAATATAAAAATCAATTCTACCTATTACATGTACTTCATAGTATTTACAAAGCACCTGTTCGTTGATTGATATGAAGCCGATAATGACCATCTAGTGGTCAGCTGTTTTAACATACTAACAACATGAAAATTATAGTGGTCTATATTCTACCCTAGCAAATGGTATTATCTGCTCTATGGTTTCAATTTACAAATAAATACAATGTGTTTAGTATTTAACTGAGTCATTTACATTTTTTTCTTTTGAAGTACTGCCACTTACAAATGTAGTAATTATCTTTTTAAGAAATAATTTGTGGAAAAAAACCTTCTAAAATACCACTTCAATCATAAAGAAAAATGGAATAAAAAAGCCATATATTTAAAGAATCATTAGAGCATTGTAAACTGGAGTATTGGGTTAACTGAAGCATGGTCTAATTCATCAATTCAATATGCTTGCTGGACTGTATTCAATATTCTTAAAATAATTGAATTAGTCACAAGTCTGTATTCTCATATTATTGTTACTAATTGATTGAATACTGATAAAAACATATCAAAGTTTTAATCATTCCCTTTTTTAACATGTCCTGGGCATGCTATACTTGGCCATCTACATAGTATGTAAAGGAGCAACATATTTAATAATAGTAATCTTATCTAATCATGTGTTTACTGACAGAAAAAAACGCATAATACAAAATGTAGTGTTGTTTTCTTATGAATATTCATGAGGGTGAAAAAAATTCTTAAATGTTGTCTAAGAATTTGTGAAGTTTATGGTTTTTGTGACTATTTTTGTGATGGGACAAATCATTAAAGTCTCTCAAGTGTGAGAATGTACTGTAAAAACATGCTAAGAATAATGTTCAAAACGTTACAATGGCCATAAAACAGAACAAATAAATATTCAATACAATAACTATACTAGGACAGAATGATTTTTTGTTGGACTCGTAGCTAGGATGTCTCGGAGGGGGGTATTTGGGGTCATGATACTCTGACTTTAATGGTCCAAATTCAATAATAATCTTAAGACTAATAGTCTTCAAAAGTATATTTTGTTTTCATGGGGCTTTGTCCCATGTCTGAAGCACCCTGGTTTAGATGTCTGCACTATGCAGTTTAGTTTTTTATATCAATTTCAAAATTTGATCACTTTGCATTTTGAAATAAAATATATTCTTCAAAAATGTCTTTGATGGTTTTCACAAATTTTTTGACAATAACTCTGGCAGTCACTGCAGATGTGAAGGACAATATTTTCTATTTCAGTTAGATGCACAGTATCTACCTCATGACAGTTTTGCATGATGATCAACATAAAAATATTTCCCAAGCTTAAATTGCATGATAGGCAACATGAAACACATTTACTTTACATAATGAAGTATGTATTTTGCAACGTAAATTGTTAGATCTTAATAATTAAAATAAGAAATAATTTGGCATCTGTTTCACGATTTAGCTTTCCACAATTCTGTTTTTAATTCAATGTAAGGCTTTGTTTGAAGCCCTTGCAATGGTTTAATGTTGAGTTTTAATGTTGCTATGTATTTTAATTACAAAAATTCTAAATCAAGTCATGTGACTTGAAAAGGTTACAGAAGCCTGTGAAGACATCATGACTTTGATTGCTGACTTTATGTATATATGCGTTTTCTGTCCTGATTCGTTTATTAATTGCAGGGGAAAATATGAAGGATAACTGAAACAATCGTTGGGTGCTGTATAACATATTTCTTTTAAACATTTATTGTTTTTTGTAACAAATCAGGCTGTTAAGTTTTCTCATTTGAATAATGTTTTACATTTGTCATTTTGAGGCTTTTTATAGCTTTCTTTGAGGTATGAATTTTGCTCATTGTTAAAGGCCGTATGATGACCGATAGTTGTTCACTTCTATGTCATTTGGTTTCTGGTGGAGAGATGTCTCATTAGCTTTCATACCACATCTTCTTATTTTTACAATCATTTACATTAGCGCAAAATCAAAATGGATACAAAATTAAAGAGGGCAACCTCTAACAAACAGAAAAGATATAAATTTGAGGAATAATGTATATGTATGAATATGGAAATAGTAACCAATAAAGAAAAAACAATAGGCTTCAAATAAGGTTATTTATATATATATATATATATATACTGTTGTAGGGTTGTCACTGACTCAGACGTACTTATGAATATAATTATTTTCTGTGACTGTATCCTACATTAATTTGTAGGATCCTTTACTATAGATAATTTAGCTGATCTGTAACAATAACATCTTCATGCCTTATATATCATGTACTGTAGTACGCCGCTAGATTAAAACTGACGTGGAAAGGTAACACATGGCCAGCGAAAGCTCTTTTTTTGAGAGCCCAGGTGGGCGTGTGGTCTAGCGGGACGGCTGCAGTGCAGGCGATTTGGTGTCACGATATCACAGTAGCATGGGTTCGAATCCCGGCGAGGGAAGAACCAAAAATTTGCGAAAGCAAATTTACAGATCTAACATTGTTGGGTTGATGTTTAGACGAGTTGTATATATATATATATACTGTGATATCGTGACACCAAATCGCCTGCACTGCAGCCGTCCCGCTAGACCACACGACCACCTGGGCTCTCAAACTAGAGGCTCTAAAGAGCCTGTGTCGCTCACCTTGGTCTATGTGCATATTAAACAAAGGACACAAATGGATTCAAGACAAAATTGTATTTTGGTGATGGTGATGTGTTTGAAGTTCTTACTTTACTGAACGTTCTTGCTTCTTACAATTATATCTATAATGAACCTTGCCCATTAGTAACAGAGAAAAATATTTGGTATAAATTTACCGAATTAACGAAAATTGTTAAAAATTGACTATAAAGGGCAATAACTCCTTAAGGGGTCAATTGACCATTTAGGTCATGTTGACTTATTTGTAGATCTTACTTTGCTGAACATTATTGCTGTTTACAGTTTATCTCTATCTATAATAGTATTCAAGATAATAACCAAAAACGGCAAAATTTCTTTAAAAATTACCAATTGGAGGGCAGCAAGCCAACAACCGATTGTCCAATTCATCTGAAAATTTCAGGGCAGATAGATATTGACCTGATAAACATTTTTATCCCATGTCAAATTTCCTCAAAATGCTTTGGTTTTTGAGTTATAAGCCAAAAACTGCATTTTACCCCTATGTTCTATTTTTAGCCGTGGCAGCCATCTTGGTTGGTTGACCGGGTCACGCCACACATTTTTTAAACTAGATACCCCAAAGATGATTGTGGCCAAGTTTGGAATAATTTGGCTCAGTAGTTTCAGAGGAGAAGATTTTTGTAAAAGATTACTTAGATTTATGAAAAATGGTTAAAAATTGACTATAAAGGGCAATAACTCCTAAAGGGGTCAACTGACCATTTCGGTCATGTTGACTTATTTGTAAATTTAACTTTGCTGAACATTATTACTGTTTACAGTTTATCTCTATCTATAATAATATTCAAGATAATAACCAAAAACAGCAAAATTTTCTCAAAATTACCAATTCAGGGGCAGCAACCCAACAACAGGTTAACCGATTCATCTGAAAATTTCAGGGCAGATAGATCTTGACCTGATAAACATTTTTACCCCATGTCAGATTTCCTCTAAATGCTTTGGTTTTTGAGTTATAAGCCAAAAACTGCATTTTACCCCTATGTTCTATTTTTAGCCGTGGCGGCCATCTTGGTTGGATGACCGGGTCACGCCACACATTTTTTAAACTAGATACCCCAATGATGATTATGGCCAAGTTTGATTTGATTTGGCCCAGTAGTTTCAGAGGAGAAGATTTTTGTAAAAGTTAACGACGACGGACGACGGACGACGACGACGGACGCCAAGTGATGAGAAAAGCTCACTTGGCCCTTCGGGCCAGGTGAGCTAAAAAAGAGCTTTCGGTGGCCATATGTAACCTTTCCACGTCAGTTTTAATCTAGCGGCGTACTACAGTACATGATATATAAGGCATGAAGATGTTATTGTTACAGATCAGCTAAATTATCTATAGTAAAGGATCCTACAAATTAATGTAAGATACAGTCACAGAAAATAATTATATTCATAAGTACGTATATATATATATCGTGTACATATATTGATAGACAATTGACACATAAGAGATCAAGGGAAAAAAGCTTCAATCCTTAGATTTAAATTAAAACAATGATTTGTGGGTTGGGATAAGAGTTTTGTGGTTGAGAGGTGGTACTTTTTGAGAAAAAAAATTAAGTATCCCATTGATAAAAGGACACAACATAAACTTTTCTAGTATTGATAATTTAACTGTTAAGGGGGCTCGCGGGTCTAAATCATTTTTTTTATTTAATATAAGATTTCGCTAATTTTTTCTATAAATGAACTTTATCTTATACCTAATAGAAAAATGAAATAAAAAAGAGGGGTCACCGATCATTTACGCTCACAATCTGCCTTCAAAAGAAACATACATTTTTGTAAATGTCCTTTTTTTCTGTTGAACTAATAGGAGAAAAAGAGGTAATATCGAAATAAAAAAAGAACTTAATTACAGAAATCGCTTAAATTTTACAATTATTTAGTTTATGTATAGCTTTTTTGAAAACAACAATAAAAAATATAGGTCACCGATGAGTAAAAAAAGATATTTCAATTTTAATGCCAAAAAATAGCATTTTTGCACCAAAGGGAGGTAATTTCGAGCTTTTTCAATGATATCTATATTTAAAAAGTCAGGTGGGGCCAACACGAATTGATTTTTTGGAATGATTTTTGTGCCATATGATAAAGTAACAACTACTTAAGGTAATTTATAGAATTTGTAATGAAAATTAAATGTTTAATTTTTTTCTGAAAATCTTATACCCGCGAGCCTCCTTAAGTTGAGATCTAACTTTTCTGGAATAGATAATTTAACTGTTAAGTTGAGATCTAACTTTTCTGGTATAGATAATTTAACTGTTAAGTAGAGATCTAATTTTCTGGTATAGATAATTTAACTGTTAAGTTGAGATCTAACTTTTCTGGTATAGATAATTTAACTGTTAAGTTGAGATCTAACTTTTCTGGTATGATAATTTAACTGTTAAGTTGAGATCTAACTTTTCTGGTATAGATAATTTAACTGTTAAGTTGAGATCTAACTTTTCTGGAAAAGATAATTTAACTGTTAAGTTGAGATCTAGATTGAAGTCTTCATGACCCCAAATAACCCTGTCAGAGACATCCTGGATACAGGCATGGAAACATTTTTGAAAAATGTACAAACACTAACCTTTGATAAGTTTATCTTTACAGTTTACCATCTTATAATCTTTACAGCATATACCACTTACTAAATAGCACTGAATAAGGGGGGAATAAATACCCATAAAGGGAAAAGATATTTTTGATGATTTTATGACTAAAATGATATTTATCTGCTTATGAATCCACGGTATACTCCCCTCCCCCTCCCCATTTCCCCCTAAACTGGATAGTACTTAGAAGAAGAACAAAGAAAGTTTAAATAGCTATACAACTTTACTCATCATGATCCCGTCATAAACATTCACCTCACAATAAATACTATAGCTGTAGTCATTTAGTACAATTAAAGGTCAAGGTAGGATTATCATTATAGGTGCCAAGATTTAAAACAAGTTGACTTAGTAAAGTAATAAAGGTGTATAGGGTTCAGAATATGTATCATAAATAACAAAGATTTTACATTACTGATAATCACCAAATAATGCATTATAATCTATTCATATTTCATACTTTATGTATTCTAAGAATTGCGTTTTGAAATAATACTTAGTTTAACTCATGTGAAAAAGCTTACACATTCTGCAAAAACTTGTTATCTTGACTTTGATTGTAAAAGGACGTGCTAATCACATACCAAAAATAACACAATTTTTTTTTTAAATAACACAATTTTTTTTTTAAAGTACAGGTTATTTTTGAATGTGAGAGATTTCAAATAAACATGTACGATAGTCAAATAGTCATAAGTGTAAAGATTGCATACATCATATTCAATTATCTTACAAATCTGATAAATACAGAAAGTATAAAATACCCATTGATGATGATCTTAAAAAAATTTAAGCATATTTTGAGGAGTTATAAATTTTGTGCAGAAATAAATCAACACTAAGGCTGACCTTTAACAATAAGGAATCAATACTAATTCACAAGACCTTAGCAAAATAAATTTGAAGTATTTGGGGCCTTAAACGGCAACCAGCATTAACAGTATAAGAGAGGTGTGGTGATTTGAGAATTTACATGTTATAACCATGAGGATAATCTGTCGATAAACCCAAGCATGGTTATCAGAACCCATGCCAAAGTTAAGGACAAAAGAAATACACATGATTTTTCAATTAAAGTTTCTCCCCATACAGATTGGTAAAAGATGAAAGTAAAATACAAAGAAAAAAATCTATGTTGTAGAGCAACATGTGTCTTACTTTCATGCTAAAACAATCACTATAATGTATTTGTAAATCGTATCTTAATACATGTGCAATGTGTAGGAATAATTTGACTGTAGTCGAAGCTAATGTAGTATATATATGAACATGATGAAAGGAATTTCAGCAAATATAAATTTCCTACTCAATTTCAAAATTACAATAATTTACAACAGTTGAGTTAAATTATGTTTATAATAAAATGGTTGAATCTACTTTTCTGTCTTGTCATAATTATATAATTGATTTAAAATTCTTAACAATTCATAAAGCCATTATGATAGTGTATTTCTTTTCTTTTTTAAAGTACTCAGAGGAAGTCTCCTATAGTCAATGGCCCACCACATGTAAACCACCTTAATCAATGACAATGGAAAATAAAACAAACAGCACAGAAAAAGTTCAGGTAAATATGCAGGTATGGGCTGTATTATATCATTGGGACAAGTCTGCCCTGTCTATGGGGGAGTTCCACAACTTCAGACAAGTATGAATACACCTGATTCAACTAATTGGTGTGTATCTATATTGATTAAATGGAATATCTGACTTCTATACAATACACACACAGAATGTAAACATAGATACAAAGAAAAGATTAAATATGTAAACAAGTGCTCAATCTTACTTGGCCCACATATCTCTCTACTCACTGTTGGTGTTTACATTTGTCGATCTTTACTGGAAAATTAAATTTCAAAGGGAAAAAGGTGTATTTTTCTCCTTGTATCATTATCTATGGATGAAAGGGGGTTTGTCATAAATCTACTTAAGGAATAACAAAAAAGAAAACATTGTTATATACTAGAGTATAAAATTATAACAACATTGATTCTGTTAAAATTTCCCAACCTTCAGTTCTTATAATTCGGACATTTTTATCTTGAAACCAATCAATGTTTCTAACCTCTAGTACTAAAATAATCACATCTATATGTGTAACAACTCTTCATTTTGATGGAGGGGGGATTTCCCCAATGAAAGTATCTATTTCCTAAAAAACTGTTTTTTTAAATTTTTGATTGGTTTATAGTTGCAAATTTGATACCAATTGAATGACTACAAAATTGAGTGTTAGTTTTTTTTAAAAATAAGTTGAGTTGTAAAACTTAGTATCATTCTGGATCGTCATATAGAGAGGATTTAATAGTTTCCCCCCCATGTTGCAATATTTTAGTATCTTAATTTAATGTCTTTCAATATACAATAATATTGACTTTGAAATCTATTTTTAAAGTACTTTATTGAAGCTGGGAATAGAACTATAGTCCCAGGTTGAAGTTGAAGCTGCGTACAGACAATAAAATTCTGAAATATCATTTATATGTCCTGAATCTAGGTGCAACTATTATATGATTAATTCATACATATGTCTTTGAGCTAACACACTTCTTCACACTAATTAATTACTTTAAATTAATTGATTCAACACAACATGAAAACATGCTATAAATTCATTTAACATGTCAAATTTTCATTCTTTTAATATGCCCACAATTTTCAAGGGATAACTGGAGGCTAACCAAAATGCCCAAAAAAAACCCCAACAACAGCTAGGACTTTTTTTATCTATAAATACATTTGTAAATAACATGTTAATGGGTTTTTATTTTATGAACATTATAGGACAGGCTAACATCATAAAATGCATAAATATTGGTTTTCTGTTCTATTTATATCTGATTGATCAAATGTTTTGGTTGTAGAGCAATATCAAATGGTAGAATTGTACATTATAAAGAATTCCATGTGTATGTTCATTGATGTGAAATGCAGTAATGTTTGTGTTAAAGATAGTGTTAAATTACACATTGAAAACACACATTTGTAGTAAAAACTACATTTAGGTTAGCCACAAAGATAATGGCCAATGTAGAGGTTATTTCACCTGTTACACAGGTAAAACGTACAGGTAGAATAACAATAATTAACTTACATCATTCTCTTTCATTATATCCTTAAATTCTCAATCAATTCATTATGAATTGTTCAAAAAATAAGTCAGTTCAAAGGTGAAATGTTGATGTCCCACATTCTTTACTTACAACAGGAAATAGCTCTTTATAATATAAAGGGAAATAACTCTACAACTCTCTGTAGATATGTTGGGTAATAAATCTGTATCAATTTTCATGCTGGTATTAAATTATATCAAATCTGTCATTGTTATACCATGAGCCAGATGCATGGTATACATACAGGTTTTCTGACCAATATACTTTTACACGATATAGCATACAATTAAAACAATGAAAATGTTGAAGTGATTTTGAGATAGTTCGAGACTTTAATATCTTCAAGATAAGCAACAAATCTAATTCGTTGAACAAATTTGACCAAGAATTTTTGAACACATATTTTAATGCCTTATGGGTAGGTTATTTAATAAAAGTAGTCATTTTTTAAAATAAAATTAAAGTTATTGACTGAGAGGATTTTTTTTTCCAACCCTCAACTTTAAAATCCAGGCTTGGATAGATATAGTGACATTGATATTGGTTCCCACTTCTGTGAGTAACAACTATACTCTGAGTAGATATAGTTATGTGAGTATATCGTGCGGTAGACAGCATACAGATATCGTTAATTTTCCATTTCTGGAATTTATGTCTGCTAAATTAATAACAGAAAACATATAAATCTCTATAACAGACTAGAAAATAAAAATCAATTCCTGAAAAACAAGTAAAACTTTTTGACATCAGGCTATTTAGATGAAAAGATTAGCAATCTGCAGAAACCAAGAAAATTAACAAAAAAGAGCCTAGCACCTATGTCATAGAAATTTCTTCTTTTATGCATCGGAAAACAATTCAATTTTGTGGCAGATTTTCCAATAAATGCCAAAAAGCAAAGTAGAAATAAAATTGTAAAAAAGGTTAAACATTTTATCTGACTTCAATAAGTAACAAAATGCATGGCGTCTGCTAAATAGATTAATTTAAAACATTCAGTGTGATTAATTGTGACAATTCAAAGTGAGGCATGAAAATGAAAGTGATTAAATCGTGTTTAATAAATTGTTGTGGAATAATATCTGGAGTAATATCATAAATGAGCCAGAATGATGACGGAGTCGATGGAAGAATGATACAATAATTCATATGAAATGTTGATTGAATCAGAGATGTCACCAATCCTTTCTTCAACAATTATCAATACAATTGCGGGGACATCAGTTTCAAATCATTCATTATATTACTGTCCTTGCTAAAAACTGGTCATTTTGTAATAAAACTTCAAGTCTGTTTTACCATACATAATTTTAATATTAATATCATCAAACCCAAGCCTTTACAATGCTGACCATGCATAATTCAAATTGAATATTCAAGAAAACCCCAGACTTAAAATTATCTTAAAAAGGCTTTAAAAATAATCCTTGAACATCCATTTTGAATCATTTTTAAATAAAATTGTTCTCAAAGACTCCACATTGAATGCTGGTTATAGCAACATAATTTTATAGGATATCTGCAATAATAACTGTCTTCATTAAGAGTAATTGACCTCCCCAATGGGGGATCCAGAAATTTTTACAAGTGGGGCCCCGCTCCCATCACGCTTTAGTGAATCCCTATTTAACTAACCAAAATTTTATCACAAAAAGGGGAGGTCAGCCCTGCCGCCCCCTTATCTGCCTCTGCTCCTTATATAAACAAACAGATTTTTGGACATCAGTATTGAATCATTTTTAGATCACACATGGATCCAGGATTTTGAAAAAATGGGGCCCCTTGCATTGAATGTTCAGAATGACTATTGTATAAAAACTATACTTTTATCACATATTTAGCTCCATAATATCAAGTGCCTATTTCATCCATATATTCACCTCACTATCATTTAACTGCAGCCCTTAAAACGACCATACTGCATGTATATCAACTCCCCTTCCAAGTTGAGGACCACTGTATTACAAATGTAATTCCACACCATGTATTTAATTTGAACACATGATTAAATCCCAGTCCTTAACATTAACTCCCTTCCCTCATGAACTCACACCATTTCCTGTATACATCAACCACAATGTATCAACCCCTATACTATAGACATACATATACAAACAAGCTGTATCATTACTCCCTTCTCTGAGTAGCCCATGTAATGATAACACATATCCTTATAATAACCATATTGTACAGTTCCCTTATTCAACCTTATCCTAACAATGGTATTATATCAGTAATGGAAGTTACTTTTCACTGTATATTTATAGACCTTTCTATTGGCCATTAGTGACTTACCGGTAATTACTTGCGGTAGATTAATCTGCTTTACAGTTAATTATCACACTGCAGTTTTTATTGTAAATTTACATAATACTTTTGACATTTACAGTCTTTTGTATAGTATATCATTAAAGCATGCAGAGATGAAGAAATTATTTGAATGAGACAAAAAAAGAAAGGAAATGTTTACTGTAACACATGTAAAATGACATGTATAATTCAATAAAGTATGCTTTTATCGGAGACTTTCATACATGTTTTTGCTCATTATATCTAAGTTACTCAATAGGGTCAAGGTCAACAGATGTTTCCTGTCTTTTTTAAATTATTTTTTTCTAGTTTTAAGAGGACAGATTTACTGTGATGAATCAGGAAATTTTTATCTTTTTTTTAACACGATTTAGTCAAATTATAAAAAATCCTTTATTTTTAATATTTTTTATGGAAAGGATATCTATTGAGTTAACTAAGGCAAACAGTTCGCCATAAGGAAAGCTCACTATGAAAAAAATACTCAAAACAATTTCATGCCTGTTGATCATATCAATCATTTATACCGACTATTATCAGTCTGAGGTCTTCACCATGCAGTCCTTGTACTTTAAAAACAACAATGTTCACCTTTAACAATGCAGAGTTCTTGAGAAAGTGGTATTCAGTTTTAGGTTTTGACCCCCAAAATTGGCAAAAGACTGACACAATTTTGGTATTTTTCAAATAATGATCACTTGCTCATTCAGAGAACCACCAGTGATTTTATTTTCAAAAATCAATTCCTATGAGAAAAGATGGAGTTTTATTGGGATGAAGTCCAAACTTAAAACTAACGTGAAATATTTCACCTTAAAAAAGGTTATGTTGTCATACAGTTTTTGAACAGAAATAAAAAAATAAATTGAGAGGACACACAATTTTTCTTTCTTCCAAACAGCTGTTTTTGAAATGAAAGTAGTACCCTATATATATGGTAACCATAGTATTTGAATAATCTGTAGAAAACAAAGAAATAAATTTTGAACTTTGTTGCCAAGTACACAAAAATACTTTACTCAAGTACACCCAGTAACACATACCTTTGTGAAAAAAAATGTACGCATTAAAAGAGATAGATATTATAAAGTAATAAAATGATGCATGTTTTGTATTACTGGTGTGTATGCTCATTCCTATCATTACAGAAGTCATTAAATCGACCAGAAAATTATAATTTTTTGCCTTTAACAAAATAGATTACGATTTTCCAGTTGTATGATGAAAGTTTTGAGTATAAAACGAGAATCCCAGCATTAAATGTTCACTCTAGATACCTATAGGTATGATCAAATGTATTTTTACCTGTTTCTAAACATAAACAAATTGCTTTTTCTGTTTGGATGATTCAATGAATCAATTTTTATTGAGGCTTAAAATAGGAGGGTTCTTAGCTAACATTGTTAAAAGATTTGGAGTCACAGCTTTCAACTGACACAGTATATGAGTGAACCAATAGTTTTATTGCATTTTACAAAAGACTAAATCTTGGTAACATAATAGTTCTTAAGAAAACAGGGAGCTTTACCAATAATGTTTGGTAAAATCTGAAATCTGTGTAAAAAAATCACATTTAAACTGGTGCTAAAAAATTGAATGGAATTTTAAACTTTTAATGCAATCAATCTCTCAGTTTGGTTTCTACCTATAATTTATGCAAACTTGGATTCTGGCGCAAAGTATCAAATCATTTTAACACAATGTTATACAATTATTTGTTAAAATTTTATGTTAAAAAAATCTATTTTAATGCAGTAAATAGAACTTATCAATGTTTTTTTTAGAAACTTGATTATAGAGATAAATCTTAGCTGCTTTGAAGCAGAACCCTAGACATCAGTTTGATGGACTGTCACATTACTGTATATGGGAGTGGATATCACTAAACTCATCTAATCAAAATGTACTGTTCAAATAGTACAATGAATAACAACATTCACAACTAAAAGTGCAACAGATATAGTTTCATATATAAGATATTGTGTATAAAAAGACACCCTCCCCCAAAAAAAACTGTAATGAAAGACCCCCTCCCAAAAAAACCAGTAAAGTACCAAAAAACCTACTTCCTACATCCTGATTTTGGCAAATGGTTCAAAATGTCATTGAAACAGCCATCTGGAAATAATGAGTGATTCAACAAGTCAAACAGATGAAAATGATTCAATGTGTGGACAATCCTTAAAAAATAGAAATTGTTATAAACTACCAAACAGTATCTCTACTTACAAACACAATAAAACCACAATATACAAATAAACGGGTCAGTGTGGCTTTACGATAATACTTTTCCAAGTGATAGCAAGTGGTTAAAATGCATTATCAGGGCCAGATCCAGTCATTTTCAAAAAGGGGGGGGGGGGTCAACAATATGACCCCATTCAAATGCATTGATCATGACCTGCCACTGCTAATGAACACCAGTCTAGCATATATTATCATGCCTAAATAGTAATCTTTTTATTCCCATTAAAAGAAACATCCAATATGAAAGTTAATCGCCAAAATGTGAGAAATAGGTCAACATGCTTACTGAACAGCCCATGTCCAGATTAGAGTGACCAATATTGAAATAAGTATATGTACTGAGATGAACCTATCAGACAGGAATCCTTTATGATAAGATAACTTTTGATATACAGATTAGACACATAAGGTAAACAAAGGTAAATCAATGATTAACATAGTGTTCTATCTGGTCAAAAACCTTGAAAACACCACTTTTTAAAGTAAACACTGGCGATAAAGCACACACATAGTACAAGATCAAGGAGTAACAATATTGTAAATCTAAAGTAGGACTTTTCTTGTGACATGATGAACCAAGCTATGCATACTGAAATTAATAGAAAAGAATGGGTATTACACAGTTAAATTGAGGGTCCTTGGTGGCCAGCGATCTAAGTATTTCATCTACTGTATCTGTAGCCTACAAACACTGCAGAGGTTGTGAGTACATGCCCCACACATGGCAGGTCACAAAATTCAACTCTAATATCATTTGGGCAGGTTTACTAGTTTTCCTGTCTCCTGTCTTAGGCAAGTGGTCTTCATTGGGTACGTTGGCTTCCATCATCCCCCCGGCCCCCCCTCCAAAAAAAATTAAAATCTGGATGCTAAGAAATACCGTGGCCATAAGTGCTGAAAGAGGCATTTACACTAAAGGGTCAATCAATTGATCTTTAAAGATACATCTAAACACAACTATAACGACTTCATTTCTTTTCTTTTTGGATCGAAATCAAGCTCAAAATATGGTAAAAACAGTTGCTTTGTTATTGCTATTTCAAATACTCTCTAACACTGATATGAGTATACATTTTACAATAACATATGCAAAGGATGTATGTACTGAATATAAAGCCTTCTGGTGAGGACACTGAGCTTAAACATTGATTCTTAAACGATTGTGCATATTATTATCTATTAGAAAATAATTACCACACATTGATTTCTATAATGAAGACTAAATTAAGTGTCACCTTTGTATGTCCACAACATGAAACAAACAGCTAATATGTATTGATCAGCTTATAAAACAACTCAAAATTCCATCAACTCAGTAAGTCAGTTTCCAGTGTCTAAATTCCCTACTTTAAAAAAATTTAATACATTTATATAAATGTATCATGCAATTATTGAAAGATAAACATAATGTCTATGCTGTATTGTATAACATAAGCATTACAATCTTAACTTTACTTATTTTACAGCAATTTATTGATAAATGGAAGCATTGAATGTATGAAAAAGTATATCCATTATCTAGTTACACAGAAAATGAAACCTCCAAATCAGTTAAAAGCATTGCATAATTCAAACTTGGAAATCTAAACACTTTTTTTGTTTCTCTAACATAACATTTTTTATCTGTTTCATACAGACGTCTGGTATAAAAATTTGAACTCTTTACATAAATGTGTGTCAATGAGTATTAAAACCCTTGTGGTTCCCCTTTCGTAATGCTAAGATTATCTCCCATACATCAAACCCATATAGAAATCATTTCCCTGGAAGGTTATGAATTATGTTTATGAAAATATGACTGCAAGTTTTCCACCATTTTGCTCTCCCTTTATCCAGAGGGTAATATGCAGAACAAACACTTTTAACATATAAATAACATCAAAAAGGTGCACATACATTTTGTAATTCGATATGTTTTCTCCTGTGAAACATCTAATTCAAAACCAAATTATAAGAATAGAGTTTTGAACCTAATAACAGTTTCTTTGAGTAATTGAATGTCAATGAGATGTTAACAACAAAATGCTGCAAAGGGGTGACAAGACAAAATATTTCTAAAACAAGAAATGGTCAAAAGGTGCAACTATCAAATCTAAATATAAAAACATATTAAAGACGAGTATGATTGTAGGACACAGATCAGGTCAAACTTGTTATAATGTATTAGTCTATATTTTAATTCAATCTTACTGACATTTAATTTCTTTGAAACTTAATGAATTTGTTTCTGTATGTTGCCTGTTTGAGTGTAGAAATGGCAAATTTACCAATTTTTTCATTTATTAAAGGGGATATAACTCAGAATGGTGTGACCTGTTAAGTTCAAACATGATAGCTGTGTTTGGTGCAAATAAGCATAAAGTTCAGAACATTTGTTTGGGGTACATTAAATTCAAGTTCGGAAACTGCAAATTCTGCATTTTTTCATTATTTAAGAGACACAACTCAATAACCCTCAATCTTCCTTGTGAGTTTTCAAGTACTTGAGTACTTGTTGCCATCCCTAATCATTATACAGTGTGATTTACTCAATTTCTCCGCCACTTTCTTACAATTCTATATAAGGACCAATTACCTTTCACTTCCAGATATTTGTCTTTCCTAACAGGCCATTGGCACCAGTAAAATATAAATACATTGGTAATTATGTCAAACTATTTATTGGGAAAAACGAATCAATATTAAAAGTCAACATCACAAATCAAAAAAATCTTTCAATAGTTACGACTTCTTCCTACAGTAGTTGGCTGCTCAAAAGCATACATTTGGGAAAACAATACAAAACATTTATATATAATTGAAAATCTGGTGCTAATATTAGAACACAAATGCTTTATCAGTAATTAAGAAAACATCAATCGTTTTCAAAATATTTAACATGCCCATCATAACGAAACATATTTAACAGGATCCTCCAGACAGAAATTAACATATGAAAAGCAGAAGTGATCTAGCGTGGAATAGATTTTAATTTAAAAACAGTGGGATCTCATACCAAATACTTGAATGTTTTGTTTGGATTGTAACCAAACGAAAAAATTATATCACTGCAAGTTATGTTACATCTTTGTTGTGCTAGGTACATAATATTCTATTTGAAGACTGGTATCCTGTAGAATATCATACAGAGGTCAATCAGTCTCATGTAAATGATAATCCAGCATTTTTCAGGTACATTATCTGTACCGTTCCCACATAAAATAAGTGCGAAGTGTCAGTCAGACACCAGGTCTTAAGTACTGTACAAATTATTACTTTTTATTTGAAAACAGAACTGCCAAATCTAATGACAAAAAAAATCTAATATTATGCTCATTGTCTATAACTTCGTAGTATGTAATCATAGCCAACCATATAATGATGGAGTGATCAAGTCTATTGTTTGTTTGCTGAGGACCTAAGACTAGAAATATTTGAACTGAACTGCTAAGGAAAAGTACTGATTCTGCTAAATAGTATTTTGAGTGTTTGAAGTTTTAACCAATAATTTTGGGTGAATAACAATTATTAATCACTGTATTTATTGTTTGCAGCCCTCATCAGCCAACACAAAAGACAGAAGTACATCCCACTTAAAAGTACTTTAGAATACACAGTACTTTTCTAACTGTCATACAAATGAACCTAGAATCAGATCTGAGGCCAAGTTGAAAATTTCCAACTAATAAACAAAGGGTCCTACAACAATGAAGTCTATGTTAAAAGATCATAATTTAGGTGAGAGCTATTCCAATATGGTAATATGAAGTCTATTGGTAAGGAATAGTCCAAGGATATTATACAGTTTGTATACCTAGACTTTAGAGACTAAGAATAAGCTGTTTAGTTTTCTTATCTGTTTAATATAATAATTTGTCAAGTCTAAAGTCACATATGTAGTTAGTTTGACAAATTTAATTCAATATACATGATATTGCCAGGTTTCACGAAAACATAGACATAAGGAGTGATTTACTTCACTGTTTAACAAGTTAATTTTAAACAAAGGCAATTTCTGGGGTTAACATGTTACACAATCAGAAGTGTCAGTTGTTTCTTAGGCAACATTGTGATTTCTCTCACTGTTCCCAGACTATAAATCAAGACAATATGAAACTAGTAAAATGAATTGTAAATGTATCTTCTATAGATTTTTCATGTTTTAAAATATGTTACCAAATCAAGTCTACTTATTAACCTGGTCTATGGATTTTTCCAGTTTCAATATATGTTACAAAAACAAGACTATTTATTAACCTAACACTCTGCTCAATGAACCATATCATAAATCATTGAAGCCTGATATACTGTAGGTCATGCTGTCTTATTTAAACAGAAATCTTTTAACAGTAAGTGATCTGGGAAATATGATAATGAAAACAGTCATGGTATTAGCATGCAATAAAATCATTTTTTCATCAACTTAAAAGTGCTTGTTTATATTGCATAACATTCTTCATTTTTTTTCACTTATATCTAATTTTTCATACAGATATGCTATGCCTCAATCATCAAGATAGTTTTAGCATTGAAATATAAGGTGCCAGACTGTCCTAAACTTTACTAAGTACAGATAACTTATTTATCAAGTATAGGTATACTACCTGGGTTAGACAAGGGCATATTTTGGGATTAATTACAAGGCCAATGACATTCCTATAGCTTGTTGGTGTTCACTCTATTACACAAGACCATGACATTTATTTTGTTTTTTGGTGTTCCTTGCATTATAAAGCCAATGACATTTATTTAGCTTGTTGGTGTCCCTTTATTAAATGGGCCTGTGGTGTCCCCTTCATTATAAAGCTAGTGGCATTCATTTAACTTGTTGGTGTTTAAACAATTTCCCTTCATTACAAGGCCAGGGACATTCATTTAGCTTGTTGATGAACAATTTCCCCATAATTAAAAGACCAATGACATTTAGTTTGCTAGTGTATCCTCCATTTCAAGGCTTTGCACATTCATTTAGCGTGTTGGTGTTTCACTTCATTACAAGGCCAATAACATTCATTCAACTTGCTAGTGTACCCTTCATTACAAGGCCAATAACATTCATTTAGCTTGTCTGTGTTTCCCTACATTACAAGGCCCGAATGTTATTCAATTGGCTAATAGGTATTTACCTCCATTACATGGCCAATGACATTTTTATTAGTTGGTATTTCCCTCCATTACAAATTTCAGTTTCCTCCATTACTTAGGCCAATGACATTCATTTAGCAAGTTGTTGTTTCCCACCATTTCAAGGCCAATGACATTCATTTAGCTAGTCGTGTTGTTCTTCAAAGTATGTAAAGTATAGGTAAATATCAAGTTTCCTGTCCATTGAATGTCTGACTGGCTAATTATCAATTTTTTGGAATAATTTTGCCTTATAAAATTATCAACAATTAGAGTTGCTACTGTTGAGACCCTCATGGGTAGTCAAGGTTGTTTGATACCCCCATAGTAGTACAGCTAGAAAATTAATTTTCCTGCTGTTTAACCCAATGATGTATGGAAAGTTAGTAGCTAACTGTTTATTGTGTCCTTTAGGGAAACTTAGTACTGATAGCAGTTATAGTGTTTTAATTCGTTCGCAACTTTGTCTAAACTCAGGGCTATTTACAATTTGACAAATGGTAAATAAATTTCTCGTATCTGTCTTCGAAGAACTAATGTAGATCTCTAAATGTTTTTTGTTGTTATTTTTGGTATATAAAGACAGACACATGTGTACTGAAATTCACTGATATAAAGTACAAATGAAACCAGTTAAAATCCAGACGGATTTGAAAACTTAGCACATGAACTTTTAAATGATTAATGCATATGTATAACAAGTGAAACTTCAGTATCTCCTTTTAACAAAGTTATTAATATTCCTTAACCACTGAATTTACTACATGTATTTACATTTAAATTTTACAGATATCCATTACTTAAATGTTGTTTATTAGAAAGACCTATTATTTATATCTATAAAAAAGTCAAGTACTTTTAACAACCAAGGACTCATTTTTCATAACTTCACAAGGCTGAAACCCTTATAGTGAAGAGCTTGGTCAATGGTCTACTGAAAGTTACATATAGAGACATACTATAGCTCTTACATCATTCACTGTTCAATGATTACTTTTAAATGTTGTAACATACAGTACCTATCAACTATTTTGGGGGAAGTTTTTATATTTTTGTATTTGATACTCTTTAAGTCTTAACATCTATACATTTTCAAATAATGGTGCGCTCCTGTTCACTAACTAACAGCTTGTTCAAATATTGCTAAAAAAATCTTATACTTACACGGCAAAATAGATTAAAATAACTATCAAGGTCTGACAACCACTGTCAGATACTTACTAATATGTTGTATTTAACTAGACGAATGCAATGGTTATGGTGAAAATTTGAGCAAAACTCATTACTGAACAAAACCTACTCATGAGTGAACAGTAGGTCAAAGTGACTCAATGTTTGCTTCACTAATGTTGCATTTTAACGTTGAGTCGTTTGTGTTTTCTCTTATTTTTGAGATAAGACGTAGCACGGTACTTGTCTATCCCTAATTCATATATTTGGTTTTGATGTTATATTTGTTATTCTCGTGGTGTTTTGTCTGTTGCTTGGTCCGTTTCGGTGTTGTGTCGTTGTTCTCCTCTTATATTTAATGCGTTTCCCTCGGTTTTAGTTTGTTACCCCGATTTTGTTTTTTGTCCATGGATTTATGAGTTTTGAACAGCGGTATACTACTGTTGCCTTTATATATACTCTGTTAGAAGACTGTAGTACAGAAAATCATTAATAAACTACAGTAGGTTTCTAAGGATTGGACAAACATGTAAAAACATGTATCCCTCAAAGGTGTATATATAGGTTAAAACTAACATCCCTCAAAAATGTAATATAAGTTACAATGACCCAAATGTTGCTATACAGTATTGTGCTTTACAAGACAATTGTAGAGGCCAAATAATATTGATATACATGGTGTTTCTCCCGACCTGTTTTGGAATTGTGAATACACACTTTTAAAATTTAAATAGATAAGACAAATAAGAAATGAGGTTACTTTTGAGTGACTTAGTTACATTGATGTTTTCGGTGGTTCTCAGAAAGCAGTTGTAATTGAATAAATTAAAAATAACTTTCATAGTAAGTTTTATGGAATTGTTTCATTCCTTTTCAAGAGCATCTTTGTTTGTAGTTAATAATATGACATTATTGTTGACATCAGTTTCTTCTTCATGTAATTCATGCTTGTCAAAGAATGACTAAATTGATAGGGCATTCTTTGATTCGATTTGGCTCAATTAAGATGGCTGAAGAGAAATGCTATAATATTAGGGTTTATGTAAAAAGCCTGGTGATATAAGACAAAAAAACCAGCTCAAATTGCAAACAAATGATTAATATCACAGCATAATTATGTTACTGATCACCAAAACTACACTAGCTTTCAACCAATCAGAATGCAGGATACTTATATAAGGTATAATTAGTATATAAATGTTTTATCTTGTTCTATCAGCACTGTCATATCAATAAATTGTTCTTTTGAGAATCCATATAAACAGGAATGTAATTAAATGTCAAAACCATTGTTCCACGATTCCATTTAAGACGTCATAATGTGTTTTTTTGATATATTTATAAAAACTTCAGACATTTAATTCCTTCAGAAAAAAAACTTTGTAATACGACTAGCCTTGCTTTATAAGATATTAAAGATGTAGAACTGTAAGGCTTCAGGAAACAGCATTTATGATGACGTGCGTAGTCAATAAGCCTTTAGAGAACTAACCAAATAAATTCAAATTAAATTTACCAAGATCTAACTTGCATACAACTTTAAATTTTGTTACATGCTTAGGAATACTAACAAGATTTTTAAACTGATTTCAAAAGTTTGATTTAATTACAAGTTGTATGTTTCTTTGGATGAAACCTATTAGAGTATAATCATGTTAATCCATGCGACAGCAAAGATATTTTAAGGATTTTAAAAGTCAAGCGACCATGACCAATGTAAATTGTAACTTGTCAAGCTGTTTTGAAGAAAACACTTCATTTATGATAATGGCGATTAAGGTGAGAAAAATTACAGCTTGTAAACGCATCAATAGCCCTGTTGAAATTGATCAGACATAACCGTCATGTAAATTACTACACTTGATGTATAATCATAGTTTATAACACACAACTAGTCACATTTCAACACACACTTAAGAAAATGTAAATAAATAAGATATAATTTATATAACAATTTTGTAATTGGCTATGATTTAATAATCTTTTCAGAATTTGTTTATATACTGCTATATATAGAATAGCAATACAGTTACAGTCAGGGAGAAAAACATTTGATATTTTTGTTGCAGGGTTTGTTTAAGGGTCATAAGAACCTTTAACATGAATTCTGAATTGAGAAATTTAATTTGTGGGTATTCTGACTTTAGCTAGTTTAACTGTGTCATAATTAATAAATTCATGATTTCCTTATATAAATATAAGAAGATGTGGTATGACAGTGCCAATGAGACAACTCTCCATCCAAGATACAATTTATAAACGTAAAACATTATAGGTTAAAGTACAGCCTGCAACACTGAATTGGCTCACAACGAACAGCAAGCTATAAAGTGTCTCAAAAATGACTAGTGTAAAATCATTTAAACAGGAAAACCCACTGTCTTAAATCTATAAAAAAAAAATAGACAAGAAAAGAGGAACCACACCAACAAAGGACAACCACTGAACAATAGGTCCTGTCTTAAGACAAGTGCAAACAAATGCAGCGAGTTTAAATGTTTTAACAGGTGCCAACCTTCACCCTAACCTGAAACAGTAGTATAACATTACCACATAGAAAGACACACTATACAATATAAATTGAAATGGCTGAGCAACTCGAACAAAAAGAAATATTAAAAGAACCAGTAAACATAAACTGAACGGAAAACTTGATCTATGACACAATATCAATATGTTAACTAATACATAATAGCCAGTACATAATAATACCCCCCACCAACCCCTTCATGTGCTATACCTAAATTAGTACTAATAATGACCAAATATAAATATAAAAAAGAAGATGTGGTATGATTGCCAATGAGACAACTTATAATCCACAAAAACCCAAAATGACACAAACATTAACAACTATAGGTCACCATACGGCCTTCAACAATGAGCAAACCCGCATAGTCAGCTATAAAAGGCCCTGATTCAACAATGTAAAACAATTCAAAAGAGAGTCATATTTCAAACTGACAAAAGTTGGTTAGAAACTAGTTGGTTAGACAGAGATGGGTGCAACAAATGACCATGCTTCTTATATGGAAGGACATAACAAAAAAGTATGCCTGACTGATTAGAACTTCAAGTTTATAACACATTTTGACAAGAAATAACTCATAGATTTTATAGGATGTAATTACCACTTTAAGGAAAGCATCCTGTCCATGTACTAACACAGACAAGAAATAAATTACACATTTATAAAATAATTGACACTTTATCTGAATAGTAAAGCAGAAAAAATACACCTAAAATACTGTCAAGGTAAACACGCATACAAATTGTCAATGGCATTTTTGGCTAAATAGGTAACAAAATCTTTTAAATGATGACTCAAAGTGATACAATGAAAGATTACAAAAGAAAGATTAAAACATCTTTTCTCAACACAATAGTCATATTTAAAGTTTCATTTTACCATATCAAGACAAGATGGTTAAAACCTTCCATGTGATAGATGTGAAACATCCAAGATTATATTATTTTGATTATAATATAATTATAATGGAATTTTCATTTAAAATCCTATAAATACAAAGAAGGTTTTTTAATATTGTCAAAATTATAAATGTCCTGTAAAAAAGAGTCTAGTCCAGTTGAGAAGAATGGTTTACTGGAACAAATGTTAACCTCTAAGAAACCACTCATTATTGTGAAGTATATGGTGTAAAACTGCCATTACTCCACATAACTGACCTGGTGTGAAACCGCCATTTCTCAACATAACTGACAAGGTGTGAAACTGCCATTTCTCCATGTGACATAACTGACAAGGTGTGAAACCACCATTTCTCCACATAACTGACATAGTGTGAAACGTCCATTTTTCCGCATAACTGACAGTGTGAAACAGCCATTTCTCCGCATAACTGACATAGTGTACAACCACCATTTCTCCGCATAACTGACAAGGTGTGAAACCACCATTTCTTCACATAACTGACATAGTGTGAAACCGCCATTTCTCTGCATAACAGACATAGTGTGAAACCGTCGTTTCTCCCCATAACTGACATGGTGTGAAACCGCCATTTCTCCCCATAACTGACATGGTGTGAAACCGCCATTTCTCCAAATAACTGACAAGGTGTGAAACCGCCATTTCCCCAAATAACTGACATTATGACACCATATTTATAAGTCATAATTCTTCTTTTGACAGCATGGGCAATATGCAAAATGTAACAAGAACGCAACGACTGAGAAAAGTGTGACTGAAATATGAGTTGATAAAGAAAACAGACAGACCGACCAGAAGAATCCATTTGAGCACCCTAATAGGCTGGGGTACAATAAGAACCCACAGTTATGCCTGATTAGCTATGTGAAAATGAACTCCCTGTTAGTCATTATTTACATTTACTTCCAAAATAGTTGAACTAAAATGAATGTCATACAGGTTGAAGGTTTGGCATAATGTAAAATCTGGTTCAACCTGCACTCTGCACTATAATTCCTGGTTCAAAGTCAAAAGTATGACAGTTGAAATCAAAACTTGTTGACTCCCACAATGTTCTTTTAATAGATTTTACAAAAAACCAGTCTGTATTGATGATGAACTTTATACCTTATAATTCAATACATTAGTTAGACCTTTTCCCTATTAACAATGGAAAAACTACCTTCAATTGTACTAACAACCATTTGTATTTTGTTTGAGTGACAATAATGTATTATGCAAGAGTAGGAAAAGAGAGAAAAAAACATTATATGCAACTTATGATTATAGTTATGATTCCATTTGATTTTGTCAAACCTACCTGTAAACAGCTGATACCTGTACCAAACGACTCCCGATTACTTGTAGGACAATATTTTGTTCAAGATACTTTCCATTTGGAATTTATCTTCAAATGCACATCATACGAGCCAATGACTTTTTTCAATTGAATTCAATAACAGATGAATATTTATATGCAACACCTGTGAAACTTTAGGACGTTTATAACGTCTTTGTTGAATTTCAATAATATTTAAGCACAATATTGGATTCTTTGTTGTTTAATGCTAAAATGGCTTATCTCCCCTGAATATCAGGTTATTAAAATGCAATTTTTTCTACATTTACTACGGTTTAAGTGTTGTGATTGATCTAACAGAGTTTATATCCTCTGAATTCCTCTTTGGAGGTAAATAGCATTGACAAGACACCATACTTTTTTTAACCTGCAACTGATTTGTAAATCTTAGCAAGTGCCCCCTTTTGAAGTTAATCAAGGTACTGCCTCTGGGGACATTAATGATGAACATGAATATTCTATCTTGTAAGATATGCTGGTAAAAACTAAATATACGTGTAAATCATGTATCATTTTACATTAAATTGAGAATTAGGGTTGATCTGGTCTGAAGAAATCTGTTTATAGAGGTAATTCCATAACCTTTGAGGGAATAACTACATTGTACTGACCTAGGGTAAAGTGAGGCTATAAAAATCAACAAGTTTTTCAGGATGAAAAAAATATAAGTTATTTCATATTAGTATGGGGGGTGGGGGTTCAATCATCATCAAATGACCTTCACCCTTGTACAATGTTAAATGCAAAAGTGTTTCATTTAAAAAAAAAAAGGCAAAAAAAAAGTGATACAAGATTTAGATTAAAACCCTGTAAAGTAGTTTTGCTGTGTACGAAAGATTTTTTTTCTCATTTAAATTCTATTCTTATTATTGCTAAAACCTTATTATCAAAAACACCAAATAAAATAAACATATTTAAAACTCTTACAGTCTTTCACTTACATGTGTTTCAGTGGTATTTCTTTAATAAACTAAATCAGATTTCTTTAAAAAATATTTTTCAAATAAAATGACCAGATCTTAAATAGCATTAACCTTTTTCTGACCACTAATGACCACATACGGTGTCATAAAAACAACCTTTAAATTTCCATTTATCAATCCAAAAGCAGACCACTATTATTAATTAGTTGTAAAATGGTTGGTCTTGATTGAGACATACTTTCATCACCTGGAAGCTTATCAGCATTTATATGATAAACATTGTAAGTTAACTTTCCTTATCAACTTAAACACAATGCAGTTTGGCAATTCTTAATGTTTATTTCAAAAATGTAACAAACATTCATGTGTTCTCGTTTCTGCAAAACACATATTTTTGAAATGAGGTCGTACAGTGACCTATAAATGTTAATTTTGTACGTCATTTGGTCTCTGGTTAAATTGTCTCATTAGCAAATTTATTTTAATATCTAAATTTTTGTTAACGTAAGTAGAACAAAGAATATATATATAAGAGGTGTAAGTATTACTGTAATTACAGCTTGGTTCAGACAATCTGCTCAATATAGAAATGTTGACTGGTCAGATTATAACCACTGCTCTAACACTGGTTTATAATAGGCTAACTTGACAAAAGATGTGATGTGAGAACAATATAATAACACCATGATTCCATTAAATCTAATTGGAATGGATTACCTACATTTATTATTCCTCAGGGGCAGATCTCGCCATTTTCAAAAGAAGGAGTTTCCAACCTAGTATAATTGGGAGGGGGGGGGATGACTTTGCTAAAAGACTGTTTAGGTTACACAATATGACAGTTCCATCCTTAACCTACAGTTTGGGCTTGCGAGGGTCTTAATGTCAAACTCCTACTTTTTGGAGGCAAGTCTTTTTCTAATGAGATTTGATTTAATATATATTAAAAAAGGTCAGTCCCTTCTTTTTAAAGGTTAAATTTGAATATGTCCTTAAACACCTTGTCCAGGTGATAATGATAGCTAAAGTAAGTGTGACCTAAACTGTGAAATGATATACAGTGCAAATTTTCCAGAGGCGGATTAAGGGGGGGCCTGTTTTTTTGGGTAAAAATTTGTTGCTTATATAGGGAATCACTGAAGCGTGACAGGAGCAAGCCCCCTCTAAGGCAGTCAATGGGCACCCACTTATGAAAATTTCTGGATCCGCTACTGTTTTCACTCTAATATTTTGACTCAAAGACACAAACTTAAATTTAAAATGCTTAGGCTTTTAAATCCTTTTGATATTTGAAAACAACTGGTAAAAAGTTAACATTTGGACCGGATACAGAATCTGCTAAATTAACCTCTCAACCATTAGATGTGCTCTTGTGTGGTGATGTGGTCATGCCATTATGTAATCACAACAACCAAGAGAACAATTAAGTCTAATGTTAAGCAAGTTTAATCAAGAACTACAGAATCTCTGCTTCACCAATAAGTCATTGTTTAAAAACTTTCTCTTAAGCTCGTCAATGCCTATTTAGAACAGATAACACCAACAGGTACTTCCTTCAACCAAATAGTTTATCGTTATGTCCATGATTGGCTGAAGCAAAAAAGTCTGACCTTCTGACCAGGAAGTTTGGGATGATCTTTCTTACATTTAATACACCTTTTCCTTAGATTAATATCTGTTAAAGGAATGACCTTTCTTCTGAGGAAGGGAAAATCAGTATTTCTGCACAGCAAAAATCACATGCACTAAGCTAAGAAATCTGAAGTAAATTCAGTTGACAAATTTCAAGATAAAATTATGAAACTTTTTATGGAATTCTACTGATCATCTTAGATTTACTATATAAAGCTTACCTAATTTAATTGTCCAAACTTAACAAGTTTCAGATCATGTACAACCACACTTCATAGAAGTAATCTTTAGGTTGAAAAGTTAAAATATTTTTAATATATTTCAACCCTTTGTCGTTGTAGGAATGGACACTGGAAGAGTCAAGGCTGAGGCAACGACCAAAATGTAAAGGTTAAGACAAAGGTCAAAATGCAAGTGTACAGACAACCATCCAAACAGAGTGTATGTTTTAAAAGTGTGAACAGTTTTGAAATTCTCTTTTGGATCTTTGCAAGTTTTAGTCATAGAAACATTAAGTTGAGCTGAACACAAGGAAACCAACTGAAAACCATATACTACCATATGTACATAGATCAAATTTGACCATACTTGTCATAAATACCTACTTCATTAAAGATTTAAATATTCCTGTACCATTCAGTGTTATATAACACATTTATTAACTAAAAAGCTGGATTAAATTTCTTATAGTATACAATGGTTCAAAGCGGTCTATTTCAAAATTCAAATCAGGGAGTAGAATCTAGGTGAACTAACTGAAAGACATAATTTATACTCATAATATATGTTATTTTTTATTTATATTGGCAAGAAATCATTTTTATGACAAGGCGAATCACAGCTCTAGTTGGGAAGCGGCAATAAATTAGCCATTAATTACAAATCATAGTTTATGTATCTATTAATATGCCTGAAAACTTTCAGAAGGTTTTTAACATTTCTTTGAAAACAGCTCAGCAATTCTTTGTTAAAAAACCCTCAAAAACTATTGACTGTAGTTTACCACATGGTTTACAAAACTCATAAAAAACACATATAATTTATTTAATAGTAAATTTTTGAAGGAAGCCTTTCAAGTTGTAAGAAGCAATAGTATGTATTTAAAGACCATCATGCATGCCTGCCAACAACGACAAAATTACTATGGACATTTTATGTAATGGACTTAATCCCTATGTAGGTGAATCAAAATAAGCTAAGGCCAAATAAAGTATTGCTATGGTTCTTATCTAAATACTCATCGCATTACAGGAGATTTTTCAAGTCTTATCCTAAATTTTTTTTAATTTTTGATTGCAGATTTGTGAAGTTAAAACCAAAATCTTCGGAAATGTATCATGTTTCAGAAAGTACTTTGTTTATTTACTGAATTTGACCATAAACAGTGTATTTTGAGAACATGCTATGGAAACCCTTTCTTACCAAACATGTACTGGATTTTGTACAGGTTTAAATAGGTCTAAGTACTTATCATCAGTTGTTTTAGCTTTCCGAAAACATTTGGCCAAATAACCAACCAATGGAACGTTATTCCAGAAACATGTATTATGTGTGTCATATTAAATTATTTTCTTTTTATCAAATATTGCATGGTATTTTATTCTTGCTTGACTCGAGTAAGAAATACATAACAAGATACTACTAGACATTAAATTGACGCAGCAAACCATCAATAACACACATGTAACAAGGGTTTTGGATCATCCCTCATGAAAAAACAAATATGGTAAAAGTCAAGATTCAGATTAAAGTTAAATAGACTCTATATCCCCCCTTTTTTACCCCCTATTAAAGATATCCTCACTCAGGCTGCATTTCTGATTATTATCAATTTTCCTTAGAAGGAAGTATAAAGCAACTTAGAATTAGATTGTAGGATCATCATTTAAAGCAATTTAAAAAGACTGAACATATTTGAGTAATGAGAATGAATGTCATCCTGTACTAACTTGAATCAGTCCAATTACAAATTGTAGTCCACTGTTTTAAATAGTTGAGTAACCCTAATGAATGAGACATAGTGAGGGATAGTTTTTAAGTGATATGTTGATTTAATGTTTAAAATATATCTATATTTTCTAGTTAGCAACTAAGTTTCATTACTATTTTCAAATCAGACATTTCTAAGATATGCAACCCTATTAAAAACAGACGAAGTCAAATTTAGATCATTTAGTACAACTGCCAATGGATATTTGTTTATACATGTACAATACTGAATATTCAATAAGAACACACATACCTCAAATTTAGCTGCGAAATCCACGACTGGTTTTATTTCTGAACAAATATTAAGTGTCAAGTTCACATAAATAATCCACTAAAGAATTGAAATACAGTTTTCACTACACACAATATATTTGCCAACGGTTCATAATACCAAGTCTAGATAAAACACCGAATAAACCCACGATCACCTGAAATACGAACCACTCTAGTATTGATCACATTTAAACAACTTTTATCGCACGGTGTCTCTAATTTAAAATCTGACAAGACAAACTATATTGTTATATGTCACACGGAATGAATAGGACTATAATTGAAGAAGACATTGGCACCTATTTGGGCTATTGTAAAGTGTTGTTATTTTAAGAGGTCAGCACAGACACTAAAACCAGTAACTGAGATCTCTATACTGTTTGCATACTTTATATATACACAAATACTTATGGGGAAAGTCTCAAAAGAGTAATAGAAAAGTTCACCTTAGAGTGACCTGACCCTCTCTTTAATCTAACACATTTGTATGTCGGCCCCTCAGGTATGACAAGATCCTTAGACAAACCTTTGATCACATTAAATTAAATACATTATGACCATAATTATGGCAATGAAATTTTTGTAATATATAGATTCTGTTACATTAAACCTAGAATTTATGTGTAATAATACTTAAACATAAAGTTTGAGAAATCTCAATCATATGAATCAACGTAAAATTTAAGAATACACTTTTTATTTAAATTGCAACATCTTGAAAAAATTGAAATATTATGCAGGTGTAGTGACAAAGATACTTTCAAATTTATTCTTCCTTTTAAATTACCAGAAATTTAAATTTATAGTCTCCTAATATTCATAGGAGAATAATCTTTCAAATTTTTCTGAATTTACAGTATTCCTTTTCAAATTAGTATTACTGATACCTTATAGAACGGAATGCATTGATGTGTGACAGTGATATATTTCAACAGCGGTCAATGTCTACTATATTCTTCCTTGTTTCCTATATATATGTTAAATTCAACTTTGGAGTACATGTACATTGTACTAGTATTATTAAAATGGGTATTTGTATGGAGTAGAGATTTTTTCAGACATCAGTTATGTTTTCATTATACATTGTATTCACATTTTATATGTAATATAAATAATTTGTTTGAAACAATGTTACATGACAGCTATTTTACCCTATAAAACACATGTGTAGCTTTAAACAAAAAAACAAAAAAAATCAGCAGCATAGATGGTAGATATGTAGTTCAATTTTTTTTTTTTTAAACGCTACATTGAAAAATGTTCATTGTCTCAATCAAAAATGTATCTTCTTTAACAGCACTGAATGAAATTAAAAATGTTCATAAAACCTGTTAGGGTAGACAAATATAGGGAGAAAGGAATCACTATATATTGCACATTCAGTATATTTTTAAGCCACAGACAAATAAAGTAACATTTACATGTACAATTTTGGTGGAGACCAAGCTAATTTAGAATTAATTATTTCGACTATATATGGTTGATAAATCCCACACAGAAAAACACATTTCTTTTAAATTCAGTTTTTTCTGTGTATTCAAAATGAAGATAATTGAAGAGGTGTTTTTCAAGTGTTTATCATATCAGAACATTTGGACGAGGAAGTTAAAAAGTATAAAAAGAAATAAATATTGTTTAGAAAACACAGTGAAATAGTATAAAAAGAAATAAATATTGTTTAGACAAAAAAATGAAATAGTATTAAAAAAAAAATATCGTTCAGAAAAAAAAAATGAGCAACTATTAACAATACTCTAAATCATAACAGAGAAATAAATATATAACCTCCTGTGTCTAGTCATTTTGTTACCAGCATTGTTTTACTTCTAGTCAAGTAGGAATCTTTGGTTTAAAAAATGTAGAATATAAAGAAAACAAAGCAATAAACAAAAACAATTATGGAATATCTTGACAGATCACTTGGGGCCCATGTTGGTCATAAATTGTGGAAATATTTCGTGTGGCTCATTACAATGTCTGAACATTCATTATTTATCATAAAAATAACAAATATTTATAAGGAGTGAAAATTTAACAAATTGATCAGGTAATTTCTTCACTAATTAAGTTTTACGAACTACCACACTCTCGTATTTTTTAAAAATATTTTTTTTAACATTTATATCTTTTTATACAGACAAAATTAGTCCAAGAACCAGAAAAGGGATCTCTTAATCCTCTAGGGATAATAGATTAAAAAAAGTGGGAGTGCAGACTAGCATGGTTTTTATGAGAAAATTTAATATTTATGAGTTAATATGAACATCGCTTTTTTCATTATTATTTTAAGAAAATAATGTTAACTAGAAAGGTAAAAGTTACCACAACAAAATTCAAACTTTATCTGTGTTTTGTGGTAATAAAAGCATTGTGTATGATTTCCTCACATTTGGTTTAGGCAAACTAAGTTAAAAGAGAGAACGAAAAACCAATTTCAGTCAAGGGTTAAACCTAATGCCCCCTCTGCTATAGCAAGGGTATAAAAAAAAACTGTCTGATGCATAGGCTTTTTACATGTTCTTCTCCTGAAGTTGACTTGTTTTGGGGACCTGTCATCTTTTTAAAAATTCTAGATCTGCATCTGCAATATGTGTAGTGGTAAAATCTTTTGTTCTGTGTGAAAAGTTTCTTTGCAAGTGGGATCATAATTCAATAGGATAAAGTTCACCTAAGAATATGTAAAAGCAGTTAGTAAGTATATTAAAATCCGTCAAGTCATACAACATATGTCACATGGTATTAAAAGACGCTGGATGATTTCATGTTATAAATCAAGTTGTACATGTATCTACGAAATATTTAGGATAAAAATAAAATCCCAAAATATGCAATAAAATAAGATTTTGACAGAAGTATTCCATTCTAATTAGCATCCTATTATCGTTCTTATATATTGTTTTTTGATATTCCATAAAACATTATTCATTTTGATTTAAAACCTTTCTTTTTTGAAACTTTTCCAGATAACTTAATTGAACTTAAGCTATGACATATTTGTACTGAAATGTGTATGTAATACACCTTGCAGGCCTTTTATATTGTATTAAAATAAGGTAAACAATACAGCAAGTCAGTATCTGTTGAACCCCCTACATTCATGTCTATGGTAATCCCACCAACAGAGGAGGATTCAACAACAAGTCTTTTCCAGGGTACTAATACTCTTTCACTCTGAGTTTCTATGAGTCTTCTTTCTTTTTCACTATTTTTTTCTTCAAATATTTATCTGACTTTTAAAATGTATTTTTCTTGACATGCAATCAACACATCTTATCCCAGTTGGATATTTCTTCAAATCCAACAAAACCATATTGTACGCTGCACCATCAACAAAATAATCAACAGTAACAACATCCTACTCAAACTTTCTGTTTATTATTTTTTATTTGATAAACTGATTCTTAAGATTTTATTAGTTCCGAGTCCATTTATATAAGTCTAACATGTTATGTATCATTTAATAGTCTACAGATTATGTATTAGTAACGTTTGTAATTAAATTTGTAAGGATAATGTTTTTCGGAGTGTCACACAGGTCAAAATGGCCAGGTAGTTCTAAATCCTATTGTAATTTAAATGTGGAAAACATTTACCTTGGAAGTGATGGATATCCTTTCCTCTAGCTAGACATTGTTTCAGTGAATAAATTAGTGTGTAATGTGTAACTAGATATTATGTGACAGAGTTAATGTAAGAATGCATCTTATTTAATAAAAATATGAATATATATGTATCTTTGGGTTTTTTTTTCAAACGATTTGGACAAATGAGTTTCTGTATGATGAAGACTTTGATAAAGTTATTACTACGTTATACAATCAATTCATGACTATCTAGCTCACCCTACCCCTTCTGGACTAATTCAAAGTATACAGGTGCTTGGTCTCTTTACACAGGTTAAATTTCCAAAGAATATGATGCAATAGGTCTGTATAGACAGGTTTTCTGGTTCATTATAACAGGGACTCTTAAAAGACAGATTTTACTGTACATTCCAAAATATTTATCTATTATGTCATCAAAACGCATCAATTTGAGCAAATTATTTCATATTAGGAAAATATAACAATCAGTATGATATAAAGACCTTGGAAAAATAATCTGTGAATATATAATTATAAGGTAATCCCAAAGAGGAGCCTCACAAATGGATAAGCTCAAATTCTATAACTGTGTAGAAAAGATAGCCTAACAGACTTTCCTTGCCCTAATTTTGATAATCAACAACTACAGATTCATTATATCTCATGGCTACCTATTTTATCTAGTTTTTTGGGGGAAAAAAGTTAATTCAGGTACTCAGAATTTTCAGAGCTTCCCTCATCAGAGAAAAGTATGCTTCTTCATGATGGCTTCGCTGACTATTTAAATACACACTTTTTTATAATATTAAATTTGTGGTTCTACATCAATATTTAAAATTCTAAATGTGTTTATGATATCTGTACTGATTCTTACATATTCTTAGTGGTTTACAATTAAACAATTTTGAAAATCTTTTTTCTTATTCACAAGGTTATATCATGATATTTGAAATATTCATTCAAAACAAAGGTATAAAAAAACCTAATGTATATAATCACCCATTTCCAGGAGGGGGAAATAAAAAATTATCTTACTCTGTCATAATCTCGTAGAATATTTGGCAGCATCATTAAAGGCTCTTCCATTTTTAACATCTAACAAAAATATCTGACCCTTCTTCACTATTATACAAATTGATGCTGAATTAAAGTAAAAATGTAAGGAATTTACATCTGTGTAAAAAATTCCTAGTCCAGGTCGACATCTGTGATACAATAAGTATTTACCTCACTGGCTTTTCCTTTCTTATCAATTAAACTACATGTTTTTATAGAACTTATACAAAATACAGAGTTATATAGGGATTTTAAGTCAATACTGGACAATATAAAGAAAATGAAAATAGATTGACACGGGTCACTCGTAAGTAATACTGGCAAATTATCTTCTTATAATTGTGACAATTCATACAAAAAAAAAATCTGTTCAAGGAAAAAAAAAATCAATACAAAGAAGACGATTTTTACTGAAATCTAGAAAGAGAATGATAAAATAAGGCATTGTTTCTTTATAGTAAACTGTACAGTTCTGAACACCTAATTTAATCCAACAGCAATTAGAAATTTAAAAAGATTTGATTGGCAATGTTGGGCTCTGCACATATTCCCTTTAAAAACCACAGACCTAATACACATACACATGTTATTTTTCTTTTCTAAAAGTACTTTTTGAACACATGTAAGTACTTAGCAGTAAGTATAAGTTGAGCGTGTTCTGTATAAGTTTTTTTTACAGTACTCCTCTACTGGAAAAGTATGACTGATTGTTTGTTGGTGTTTAATGCCACATTCAGCACACTCGGTTTAATCATGGCAAAATTGGTGGAGGAAGCTCAGGTGACATGGAGGGAACCCTGACAATACATCTTATCACTACCATTACTAGACATCACAAAAGTTATCGTGAAACTCTGACCTTATAATACAAAATATCTGATGCCACAATGGCAGGGCAGACTCTCAGGTCAACCATCACAGATTTCCAAATAGCGATAAGATTTATCAGTCAATTCAGGAGTGGTATTCGCCTCGCTGAAGCAGAGTTGGAACTAACCACCCCAGTGATAAGTGCATTACTGTAAATAAACTACTTGTAGAAAGAGATGACACATACATGTGATGGACTGTGAAACTCAGATCAGGAGATTTGGAAATTTTGGTCAGGAGATTAGGACTCAGATCAGGAGGTTTTTTATCGACATAAATTTTGTCGTAAATGTAACCGTATGATGTAGAAATTGTGTTTTTTCTACAAATTGTAATATGTTTATAGTACCCTTATTGCCTTTCTATTTGAATAAAATAAAATGTTAAGAAGAATCTGTTTCCTGTTTAGTTTTGTTTTGTTTTTGATAAATGATTGTTCACTGCTTGCAAATAAATCATTATATCTTTTATTCATGTCTCCATCTCCTTATCATTGGTAAATGTATAGACAAATAAGAAAGAAATAAGCTGTACATGTTTGTTTGCAACATCATAAATTAATTAAAAAAATAACAAACACTAACAGTAGTACTGCATGGCTTTTAAGCATTATGAAAGTCATATTTGTAGAAAACTAAAAAGAGTTAAACAGTGTAAAATGTTTTGCTATTTCTAGCTTACACAATCAAATGTTATATATTCTAACATCTACTTTTTTCAATCCTAAGGTTTTATAGTCCCAATTAAACTAATTAGAACTTTTATCAGTCTAAATGTTCATATTATTTATTCCAATCTCATGAGAGATAAACAGATTTGCAATATAAACTTCAATTTGATCCTTGAAAGGAGGTCTAGATTGCTAAAATAATTTATAAATTTATATTTTTTATTTGTCCCAAAACATAAAAATTCATTTAATCAACATCCTTTTATGATTATTTGATTAAAATATTAATCATTTATAGTCTTTTTACAATTTACATTTTTAAAAGCAAAATAACTGAAAACAGGATAAAACAAAGGGAAGTAACAAAAATGTATTTCAATATTCCCAATACACATCGTTTTTATAACACAACGGTAGTTAGCCATAGGTAAACATCGTTGATTACCAGTATGTTTGACACCCAAGCTGTCAAGTGAAGCCAATTAACTATACATCATCTTTGATGTACAGGTGAAATTTTACACAGGTGTCAATTACACCCAGTAGTAAGAAATGATCAAATATGGCGTCTGAAATTTTTCATTTACGAAATATTTCATACACGGGAGTTTTTTCTCCTAAACGGGAGGACGGGAGGAGACCCCTGAAAACGGGAGTTTTGTACTCCCGTCGGGAGGTTCACATGTATGATGACAATACATGTAACATCAGATGATTTCTTCATTATTATTTGTAATATACAGAGAGATATGTGGAACTATTCCATATAAATAATGAAAGTTTTGCTTTTAATCTCCTTTAAAACCATTTTTGTAACCATTGAAACAAAGAATATATTCAATAGACCTTTTAACTGTTTGATCAGTAAACAAACTAGTAGTATGGTAGGAAGAATAATATTTGTTTAAGGGTTTAGTTAACCTTCAACTGAAAACTTCCCAATAGTGTGTTCTTAAAAGTTAAAACTAATTCAGTGTCTTCATGTATAGAGATTATGTTAGTCTTAATGAAAAATGAAGGTTCGTCAATGCTGTGAATTAGGTTATTATAAATCCCAACCATAAAGTCATGAAGAAAACCCAAAAGTTCAGATGATATAGGATTCTATTTGGAACTAGATATAAGACATTCGATAAATTTTCTCACAACATGTGATATTATGGAGACAATATTTTGTCAATAACAGATTAATTACACATGGTCTCAAATATATCACCAGGGTATGAAGAATAATTAAAGATCACAACATGTTTTGATGGCATATCATAAAATCTAGGGTCTTCAAACACATAATGTATGTAGTTCTAAGAACATGCTGTTGAGTGGTGAACAACAATCTGTTTAAGTGTACCAAAATAAAGACATATTTAAAATAGCAAACAAAAGATTCAGGAAACAAGTAACCAAGATGACCACAGCTAATCTTTAACAAGCCAGTATACAGTTTAAAGATAAATGTTAAAGACATCTTCAAATGTTATCTGAAAAAAGTGGGGAGCAATGTCTCCTTTTAACCTTTCAAATGCATGTCTATTTAAAAAAGATAATGTCATTAGGGAAAGTCTGCGGGATTATACAAACAACATTGATACAAAATAGAATTGTTCAACAATACCATGATGCTTACTAAGTCTACAATGCCCCCAGCTCTTCACAAAATTTGACCTTAAATTAAAAAAAAAATCCAAACCTAGTCACTTAATTTTGTTTATTTTTTTCTCACTATGAAGATAAACAATTGATTTGATAATGAAAAATACCAAGACAGAGGCGGATTTAGGGGGGGGGGCCCTTTTTGGGAAAAAATTTGGTTGCTTATATAGGGAATCAATGAAGCGTGACTAGAGTGGGCCCCCTCTTAGGTCAGTCAGTGGGCCCCCACTTATGAAAAATCCTGGATCCGCCACTGCAAGAACAAAATCTCAAAATTACCTTATAAAGTATGAAGCTCCATGTAGTTTAAGGTTTAACACTGTATCTCTTTTAAACATTACAAAGTCAGCTGAGTTCAGTCTGTTAATTGTTGTTGATTATATTGAAAATTTGTTTATCACTTTGTTTTGCCTTTTGAAAGGTAGGATATTAAAAGTACTAACATATCAAGGACTTTACCAATTGTTAATTGCTATATATATATATACATAATAGTAGATATTTTCTTTTTCTCTCTTTTCCGGCTGAGTCTCTTATATTGATATGCAACATATCTTCTGAAGTTCATATATTGACATACCAAAAATAATAAAAACCCTATCAATTAAATGAAACATTTTCACCTTTTTGAAATTCATTAGTTTAAACATATTTATTTATAGTGGATCGGGAAACAAGTTTTGCTACTTATATTAATACCTTTCCACTTTGCGGGTGCGAGTGCTGCCTTGAAGCGGCATTAGCCTGCTCTTTTTCGAAATCTACAAGGGTGTCTTTAACATGCAAGAGATATGGCTCTCTCTTAACACGGATCACCTATTTATTGTCCTCTTCCGACGGACTATCATCGTTTCCTCAAGACCATACTCGCAAATGGTGTCAAGGGAGAGCCAAAAATTTAGTCCCTGAAATTTTCATCCTAGATGGGAATCGAACCAGGAACCTTTCTGTTAGTAGTCCAATGCACTACACCACAGCTCTCACATGAAATTCATTGAGATTGATGGAATGTTTTGGACCACTTCTAAGACAGTAAAGTTCAACAATTTTCGTTGTTACCTGACTTTTACCAATCCAATGATATGGTAATTGATAGTTGGAAAAATTCAAAATATTGTGGTTTCCTGATAATAAATAGAGAGTCTCTATATAAAATTATCATGGAATGATTTGGACCAGGAAACAATACAATTATTTTTCAAATGCTGCAGGTTAGGTATCTGTGACCACTAGATAACTAGACAATTCACTGACCAGTTGAGACCCTCATGGATAGTCAAGGTCGATTAAAACCCCCCTTGTTGCAGTTGACATGAAAAGTCTGAACTAAATAAAAACCATTCTGATTACATCAAGTCAAAGAACTAAAATCAATAAACATGATAAATAGCCTGTTTTTATTAAACACAAATCTAAGTTCTTGTGAATTTATTTATATAAAGAGAACTAATAAGTTTTTCTGAGATTATCACCTTTAAGCATGTAGGTATAATGTCTACAGTAAGTACTCAATTATAAGTATAATTTATGATCTATTGATTAAACATCATGATTGGTATTATTTGTATAAAAGACTGATAAGAGTCTGTCCGACACCTTACCAGACTATCTGATAGTATCATAGGAAGAAATGTACTATTAATTTCAAAGTCCAACACATTTTAATTCAGTAGCATATATTAATAAAATCAGATAAGGGTTAAACTCCAATTAGACAGCAACCCAACAACCTAAATATATCAAAAAACAACTTAATTTAGAAGACAGCTTTTTGCAATAGGTTAGAACCAACTCACTAAAGTAAATGATTTTAGATTGGTCTTTGATAAATTCAGCTTAGACCCCCTCCCTCAATAAACCGAAGACCCCTCCCTTCAATATCACATCTGGATAAAACATTCTCAATAAACTGAAGACCAGATAGACAGACAGTTATAAACAGTCCTGCTTTATCATGTTCAAGACAAAATGTCATTTCAATCACCTACTTAGAAAGTTATGTTGGCCATTTTTATCAAAGGTATATACAGTACATGTAGTTTCAAAAATTAATTTCAGTCAAGGAAGAGTTATTTTGTTATGCTTTGTACAAGAGATTTTGTAACTGCAAAGGCCTTTTGTCAGGTCATCTTATAAAACAAATGTGACATAGAGCTAAAACAATCATATAGTAATAAAATAATGGCTTTAAATTAACTCCAAAATAAGTGCCATCGGTCCAAAATCATATAAAAGTAGAAATGTCATGGAACACAACTGAAGTCTCTGTAGTCCAGTAGAAATAGCAGTACTACAGTTCAAGCTGTGAAAGCTCAAACAAGGTATTAGATGTAATTGCCTCAGCTTTACCCAACACATTTTTTATCTTTATCTCTCTGGTCTCTTTTTTACTGACAGCTGACGACAGTTTCTATTTTTCTATTGTTTACCATTGTGTATTCATCATATTCCATCAAATGGTGAAAAAAGATCTGTATTCAATACTGAAAGTCTGATATCCTAATTACATTAGAAACTCATCAATAAATTACACCACCGTCAAAAAGGGATAAAATTGCAGAAATGAGTCTCTTGGAACAAAAAACAAATTCTCAGAGGTGAGCAACCTAAACTCAATTTTCATACATGTAAACTGACATGAAGGCCATTTTATTCTATATCAGAATGTATGTTATTTACACTGGGATGATATTTTATCAATAGACCGCCCCATCTTCTCCCAAATGTATTTTATATTTGATATCACCAGTAAAATGATACAACAGTATTTGATTAGATAAATGATAACATTCTATTTTTCTACATGTTGTGGAAAGAGATCTCCCAGATCTAAAAAATGTTAAGGAAATCCTTAAGCCATAGATAGAAAACCTAAACAAAACAGATGGAAACAAAGGGACCTCAGTGGCAGATCCAGAAAATTATATAAGGGGGAGGGGGTTACTGACGGTCTGTAAGGGGTTCCCCTTCAGTCGTGCTTCATTGATTCCCTAAATAATCAACCAATAATTTCTAACTGTATCAATTTATATGGATAATAAATCCTACAAAATCTTATACTCGAGAAAGTCCTCTAAAAAATCTTACTCTGAGCCAAAATACAGAATACAGGTTTTAGAAATGCAATAACTCTTTCTATTTCAATAAAAATGCTCTTATCAGCACAAAAAATTAAGGTATCAAATATGTTGTCAGGAGTTCAATTTTGTATGCTTATATTTTACATAGTTTTATGATCATATCAAATACATTTGTAAATCAGCTATGCCCCTCTTCATTCATTTCTTTTTAATTATCCAAGGAAATGATCCTCGCAAAATACACTTGTTGAACGTTAACAAAGGTGTCTATAAAGTCTATCTCAGATCTATATAAACAAAAGATTTTAAACACTTGGTTGGCAATGAACAAATACATCTACTTAAAATCCATTATGATATACGTTATAGGCCTCACGGAAACATTTAAATTTTCAACTTAAATAATTTTCAAATTTTAATGTCCAAATAAATATAAAATATAGATGCCTTAAACATAATATGTATGATAAATAACTGATATAAACAAAATGTAAATCAGTAAACAAATTCCTAAAGATCATTTAGACTCCCCACTGTTCACAGGAAATTTTATAGCCAGCAGCAAAAGAAGAATATTTAACAGTTGAATCAATCAGACCTAGCCATTTTTTCTTGATAAACAATTATGCACACTTAGTAATGACATTATTTTCACTATTTGTAGTACAAAATTTGAATCAATACACGTTTTACATACCTCTATTTGTTTAGAAAACAAACTAAACATGTCATCTGGTGTGTATTCCTAAATGTAAATGATTAAATCCCACCCCCATATACACTTCAAACCGTTCAACTCTGAACTTAGGCATAAAATAATAGGCTAATAGGAAATACTGTGTATTACTGCTAGAAAATTATTGATGCATTTTATAAAGATATCATAATGAAGGGGCTATAATAGTTATCTGTTATTATTATACAAACATGATGTAACTTGCATTTCATTGTGCAAAAATATTGTAATGGTGAGGCCTTCAAAAGGGATTTTTTTTTCTTAAGTGAAAAAGAAATATTTAAAACTGTCTGTACCTTTGCAGTGAAATAATAATGACTAAATGAAAAAAAAAAATTATATGAAAGTTTCCTATTTAGAACTATTATGAAACACAGTGTTTTATGTTAGCTCTGCATTTATTTTTTTATTTTTGAAAATACAAAAGAGACTGGTAAAAAAAAATCTTGCATAAAAATTTCAAGGAGCTATAGTGCTATCTTTTGGCGTACCATATACATGTAGCAATATATCCTTAGCTATTGGTCTGATTTACTTGTTTGTTGACAAAATATATTAAAAGATCATTTCTAAAATTTGAAAAATAAGTCTACAATAACAACAATGCATGACTTTAACTGATATAGAGGTTTTATTTACTTCATGATCATCCTTAAATAAATCCCAAATTTTAAGTCAACAGGTTTTTCCAAACTTTTTTGTATTTTATTAATGCAGAACTCATCCGTAAACTTTAAAAATATCTTCAAAAGTTTGCAAATAAAAGTTGCACGGAAAATTATACACCTGGACTTAATTTAAACAGACTTTATATAATTTAAAAAAGAAAATGGTAAATTTCACCGTATTTGCATGAATTAGGAAAACTTATGTGAGCAGCTCTTATTGATCAAATCAAAATCAAAATTTACTTTTTCTTTGTGAATAGACCGAGACCGAGAAAACTAACACCCATGCTTTTTGAAAGGTTAATCTAACAATTAACTTGTGGAAAAACTACCTTTACAAAATGAAAAATACAATTTAGTTTTTTGTAAAATGATATGATAGAAAACTTGATAGTTTTAACATTTAAATATATATAATCTCCAACTGATCATCTGATGTCCTTTTAAATTTACAGGTAACATAAAATAGTAATTAACATGATCTTACCAAGGAAAGGTAACTCTACCTTCACCAGCATCTTATAGGTCAGAGAACTTCATAGGCGAAGCATTTAAATTTACTTGATTTGTTTCTTGCTAACTGATTTGGTGTCAATGACTCAATATAGATGAAGGTAACTAGAAACTGTGTCATCAGAAGATGCAGAGCTTTCACTTCTTTTACAGCTAATTTCCTAAAGCATGTAGAGCAAGACTTAAGTTAGCTTGCTTTGTTTTTATATTGTACAATCATTAGGATAACACCCAATTAAATTCAAATATTATATAATTATATACAGGTTAAACTATGAATATATATATTGTTTAAAGCTGTCAATCTTATTTACAAAGCTTGTATTAACAACAAAACAAACAAAGCAAGCAAGCCAACCAAAGTTTTACTTTACACATGCATTAGGAAATTAGCTGTAAGAAGGAATGAAATGAACAATCTTATGTTAAATTCAATATAGTCTTAGAAAGATCAAGAGTATTGGGGTTTTGGTTTCCCATTAAAAAACATCCCACGTCTTGAATTTATTTTCATTAGTTGGTTCATTGATGATTGCCTTCCATAGCATCAGCGCAAAAATACATAACACAGTGAATATAATAAAGTTTGGGTCTTTTTACCGTCAACGTTAATATTTCCACAAAATGATTTCATTTACAGAAATTTTATAACAAGTGGTATGGTATTTAAGGTCTATATTATTAGCATTATTTTTTTAGGAATGAGACCTACCGAATAAAGATCTATTTACAAGGTTTGTAATAACATGAGCAACATGATGGGTACCTTCCGAAACACCTGAGATCATCCCCAGTTTTTGATGGGGTCCCTGTTACTTATAAGTTTTTAGTTTTTTATGTTGTGTCTTGTGTACTGTTTGTCTTTTTCTTTTTTAGCCAGATTTTGTCAGTTTATTTTTTTATATGACTTTGAATGTTCCTCTGGTATCTTTTGTCCCTCTTTTAGGGCAAAATAGTATTTTGCATTGCATATGTGTGTTTTTCTGCTTTTCTGCACTAAACAATAATGCAGCAGGACTTGGGTTGAGATCTCATAAAACATGTTCAGGGTTGAGATCTCACACAACATATTCAGGGTTGAGATGATATCTCACAAAACATGTTTAGGGTTGAGATCTCTCAAAACATGTTAAGAGTTGAAATCTCACAAAGTATGTTTAACCCTGCCACATTTTTGTGCCCGTCCCAAAAAGTGTGATGTCAATTTTCACATTTTTATTTAGGGGCCAGCTGAGGATTACCTCCAGGTGTTGTATTTTCTTGCAGCGTTGAACACCAATTGGTGGCCTTCGGCTGATGTATGCTCTTTGGTCAGGTTGTTATCTCTATGACATATTCCCCATTTTCTTTCTTAATTTTATAACTACTCCTAAAGATCAGCACAGTCTTCAAATTTGCATAAAACAAATTCTTGTTCTTCCCTGGCTGAAATTCGAATATAAATTATAAAAAGAAAATTCCATGATATTAGCAGCATTGCAGCTTGAATATGTGTGATTTTATAGGAATGCTAAGCAATAAAGATGCCTTTGTAATTTCACAAAAATAAGTTTAAAGTTGTCATTTCCTCAGCATGTACTGATAAGAACATACCACTTAAATGCAAGGTGTAAAATATTATTATGCACAAACATTAATATAAACTGGATTTTTTTTTCAAAGGAAGCTATGTTATGTAATATTTTTGAACCAATTATATCTATTGACTTGTTGTAGTGGCTACATAGACTCCCTGTCTACATATGCATCTTATCCAAACAGAATCTTAAAACATGGAGGAAAATAAGTGTCATCTAAAAGAATGCTGCAGTATTTGACCAACATAAGATTATAGATCATATCTGTTGGTAAACTTGTACATATCTTAAAGGGTGCAGGGCCTTTTTTCGGGATGTCAGGATCGGGTGTTTTTAAGCTCAGGATTTCTGGATTGATCCTTTCGGGATCCAGGATTTCGTTTTTGGAATTTTGGGTTGTCAGGATTTATATTTCTTTAAATTCGAGATCTCTGGATTTCATGTTTTTAAGCCCAGGATTTCAGGATCAGGACTCCTTCGACCCCCCTCTCTTAATATTCTGTACAGGATCTGGACTCCCTCGACCCCCCTCTCTTAACATTCAGTACAGGATCAGGACTCCTTCGACCCCCCTCTCTTAATATTCTGTACAGGATCTGGACTCCCTCGACCCCCCTCTCTTAACATTCAGTACAGGATATGGACTCCCTCGACCCCCCTCTCTTAACATTCTGTACAGGATCAGGACTCCTTCGACACCCCTCTCTTAACATTCTGTACAGGATCAGGACTCCTTCGACCCCCCTCTCTTAACATTCTGTAACTATAAAAAACTGCTGAAGAGATTGTATATTCATATTTTCTTGCAAAATTGATAAACTGATATTTCTGGGGAGATCTAACTTCTTCAATATAGGGTCCCAACATTTTATAAGAGAAGAAGTGAAACAAGAATGTGTCCAGGGAACATGGATGCCCAACTCACACTATCATTTTCTATGTTCAGTGGACTATGAAATTTAAGTCAAATCTCTAATTTGGCATTAAAATTAGAAAGATCATATCACAGGGAACATGTGTACTAAGTTTCATGTTGATTGGACTTCAAATTGATCAAAAACTACCTCTTCCTAAAACTTTATCCAAAAACTTTAACCTGAAATGAGTGAAGCAAGACAGACTGATGAACGAATGGACCCACAAACCAAAGAACAGATGCAGACCAAAAAACATAATGCCCTTAAGTGGGGCATAAAAATGCTAACCCAAATGGTTTTGGCACTAAACATTATTATTTATCTTTTCAGAAAGCTTAATTAACAGAAGCAGGAGCCTAAAAATGTTGGGTTAAATTATCTATAGCATTCATGTTGTCACATGCTCAAAACACATGATTCAATATGCAATTGAACTTGTGATGATTTTTAAAGCTAAGTATATTTTACAGACACCTGTGTATTGTTGACAAATGTATTTTGTATCTATATGAAATATTTTTGCTGGGTTGCTGTCTAATTGACCATAATTGACACCCAGTTATTCATATTTCATGACCGATATACCCAGAAAAAATATTTAGGAGCCTCAAATCTATAATTTTCCCATATTAAAAATATGACTGAACAATTAAAGCTTTTCTAAAGTTGGTAATTTAGTTTGCTTTTAGATTTTTACAATGATAGACTTCCGATTTGGCATATCAAGCACGAAAAGCTTGTAATTAATTATTGATTTCTTTATGCTTATAATTACAGTAATTTTAGACAATTGTGATTTTATTATGAAACCTGTTGATAAGAAATCTGTATTATAAAAAATCGTTTATATTTATTCAGTGTGTTTTTTAAAAAAGACATTGACATGAAAAACCATATAAAATGACATTCAATACTTAAGATTTTAGTAAATATAATCAATTAAGCCTTCATAAAATACCTAATGTGCAAAACTGCATAAAAAATGAAAAACTTGATTTCAAATAAATTTCAAAATGTTGTACAAGGATTCATTTAGATATGGTCTACAGTCCATTACCTATTATAGATAGCCAAACTAGGTTGAGGGGTCATCTTTTTGTAAAAGCAGGAAATAAGATATATCAGTGTCAAAAATGTCAAACCTATACAACAATACATTAAATTATCATGAAATCAGTAAATGTGACAGAATTCTAGAATTTCTTGACAAGAAAAGCATGGATAAAATAACCTAGTAATAAAAACACTATTAAATGTCATTTTGTATGTGAAGATGGACACGTCAAACATGAAAATGAATGAAATAAATCAGTGCAGTAAAAATAGGTATAATTAGAGAATATTTTAAAGATAATATTTCCACAGACTTAAAGTATTTTCGTTTTCTGAAAGTGAAAATCATATCCATTTTTTTGTATTTATCATTATGTCCTTTCCACTAGTCTGAAAATTGACAAATTCTACTATTTTTATTAGTTTCATGTAAAATAGAGTTGATCTGTAGTGGCCTTTTTGAACGTCTAATCGCCAGCAAAAACTCACTGACTGCTTAAATATACTAAATCCTGCTTTATATTCTGGTTTCTAAACTTTCAACTATTTGAGTTGAAGATTTCAAAATAATATTTTTTTTGTAAGGATCATTATCCAACAATATCATGAATTAAACTGAAATGTGTAAAATAAAATTCATATATTTTTATTCATCTTTTATTCATCTATTTAAAAAATATAAGCAAAATATGCAAATTAAACCTTGTTAATATTTCAGAATATCTCAAAATATGATAGTAAATTTTGTTTCCAATCTAAAAACTACATTTTTGTCCTTATCCAGTAAAAAGACAGACAAACAAAGGAGAATAAATATTTAGTCCCCATTTATTCTTGGACAAATATATATTTTCCAATTTTTCATTCATTTCCTTATCATTATTTATATACAAATACAATAAATGTATCAATATTTGGGTATTATAATCAACTGAAGTAATATTAAAAATGTTCTTTTATTTCAAAACATTTTAACTTAATTACTTCCCATGCACTGTTCAATGTTATTTATATCAGACCCAGCTAGACTTAAAACCTGCAGTCATTTCAACAAATTTTAATAAAAAATCTATTGAAACACAGACAAATGATCCAAGACGCTGTTTTGAAAACAGTAATGAATATGTCCATATATGGCTAATAAAGACATTTACACGGTTATCTATACTGATCTGTTTGTGACAGATAAAATACGCCGAGGTGTAAGAGTACACACAAATCAATCTCATTTATCAACAGAATAAATCGACACAACTGTAAATTCACTGTCTACTGCTTTTAATTCTAAAATAAATAAATGTTTATTTTATCTCTTTTTTTTTCAATGGAATTCCATCTTTTTTAATGACATTTTTTCCCTCTGTATTTTGGTAGTGACAATTTTTTGAATTGTGTTTTCATGTCTGATGAGAATGTCATAAAATCAGCTGCTATTTTAAATGCTGTCCTCGGAACCAACAACACTTGGCCGTTAGCACTTTTATCCTCTAACAACCTTCTCCAATTAGTCTTTTTCTGATTATTGACGGGTAAGGACATCACATAATGCATAATCAACGTGGAAAAATCAATCGCTAGCCGGAAAATATATCAACAGATAAGATTCAATGCTAGTCACAGGTTCTGATAACAGTGAAATAAGAGCATCAGAACGCCTCATTGGATACCAATGGGTTTAACATAACGCTGGCTTCCTGCCGAAAACTTCAAACGATCTACAACTGTCATCAAGTAGATTCTGTCATAATACACAGCAGCAATATTTCTTGAAAATCAATTAGCCAACAATGCAAGAAAGAAAAAATCAGACTTTTGTGAATAAATTTTCTAGATCTATTGTTACTATGATGGCAATGACCTTTGGGGAGTAACAATAACCTACACATTTTAACACATACCAACATAGTGAGTGGACAATGGAAGTTTTGGAATGCAAACAGTGTATACCAAACTCCTACAGTAATACTAATAGTCTGATGTATTCTATACAGGTAGACCAACTAAAAAGACAATGAATTTTATCAAATATTTGAAAACTTTAGACTTACAAAATGACTTACATATTGTTTAACAATTGAAATGTAAGAAACCCAACTCTTAGACATATATTTTCAGTAATTGATATCTTGAATAATTTTGGTTCAAGTTTCATGTTGAAACTAATCATTTATGAATAAATGGAGGTGAGGGGTACACATCAAGGGAACCACAAGTCAATTTCCTTTTCTGAAACCCTATAACTTATTTCTTTTATTTTACAAAATGCCAATTTGAACTGTTGTAGAGATATTTTCATACGAGGAGGTGGGGTATGGTCCCCTGTGCTAAACCTTTATCGGCACTCCCCGCATGGTAAACAATTATAAAATGGTCAACCATGGGACAACAAAAAACTGACATTTTTTGTAAAGTGGGGTAAACTTTGATTTGAAGATGAAAATTCATAGGTATTAACCCATAGGGGCAATAAGAGTGTGACCAGACATTAGAAATTGGGATACTCTTTAAAGCAGGTTTTACTATGCATATGGTTTGGGAGTCAGATCTTCTCCGGTCAATGAAACAATAACAGAAAAAGTTTGGTTATATTTGGACACATGATTAAAAGATAACATTAAGAAACTAAAATATTGTTCAAATTTCAGTCTATTAGTAGCTGCAGTGACTTCCATCATCCTTCCCAAAAATAAATCATGGTTTTCCTGATCCTATTGGGCATTATCAAGCAAAGTTTGGTGGACATATCGCTAATAGTTTAAAAGATTTTGTCTAGAAACAAAAATGTTGCTGCCCAAATGCAGAGACAATTTACCATATATCAATAAGACCCCGTTCACACTAGGACATTTTCATTGATTTAAACTAGACCGATTCACTTTAGATCGGTTTTAGGGTTAATGTGAACGCTTTGAATCGATCTTCAATCGGTCTAAACTAAAACACCAAAAGAGGTAGTTTAGTTTGAATTGATCTAAAGTAAACCGATCTTACTTTAAATGTGAACGCAGAGATTGGTTTAAACTAGTACAATTAAATTGAAAATAACGTATGTGCATGTATAGCAGAAAAACTATCTCAGAGGTTTGTTGTTTAACCCATATTTCTCTGTTAAAAGACCTTTAAAACAAACTGAAAACATGTTGTCTTCCGTTTTGTCTTGTGTTGATTTATTTTCTTCGCAGAAACTGCATTATTTCAGCGTCAAAACAGACCAAAACACAAAATACTTAACACTGTGCAATGAACCGTGAAAATGAGGTCAAAGTCAATAAACCTGCAGGACTGACAAATAGATCATAAAATATTCCAATACACCAAATATAGTTGACCTATTGCATTATATATATAGTATTAGAAAAAAAGACCAAAACTCAAAAACTAAACTTTGACTACTGAACCATGAAAATGAGGTCAAGGTCAGATGACACAAAATCATTTTACCCTTTATTCAATATCATAAGCATCATTGGTCATGTTGGTTGTAATTGGTTCAGTTGTTTCAGAGGAGAAGATAATTGAAAAAGTGTACAACTACATATGACAAGTGAAAGCATTAATAGCTCACATGGTTCTCTGTACCAGGTGAGCTAAAAAGGCATTTTAATTACATGAATATCATGATTCATTCACAGAATATTATAACAGTACATACAAATTTACTATTATAGCAAACCTTAATAAAGAGTTTTAGTTGTATTTTATCAATACTTTTTCATTTCTATTTTTCTTAAGGTAGCTTTATGATGAAATAATATGTATTTTACCTGGAAATTTAATCATTATTTCATCCATTTTAGAAGTTAACGAAGCAGTTTTTAAATACATTGCCTTAATGTCTTTCCAATATCCTGTTTGGCACCAACAAGTATTTCAATTCACTTCATTTCCTCTTGGTGAATTTCAAATGTTAATACAATCAACATTTATTGAATACGTGTCTTTTTGCCGTCTTGCAGCGTTATATTTTTTATAATTCCATCATCAATGTAGGTCGCGATCAACTACATCCAAGACAAAATTTAAAAAGTAATTGAAGTCTGTACAGACTTTGACATATCTATCTATTCTAAAGTACACGGAACTCTGAGGCACTCCTTAAATGTTCAACAACAAATCACATCTTAAAGAAATTCTTAAGTCAGAAAATGATACCATTTATGAACTCCGTTTTCTTCTCTGTCAATTCAGAAACAAATTAGTTTGATTAATAAAATAAACTTTTCACAATAAAGGAAACTTTATTTTGAACAAAACAGCAAAACAATTCATTGAAATTATAAAACTTACAAGTTAATTTGACCAAAATTGTTCCTACCAAATAAATTGTATTCCAATAGTTTTACTAAGTAGTATGTGAAAGAACAACTTCTTCATCAATTAGAGCTAAACTTCAGTTGTAATATATCCAATGTTTATGAAATGCATCTGACCTTTATCAAACAAACAAAAAATGAAACTCAAAATTTCATAACCAAATTGATATTTTCTTATTAATTTTTTTTTTTTACTTTTTGATCTAAATGCAATGGAAGACACAGTTAAATTTATTGAAATCAACAAGAATGAAAATTAAAAATATCTTAATGCAAATACATTGATCAATATTTCAATAATTGTAATGTGGAAAATCTAATTTTGTGCAGAAAATTTCTCAGAAAATCCCAAAATCAAGATTCAATAATTAAGGGATATAACTCTTAAACAGTAAAGGTCAAAATTGACAATTAAAAAAAAGGTACTTTGAAAATCATCTTGTTAGCCTAAGAAAATCCTAATTTATAAAATGAAAAGGCATAAATAAAATTTTTACACTGAGTTCTTACAATGCAATTTTCCATATAAATACTAGTTCCAGGAGTCATAAATCTTTTCAAAATAATTTTTTGAATTGTGTTTTCATGTCTGATGAGAATGTCATAAAATCAGCTGCTATTTTAAATGCTGTCCTCGGAACCAACAACACTTGGCCGTTAGCACTTTTATCCTCTAACAACCTTCTCCAATTAGTCTTTTTCTGATTATTGACGGGTAAGGACATCACATAATGCATAATCAACGTGGAAAAATCAATCGCTAGCCGGAAAATATATCAACAGATAAGATTCAATGCTAGTCACAGGTTCTGATAACAGTGAAATAAGAGCATCAGAACGCCTCATTGGATACCAATGGGTTTAACATAACGCTGGCTTCCTGCCGAAAACTTCAAACGATCTACAACTGTCATCAAGTAGATTCTGTCATAATACACAGCAGCAATATTTCTTGAAAATCAATTAGCCAACAATGCAAGAAAGAAAAAATCAGACTTTTGTGAATAAATTTTCTAGATCTATTGTTACTATGATGGCAATGACCTTTGGGGAGTAACAATAACCTACACATTTTAACACATACCAACATAGTGAGTGGACAATGGAAGTTTTGGAATGCAAACAGTGTATACCAAACTCCTACAGTAATACTAATAGTCTGATGTATTCTATACAGGTAGACCAACTAAAAAGACAATGAATTTTATCAAATATTTGAAAACTTTAGACTTACAAAATGACTTACATATTGTTTAACAATTGAAATGTAAGAAACCCAACTCTTAGACATATATTTTCAGTAATTGATATCTTGAATAATTTTGGTTCAAGTTTCATGTTGAAACTAATCATTTATGAATAAATGGAGGTGAGGGGTACACATCAAGGGAACCACAAGTCAATTTCCTTTTCTGAAACCCTATAACTTATTTCTTTTATTTTACAAAATGCCAATTTGAACTGTTGTAGAGATATTTTCATACGAGGAGGTGGGGTATGGTCCCCTGTGCTAAACCTTTATCGGCACTCCCCGCATGGTAAACAATTATAAAATGGTCAACCATGGGACAACAAAAAACTGACATTTTTTGTAAAGTGGGGTAAACTTTGATTTGAAGATGAAAATTCATAGGTATTAACCCATAGGGGCAATAAGAGTGTGACCAGACATTAGAAATTGGGATACTCTTTAAAGCAGGTTTTACTATGCATATGGTTTGGGAGTCAGATCTTCTCCGGTCAATGAAACAATAACAGAAAAAGTTTGGTTATATTTGGACACATGATTAAAAGATAACATTAAGAAACTAAAATATTGTTCAAATTTCAGTCTATTAGTAGCTGCAGTGACTTCCATCATCCTTCCCAAAAATAAATCATGGTTTTCCTGATCCTATTGGGCATTATCAAGCAAAGTTTGGTGGACATATCGCTAATAGTTTAAAAGATTTTGTCTAGAAACAAAAATGTTGCTGCCCAAATGCAGAGACAATTTACCATATATCAATAAGACCCCGTTCACACTAGGACATTTTCATTGATTTAAACTAGACCGATTCACTTTAGATCGGTTTTAGGGTTAATGTGAACGCTTTGAATCGATCTTCAATCGGTCTAAACTAAAACACCAAAAGAGGTAGTTTAGTTTGAATTGATCTAAAGTAAACCGATCTTACTTTAAATGTGAACGCAGAGATTGGTTTAAACTAGTACAATTAAATTGAAAATAACGTATGTGCATGTATAGCAGAAAAACTATCTCAGAGGTTTGTTGTTTAACCCATATTTCTCTGTTAAAAGACCTTTAAAACAAACTGAAAACATGTTGTCTTCCGTTTTGTCTTGTGTTGATTTATTTTCTTCGCAGAAACTGCATTATTTCAGCGTCAAAACAGACCAAAACACAAAATACTTAACACTGTGCAATGAACCGTGAAAATGAGGTCAAAGTCAATAAACCTGCAGGACTGACAAATAGATCATAAAATATTCCAATACACCAAATATAGTTGACCTATTGCATTATATATATAGTATTAGAAAAAAAGACCAAAACTCAAAAACTAAACTTTGACTACTGAACCATGAAAATGAGGTCAAGGTCAGATGACACAAAATCATTTTACCCTTTATTCAATATCATAAGCATCATTGGTCATGTTGGTTGTAATTGGTTCAGTTGTTTCAGAGGAGAAGATAATTGAAAAAGTGTACAACTACATATGACAAGTGAAAGCATTAATAGCTCACATGGTTCTCTGTACCAGGTGAGCTAAAAAGGCATTTTAATTACATGAATATCATGATTCATTCACAGAATATTATAACAGTACATACAAATTTACTATTATAGCAAACCTTAATAAAGAGTTTTAGTTGTATTTTATCAATACTTTTTCATTTCTATTTTTCTTAAGGTAGCTTTATGATGAAATAATATGTATTTTACCTGGAAATTTAATCATTATTTCATCCATTTTAGAAGTTAACGAAGCAGTTTTTAAATACATTGCCTTAATGTCTTTCCAATATCCTGTTTGGCACCAACAAGTATTTCAATTCACTTCATTTCCTCTTGGTGAATTTCAAATGTTAATACAATCAACATTTATTGAATACGTGTCTTTTTGCCGTCTTGCAGCGTTATATTTTTTATAATTCCATCATCAATGTAGGTCGCGATCAACTACATCCAAGACAAAATTTAAAAAGTAATTGAAGTCTGTACAGACTTTGACATATCTATCTATTCTAAAGTACACGGAACTCTGAGGCACTCCTTAAATGTTCAACAACAAATCACATCTTAAAGAAATTCTTAAGTCAGAAAATGATACCATTTATGAACTCCGTTTTCTTCTCTGTCAATTCAGAAACAAATTAGTTTGATTAATAAAATAAACTTTTCACAATAAAGGAAACTTTATTTTGAACAAAACAGCAAAACAATTCATTGAAATTATAAAACTTACAAGTTAATTTGACCAAAATTGTTCCTACCAAATAAATTGTATTCCAATAGTTTTACTAAGTAGTATGTGAAAGAACAACTTCTTCATCAATTAGAGCTAAACTTCAGTTGTAATATATCCAATGTTTATGAAATGCATCTGACCTTTATCAAACAAACAAAAAATGAAACTCAAAATTTCATAACCAAATTGATATTTTCTTATTAATTTTTTTTTTTTACTTTTTGATCTAAATGCAATGGAAGACACAGTTAAATTTATTGAAATCAACAAGAATGAAAATTAAAAATATCTTAATGCAAATACATTGATCAATATTTCAATAATTGTAATGTGGAAAATCTAATTTTGTGCAGAAAATTTCTCAGAAAATCCCAAAATCAAGATTCAATAATTAAGGGATATAACTCTTAAACAGTAAAGGTCAAAATTGACAATTAAAAAAAAGGTACTTTGAAAATCATCTTGTTAGCCTAAGAAAATCCTAATTTATAAAATGAAAAGGCATAAATAAAATTTTTACACTGAGTTCTTACAATGCAATTTTCCATATAAATACTAGTTCCAGGAGTCATAAATCTTTTCAAAATAATTGAATGGCATTAGTTTTCTAACTTTTCCAAGGTATTGCTGGTACTGTACAAACCAATGATACAAGTTTCATAAAAATCTGTCTAAAATTGTAGGTGTAAGAGAGCCAACAAGACCAGAGGGATAGACACCCAGTATGTCTATGTCCTCCGCAAAATGTTACAAGGGAAACAATAACTCATTTAACATTATTGCAGATATATATTGTATTTACATATTATCAGCATTACCAATGGTATCTATTAAAAATTAAAAATAATGGAATAATGTTCCAAATTAACTCCACTGATATTCTTAATAACAAAAGCAATTTGTTCTCTTCTTGTTTTATGTAGTGAACTAAAATTCTGCCTTGTTTTGGTTGCTTTTGCATCATGCATATCACTCATGATTCTTGAGGTGTCAGACTACCGATTCACTCCCTTTAATTTAGAATGTATGTAAAAGTATCCCAATTCTGACACATAATAGTACTTTTGATGCCATTGTTTTCTTGAACTAACTAACAGATTTGCAGAAATGAAACTTTTGGTGAAAAAGAAATACATTAAATAGATATAGGAAGATGTGGTGTGAGTGCCAATGAGACAACTCTCCATCCAAGTAACAATTTAAAAAGTAAACCATTATAGGTTAAAGTACAGCCTTCAACACGGAGCCTTGGCTCACACCGAAAACAACAAGCTATAAAGGGCCCCAAAATTACTAGTGTAAAACCATTCAAACGGGAAAACCAACGGTCTAATCTATATAAACAAAACGAGAAACATGTATATATTACATACACAAACGACAACGACTGTACATCAGATTCCTGACTTAGGACAGGTGCAAACATTTGCAGCGGGATTAAACGTTTTAATGGATCCAAACCTTCTCCCTTTTTCTGAAACAATAGCATAACATCACAACATAGAAAAACACACGATAAAATATCAATTGGCAGACTTAACTCAATCAAAAAACGTATGATTACACAATGAACGAATAAATTTGATCTGCAATATCTGAATACAAATGACAGTTAATTAAATATTAGAGACAAACATTCATGACCAACAAGCTAACAATTAAGACCATTTTACCCGTCTATGAATTTGCATTAAAAATTGAGAATTAATGCGCTCCAAATTTTATCAATTTAAGATTTCAAGAATTCCACAAGGTTATTTTGAGTAGTACTTGACATCCAAAAGGCAGTTCTTTCTAAGAATAACTCTTAACATGAGTGAGTGAGTTGAAAATTGGCATGTAGAAAGGTGATACATGTACAATTCAGGATATGCCTGGTTTCTATGAAGTTAAACTCAAAAGGTTAATTTTTAAGAAAGCAGTGAAAATTGCAAAACTTAGTTGAATAGAACAAGATTTTGATTTGGTGGTTTGACACCTTGAGGAACAGCAATATAGTAATGTAAATTTAGAAATTAATGCGATGTTTTTATCAATGAAAAATGCGACCAGGTTACAATCACAATAACAAAAACTCACATTTTGTAATAATTTATTTGAAATAAACAGGATTTTTCTCAATATCGCAAAAATAAATGCATGCAATAATTTCTGAATTTAAAGTACATTTGTATTGCTATGTTTCAACCTTGACTTGCAATTAGTGGTTACATATATATATGTTCTAAATTTGATATAATTTGGTGTTGGTTAACTTATGTTATTGATAACCACAAATATGTATATTTTCAAATAGTCAATCATTATAAACTATTAAAGGAAGAACTACAGCGAAAGTTGTTGATGTTAAGCTTAACCTTGCATAATACAACACCAATAATCAAAATTTCAAATGTTTTGGTCAAGGCTAACCTAGGTTATTGAATGGGAAAAGAGTGAACAACAAATTTCCTCATTACTCAATGTGGGAAATATATTTATACAAACATGGGCTTTTTTTCCTATTATTTCTTCAGAAAAATATTACCTAACCACCACGGACACAAATATATATTCAATATCTTAATTCTAATAGAAGTACAAAATTGTATAGTACATAAGTTTTTTTATTTAGTTACAAATGGATTATCTAACGGTCATTGATCTCTTCAGACATTTGTCAACTGTGAAAATTGACAAAAGTAATCAAAATATGTAAAATCAAGATAACCTAACAAAAATCTATATCAAAATGCAGAGACTGGTATGATTGCTAAAGAGACAACTATATGTACTGAGAACAAAGAACCAGGATGTAACATCTACAGGTCACTTAACTGTAAGTCTGCCGATTTAAACATGTCTGTTAACTAACTCGTTTTTTTTATAATTGATTTTATTACTATATCTATATCAACACAACCAACAATTCAATCTAAATTTGCCTTTTTATGAATTTGTAACTTTCCATCGTATATTTTACTGAACATTTCCCTTCAAGTCTGCTTTTTTTCTGTTAACATTAAGTTAACATGAAAACTAAAAAACTAACTGTTAACAGTATAAATATAAAAATAAAGAAGATGTGGAATGATTGATAATGAGAAAACTCTTCACCAGAGACTAAGTAACTTAGAGTTAACAACTATAGGTCGCTACTATATAGCCTTCAACAAGGAGCAAAATCCATACTGCATGACTACATTACATGTATAACTCTAATTTTAATTGTTCAACATTTTGTTCTTTTCGAACCTTTTAAAACCTACTAGTGGGATATTGTGTTGTCCATTTTTGTGGCCATATTGGGTGACCAGTATAGTTCAGTGGTCTTAGGTGGATATGTGCATCTCACAACACATCTCCATATTTTTATATTATAGGCTGGAACTTACTAGTTTCCACGAGTGATTTATCAAGTGACTTTTGCTGCAAAATGTCAAACTGGGAACTTGACTTCTACATGAATAAATTACTAAAGTAAGATATAAAGGATAATAAATCATGGTTAAGTCAACTAGAAAAGGCTGAACACAAAATAAAATATTAGTGAAGTTCATTTACACTATATTCTACAACTACATTTAACAAGGTTAAATAATTCCTACATTAAAAATACATTTTAAGCATACGAGATCAATCCAATAAGAATGCCTAAAATTGATCATTTTTATTTTGTTATTTTAAGATGAAAATATGTTTTGTAAATAATTTATTGCCCTTAATTAGTAGAGAATGAAGTTATTCAAACATAACTGATCAAAGATCAGATAGAAAATAGGTCACATTAAAAAACATACAGGAGATAAATGTATGGAAGTTCCAGTTTCCAACCATGACAATAAAACTATCCAGCAACATGGCTATAAAATACTATCTGTTGATTTCAACAACTTCTTTATTGTTCAATGCAATTTACCCTTTAATTAACAGCTACATCAGAGAAAAATCCAATAAAAAGTATTTGCATTTCACATGCTACAGTACAGATCAGTGATTATATTCTCAACAACTGTGTAAGGGAGACAACTCTAACCATATTACTGAAATAAATTATCAAATATCTTGATATCTACCAGCACTTGATTCATTTCAGACTTCAGGAGATTCAGGCTTATTCACAATTGATAACAAAATTCAGTAAATTTTCATAGAGATATATAAATGTCCAGTGGCCTTAATGAATCATGGTCCAATTCTGCAGTGAACAATTGCAGGGCTATAGCCTTATGAATGATCAACCAATTACCAGCTAAATAGAACCTTCACATTATCATTCCAAAGTGGAAGTTTAAACTATTTCCTAACAGGTAAAATTCTGGTAAAAATATACAAAGTAAGAGATGAATAAAAGCATTTATTGTTAAGGTTGTGATGAAGATTCAGTAAATTGTAGTAAAGGGCTTAGAAGAAGTTGCAAATACAAAACGGGTACTTCCCAAAAAGTCAGTGGAAAGGTCAATGCTTAACTTATCTAAGTCAAACCCTAAAAATAAAATTCAGACACAAACTCATTACTTTAATGTGCAGATTTGACAAAGTCAATGTCATCCAAAAATTAACCACAAAAATTATTCTGATGAAGAAATGAAATTTAGGAGGTCAAAAAATACAACATGAAAGTATGATTTTATGAAAGTTTCACAAAATTCTGTCTTCAGGACTAGTTGTGAATACAAAGTAGTAACAGGTGAACCAACAGATGGTGGGACTTCTCCTTCATGATAACCCTTTCCATTTTAAAAAGCTAGAAAGTAATTAATACGGTTGTAAAATATGGTATTCATGCAAGTTCCCATCCAAATTTCCTTTCTGTTACATCTTGTGCAGCTTAAAAAATAACCAAACTATTTTAGAGCTTTATTATGGTTATCTAAATAATCTAAAAAAATATGTAGTTGTTTCTTATGTGTGCACTTACTTTCTGAATCCAAAAAAAAAAAAAAAATTCATGTTAAAGAAGGCAAATATATTTATTTTAAAAAATAAACAAATTTTGTCATGATTTGTTACCATGGTTACTCGTCAAATGTGAAATCTAAATTTTACTTTTGAAGGCCTTTTCTGTAGGCAAGGAAAGACCTTATTGGTGTTCTAATGTTGTTGTTTTTTTTATTATTCCAGCAATTTTTTTGGCACACCCTCCTATTCTTTCTATTGGAGTTAGCAATACCAAATTTGAACCATGCATATAACTCATCATAAACTTTTACCAGATGAACTTTTGTAGGATTTCATCATCCACTTTAGAAGTTATCTTTTAACACCTTTTTTTAATTTTAGTATTGTTTTGACAAATTAAGTTATATATGGTAACCTTTGAATTTGAGCGATGTTTGGTCAAAATAAGGACCTTTTGACCACAACACCATTGCTCACTTTGTCAACAGTATTTAGGTTTCAACGAGGAGCTAATAATAAAATATTGAACTATAACATAAATCTAAAAGGAAAGTCATCACAGCAATTTTTTTAATTTTTTTTTTTAAAGAAACTTTAAGGCAATACTTACCACTCCATCAAGACCAAGGGCAGCAGCCTGCAGTTCAAGGTCTGTATCTAATAAAAAAAAAAAAAAAAATGTGATTTAAAAATAAATCATATGATCATTTCTTTCAGTATGTAGCTGTCATGCAGCAATTTACTGACATCTTTTTGTGCCAAAAATGCACTTATTTGCACCACAGCTTGTATACGCCAATGCTATTCTGCACCACTTTAATTTAAGAATAAAAGGTATCATTTGTGCCGATAAAAAATAATGGAATTTGCCAATTTCATGCATATATATATTTATTTTTACTAAATATGATATCAATTAAATGATTGACTTCCATCCACCCTCATAATCATTCTTTAATTTCTTTATCAAACTTTCTTTTTCAATTTTGAATTTTCTGAATTAATTATGCTATCAGGTTGCTCAGATAACATATCAGTTACTTTTCGTTTGTATGCTGTTCTCAAAATCTTGTGTTTCTAGTTTCTGAGTATTACAATGTAGTTTCGTGTACTTCGACAACGATGACAGGTTTTCCTTGTTCTCAAATGATATATCAGGAATCTTAACATATGAAAAACTATTCTAATACTGAACATTTAACATTCTTAATTTTGATATGACAGTGTTAAATTCAATCTAAAGTGGATAGGTCAATTATAGTTCATGTTTCATGTATGCCTTTTCAAACCTTTAATTTGCACAAATTGACATATTCAACTAAAGACATTTTCAATTAATAGAAACAAAGGTTTTTTATAAGTCTATCTTTAGTTCAATCAATTTATTTTTTAACTCCAATCATTTAGACCAGGAAACGTTATATAAAACACCTTTCTATGGTTGAAGACTGTGTGAGTTGACCCTATGATATTTTGGTGGTTTCTGGGTATTCACTGAAGCATACTCCACATTCTTTTTTTTTGGTGCATTAATGTATCAATGGGAAATCAAATTAAATATTGCATTGTATAAGGCATTGGTTGTAGTTGATTCAACTTCAATTCTGGACAAAGGGAGATAACTTCAGTTTTTAAAGATGACTTAAACAATGACATCATTGGTATTTTAAGAACTGGTATTAGATTCTGTACATTGCAAAAGTAATGTAATTTTCCAAGCCTTGGAAAATTTAGATATCAAGTCAGTCCAAAAGGGTTTTGATTGTAATTTATGCAATTTCTACCCCAAAATGGGGCTTTGTGTGCTCATTTAAGGTAAATGAAAACCTTTCCTTTTTAATGTTGGAGTACCAACCAATCACTTAAACCCATTGCAGCATATTTTGAATGCAACACTGTCATTCAAACATTTCCCCTGTAAAGTAATGCTATATAAATTTCTGTCAATTATTTAAAAAATGCTCGTCTCAAGCATTATGTGGAGTAATATATTTCATCTGCTTTCCTGAGCAGCTTGTTATACTTGCTAACTTTTCAATATCTCCATTGGGTGTTATAAGAGCAAGATGAACTGATGCTCCACTTTTACTGATATAAATTGTTTACTATCTACTATTATATTGTTTGAATGAGTATGTATGTGCTTAAAAATACCCTTTCAACTCATTTGAAAGCCTGTTCTGAAGTGTTTAGTTTATAAGATAATTAAAACAATTTCAAAATTAAGGTCAACACCTCTAACAGGGGATATCCCCCATAAAGTTGGCAGGTCTGGCATACCCCTTTTCTATTTGAAGCTACTTGCAAATCAAGTGTTATTACCAATGCAATGAAGAATAAGCAATATATTCAAATTGGTAATTTGTTGCAAACCAGCTGTATAAGGAATGCCCTTTATGTGGAAACATTCACCTTGTTTGACACTTAATTTATAACATAGAAGGTCAAATTAAAGTGATTAAGAAATATGGGTGGAAAATACACACTATTCCATGTGCATGTGCTGATTTCACCACAAATAAAATTCGGATTAAATATTTTCTCACAACAGTGCAGAAAGGTAATGTGTACTTTGACCTTATACTGCTTTAGTATTTTTTTAAGACCAAGGACTGATCTGGTACTTGGTTAGACCACAATGTATCCACAGTAAAGGATAGATGTTGACTAGGTAAAATCTACATTTCAGGGAAAACAACTACAAAACAGGTTGTCAAGATTTTTTCAAATATTTTGAAGGGGTAAATTCCAGGTTCTTATCTACCGATTCATAACTAAGAAAGCCACCATTTAAAATTCCAGGTTTTTTTATGTAATTTCTCACAAAATAAACATGAAAGTCACATATTGAGCCTCAAAATTTTCTTTTTGTCAATGTTGCTACCATTCTGAAGCATACAGAAGGTAAACATATGTCCAATGTTTATATTTGACATCGTTACTATGCTTATGATGTCACATTGTTTAGTTGCTAAAGATAATGCACCTGTTTCACAGACTTTTTCATTTATCTCATTTTAAGGTGGTACCCAACACTTTCCCTAAAATCAATTTGGCTCGTTTAATTTTCATAAAATTTTGACAAAGTATTTACTTTATCACTTTTACAAAAATATAAAAAATTCAGAAAATTTGAACCAAGCGTTTTATCAGAAAAATTACACTGGTTATAGAGCAGTTTGACAAACACTAATTTTGATCATTGAGAAGCTTTACTTTGCCTTCACAATGCAACGTAATTAAAACGTTTAGCTGATATTACAGAGTTATCTCCCTGTAGAGTTAGGTACCACCTTAACCCTTTCCTCCATTGAAATTTTTTTTTTGCATACTTGATTCGCATAGGATTTTTTTGATAAAATGCTAAACTTATGCTTTGAAGTATTAAGGCATTGTGAAAAACAACTATTTCATCAAATAAATTTAAGTCCGATATTCCTATGATATTCCTTTTCATATTGGATACAAACTTTATTAAGTCAACTGCAGACACTTTGAAGTCAAAGTGTTTCAACTGAGGTACTACACAGGCGTCAAAAGGCGTCATTATGGAGTAAGGGGGGTGGCGTCAAAAGGCGTCATTATGGAGGAAAGGGTTAAGTCAAAATATTTATCAAATGGTATTTTATTTCTATGCTGCATTAGAATTGAGCTAGCTGTATTGTATTTTAAGCTTGGCCTTCGTAAAACTTGATTTTACAGTCGCAAATATCCGTTTACATAGCTCCACTACGCATTGCTAGGTAAACTCAATTTGTGACAGTAAAATCTACGAAGGCCAAGCTTAAATTACAATACAGCTATCTCTGAATTCATGGACAGAAAGTTGTACTAGCTGTGATAACTGTGACACTGAGTTACTTCCCCTTTTGTCATCTTTCACAATATACACCTTAAGCTTATGTTTTATTGTTAAAAGATGCCATTTAAAGCAAATTGAATGCAAATACATATCACAATATAACTTTCTATTATATATCTACAATGGACAATGAAAAAAATAATATTTAAAAACTTTTTTTGTTCATCTCTATGTCCTTTAAATGCTTATTGTTTAGATTCCTGTATCAACTCCTATTCCAAGTTTATTCTTAACCATGTTAACATATTGTTTTTGAAAATGTTCAATTTAAAATATGAAAAAAAATCCCCTTAATACATAAATTCAGTTGAATAAAGTTCATAAGAGGTTATGAGTTGAGATTTTCTTCTTCAATGCTGGTTTACTGATTTTAATTAATAAAGTCATTAGTCCATATTACTGACTTATGACTGAATTATACAATTTTTTTTACAAGTTACCTTTTCTGTTGTAGGGCATTTTGGTACCAAGGCAAGAACATATATGACAGAAAGGATTGCCATGTGTGAGGGAGTTTATTTTCTGTGCCAAACTCACATTACTCTGTTAAATGTGCCAGATTAAATATTTTGGCAGATACTGAAATGATTGCATTTAAAAAGTTGTTAAAATTGACAAGAATTATGTTTTATCTTCAGTCACAGATGTACTAACTTTTTGTATATTTAAGGAATGACTGTAATATTTTTTATGTTATTTCGAATAGACAGAAAAAATATTACAGTCATTTCTTATAATTTAATTCTAAATACATTTTAAACCGTAGAAAACCATGAAAAAACATTGATGACATCACGGTCACATGACTAAATTATGTCTATGGGCTGATAACAAAATAACGTCACCCAATCAGAAGACAAGTTACATCAAAAATTAAATTATATTAGAATGTACCAAACATGTGCAGAATTTTTTCACTAATTTCATTCATCTGCCAAAATAAGCCCAGTGAAAATAATTTGATATATATGGTACTGTAAATTTATAAATTTTTGCAATGTTTTTATTATTGCAAAAAATGCAACAGGTTTATATTCGCAATAGCTGAAACTAGCATTTTGAAATTTTGTAAATGAAATAAACAGTATTTTTCTCATTATAGCAAAAATTAGAATCGCATTTTAGTCTTTAATGACAAAATTGCATGCAATAATTTCTGAATCTACAGTATTCAATTGAATATTCTCAATGCAACCAGGAACATTTGAATTTTATGGAAAATTAAATCTCTGAAAAATCTTACATGTTGAAAATTGATTGTCCACTGTAAATTTAAGATAGTCTGCTGCTTATTCCCCTTATAAATATTTTGTCATCAAAGTAAAGTAAATTGTATTACATGAAAATGACCATATATAATAATTCCACTATTTCTAGAATTAAGCCTGAAAGTTAAAATATTGACAAAACTAACTATATTGAATTTAACATTCAAAGTAATTGAAAATTTCTTTTCATGACAACATCATTTTGTTAATTTTATGAATTTATGCTTATAAGAATAACAGACATTACAACATGCTAAATTTGCAAGCAAAAAAATCATACCCTGTTAAAAAATGTTGTAGCTAATAGACATCAAATATGTGTTTAGAAGCAAAAAACTCATAAGAGGCATTTTAAATAGCTAGAACTTTCTTTATTAGAAATTCTAGTTAGTATAACAACAGGAAACATAAAAACCAACTTACATATGTCCATAGAAGTGAGAAAAGTTTTATTATTGACTGTATAACTTTTTATATATACTAGGTAAGTGCTACTATTTCACACCTTTATATTTCATTCAACATTAGTACCAAATATGGTCATGTATGATGTTGTATTCAAAATGAAAGAAGAAAAAAAGAACCAACAACACCTACATCTTTCATCATTTGCCATGTATGATATAGCATCACAGTATATCCTTAAAATCATTCTACTTACAAGAGGGACAGTCAAACTCATAAATCAAAAATAAATTGACAACGCCATGGCCCAAAAGGAAAAAGACAAACAGACAAACAATAGCACACATCACACAACATAGAAAACTAAAGGATAGGCAACATGAACCCAGCCAAAAACTAGGGATGATCTCAGGTGCTCTGTAATGGTTGATTATCAATTTCAAGTTTCCGTGGCAAGACCTATTGCTTTTCTTCTGATTATTATGAATTTTTTTCCTTCACTGTTTTTTTGTTTCACAAGATGTCGCTTAGATATTTGGAATATGATATCAAACAGTTTATACGCTTTTGAAACCAACTCTGCTTAACCGATTACTTTCCCATATAAGAGTTATCTCCCAGAACACTGTTTTTCTTGTTATCTCTAAGGCTTCGCAACCATATAAGAAACCAACAAATTCATTTTTCCAAATTGCTTGTTATATGACCTCAGGATGTTCCGTTTTATATTGTGCTAAGCCATAAAAAGATTCAAAATGAGAGTTATTTCCCCTTTTGTCCTTTAAAAATTAAAATGAGGTCTGGTCATGGTCAAGTTCAAAATTTTGATTTTGGCTCATTATTTATTGTTTTCAGAAATCTTGACAAAATATTTTCACACAATTGTTAGTTGCGACATGTCGTAACACGTGAATTTTATTTGAAAGGGTACATAGACGTTTGAGGCGAGTTTTCCCCCTTGTTATATAACTTATTGACAGTATAAGGTAGAGGCCTAGAGCTGTTTGATTTGAGGTCCTTAGCTGGTGACCTTGAAATTGCGCTCAAGGTCATAGGTAAATTTAACGTTCTAGATTTTGACCTTTGCTTTTACCTCATGTGTATACATGATAAAGCCATGGAGTTTTTTGCATAAGCTTGCAAGCAATGTGATCTAGAAAAAGTCAACTGGAAATGATATTTTGTAAACCGGAAGTAGCTATATTTTGTACTAAATTAATGTAAAAGTATATAGAACCATATATTTTTGTAATCCGTGTCAAATAAACTATCAAAAAATAACGGAAGTAACATCTTTTAAACCGGAAGTAAAAAATGATTTCCCTTATTTATATCTTTTTATTTAGAAACCATATATTTTTTAAATCAGCGTTCAATAAGAGGGTCCACTTCCTATATACAAGGTGGTAGGATGTATCACTGGAATAGGTCACTTTTTCAAACGGTGGTAGGATGTATCACTGGAATAGGTCACTTTTTCAAACTAAAAATATGTGAATAGGCCAGGAAAACTATCACAAATAATATGACAAGGTCAATAAAGTTTGTATAACTTCGTCTGTCATCTTTCTTGGTGTTCCAGGCTGTGTTCTATCAACCACATTTCTCTCTTTTAGCACTTTGATATTCCAAAGCTACATCACATTCCAAAAGAAACCCAAACAATATGGGAAAGGGAAATATTTTTACCTACGCAATATATGAAAAGGTATACATACATTTTTGTAATCTAAACTATATGAAAAGGGTGGGGTTACAGAAACCTTACAGCATCCCCTATCATTTTTAAGTATTGAAGTTGCCCCAGAGTCCAAACCAGCAACATCATCACAATTTGAATAATGCTGGATCCAAATCTGTAATTTAAGTTCACTCATCTACAATATCCAAAAAGATAGCCAGCCCACAAAAACTATAATCAATCAATGAAAAATGTGTAATGATTCAAAGTCACTGAACAATATCCTAGAAAGCAGGGCCTCAAAATAGTGGTCAAACTGAAATGTACTAATAGAAAATACAAAATATCATTGATCTGTCACCAGTGAGTAGGTCCTATCGAAGTAACTTAAGCAGAAAACTTAAAGTGTGTCCTAGGGGGCAGGTGATGCCTCAAGATGTCATCAACCTGATATGTTCTGATAGTAATGCAACTGCATAGTTAATATAAATGATCTGTCACAACCAGTTCCTATTAAACTAACTTTTAAAAGCAGAAAACTTAACATTTGTTGATGTTAAAGCTAGAGGTGGAAATGAGACCCCTATATCTCGACTCCATTTCTGAAACTTTTGTTGCAGGCATGAAAAAATGCCGAAAGTGGGTAAAATCAACATGTTAATTTTTCACACCTTCATCTCATTGAACAATAGTACTAAATATGGCTGGCATGGTATCATTTAGATTACTAAGTGTTATCCAAATTTTGTTTTTCATATTAAATAAACAGAAACTCCTACATCTTTATCCTCAACTTTTCTAAATAAGGACTTGTTTGAATTCTGGAAGATAAGAAAAGTATCACTAATACTCACCCAATTAAGCAGTGTTAATTAGTTCATAATGAAATATCAGTAAAAGTACCCTGAACTTTAGTCATAGGTGAAGGGCCTGATGGGTTATTTTCGTTCTTCGTGATCAGCGCATTTTTTGCATCTGATCTGTTTTTCTACAGATTTTTTTTTTAATATATATTTTCTGTGAATCATGATGAGATCCCCCCACCCCCCCCAATCAGGCCCCTCATGTGTGTAATGTACCATTGCCATATTTTGCATTAAAAAAAATGGGATATATGCTTGTATAAGGATTATTTGGTTTCTATATAAATCCTTTTTTTCTGGATTCCATTTTTTGTTATTTGCTTAATAAATTATCGATCTGGAGTATCTCGTGAAAGTTATCTTAAAACGAATCAATTGTCATTAACATATTGAAACTGGCCACAAATTTTAGTAAATATCGTGTTTATCTTATACAACTACATGCTACAGAAGGTGCTAAAAAAAATCAACCTTTAAAAAAATAAATTATCACTTTTAGTAAAACTTCAATTCATCATTCCAACTTTATACTTGTTTAACCCGACAAAATGTTGTGCTATACCTAGACTATGTGTTGTTGTTTATTGTTTTTTGTACATCTGGGTTTTTTTTGGTGGTTTTTTTAAAGTAAAGGGCATCGGTGTTGTTATGGTTTGTATCAAATTAAATGTCATTACATGTTGTCAACAGAAAGCATGATTTTACTTTCCAAAATTACAATGATAGCAGCCTGATACAGCAAGCCACTGACATACCAACTGAGCTAACAGTGTATTCCACTAGCACAGTTAAGTGAGGGTAGTAATAGATTTACTTGGTAAGGGAATGAACCACTACATTCTCCATCCCCTCCCCCTCCCCCTCCCCAAACCTCAAATATTATTAAACTATGATCAGGCCGCTATAATGATGATATCTACAAATCGAAGGTTTTTTTAGTTGAACACCACTTTCATAACTGTAGAGCTTGATTTAATTTTTAGAATTACAACTATACACACTAGCATTTTAAACCCTGAACCCCTTTGCACATTGAGGCACTGATCAGCTGAGCTAAAGGATTACTTCCCTAACACAAGTTAATGAAGGTGGTAATATATTTGCTATGTAAGGGTCAAGCATCTTGAAGTCTATGTGGTGCATCAATCAACTCTAGTGTATACTGTAAACCAACTTATTTTCGAGGATACTTTATTTCGCGTTTTACCATTTCTTGACCACTTCGCGGCTATTTAATTTCGTGATTTTCTGATTTACTTGGTGAAGTTTAATAAGGAAAGATCTAAGGTTTACATATTCACGACGATTTATATTTGCGTTATTTTTCTATCGCGAAAGTCGCGAAAATAAAACGCTCTAAAAAATAAGTTGGTTTACAGTATACACATGTTTAAATATAAACTACAAAGCATCATTATTACAGATAGTAGATATAGGAAGATGTGATAGGAGTGCAAATGAGACAACTCTCCTTTCAAGTAACAATTTATATAAAAGTAAACCATTATAGGTCAGAGTACAGTCTTTAACACCAAGCTTTGGCTTACACTGAACAGCAAGCTATAAAGGGCCCCTAAAATTACTAGTGTAAATCCATTCAAACTGGAAAACCAACGGTCTATTATTTATATACAGATGTCTTAATTGTTCACTGTTTATAGTATTGCATCCCATCCATATTTGAAGGCGTCATGCTTTGCGGTACAACAAGACGATTAGAAAAGCTACATTAATTAAGGACTGCATCAGGCAGTCTCTATGTAAATATCTAGTGCATGTCTAGTTCATGTGTCAGAGATCAATCAAAAAGTAATATACAATTGTCTTAGGACATAAGATTTGAGTGACATAAAACCCAATTACAACCCCCCCCCCCCTCCCCCCCATCTCTCCTTTAATTAAATTTTTCAGTCTATTATATATATCTTTGAATTATCTAAAGTAATGTTGCTCTGTCTAATAAAATAATTTAAAATATAAAAGAAATAAAAAGGTCTCAATATATATCTAAATGTTTTTATTTGTCATCAAATTTTGCATTTACAGCAGATCTTGGCAAATAATCTCCATGGAAATACAATGTGCACCTAATAATGCATCAGCATACCAAATATCATTGCCTCATACCATTAGCAATTCCTCTCAAACTGACCTCACAATAATTAACTTCAACAATTGTTGATCCTGCTACTGCAAGAATTGGTACACAAATACATAGTATTTTGGTCATTTCTGAAAGTCAAATTATAAAACATTTTGTTTATCATTGTACACTCTGGATAAAGTTTAATCATATTTCAAGCATATTACATGTTTTATTGCAGGTAATAAATAAAAGGTTATAATTTATCTATCAAAGGTCATATGATTGACAAGAGGATAAATCCAATTTACATACAAATAATAAATAATCGTATAGTTGTCTCCATTAATTAACAACAGAAGAAGCATATGTTTCTTCCCTTTCTCTCAATATATATTTTAATCAATTACCGTATAGCGGGTTATTTTCGCGGGTGTAAAATTTCGCGATTTTCATTGAATAATTAAGGTATACGAAATAATTTGGCGGTTATTATTTTGGCGGATTCTAAACTTTTATGAATACCTTTGTATGTACACTTTTAATTTGGCTGAATTTATTTTGGCGATTTTGTTCTATCCGCGAAAATAAGCGAAAATTTACACCCCGCGAAAATAACCCGCTATACGGTATTTGATCACTGTTTTATTTTTGATGATTTCACAGCTGATTTCATTTATTCATTACAAAGAAAAATTATGAGCTGCTCATGCATCATGTCTTTCGTATGGTTAAAGGATATTTATCACTCAAATGGTCAACTAAATTTTGCTGTGAACTTTGAAACTCCTCTGTTTTTTTTATAGAGTATGCAATAAAAAAAACATTACCCCAAAACACTATATATTTCACAAAAACTTTGATATGGGGCCACAATTAAAAATATTTTGGTTTGCCTAAACCCTACCCAAAGGTTGAGACAGTGGGTAGGTAGTTAGGCATTTTCTTTTTTTTTTTTTTTTTTCAAAAAAGAGAAATTGAAGTATCGGGTGTGTATTAGTCTTTATGCCTATCTGATTAAAAAAAACTTCTTCAAATCAGGACAATAAAAGAATTTGAGTAGGCAGCTTTTTTCTGGGTAGGTAGCGTTTGGGCAAACAAACCTATTCTTTTTTATGGCCTGGGTAAAATATTCTTTATGTGGTAATAATTCTTGTTATTTCAACTTTTTGCACACATGTTACACTCTGAGCCCCCTTCTAAATTACGTCATGGAGTTGATGAAAATACACACAATAAAGCACAATAAATGACAAAAAGTATGTAAACATGAGGCAGGTGTAAGGAATCAATGTCTTGTCAGTCAGATTTATATTACGGAGGTGATTCACAGAAATATATCCAATTTACCAACATCTTCTTTCATAACAAGGGCTGTAAAATATGTTGTTCTATTAGAAAGGTATACAACAACTAGAGTGACTGCAAATAACAAATAAAATAGAGAATGGTAACATAAATGTGTTAAAGAGACAACAAATTAACTAAAGAACAGAAAAAAAAAGTCAAAGTACCACCATATCAATGAATTTCCTTGCAAATGAATCTTTGGAAGATTCTGTGCACGATTTTATCATTTTTTTTCACATAAATTTCGTATCATCATCAATTTTTTTTTGAATCGGTCAGTGCTGTTGTGAAAATATGGCAGGTATTAAAGATTGTGTTTTGAAGCCAAGGTTTAACAATTGTCACCTGTTTGTCAACAAACAACAAAAAAGTATGGATATTGAGCACGTATTTAACATGTACAATCAGATAATAGTTTATTTTAAGGACATCCATGCGTATTGCAATCACCAGATTTTTACGCGATGGGTCACACTGATGTCACTTTGCATACGGAAAATATGTTGGGGAATTGCTTCCTGGAAGGAAGCAATTAAAATAAAGTAAACTTAAGTTATGAACAAACTAAAGAATTTTCTTCAGAAAAAAGTATATGTACATAAGTTTTATAATGAAAACTATCCATTGAGTTATTAAAAACATATGCATTATTTTTTTTTAATTTGAAGTTTATTATGACTTTAAATGTGCATCAATGTATCAGTCAAACAGGAATTGAGTCATTGATGAAGCTTACCAATTTCCAGCTTGATACTAAATATTAGGTACATTACACAGAAGATCTGAACTGTATAGGTGCTGGAATAAATATATTAGAAATGTATATTACAGATTGATGGACTTAACGAAAGAGATAAAGTTGAGGATGGATATGGGGAATGTGTCAACGAGACAACAACCCCACCAAAGGGCATAAAACAGCCAAATGCCATCAACCCATAAACCACCTACTTTGGAACAAGGGTATACCAAAGGGCATAAAACAGCCAAAGGCCACCAACTCATAAACCGCCTACTTTGGAAGAGGGGTATAACAAAAAGAATTGATGGTTTCCTTTTATGTCATATATTAAAAAAACTGTGACTGCTGAAGGGATAAACATTCAGATTAAAGTTGATTTCTAAATGCTTAAAGGTTCACATGACACATAGATGACATATGTCATGGAGCATAGAGTGGCCTTAGTAGCAGAGTGGTCAAAATTGTTGATTTCTAGTGGCTTAAAGGTTCACATGATACATAGATGACATATGTCAAGGAGCAAAGAGTGGCCTGAGTGGCAGAAATTGTTAAACTACTGTTACACGAGCCTGTCAGCACTGAGCATGTGAGTTCCAACCCTGCATGTTGCATTAGAATCCAATCTTAATCACCTTGGATTGTTAGTTTTCAGGCTGAAAGTCAGTGATTCTCTTCAATGAAAACTGCCATCAAACAGCCAATTGTACTATAATAGTTATGTTAAACACCCACTTATCAATCAAGAGGAAAAGTGAGCAAAAAAATAAAACATTATGTACAACCCCCTTCTTCATATTGAACCCATCTTCAGAAGCTAACCTCCTATCTACATAACCTCAACAAAAGCTGAAAACAATATTGACAAAACTGAACAGAAAACATTAAAACTTCATTTCATGGTATTCTGACGATAAACACTGCTTTATAACTTTAGCAGATATTTCTATCATTGCCCAACTCATGGATGACCTCTGCCCTCAGTAACATTAATCTTTTATGACAGATGAAATGAACATTTTAACATGTTTCTCAAGTCATATCTAATTCTGGAAGGATGTCAGATTACTTAATAAATACACAATAATGAGAAACTTTAAAATATGTAGTTTTTCATGAATTAAATTAGCTCATGTTGCAATTATATATACATATATTTGTCACTCTGAGTTCTCCTAGTGAAAACAGTTCCATACCAGAGAATCTTGTTACTTATTTCCTTCAAATTATTCAGCAAAAAACAAATGAAGTTTTATACCTCTTTTGCAGATGTAAAAATGTCTACCCTTCGTAAACAATTTGGTTTATATTTACCCATTCATTTACCTTCATTGGAATATAAACTGAAATAAATCAAAACAATCAAAAAAATGTTTGCAAATTTTTATTGTTGGTAGAACTCTATCTAGTTTTTCCTAAATCTAGATATGACTGTCAGCTTCCACACTTTTTACCAACTTTCAATTTTAAATCTTACATTTATTTGAAAAACTTTGAAATAAATATACAAATATTGTGAAGTTATGAGTCTTGAAAAACACATTTGAAGAAAACCTTGAAATCTGATAGTTATTTGTTATGAACAGCCTGGATATTCAGATTTGACCTATGTTATTTTGAAGCAATATTATTTGTTTCCATATATATATATTTCATGCATATTGCAGAGCAAAAACAAATGTACAATAAATCTAACAGGTAGGTTATCTAAAATTGTTCAACCTGGATGAAGGGACTAGAATTTCAACTGCTACTGGAAAAAAAAAGATTGGATAGGAGGAGAAACTTTGCATTGCATCAGGCCACATAACAAGCCTTTAAAGAGTTGCTGCAAGGATAGTTCAATGTAGGCAAAATATTTTTTTAGGAAAGGCCTTCACAGGTTCATTCATCATCCCCAAGGGTTACAATCTGGTCCCAACCTTTCAAGGATGAGGAGCACTTGGCTCATTCATCATACCCAAGGGTTACAATCTGGCCCCTACCTTTCAAGGGTGAGGAGGCCTTGGCTTATTCATCATCCCCAAAGGTTACAATCTGGCCCCTACCTTTCAAGGGTGAGGAGGCCTTGGCTTATTCATCATCCCCAAAGGTTACAATCTGGCCCCTACCTTTCAAGGGTGAGGAGGCCTTGGTTCATTCATCATCCCCAAGGGTTACAATCTGGCCCCTAGTACCTTTCAAGGGTGAGGAGGCCTTGGTTAATTCATCATCCCCAAGGGTTACAATCTGGCCCCTATCTTTCAAGGGTGAGGAGGCCTTGGCTCATTCATCATCCCCAAGGGTTACAATCTGGCCCCTACCTTTCAAGGGTGAGGAGGCCTTGGCTCATTCATCATCCCCAAGGGTTACAATCTGGCCCCTACCTTTCAAGGGTGAGGAGGCCTTGGCTCATTCATCATCCCCAAAGGTTACAATCTGGCCCCTACCTTTCAAGGGTGAGGAGGCCTTGGCTCATTCATCATCCCCAAAGGTTACAATCTGGCCCTACCTTTCAAGGGTGAGGAGGCCTTGGCTCATTCATCATCCCCAAGGGTTACAATCTGGCCCCTAGTACCTTTCAAGGGCGAGGAGGCCTTGGTTAATTCATCATCCCCAAGGGTTACAATCTGGCCCCTACCTTTCAAGGGTGAGGAGGCCTTGGATCATTCATCATCCCCAAAGGTTACAATCTGGCCCCTACCTTTCAAGGGTCAGGAGGCCTTGGTTCATTCATCATCCCCAAAGGTTACAATCTGGCCCCTAACTTTCAAGGGTGAGGAGGCCTTGGTTCATTCATCATCCCCAAGGGTTACAATCTGGCCCCTACCTTTCAAGGGGGAGGAGGCCTTGGCTCATTCATCATCCCCAAAGGTTACAATCTGGCCCCTACCTTTCAAGGGTGAGGAGGCCTTGGCTTATTCATCATCCCCAAAGGTTACAATCTGGCCCCTACCTTTCAAGGGTGAGGAGGCCTTGGCTCATTCATCATCCCCAAAGGTTACAATCTGGCCCCTACCTTTCAAGGGTGAGGAGGCCTTGGCTCATTCATCATCCCCAAGGGTACAATCTGGCCCCTACCTTTCAAGGGTGAGGAGGCCTTGGTTCATTCATCATCCCCAAGGGTTACAATCTGGCCCCTACCTTTCAAGGGTGAGAAGCACTTGGCTGGATCAAAACTCTTGTCTAGCAAAGAATTGCAGCTCATCTTTAATTTTACTGAAATGTGTGTAAAATGGCTGTTTTAGGTAAGAATGTAAATTTAAGCATGTTGATCAAGTCAGTGCCCCTGCAAAAATGTTCTAGAACAGATTTCAAGTTCTTGAACGTTCTTGAACTTTTCTAGAACATCAAGAACTGTTCTTGAACTACCAAAAATTTTCATGAACTGAGTTCTAGAACTGTATTTGTTCTTGAACTTTTGTTCTAGAACTTTATTTGTTCTTGAACTCAGTTCTTGAACTTACATCTAAAACTTGTTCAGTTTTTGAACTTTAAGTTCTAGAACGTAACCCTGAGACTGTTTCTAACATAATTAACAGCTCGTGTTAAATACTTTGTCCACACCTATTATCTTCAAGAACTTCATCAAGGAGAACTAATTTATTTCATATCAAGTACTTTTTTTTAACTTGATCAGGATTTTTAGTTTTGTAATTTTTTACTAATACAGTGTATATATAATATACTTAGGCTCATATACTTAGGCTCTGACAAATAGAATTAAATGACTTCTATAGAAGTTAACTTATAAGATACTTCTGGGAAATACAATGCCAGTATTTTATGACAGAAAATCCCTCATTAGTTTTTTGTTTTTTTCTTCCAATAAATCACAAACCAGGAAGTCAGAGAAATTTACCTTGACCTGAAATTTTTGCTGTTTTTTAGTCATTTAAAAAATATATCTATAAAAACTCCAAAAGCCTAGTAATATTAATGAAAGGTTAATACCACATGTTTCATTGTTATGGTTACTTATATATTACTTCCTTGTTATCCATTATTGGAAAAAGAATAATATTTCAAGACTTTTAATCTGATTTATTACTGTCATTGATGGCAAATGATATTTGTAAAAAACAATGTATCTTAAAGATTCATGTCAATACAGTTTTATTCATGAAAGAACATATATATATATTTATCAGCTTATAAATACAAAGCTTAGACAAATGATTATAGTTTTGACAATAATTGGAAGCTGAATTTCAATTTCAAGAGTAAATAATATTTCTTGCCAGCAGTGACGATTCCATGACTAAATTGGGTTTTAAGTGGAAGTCTAACCCAAAAATAAAATGGCAAAATTCATAGACAGGATTCACAGCAAAATATGAAAATAGACTACTTGACTTCATTATTACTTTGACTATAATAACAATATGCAGACCGTATTCAGTTCTGAAGGTCTGAACAATAGGCTGACCTTTTGAAACCATATTCATTAAAGGACTTGCTAAATAAATCTATTGTTATAATAAATAATAAATTTTTCATTTGGCTTTTTTGAATAAAAATAACTAAAATTTTATGACTTTAGTGTCAAACAAAGGAAAGGTTGAACATGTGTTTATTAGTTCCCTATCAACAAAGTCATAGTATAATCATGATAAGTTGCAGTTCAAGTTTGAATTTTGTTCCAGTCTGATGATTTAGTACAGGGTTATGGTCCTTGGACTTGAGGAAAAAAATCACTCAAGTCAGTTTTCTGCACTTTTTTCGTCATGCTTGAAGATATTGATTGAAAATTGGTTTATAGTTTTATCAAGACAATTTACAGATCAAGTTTGAATTTTGTTCCAGTAAAAAGATTTTGTACATTATTTTTGATTTTTAACCAGAAGTGGACTATTTATTGCCATGCAATATTCCACTAATGAAAATCTACCTGGTCTACAGGAGTTATAAAATGATTTTTTTTTTAACATAGTGGTACATATACCTGTACATTTTTTCCAATAAAAGCATATATGTTTCAAGAAAAAAAAAACCACTTTGTTGACTGATATCAAAGGCTGTTACATAATAGATTTTTGTGGACTGATGAGGGGGGATAGGACCTTCATCAGAACTCCGGGATCGGGTGTTTTTAATCAAGGGAGTTCGGGATTGACCCTTTCGGGATCTGAGAATTCTTTTTTTAGGATTTTGGGACATCAGGATTTACTTTATTTAAATTCAGGATTTCGTGTTTTTAAACCCAGGATTTCGGGATCAAGACCCCTCCTGTCCCCACTCACTGATATCCAAGGCTGTAACATTTGATATTGTAGATATTCAAGAAGCATATAAACACCCTCTGTCAGATTTCAGAAGTTTAAATTTATGGATAGGTATAAAACCAGTATTTATTCCCCTATTATAATCTGATCTTACAGTGATCATATAATATATATCTTCTTCATTTACATGGTTCATCAAGGAGAACTAATTTATTTCATATCAAGTACATTAACAACTATTTCAATAGCAATCTTTACATGAAACTGACATATTTAATTCATATTTAAAAGCATGATGTACAACCGAATGTAAAACAGACAATTATTCATCCAGTAAACTATAAAATACCGTGGAAACTAAATATGCATTCCTCATCATTATTAATTCAAATTTAATTCATCCTCAACTGCTATCAAACATGCACACGACTGGCAGATACTGATCTAGAATTTTAAATGTTTGTATTGCATTTTCTTAAATGTAAATCACACATTTTATTATCTTGTGAGTTATTTCAAATCTTATATGACTCACTCAAATTTCAAGTGACTATAAACCAGAAACTCATGAAATAGCCTGTGAATTTTTTAACAATCTATTAAAAACAAAATCTGAACCTCATTTATTTTCTGTAAATTCCAAAATTTTAGGGATATTTTATTATTGACTAAGGCACACAACAAATTCTGAAATTTACATTATCTTAGATGGTCAGACTGTGAGCAGTCATCAATAGAACCTCTATCTTACTCTAAAAATACGATTCCTAACTACATGTATATTTCATGTTAATGCTCAATTTATGAATCCAAAGGGTGGCAATCAGTGCTAATTCCAATCTTTGAAATCTATCAAGACCAATAAACAACACAACTTTTATATTTCCTGTAAATATTTCAATAGGTGATTATTTATCATTGTTTTGCAATAAACAGTTACAGACCAATGCTTTTGACATACATATTATGTCCAGTAAACTTTGAAAAATCCTGAAAACAATTCACAGATATTGAGCTGATAATTAGGTATAAAGAATAGTTTTTAAAATTGCTTGATTTAACTTGGATTGAACTTTAGCTTTTTATTTACAGCCATTGCACTCATTTCTCCAATATCTAGTCCTATTTTAGTTGACCTACTTTTGACCTAATTACAGCTATTGAACTTTCCTAGATTTCATGAAGATGAGTTTCTGCTAAAGTTTCATCAATTTGCCAGAGTGCTGATATGGATAATGCCATTGTTGTATAAAATGACATAAATTATCTTGATACTATCATACAGGATTTTGTTTGAGCAGATAATCCACATAGGCTTTGACTGTTGGATATCTTGTCCATCTTTTTAAGCTAGTTTCAAGAGTTTTTCTGGATTTTCTATGTCCTTTCAACTTCTAAGAACAATTTTCCGAGAATAATGATATTTGGTATTTGAGAGAACAAAAGAATAAAAGGAGTGTTATTGGACCAAAAAATTATATTATCAATTTAATATCATAAACAAATGGGGGTGTATAATAAATTAGCAAGCTATTATAGCTTAATTTCTTATATTTATCATAAAATATGAGAGAACCTTTTATATCTACTATATATATATAACAAATCAGACATTTTAAAAAAAAAAAAAGAAATATAACTTATTTAAAATACAAATTGTAACTTTATATACTTAAAATACATCTTTCTTTTTTTTATCATACATGATTATTAACAAGCATTATATATAAGTTCCATCTTTCAAAGATAATCATATCAAAATATAATGTATTAAGGTTGTACCCAACACTTTCACTAAAATCAATTTGGCTCGTTTAATTTTCAAAAAAAAATCGACAAAGTATTTACTTTGACCTTTTAACAAGTATATAAAAATTTCAAAATTTTTGAACCAACCGTTTTGTCAGAAAAATTACACTGGTTATATAGCAGTTTGACAAACAACAATTTTGATCATATTCCCTTTATAACACAATGTATTTAAAACCTTTATGTGATTTTACAGAGTTATCTCCCTGTAGAATTAGGTATCACCTTAAGGGGGTGCAATACAGACACCTTGGAGCCTCCAGTTACTACTTCACCCATCTATTTTTATATACATGTACATGCATATGCAATTTCAGTTTGTCAATGAGTCATTCGATATCACAATGAAAGTAGGCCCTACAAGAACAATTAATTTTGCTACTAGACTGAATCATGTATACAAGTATTACAAACAGTTGATGATTACAACTTCTTGAGAGAAAAAACTAAAGCAGAAAATAGTTTTTAATTACTGTTTACCCAACTCCTGTTGAGCCTCATATTTCATTCATTTACTTCCAACAGATTATCTAAGCCATGTGTCTCAAATCTGTGAAATGTCAATATTTTATGTTGCCAAAAATAGAACAAGGGATAACTCAGACCAAAAAGGTCAAGGACACTCTTCAATCAGACCTGTCCTGTTCAAATCTATGAAGTTCTCTTTAGGTACATTATATGCACTTAATAATAAAGATAAAAATATCTTTTCATCAGAAGCTATTAAATGATTAATCAAGCACTATTTATGATGTGTAATATATTATGTCTGATAATGTTGTTATTTATGTAACCACATAACCCAGCATTAAATCACCCATTACATTACATTACAACACTTGACAAAAGGACCAGGATCCTACATGTATTTGATATAATCAAAAACAGCTGATTTACAGGTACTCTAGGTGGAGTCAGAAAAGTTCATGTGAATTTCAGAGGCTAATTAGAAGGTATTCCAGAGGACCAAGGGACTCCCAAATTTTGGTTGATTATTTAGGGATCACTAAATCACTGAAGCATGACTGGAGCAGGCTCCCCTCTTAGGCAGTCAATGCACCCCCCCCCCCCCTTTTATGAAAATTTCTGGATCATAATTTTGCATAAAGGTTAGGTGTGGTAAGAGCCTTATTTGGACTCCCAATTTTAAGATGAAACGTGATGCGTATAAATTTGAGATTTCGTAAAGTAGAAGGACTATTACTGAATTTCTTGTAAAGCTTTGACATTTACACTCTTTAGCTAAAGTTTTTGAAGATAGTAGATATAATTTTCTGAAATCAATCAGATTGGGTCCTAGAAAACATTTCTTTCAGCTAACGAAACACTCAAGTCAGTTAAGAACTTTTTTGTTTAACAAAACATAAATAACATTTAAAAGAATTTTTTTGTGAATGGAGGTGCTTTATGTTTGTCAAAAGAACAATTAAGACCAAAAGTAGGATACACATAGAAAAGTTTGATTTTACCAAATACATTTTTATAGAAATTTTGAAGCTTTTCCTTTTTGTACTATATACCAAGGAACAAACAAAAATCCCAGACAGATTATTTCAGTCATTTATTTAAACTTTTAAATTATTTCACCCCTTGTCAACCCTCTCTATTTAAACATTGACAGAAAGTACATTAATACCTACAGCCAGATGAAATCATATCAGCTCCCCTGGCAAATCTCTTATAAAAAAAATCTCATTAAATATGTTTAATGCATTTTAAAACTCTTCTTAACTTTCAAATATTCAGATCAACTGTGAAGTTTTTAACTTTTTAACTTGGAATGCATTATTTATAGAAAATGTTCTTGATAAAGATGTACTTAAAAGACTTCCAGCAGATAACCTTGAAAACAAAGAGATGGTGTCAAAAAATTCATTTTGTAATGCTCTTCATCTTCCTACGTTTTTTGGCCTGTAACATTTTGGGCTTTAGCACCACTGATGATGAAGTCTTTTCTAGATCAAACATGTGTCTGCCTCTCAAAATTATAGTTTGGTGTCTTTAATCTTGGTTTTTTTTCACTCAAGTTCCTTATAAAACTTTGACTGAACAAGGTATTCAGAACATTTGAATCATGCTGCATTTTAGGCCTTTTCAATATTCTCAAATTCCTCTTTCATTACCACCCTTTTTCAAATCCCTCTTTCATTCCCAATATTCTCAAATACCTCTTACATTACCCCCTTTCTCATATTAAGTGTTGTCATTTTTATTTTTGTCAGTTAAAAAACAAGAACAATATGCACAAGGGAAACCATGCCCCACTCGTACTGTAAGATACTATACTATTGCTAGCCTTTGTATGAGGTTGATACAAGGATATATTGACTGAGTATGAAGTCCAAGGTCAATATACTTCGTTGGGTCAATATATCCTGTATTGACCTCATACAAAGGCTTTAATTGTTATATTATTCATTTTGAGCTACATTTGCATAAAAATTGTCAGTTATATATTAGCGATTATTAGAATTTGTTGGAATTTGATAGATATTATATTATCTCCTAGACAATAACAATTAACATATTAGTTGTTATTTCATTTATTTTTTTTATGATTTTTATTTGTGGTCACCTTATGTATTTGAAGATTTTTTTCTTCAAATAATGGATCATAAAGAGTATTTATAAAACTTTTTAAAATATCATGAAATTAATTACATGAGGTCACTAAATAAAGGTTATATCTTTTTTTTTAGATATTCTTAAAAAAAAGGTGTGTAATATGCTTTTGCTATCCCCTAATTGCTATCTACCTTTTGTAAATATAGTTTAACATGAAACTATCCCTGAACATATAAAATTGGTTCAAATATACAAATTAATTACATTGAGAAATATGAGCTCTAGGCGTCTAAAAGCATTCTGGTGAATAATCATGCCATTAGTATAACTACATGACACCTTGCCATACACATCACTATAATCCCATGATTTTGCCATTTAAGTGATGACAATAATAACATGATCATTTGCCAAGTATGATGATTAAATTGACATGATAATTTGCCATTAGCATGATGAATACCTACAATAACATGATCATTTGCCATTAGCATGATGAATACAATGATAATTTGCCAATGACTTTATAATTTGTCATAAGTATGGTGATGTCAATGACATGATAATTTGCTATTAGGTTGATGACAATGACATGATAATTTGCCATTACTTTGGTGACAATGACCTGATTCTTTGTAATAGTGTGGTGACATTGACATGGAAATTTGCAATGAGTACGGTGCCAATGACCTAATAATTTGCCATGAGTATAATGACCTCAATAAAATGACAATGTGCCATTATGATAAAATGACCTGATAATTTGCCATTAGTATGGTGACATTGACATGATAATTTGCCATTACTATGGTAACAATGACATGATAATGTGCCTCTACTATGGTAACTATGACATGATAATTTGCCATTAATATGGTGACAATGACCTGATAATTTGCCATGAGTATGGTGACAATGACATGACAATTTGCCATTACTATGGTAACTGTATGACCTGATACTTTGTAATAGTGTGGTGACATTAACATGATAATTTGCCATTACTATGGTAACAATGACATGATAATTTACAATTACTATGGTGACAATGACCTGATAATTTGCCATGAGTATGGTGACAATGACATGATAATTTGCCATGAGTATGGTGACAATGACCTGATAATTTGCCATTACTATAGTAACAATGACATGATAATTTACCATTACTATGGTAACAATAACATGATAATTTACCATTACTATGGTGACAATGACCTGATAATTTGCCATTAGTATAGTGACAATGACATGATAATTTTCCATTAGTGTGGTGACAATGACATGATAATTTGCCATTAGTACTGTATGGTGACCAAAATGAAATAATACTTTGCCATTAATTAGTATGATACTTCAATGACCTGATAATTTGTCATTAGAATGGTGATAATGACCTGACAATTTGCAATTAGTATGGTGACAATGAAATGATAATTTGCCTTTAAAATGTGTTTAATAATGATGTGATTATTTACCATGTATTTTGCCCTCCCCCAAGAATATATTATAAGAAAGTTATGGGTAAACAAATTTATGAATTCTACTCAGTATAGATTATAACAGACATTTTTTACTAAAGTACAAGTTTTTGTGCACTACATTCAGATAACACTTTTTGTGATTTATCAGTTTGTTTTGGAATAAAAATTTCTTAAAATAAATTGAACAAATTCATTTGTAGATTTGTATGATTTGAATATTTTTATTGGGTTTTTGTACATAAATAATCTGTTACAAGTGCTTCACCTGCTATAGTCAGTTAGGAACTAGAATCTCTTGAAGGGTTTATTTTTTTTACACAGGCATATAAAATATAGCCAAAGCAGATCATAATAATGCACTGCAAATCTCAGTTGTTTTAATTGTCAACTGGAAGAATGTGATGGGAGCCATCATAAAGTGCCCAACACATGTAAATAAGTAAATAGTGATGATATTTCAAAAGTTATCAAGATTATTTCCTTTAACCATAGTTTTTACTCACAGAAGACAAATTCTAATTCATGCTTTAATACTTATAGTAATATTCAGCCTTTATGATTACCTTTATTTAAATCCCAATAATATTAATTAATGATACCTTCTGAAGTAAAGAGAGGATACAGTTTAAGTTGTGTGACCTTGACCTTCAATGTATCTTTACATGTATGACCTATATGTGGGAGAGTGTCCCTAATTCAACTGATTTTTGACCGTTTGATCTTTTATAATCTTTTTACATCCATGAAAGTGAAACACCTTCTAGAAGGGTTGAATAATTATGACAAGATTCACTTTCAAATTTCTTTGTTAGAGATGAAACTATGTTTGCACATATATATATACAGAGTTGAACCAGCTTTTTAAACATGATTTTAATGAAAGTTTTTTTCCTTGAATGTGACAAACCTTCTTGAAGTGGGGGAATAATCCCTCTAAGTTTCATCACTTAAGTCAAACGGGTTTAAAATTTCCTTAGCAGATGCACATATGCACATAAGCTGATTGTTGCCAATTCATAAGTTGGCCCCAAATGAATGGCTTATAGATTGTTTTCTAAAAGAAAGCAAAGCCTCCATATATCCTGTATTGCTAGCAGATATATGACTTCTTGAAACATAAAAGCCAGTCTTCCACGTAAAAATAGCATTTTCTCTTTAAAATGACAGGATTATAACTTTCCTTAAGTACATGTATGCATACAAATTGTTACACTTTTTCTTCTTAACATGTTGGACATGCTGTTAGTTAGGATAATTAAACATATTTCTTAAAGGGGACTGCAAATACAGTTGGCAGTTCTGGACAGAGGTTAATGACGTCTACACAGAGAGAACCAAGCTTTAAAACCGCTCTAATCTCTAGATGAAGGTAATGAAGTCTACACAGAGAGAACCAAGCTTTAAAACCGCTCTAATCTCTAGATGAAGGTATTGTTGTCTACACAGAGAACAAACATCTAAAGTTTTAGACAAAGGGTTTAACACAGAGAACCAAGCTTTAAAACCGCTCTAATCTCTAGATGAAGGTAATGTCGTCTACACAGAGAACAAACATCTAAAGCTTTAGACAAAGGGATTAACACAGAGAACCAAGCTTTAAAACTGCTCTAATCTCTAGATGAAGGTAATGTCGTCTACACAGAGAACAAACATCTAAAGCTTTAGACAAAGGGATTAACACAGAGAACCAAGCTTTAAAACCGCTCTAATCTCTAGATAAAGGTAATGACATCTACACAGGGAACCAAGCTTTAAAACCGCTCTAATCTCTAGATAAAGGTAATGACGTCTACACAGAGAACCAAGCTTTAAACCGCTCTAATCTTTAGATAAAGGTAATGACATCTACACATAGAACCAAGCTTTAAAACTGCTCTAATCTCTAGATAAAGGTAATGACGTCTACACAGAGAACCAAGCTTTAAACCGCTCTAATCTTTAGATGAAGGTTATGACGTCTACACAGAGAACCAAGCTTTAAAACTGCTCTAATCTCTAGATAAAGGTAATGACATCTACACAGAGAACCAAGCTTTAAACCGCTCTAATCTTTAGATAAAGGTAATGACATCTACACATAGAACCAAGCTTTAAAACTGCTCTAATCTCTAGATAAAGGTAATGACGTCTACACAGAGAACCAAGCTTTAAACCGCTCTAATCTTTAGATGAAGGTTATGACGTCTACACAGAGAACCAAGCTTTAAAACTGCTCTAATCTCTAGATAAAGGTAATGACATCTACACATAGAACCAAGCTTTAAAACTGCTCTAATCTCTAGATAAAGGTAATGACGTCTACACATAGAACCAAGCTTTAAAACCGCTCTAATCTCTAGATAAAGGTAATGACGTCTACACAGAGAGAACCAAGCTTTAAAACCGCTCTAATCTCTAGATAAAGGTAATGACGTCTACACAGAGAGAACCAAGCTTTAAACCGCTCTAATCTCTAGATAAAGGTAATGACGTCTACACAGAGAACCAAGCTTTAAACCGCTCTAATCTTTAGATGAAGGTTATGACGTCTACACAGAGAACCAAGCTTTATAACTGCTCTAATCTCTAGATAAAGGTAATGACGTCTACACAGAGAGAACCAAGCTTTAAAACCGCTCTAATCTCTAGATAAAGGTAATGACGTCTACACAGAGAACCAAGCTTTAAAACCACTCTAATCTCTAGATAAAGGTAATGACGTCTACACAGAGAGAACCAAGCTTTAAAACCACTCTAATCTCTAGATAAAGGTAATGACGTCTACACAGAGAGAACCAAGCTTTAAAACCGCTCTAATCTCTAGATAAAGGTAATGACGTCTACACAGAGAGAACCAAGCTTTAAACCGCTCTAATCTCTAGATAAAGGTAATGACATCTACACATAGAACCAAGCTTTAAAACCGCTCTAATCTCTAGATAAAGGTAATGACGTCTACACAGAGAACCAAGCTTTAAAACCACTCTAATCTCTAGATAAAGGTAATGACGTCTACACAGAGAGAACCAAGCTTTAAAACCACTCTAATCTCTAGATAAAGGTAATGACGTCTACACAGAGAGAACCAAGCTTTAAAACCGCTCTAATCTCTAGATAAAGGTAATGACGTCTACACAGAGAGAACCAAGCTTTAAACCGCTCTAATCTTTAGATAAAGGTAATGACGTCTACACAGAGAACCAAGCTTTAAACCGCTCTAATCTTTAGATAAAGGTAATGACGTCTACACAGAGAGAACCAAGCTTTAAAACTGCTCTAATCTCTAGATAAAGGTAATGACGTCTACACAGAGAGAACCAAGCTTTAAACCGCTCTAATCTTTAGATAAAGGTAATGACGTCTACACAGAGAACCAAGCTTTAAACCGCTCTAATCTTTAGATAAAGGTAATGACGTCTACACAGAGAGAACCAAGCTTTAAAACTGCTCTAATCTCTAGATAAAGGTAATGACATCTACACATAGAACCAAGCTTAAAAACAGCACTAATCTCTAGATGAAGGTTAATATGACGTCTACACAGAGAACAAACATCTAAAGCTTTAGACAAAGCGTTTAACACAGAGAACCAAGCTCTAGTCTCTACAGAGGGTAACAAAAATTGCATGTAATTCAAGTCAAGAATTATTGAACATAACATGTACATTTATGAGTTCACTCCAACTGTTCTTAGATTGCTGCCATGTTAATTAAAATTGCATGTAATTCAAGTCAAGAATTATTGAACATAACATGTACATTTATGAGTTCACTCCAACTGTTCTTAGATTGTTGTCATGTTAATTATTTGTAAAAGTAGGAACATTGTTTTACAGTAAATTGGTCGGTCAGATAGAAAATGTTCTCTTTAGGCTTCTAAGCTGCTTGCAATTCAAGATGACTTCCATTTTTTATTACAATGTGAATGTAAAATATTATTAAGGAGGCAAGTTATTAACCCATAAAAAATTTTGAATAGGTGTCCATTTTTGTGTAGACTAAGCTCTGAAAATTTTAAAGATTGTTTAAATTCATGTACAAATACATTTAATTGCAGGACTGAACTGCTTATGAACAATAACTTATATTTATATGCTTGTCTGTTGTTTTGTTATGATATATTGATTCGTTGTTGCTGTTTAATACCACTTTCAGCACTAAACCTTAGTAAGTGGTCACTTTTTATTGGTTAAGGAATCCAGAATGCCAGGGGATAATTCACCTTCAATAGGAAAACTGATAATCCTATTAAATAAGGATTGGAGTCAAAAGCACCTGCTACATGAAGGGTTGGAACTCACAAACTCATTGGTTACCATGGTTACAGTGATACAGCAGACCACTCAGTCACAGAGGCCTCCCATGTAAAAACTAAACTGATTGATTGATTATTGGTATTTAACACCACTTTCACCACTATTAGTCATATTCTAGTAGTCACTTTTTATTGGTTAAGGCTCAGGATTAAGGGAGCCAGAATGCCCCCTTTAGTGGTTCATACTTCATACAAATGTCACTGTGAAATTAATTGTTTTGTTTAAAATTGTGGACAAAATTGCTCTTTTAAAATTTCAATTTGGGAGCCTCCATGGGGGAAAACCCCAGCAAATAGTGACAGTTGGAAGGTATGTGATAATGAACTTTTATTAATTTTGAAATCTGTTTTCTTATTTATAGAACTATTATTGGGTAAATATCAAAATACCGGTAATTAATGAAGTTGAAAGGAAAAAAATACCATTATAAAATGTTAATAAAGCAATATAAATGTAATAATATGTTTTTCTAACATGATTCTTTCCATGCTAATGTGGGAATGTAACATGCTGTTTTCATTAACAGCTGCAAACTTGGGGATGCCATGACACCCTGGATTCTCTTCCCCAAGGCCAGACATATGACTGTTTAAATTAAAAAACATTAAGGACAACAGAAAAAATCTTATAGGATATACACGTAACACAGAAAGTATCTCTATCAAGAATTTCCTTTAAATAAATTCATGGGAATTTGGTAGCATTCCCTTGCTCCACAAAAATACTACATATACCCCCTACCCCAACCCTAATGATTTCCTTAATCAATATTTTTCCACCACCCTTTAAGTGCCCTCCTTAAATAAATAAAAGCATCTTCCACTATTTATCAACATGCATATTTCCTTGTTTTATAATCAAAGCAATATTTCCATGTAGACCTAAGGATATACAACATGCAGTCGTAAACTTCACTTATTTATAAAGCAAAGCACAACAAACTCTCACATATAATTAAGTAGGAACATTTATCATAAGTAAAACATTCTTTTATTTGGCACATACTTTCAAATCTATAACAAATGTCTTGATATATTATCTCGAGCTTTGGTAGAGTAAATGGAATTTATGCAATTAAATGTGTGTCAAAAAAGGGGGGAAATATGTAACCTTTATACAATTCAATTTCTTTCAACTTTGTCGAATTGAATTAATATTTGCCTTTCTTATGCAAAAATACCCCCCACTTTTTCTAATGTAAAACTGATTATCTAAATCCTTAAGTTACAAATATAGTCCAAGCATTACTATTATCACTACAACAATAGATTAATCACTTATACACTATCAGGTGTTTATTATAGTATATAAATAAATAACAGAAGTATAAAAAGTGTTTACAAATAATTTACGATAGATAAATTAAGATGTTGATTAGAATCACAATGTGCGTTCCCTACTGCTCCCTTACCTGAAAGTGCACACTCCATCTCAGATACACAACACATTTATACCCAAACAATGAAATGAACAATATCAGCTGGCACGATTCACATCAAAGATAATAGTGCCAAACAGTTAAATATATCCTTGTCCCAGCCTGAGAAAACACTGTCAAAAACGCCGCACACAAAATTCCCACAAATAAACAACTTTTCTCTCACTCTGTTTTTTTCCTTGCAATTTCAAGGTAAGAATTTTGAAGAGAGAGAAAGAAAAAAAACAAAATTCCCCAGTCTACATTTTTGTGATAAATTGATAAAACGTTGAGACCATCAATGTCATTTTGTACTGTGTTACTGTATAGCAATGATACAGATTACCTTTTTGTATAGGGATGGGTTAAATACATTTCTTTTCAAAAGTAAATGAGTATAACCCCTATGTGTTGCCAACAAAACTATTAAAACTAAGTATAAATTTACAACAAAAAAACTGGTAGGTGTATTAACATACTTTTATTTCCAATGATGAAGATAATATCAATTTAATACAAACTTTTATAAAGTCTAAATGCCATTTGTCATCCATAAACTTTCCAATTATGGTTTTTATTGGCAGAACTATTTAATTTATTGAATGCCCATACATTTTGATAAGAGGCATGGTATGTCTAAGAAATTATCAAATATTTAAAGAGGCATGAAATGTCTAAGAAATTATCAAATATTTAAAGAGGCATGAAATGTCTAAGAAATTATCAAATATTTAAAAGGTATTTATTATTTAGCAACATTCACCAGACAAATTCAAATCAAAATTAAGTATCTATTTGCATTTTTCTACTTTCCAAGGTTTTATCTGTTTTTTAATTAAAAAATGGTTTTCAACAATCATATAACTTTTCCAAAGCATTTCTTCAATTTAGATAAAAAAAAATTAAAATGTGACATTTGTAGAATAATATTTCTCAATACGTCAAATGAATTTCTGGGTTTTTTTTAATGTTGATTAGGTCTAAAACTTAATCAATTTTTTTCAACAGCATTTTTCACTTATACAATTGTCATTTACTGATTAAGCATTTTTTTTTCTCCAGCAGACGTCACAATTCTTTTTTAGCATCAAAATGACATACATTTCCAAGATAGTAATTTCCTTGGTAACATCACGGTCATAAATCTTTCAAGCACGTTTTTGTACTCAGACTCAAGAATCAACCAATCAAAATGCTAGATTTCATGTTTTGAGCATGATTTTTGTGCTCTGAGTACTGAGCAAAGTTTTATGCCTTCAAGGCCTGAGCTTTATGCAACACTGGATTGTTACTGACAAACAGTGTCGGGGTCAGACTTTATTGGTGGAGGAAACCAGAGTGCCTGGAGAGGACCACAACCTTCTGTAAGATAACTCAAAACTCTAGTCCAATAAGATTGGAGTCTACCTGTTTAGTTGGGGATTTGAACTCCCAACCTTAGTATTGACTGGCTAGTGACAAAGCAGCTGGTCTAGTTGGTTTACTTAGACCACTTAGCCACTGAGGCCCCAACTAAGGGCTAAGAAAGGGTATAAAGAATGCAGTGAATTTACATTGAATCTTTTTTAGAACTGTAACTCCTGACCATAGAAGCTTCAATTCCAAACTGAATGCTGAAAATGAAAACTTGGAATTGATTTACATGCCTATTATTAATATTTCATTAAACATGAAGGTTTTTATTCATAGGAAACTCCATTTAAAAATTATGGAAACCATTTACTTTATAGATATCCAAATTTATTTTTTTTATTTTTATTGGCAGCAACCAACCCAGTCAAAATAAAACATCTGTTATTTTATGGTGATACTTCTTAAAAAGGTCATATAGATCAAAATAATCTTGAGATGATATTTAGAAACCATTTGTTTTGGTCATATGTTATATTGGATAAACAATGTAGGGACTATATATTTCAACTATTCCATTTAGAAGCATTTCAAAGATATTAAAATTCTAGAATTTTTTCTTTGAAAAAAGTCTTTTGTTAATCACAAATTAGATCTGTAGAAGCAGAAATTTTCTGGGAGGATTGAATTTCTTTTATTTTGTGGTAAGAACATATCCACGTAATTTTAAAAAAAACATGAAAATTTAACCTTCATATTATATCACTTCCATTTTATGAAAACCACGAAATTAAATCTCTATGAAATTTTATAAAGAGACAAAACCATGAAATTTTTAACCCCAAGAAAATTAATCTTTCTACATATATGCAAAAACCTTCTGCATTTCATTGAATAATATCAGACTAATTTTTAAAATCAATTGATCATTTATTTACTTGGCAATCTTATTCATAATTTATAGCAAAACAGAAAATTATTTGGTTACAATTCTAGACTAGATAAAATATTAAATGGTCAAAGTCCTTTTGCAGTTAGATTTTATAGAAATTTCCAAATTTGTTATATAGATATAGGAAGATGTGGTATGAGTGTCAATGATACAACTCTCCATCCAAATAACAATTTATAAAAATACACCATTATAGGTCAATGTACGGTCTTCAACACGGAGCATTGGCTCACATCGCTCCAAAATTACTAGTTAAAACCATTCAAACCGGAAAACCAACAGTCTAATCCATATAAAAACGAGAAACAAAAAACACTTATAAACTACATAAACAAACAACAACTACTGTACATCAGATTCCTGACTTAGGACAGGTGCAAACATTTGCAGCAGGATTAAACGTTTAAATAGTACCAAACCTTCTCCCTTTTTCTAAAATAATAGCATAACTTCACAACATAGAAAACGACACAATAAAATATCAATCGGAAGACTTGACTCAATCAAAAAAGTAAATTAACACACTAAAAACGAATAAATTTGATCTGCGATACCTGAATGCAAATGCACAGTTAATAAAATATATATATATTAGGGACACACATTCAAGGCCAAAAATTACACAAACAAGTCCAAACAAAGCCATGGCAAGACACCATCAAGATATGACCTTATTAACATATAGAGTGGGGCGCTCATATTTGCCGTGGACACAATTTCGCCATTTTATGATTTTGAGGTGTAAATACTTCAAAGGATGGTTGAAATGGAAGAAATATGCCGTTAAATTATATTTTTATAACAAATATGATTATTTTTGAAAATGAGACTAAATTTTGGCACTTATTGCAAAGGACCAAGAAATGGACAACGATTTTCAGCCAATTTCCTGAATGACTAAAACAATTTCAAAGAAGCATCCTTAGTAATTCTTTGAATGATTGCCCTAAATTTCAGTTTTTTACACCTTTCAAATGTCTGCTATTCATCTGTAATGAAATTTATTTGATAAATATTGTTTTTAAAGTTGCAGTTATTTGGTTTTAAATAGATATGAAAAAACGGCGAATATGTGTCTCCCATTGACAAAAAATAAGGATATTTCAAACACCCTTTCATCCAACTTTTCAGATGACTTTACTCAAAACAAACATGTTTTCAAGCTAATAATATTTTGCATTTGAAGTTATTTTCATATAGAAATATCAGTATACTTCAAAAACATAAAGACCTGAACATAAACTGAAGAAAACATGGAAAGATATGGCAAAAATGAGCACCCCACTCTATACCCTGTATTATTCTTCCTAAAGTTAATGTATAATTCAAAAAAAATAAGAGTTTACTTTTCACATTGACCAGAATTCCTTATGATTTGTTACAATGATATCTAGTTTTACTGAAACTATAGTTGCCCAAGTTTGTTTTTTCCTCCTAGAGAATATTTTATGTCTCAATTGTTATTTTTAGTGTTTTATCATTCTAAATTTATTTTTGCATATAAGGTTCTGCATGAGAAGTTATTCTCCGTAATAAGAAAATAAAATGATTTAAAAACCCTGTTATGTAAAATTTATGATAATTTAATTATATAAAGAATTTATGGTGTAAACTGAAATGGAGAGAAAAATTCATCATTCATATCAAATCACTTTAAAATTTACTAAGATTTATGAAATTTTGTTCGTATATGCTCAATAGAGTTTATTTTTAAAGAATACAGATTTTGAGTTTTCACTTATAACATGAACTACGTTTTCCGCAAGTTAATTGACCAAGTTCATTTGTCATCAAAAATACTCAATGATTTGTAATAATCCAAATCTACAAATGATAATAGTATGATAGCTCATATTTATCATGAATTATTGACTGTTAGAAGTATAAGCTTTAAGAAAAAGCTTGTCTAATCAGCTTTTATAATGAACCTTTGGTGTATATGAAATACATAACACACCTATAACCATGTCAAACACCTAATAAGATATAATTGAATAATTTGACATTTGGGTGCTGAAAAATGAAAATGAATTAATTGGTTTTTTTTTAAGTATAGATATTTTTAAAGCAAAACTTATTAAAAAGCCATACAGGATAGGATAAACAATATAAAAAAGGTTAACAAAAATCAGAAATAACTAAACATCCTTAAAAAATAATCAGTTGTTTTATCAACTGTTCTGTCAATGGAGCTGACTGTGTTATATTCACATGTGCAGTCAACACACTATAATATTTGTAGTTTGTGGAGCAACAATCTTCAATTATAGCAATTACAGTCTTCACTATGAATCACTGGGAATATCTTGGAACTGTATTCTTTATAATTAGTATTATGGTATAATAAATGTTTGTGAATTCCGTAGGTTCAGGTGAACCACAAACCTAAATATTCAAAAAATTACAGTTTTCTTCAGGAATGTATGTAAACTTTAATAAAACCCTGAAAATGCAAGTTTTCCTGAATCCCCAAAAATTTGCACAGAAATATTTAGAGAAACTATCATTGATGCTACCTTTACTGTATACTTATTGAGAGAAAACAGAAATAAGTGCCATTTTAATGATCTTTAGTCTATGATATAAGGTACTTGAGGGAGCAACAAAAAAAATGTTGAAATTCCTTAAGTGCAACTCAATATTATTTCTTTCCTGACCTAGTGTAAATCATTCCTTTTAACTTTGTTCCTGACCTAGTATAAATCATTCCTTTAAACTTTGTTCCTGACCTAGTATAAATCATTCCTTTTAACTTTGTTCCTGACCTAGTATAAATCATTCCTTTAAACTTTGTTCCTGACCTAGTATAAATCATTCCTTTAAACTTCGTTCCTGACCTAGTATAAATCATTCCTTTAAACTTTGTTCCTGACCTAGTATAAATCATTCCTTTAAACTTTGTTCCTGACCTAGTATAAATCATTCCTTTAAACTTTGTTCCTGACCTAGTATAAATCATTCCTTTAAACTTTGTTCCTGACCTAGTATAAATCATTCCTTTAAACTTTGTTCCTGACCTAGTATAAATCATTCCTTTAAACTTTGTTCCTGACCTAGTATAAATCATTCCTTTAAACTTTGTTCCTGACCTAGTATAAATCATTCCTTTTGACTTTACTTTGTTCCTGACCTAGTATAAATCATTCCTTTAAACTTTGTTCCTGACCTAGTATAAATCATTCCTTTAAACTTTGTTCCTGACCTGGTATAAATCATCTCTTTAAACTTTGTTCCTGACCTAGTATAAATCATTCCTTTAAACTTTGTTCCTGACATAGTATAAATTATTCCTTTAAACTTTGTTCCTGACCTAGTATAAATCATTCCTTTAAACAGACACTCAGAGAAGAAATGAGTTGTGGATAGAAAGATAAAGAAACAATAACATTGTAGCAGACCATCCACTCTATGGGTTGAGATACAAAAAATTCTGTATTGCAAACATTTTGCAAGTAAGGCATTTTCATTTTTCCATTCAATAATGAATAGTAAAATATGAAAGCAAATTTTTTTATCTGAAGTATATATGGACGTTTCTTTCTTTAGGCAAATACCATAAGAAACTTTAATACATTATAAAATTGAGAATGCAAATGGGGAATGTGTCAAAGAGACAACAACCCGACTATAGAAAAAACAACAGCAGAAGGTCTTCATTGTAGCAAAAATTCCCGCACCCGCAGGCATCCTTCAGCTGGCCCCTAAATTAATGTTCTTAACAAGTATTTGTGAACATAATATGACACTATTCCTGTTTTATCAAAACTAATTGATCTTTTAACAGAAAAAAATAAAACATCTATTAATATCTTCTATGTAAATCAGATGTAGTCGTCTCATATCTTTAGGGAAAACGCCCCTCAAGTATGAGAATCCTACAACTAGTACATATAGTACTCCAGACTAATATACATTTTTACTGCCTTTTCTTTCAATAATATATATATGCAACTTGTCAAATTAACCAGATGAATCATAGCTATAGTAATCCTGATGTGTGATGTAATATGTTTGACAGTACTTAACAAGATGTTATCTACTTCAGAATAAATGTCAAAAAAGAGACTAGAGTTATCTCCCTTACATCTTATATCAAACAAATTTTGAATACAATCAAACACTTTTGGAGAACTAATAACTACCATTTTAAAACCATTTTTGGTCTGAAATAACTGTTCTTACAAAAAATATTGTGACAATGGTAACATGTCAAATAACATATCTCTAAGCTATATTTTAGATCTAATAAGAAATACATAAGTTGTTAACGTGTCTCCACACATTTAATCTTAATGTAGAAGATCAACAGTTTAAGCATTTAAAAAAAATGCAACATAAAACACTGCATCCACTAGACCACTTTCCAGTTTGTCAGTCACTGGAAAAAAATCGTCAATTATGTGGCCTTTATGATGTCAATTACCAAATAGAGGGGATGGCCTGTATCCCTGCCCTGCACTATTAACGTTCATCGAGTGTCTGAGTGATCTTCATTGTGCAGGATGAACCATAAATATTGTTTGTTTAGTAGTTCCTTAATCACAATTCTCTAATGACAGCAATGCTGATTGTCAATTATGAGAATTCAATTTGCTGAATAATTCGTGCAATATAGCACTATAGTTTCCAACCATTTGCTCAACTTTGAATGTAAGTGATGATGCCTTTAAAAGCACGAATGAAGTTCACTCAAACCAGTTTTTGACGGAAATGCATCGAACTCGAAAGTTTTCTATTATTTTCTGCATATACAAACATCAATTTCATGCAAACTAAAAAAAAAAAAATTTCAATATATCAGACAATTACTTGCATATACGATTTTGTGATATTTTCAGCAATGGTGGCCATGTTTGTTGCTGAATTGAAATAAAATCAACAATTCAACACACCCTAGAGATCAATCTTATCAATGTTTTCTTCAATTTGTTATAAAAAAGATCTTTGAAAAGTTTATCGAGGCCAGACAATGAATGTAAGTGATAGCAAAAGTTTAAACTAGCCTTTGGCCAGATTAACTAAAATATTTATATAATTGATAATTATAACAAAAGTAAAAATCCTACCTGATCCTCTTGAAGACTGAACTTTCATCTTTCTTCTCTACCTAAAATATATTTCCCCTCTACCTGAAATAAACAACTGAATAATTTATATCCATTCAAAGATGACAAAATATTGCAGACAAAGGTCATTTAAATAATTCATTTAGTTTTGTGCTTCGGTATTTAAATATTAACAATCTCTTGGAAAGTGTCTTGAAATTTGTCTTTTTGAAACCAGCCTTACGTACTGAACAAGTAAAGGAAATGGTTAAAACTTGGTTTGCCTAAAACTGCTCAGACATTTTTTGCTACAGCCTTGGTTAGTTAGTTTTTAAGTCTGAGAAAAGTTAGGTATCCTGTTTTGAGATGTTGTTTACACATTAAAGTTAAAAATAGCAAAACTTACAAGACACTAATTCTCAAAAAAATCATAAAATCATAAAATACACCAAAGCTCACAAACATTTTCAAATAATATTCAGACAATAAAAATGTACTTTACTGTTATTGACATTCTGGTATACAATTGATAAATCTTCGTAGAAAGGCAATCAGTTTTGGTTAATGAATCTAATTAGAAATGGTCTATAATCAAAAAGGGAGAAAAACAATTAAATATTACTCGATTGAGCATTCAGTGTGGTCACTATTAGGTGTATAATGTTCAAAAAATTATTGGGAATTCTTTTTTTCATTCAAATTTTTCTGTATCAAATTTTATTATTTGTTATAATATTAACACAAACTAACATTTCTCATTTATTTAAATTATAAACGATAACTATCAAGTCCTGAATGTGTATGAAATACTTTCCACTGAACTATTGATTTCTATAGATTTCTTAACACCAAATGTGACCAAAATGACTATTCTAAGCACTTGTTTGAAACTTAAAATGTAAGCAACCAACTACTGTAAATTCAGTAATTTTCCGAAACATTTATAATGGTGATTGATGAATAAAAGTCACACGTAATGCTACAGTAATTATTTCCATTTGAGATAATGCTGCATCGAAATAATGCTAAAATATATAATAAAATTTTAATTATTGTGAAACCTATCCTATCACTATATAAAGATCGAAATCAAAAAATCTAACTTTTTTTTAATGATCTACAGCATCAATCATATGTATATGAATGTAAACATGTATAACACTGACAACAGATTACAACTAGTGTTAATGGTGAGATTGACACTATCTAGAACTTCTAGGTACACATACAAGAGTTATCTAGAACTAATAGGTACATGTACAATAGTTCTTAATACATTATATTCAATACTTTGCCAGACAGACTCATCTCTTTACATAAAACACTCTTCTTTTCTCTTCAAAAGCCGGTATACAATCACAAACCATTCCTTTTTCCATAGAACTGTAAAAAAAAAATCAATTTCTCAATGAATGTAAACAACATCATCAATCATACCTTTCCCTCAGATACATTAATTTTTTTATCATTTGTAAAAGAAATATGTTAAAATAATATCATTTCAATGTGTTATATATAAGCAAAGAGAGATAACTCTAAATGTAGTTTTATATTACTGCTCTTTGGAAGCAGAAAACCCATTATTTGATGGCACATTGCCTTCTCTATGTTAAATTCTGAAATTTCATAGAGTTTGAGGTAAAATTAGATTCAAATTAAAGTGAGATATTTCATGTCACTTTAAATTGCATTCAGCCCTCCTCTTTTTATTAAATACTTCTTTTAAAATTACAAAAATGTAACAAAGGTTTTTAGTGCTAATTATTGTAGCATATACATATGAGGTTAAAGTGAAATAAACTATGTTATATAGAAATTTTCTTGTAATGAATTAAACAACAATAAAATGTCAGAGTTTTCATCATTAGACCAGTGGTTATAACTATTACAATATTTAAATCAATATTATCCTGAGATATTATCATCCCTTAAATCCTGATGAAGTTGTAAATACATCTTTAAGACACCTTTTTCAAAGTTTCATAAACATTTCATGAAGGTCAAACACAGTTGGTGTAGATATGTATACAAAATGTAATCCCAGACTGTAATGCAAAACAAACTAATAAAACTAATAAAATTGAGAATGGAAAACATGAATGTGTCAAAGAGACAACAACACAACTAACCAGCAGAAAAAAGGACACATTTACTCTGGATACAATCAGTTGATCATAAATAATCCTTCTGTCCAATTTTCAACAGTGTTTATATGAAAAAAGTACTAGAAAGAAAAAAATCTTTTTTTCTTGAAACGCTGTTATTACTCAATTTATTTCACTAGACTGGGCGGAGTTTAACCGGATCGCTCATACTTAACCAGTCCATCCACAGATAGGTGTTGTAGAATAAACTCATCAATGAAGTGTCCAGTTATTCTTTTGTTAATTCCTTTCATGACACTTAAAGGTGGTTATAAATCAGTAATAATTATAACGGCAATCATCCTTATCACACACATCGTCAAATAGACTGTCCTTATGCAAATTAAAACGTAAGCTCCGCCCGATCAGTTCAAATAACATTGGTAATACACAAATAACATACAGTAAAACCTGTATAAACCGGCCGGCTACGGGACTATGAAAAAGGGCCGGTTTGGGCAGTGAGCCGGTTTATTCAGGTTTCTGTATCGACCGGAACATTATGACTTGTGCCGTCCGATAGTTTGCATATAAAAGTTCTCTTTGATAGTAAAGAATATCTGATCAATTAAAATACTTTCACTTCGTTTTCCATTGTTTACATTTGCATCCTAATGCTCGCGTTGTTTGGATTGTGAGACGAGAGTTTCGATTTACTTCCATGATCATTTATTTGAAATGTTGGAATGGCCGATCAAAAAGCCAGAATATTATCAAACGTAATTTCATCACTATTGAAACGTTGTCGTACAGTGTACTATCCCCATTGATTGTTGTCATCCGGGTGGTTTTCATTATCAAGGTCATTTGTTTAGGGGTTCACAGCAGGGAACGCAGGGTTTCGACATCACGTTGTAAATTTCTTATGCTGCGATTTAAATTTGTTTATCCAAGTTACAAAACGTAACTTAAATCCGAGATATATTCGGTGTGTCTTGTCCTTCAATTGGCACGTTTATAATGTTTTAATAAATAATACAGCTCACTACTGTATGATTGTAAGTTCACTTCACAGTTTAACACCTGACTAATTGATTATCCTGAAAAGTCATATTGTATAAACAATTATGTTTTGATTGCATATCGATCAGTGAAATTAATTAGACACACCGGTTTTGACAGGTAATAATTAATGTAATTAAGAGTATTGGGACTTCATAATTAGACCGGAATTCTGAATACACAGGGTCCGGTTTACAAAGGGTATTTTAACAAAGACTTTGAAGGGAAAAAATGGGACTTTCATTTTCGGCCGGAATGTACAGGAAGCCGGTTTATTCAGGGTCCGGTTTAATCAGGTTTGACTGTATATAACATTTTACATATCAGACTTAATATTTTGTTTGTAGAGACATGCACTTTGTCTCTAAAGCCTCAAAGTTGGTTGAAACCAGACAATTTTCTCAAATTTTACCACAATTTCTTTATATAGCCTATTTAGGTTGTCGATTTAAACCCTTTATAAAGAAAAGCTGAAGACAATAGAGTAAAGACCTATTTCTATACTTTCCTACGGGTTTGTTCATCAACTTTTAAATATTCTTATCTTGAAACAAGGAACTTAATATTTAGTGACACATGTATGGCCCTTACTTAACACTGCTTAACTATCCTTTTCGCTGAATAATGTCGTTTAATAAAAAAATAATCTTGTCCAGAAAAACATTCTTAACTCTACCCTTGATTCTGTCATTGGATCATAGTAAAGTTTCTGTTTCAAGTTTTATTAAATTCCAGGAAGGACTAACAGAGTTTTCTACATATAGAAAAACGGGATAATCAATTAGCATGAAAACAGGAATATTTAGACAGCTTTGGTTGTTCTTCTATGTAGGCCCTTTCTTGATTTTTTAATTTTGCACTCTCATTTTCTTATCTTTTGGTCTCATGTCTACTTAATGGAAGTTTATTAAGAAAGCATGTGTCATGCCCACAAAAATCGTTCATGTCAAAGTTTTAATTGTTACAGGAACTTTTGTTCCAAACTTTTTCCACAATCCTTCCACTGAACGTGAAACCACCTTCCATCCATCCATCCAAATGCTATGATGTGACCTTATGGGGACTGACCTTCAAAGTTTTCAAAACCTGATTTTGGTAGTCCTAGAATTACCATGATTCAATTATGTGGTCTGAGAAAAATTTGCTGATCCTGAAATTGCATTCATACAGGAACATACATGTATATATTGACAGGACTTATAGTCCAGTCAATCTAGTATAAATTTGACCCTAACCCGAAAGTAATTTCAACAGAAGATTTTAAAATTTTAATCTTGAGCATTATACTCCAAATATACAGAGAAAAAAGTCCCATAAAATCTAACTTGAGGAAGACTAATAAAAACATCACAATTTAAAATTCCTATGGAGATTTGCATTGAAACGGGAGATAACTCTTGCAAAAAAGGCAGAAATATCACTAAAAATTGATACAAAATTATAACTTTACCGCTTCTTTTCATCAGAATGTATTGATTCTTGATTTTTTAACGGTCTTAAGAGTATAATAAACAACTCTAAACTAGATTTCGTAATCCATTAGTTGACCATTTATTGAATTTTTCAACATGTCGAGGAAAAGAATCTCAAATTTAATAAAAATAATAAAGCATGTGTTCTTCTTTTTGTGGTTTAAAGTTTCTTTAGATAAGTTAGATGCTGAAAAAATATAACATACAGATATAGACAATACCAAATTTTCACATTATGTTTTCAAAATGGTTACAAAGCTTCAAATTTGCAATTTCTGGAATGAAAAATGTACGAAACAAGTGAAACTGCGAGCTACTGCTCACTGATGATACCCCCGCCGCAATAATATTAATAGTGTAAAAATATGCAAGTGTTCGGTAAACAGGAAGTTGTTGAGTGATGAATCTGAAAACGCATCACACGGTATAGCTGACTAATATAAATCCTGAAACCAAATTTCAGAAATCCTTGTATTGTAGTTCCTGAGAAAAATGTGACGAAAATTTTCAACTTGGCTATCATGTGTAAAATCATACAAGTGTTCGGTAAACAGGAAGTTGTCAAGTGATCAATCTGAAAACGCATCACACGGTATAGCTGACTTAGATAAACCCTGATACCAAATTTCAGAAATCCTTGTATTGTAGTTCCTGAGAAAAATGTGACGAAAATTTTCAACTTGGCTATCATGTGTAAAATCATACAAGTGTTCGGTAAACAGGAAGTTGTCAAGTGATGAATCTGAAAACGCATCACACGGTATAGCTGACTTAGATAAACCCTAAAACCAAATTTCAGAAATCATTGTATTGTAGTTCCTGAGAAAAATGTGACGAAAGTTTCATGGGACGGACTGACGGACTGACAGACGGACTGACAGACAGAGGTAAAACAGTATACCCCCCTTTTTTAAAGCAGGGGTATAAAAAATAAAACTACCCATACCACTTCGGTTTTGTACATTTCATGAGCAGGAGATTACATAATTTAGTCAAATACAGACTTCCATCCCATCAAAGAATCATACCTTACATAAATTTCAAGAAAAACAACCAAAAACTAACCAAAAAAGGGGTAAGTTCAGTAAAAAATCTCCCATTGACTTTAATGCTAATCTATGTGTGGAAATAAATTTATACCTGATTTACCTTTAGAAATTAAAATCTTTCATATATCATTCATGAAAGTACAAATGTAGCCCTATCTTTTGCAACAATAAAAACATAGGGTCATGCGGCATTTTTGGGCATTCACATGGCCTTGTTTACAAATAATGTAGATTCGCACTGAATTCCCATACTGACCCCCATTACTTTTCAACCCTGAAGGGAAAAAAATTAGTACATTCAGCATTTATTTATTAATTTTTTTTCAACTCTTGTTTTGATCCATCTACCAAAAAATATTTATTACAAACATTATCTGCCAATCAGAAGACCATATAACTTCAGTGTTATACAGAAAGCTCTCCCCTAAATGGGCGGTCCCTGATGACGTATATTTATTTACTGAATTTACCCCTATAAGAGACTTCTTTACTTCTTTTCCATCTTTTTTTGTAATAAACATGTAATGTATCCAATTTTCAAGTTCCAGTTTCAATACAACCTTCAAAAATGCTGAATTTGTAAAAATAGAGCAAAATTTATATTACAGTCCATACTGTGGCCAATGTATATTTGGTATATACAGTTGGGCATTGACTGTTTTTAAAAGAATGGTGTAAAATACTATGTTTAATAAATATGAATTGTTTTCTGTGTTTACTTTGAGTAGTATTGTAAGTACATCTAGAAACTAAAGTCTTGGTGTACTCTTAGTTAGTTTTTTTCCTTATATGGAAGTGTTTGGTTAAATACCATGAAAATACCACAAAAAGACTTTTCAAAGGCTTTTCTAAGCAGTTTCATACCAAATAAAACAACAATTATGTTTCATTATACTAAATCTGTGTTTTAATTACTTGTAAATTTCACAAAATGTCATTGACAATCACTCTGCAGAAATTCCTATTACCCGGACATCAGGATGGGTTCTTCGCCAAAACTAGAAAGCTAGAACTGAAGTAGATAAAAGTGCCAAATATGAAAAAATAAGATTAGGTATGACCAAAATTTACATTTGGGAGATTGAAGTAACAATTTAGAGTATTTAAAAGCAATAATTTAACTTAAAAATCCAATTACAAACATTTTAACATTTGTTTCATAGATGAAGGACCTGTAATCATGAAAACTTGTCTAGTATATTCTTTAAATAAAGAAACGCAAAGCGTTATGTAAAAATAAATGAATACATTCATGCGGTCAGATTATTCGAGTGTTAAAATACTAGAAAAGTGCTTATTTACCACTTGTTCTACAACTTAACATGGGGTACACAGCTAAAAAAAAACCACTCCGTCAAAGGGAGGTAATCCATTTTTTTCATATGATTTTATACATTATGAGAAGAAATATGTGTAAAATGTGATGTAAATGGGGAGAATATTCATGCCTTTCATTGATATCATAACTCTCAAGTGTAATTTCTATTGTTTTTTTTCAATCTGGACACAAAACTGATTTTTAAAATATACTTCATGCTTCTCTCACTGTACACTGAGTGCATCCTGGATAGCCGCAGTTAAAGATAGAAATTTGTGTAAAAAAACGCTTTAAATGGTTCCAAAATCCTTCCTTTACATGAACATTTACAGGAAATGAGTTTTGTGATTATTGTGTGGCCTTGGACAATTACAGTGAAAAAGTGCATATTTTCCTATAGGGGTAAGTTCAGTAAAAAATCTCCCATTGACTTTAATGCTAATCTATGTGTGGAAATAAATTTATACCTGATTTACCTTTAGAAATTAAAATCTTTCATATATCATTCATGAAAGTACAAATGTAGCCCTATCTTTTGCAACAATAAAAACATAGGGTCATGCGGCATTTTTGGGCATTCACATGGCCTTGTTTACAAATAATGTAGATTCGCACTGAATTCCCATACTGACCCCCATTACTTTTCAACCCTGAAGGGAAAAAAATTAGTACATTCAGCATTTATTTTTTTTTTTTTTTCAACTCTAGTTTTGATCCATCCACCAAAAAATATTTATTACAAACATTATCTGCCAATCAGGAGACCATATAACATCAGTGTTATACAGAAAGCTCTCCCCTAAATGGGCGGTCCCTGATGACGTATATTTATTTACTGAATTTACCCCTACAGACTCATGTTTGCAAGATTTATCTCCCCTTCCAATGTTAATTTCCATGGGAAATTAAAAATGCTGATTTTGAGTTTTCCTCAAGTTAGATTTTATGGGACTTTTTTCAGCGTATATAAAGCTAAAAGGGCATAATGCTATAGATAAGAACTAAAACATTTTCTGTTGCAATCAGTTTGAGATTAAATCTTAGTTTGACTGGACTTTTAACACTTCCTGATTGTAGTCAATTTTATTGTCATGCCATCCTAAATAAAGATACAATACAGAAACAGACATGTGTTTAAAATGCACTCACTATTATCCTAAAAATTTCTAATAATATCAATAAAATGTCATTCAAACTAGTTTTATAGTGATGCTAGTGTATCAAACTTGTATTGTGTCACTTCAAATTTGTTAAAATCGCAAGCAGTATACACAGAACTGTGCAAAATGCAAACAAGGTAACAAAAAATGGCGGCCATTGCCAGGATGATTTACAAATTCAAAAACTATTATAAAACACTTCATATCAAATAAATCAAACTTATTTTAGTAATTTTATATGAGAAAATATATTTTCTAAATGATAAAACTTGTAATTATTTACAATTATAGAGTTATGTGATTTATTTATTGAGCAGTTCCAATAGTTTTTCAGTCAGACTCTACCAAAATTCATAAATCTCGAGAAGTCTCGAGGAGTCAGAGATTTTTTAAATTCTATACTGAAAAGCGTATCAGATTCATTTCCCGTTAGGTATACTGTTCCCAGATTCATGGCAGCAGAATATTAATACTCATTTAAAGTGGTACCTGGATTATATAGTTGTCAGGAAAAAATATTTTCAAAACTCTTAACCTTTGATCTTTGCATAAAATCAGCATCATCTTCTCATTATTGAAGATTTTTTCAATATGGAATGTAAGTTGAGAGCTCTTTCTTTTACCAACAAGTTATACACTGTAACATACCATCAAGTGACCTTAATATTTGAAATCAGACCCTGAAAATAAAGTAGATATAGGAAGATGTGATATTTTTTTTAAATACAATTGGCTTTTAAGTAGCTTTCCAGTAACTATGAGTACTCTCAGATCTACCCTTTGTGTCTGTAGACATTAAAAAAACAAAAGTGCTAATTTTGAATAACACAGGAAGAATATCAAAGGAAAAATTCACATTTAAAGGTCAGCTTATTATTAATGAGAAAAATATAATTATCTTGCATTATATTCACTGTATCTGGCAGATTTACAGATGCTAAGTTTAATCTATATAATAAAGCATTAAAAGCCTTTTTTAAATTAAAAAGATATTTCACTCATTTTAAACCTAATATTAAAACACTTTTACATCTTTTTGACCACATACTGAAGCCAATTTTGTTATATGGCTCAGAAATTTGGGGCTAATTCTCTCCAAATAAGTTACAATTTTGTAAATATTCTCTACAGGTACCTAGAAGACCAACTAACCTAGAAGTGATGGGAGAGTTGGGTCGCTACCCCCTCTTTCTTGAGGTTATTCTTAATATGACTAAATTTTGGGTCAGACTCTTAGAACAAAATAGTTTCCTCATTAAAGAAGCATTTGAAGAGTCCAACATTTAATCTAAACTAGAGGCTCTAAAGAGCCTGTGTCGCTCACCTTGGTCTATGTTTATATTAAACATTGTACACAGATGGATTCATGACAAAATTGTGTTTTGGTGATGTTGATGGGTTTGTAGATGTTACTTTACTTAACATTTTTGCTGCTTACAATTATCTCTATTTAAAACAGTAGTTGCTGTGGAAAATTTTAGTGAAAATCAACAAATTTTGTGAAAATTGTTAAAAATTTACTATGAAGGGCAATAACTCCTTAGGTCATTTTGGTCATGTTGACTTATTTGTAGTTCTTACTTTGCTGTAAATTATTGATGTTTACAGTTTATCTCTATCTATAATAATATAATTCAAGATAAAAACCAAAAAAACGCAAATTTCCTCAAAATTACCAATTCAGGGGCAGCAACCTAACAACCGATGATCCAATTCATCTGAAAATTCCAGGGCAGATAGATCTTGACCTGATCAACAATTTTACTTCCTGTCAGATTTGCTCTTTATGCTTTGGTTTTTGAGTTATAAGCCAAAAACTGCATTTTACCCCCATGTTCTATTTTTAGCCATGGCGGCCATCTTGTTTGGCTGGCCAAGTTACCAGACACATTTTTTGAACTAAATACCCCAATGATGATTGTGGCCAAGTTTCAATTAATTTGGCTTAGTAGTTTCAGAGGAGAAGATTTTTCTAAAAGATTACTAAGATTTACGAAAAATGTTTTAAAATTGACTACAAAGGGCAATAACTCCTAAAGTGGTCAACTGACCATTTTTGTCATTTGACTTATTTGTAGATCTTACTTTGCTGAACATTATTGCTGTTTACAGTTTATCTCTATCTATAATAATATTCAAGATAATAACCAAAATCAGCAAAATTTCCCTAAAATTACCAATTCAGGGGCAGCAACCTAACAACAGAATGTCAGATTCATCTGAAAATTTCAGGGCAGATAGATCTTAACCTGGTTAACAATTTTACTTCATGTCAGATTTACTCTTAATGCTTTGCTTTTTGAGTTATAAGCCAAAAAACTGCATTTTACCCCTATGTTCTATTTTTAGCCATGGCCGCCATCTTGGTTGGTTGGCCGGGTCACTGGACACAATTTAGAAACTAGATACCCCAATGATGATTGTGGCCAAGTTTCAACTAATTTGGCTTAGTAGTTTCAGAGGAGAAGATTTTTCTAAAAGATTACTAAGATTTACGAAAAATGGTTAAAAATTGACTACAAAGAGCAATAACTCCTAAAGTGGTCAACTGACCATTTTGGTCATGTTGACTTATTTGTAGATCTTACTTTGCTGAACATTATTGCTGTTAACAGTTTATCTCTATCTATAAAAATATTCAAGATAATAACCAAAAACCGCAAAATTTCCTTAAAATTACCAATTCAGGGGCAGCAACCTAACAACGGAATGTCGGATTCATCTGAAAATTTCACGGCAGATAGATCTTAACCTGATAAACAAATTTACTTCATGTCAGATTTTCTCTTAATGCTTTGGTTTTTGAGTTATAAGCCAAAAACTGCATTTTACCCCTATGTTCTATTTTTAGCCATGGCAGCCATCTTGGTTGGTTGGCCAGGTCACCGGACACAATTTTGAAACTAGATACCCTTATGATGATTGTGGCCAAGTTTGATAAAATTTGGCCCAGTAGTTTCAGAGGAGAAGATTTTTGTAAAAGTTAACGCCGGACGCAGGACGACGACAGACGACGACAGACGACGGACGCAAAGTGATGAGAAAAGCTCACTTGGCCCTTTGGGCCAGGTGAGCTAAAAATGTAACGACAATTGGTTGGGAAGCATTCATTCATTATTAAAATATCTTAACTTAACCCCAGAATATTTGTTAAATCACAAATCTCATATAAAGTCAATTATCATTAAAAAAAACTCTGCATTAAATATGATGAAATTTGGCTTAACCAATTAAATGACAAACCTGGCATGGCTCAAGGAAATAAATTAAGAACCTAGACTATTTAAAAATAATAATGGCCTTGAAAAATATTTATTGTTAAGTCATTGTAAAACATTAAACAAGTTAACCAAATTTAGAATCAGTGCCCATGAACTTGAAATAGAAAAGGGAAGACATAATGGAATATCCCCCGACAAAAGATTTTGTAGACTTTGTAATAATGACATTGTTGAGGATGAAATTCATTTTCTTCTTCAATGTCCATCACTTAAAACTGAAAGGTCCAGCAGTTTCATTTTAGATTTATCCTCTAAATTTACTAATTTTAAAACTTTTTAAATGACCAATCTAAATGTGTATGGTTGATGTAAAATGAATATCCATTTGTTAATAACTGTTTAACATAATGATTAAGTTAATAGATAATTTAATCAAGACTAGAAGAGTAAAATTAAGTAATAAAACCTGAGAAGCCTTCTCACTATACAAAGGTACTTATTGTGTTCTCTTACTCATTATCTTTGAGAAAATATACTGTATTTGTTGTCTCCCTTTTCTTATATAGTTTTAGTTTTATTGTCATGTATTGTAATTTCAAATAGTTCAATGATAAAAATCACAATTATTTGTACACTTTCATTTAAACTGTAATTGTACTGCTCCTCAGGGAGTCTTGATTGACAAATAAAAATTGTAACAGTTGTTGTTGTTGTAGTGTCTTTGTTTTACTACTTTTAATCATTCTTTTATTTTAAAAGTAAAGCACTTTTCAGCTGATGTTTATAGTCTTTCTTATGTTTTGCTGTTACACCTCTGTCCAAGGTTTACAGTTAGATAAGGGTTACTTTTTTTGAATGAAAAAAAATATTCTGGTGAAGCCATTGTATACTTAGTTTTTACTATACAAATCCTTGGTCAAGCAGGTGACAAAAAGATATATTCTGGAGTCAATTTCACAAAATAACTTACAATTAAGATTGATCATAAGTGAACTGAATTGTTCAGTTTTTTGTGAAACCAATTCCTGAATCCAGATGTTATCCCTTACAAAACTGAAATGTTTGCAGCAGGTCTGCAGCATACTTGCTGCAGGTCTGCTGCAAACAAAAAGCTTGCAGGAACCCTTTGAATAATGTTTGCAGAAGTTTGCAGCTAGCTGCGAACCTCTTGCAAACATTGCAGCTTTTTGCTGCAAGCTTGCGGCAAGTTTGCAGAAACTTTAATGTTTGCAGTAAGATTGCAGGAAACTCTAGAATTTAAGGGATGTTCGCAGCTAGATTGCAGGAATCTTTGATAATTCTAGATGTTTGCAAGAACATTGCAAGAATTACATAAAACGAATGAGCATGCCCATTGGTAACTTCCTGGAAGATACAGATTTGAAATTTGAAAATGTTGAAGGTGTTTGAGTCATGTTTTCTTTCATACAATGGATTAGTATTCATGCAGGGAGTATTTTAGATTGGAAATTAAAAGAAAATTTGTCAAAGACATTTGTTGTAAGTATTGATTCTTCATAGACGTGTAAATATATGAAATTCGTCCCCTCATACCTGCATGAAGTTTTGAAAAACATTTTCAAACACGTATCAACTATACAGTACATGAGTCAAGAATGTTTGGAGATTATAACTTATTTTAAAATATTGTGTTTTTATAATTCAAGTTGAATTATGTTAAAATGTTAATTAAAAAGCAGTATTTATGCACAAAATAAATTTCAAATAAACCTTTTTTTTGTATTTTAGACATGCATTTAACTCATTTTAGCACGTACTTCAACAACAAGAAATCCTAAAATTATTTTTTAAAGGAATAAACCTTTACTATGATAATTATGCAAATGATTAATTATTCGAAATATTGTATGTATGTATGTTACCAAACTTTCAGAATTTACTGTGTAATAAAGATAATGTGACTTAATTGGTTAGTAATGTTTAATCATTTATGTAGTTCCTGCAAGTTTGCAGCAAGCACGCAGGAGAAAAATTAATTTGAATATAAATGTTTGCAGCAGGTCTGCAGCAAACACGCAGCAGGTCTGCTGCAAACACGCAGGAGAAAGATTAATTTGCATAGAAATGTTTGCAGCAGGTCTGCAGCAAACACGCAGCAGGTCTGCTGCAAACACGCAGGAGAAAGATTAATTTGCATAAAAATGTTTGCAGCAGGTCTGCCGCAAACACTCATTTGCATATAATTGTTTGCAGCAGACCTGCAGCGTATTTGCAGCTAACACGCTGCAAACACAGACTCTGTGTTCCACTATCAACGTAAATATACGTTGATAGTGGTTCTTCCAATGGATAGAAACAAGTGCCTGTGGCCCGCCCCCCTTTTCCGAGAAAAAATGGTTGATTATATACGGAATCATGATCGATCGACCAGGCAGTGGGTCCACACTTATGAATATTTCAGGATCAGCCACTGTTTTTAATCAATGACATATGAGGTAAAATGTTTAGGAAGAAATACATAATTACCTCCCCTGATTTCTCAAGCCTACTTGTGATCATTACATTCGCCATATATAGTGATAAACATATAGTTTATGATTTACATAGGTTGATAGTATTAAGTGTATTGTAAACTTCTTTTGTTAAGTAATGAGGAATTCGCTGTCTTTCTGTTCCTCTCAGGTCGACAGACATCTTCGTGTGGATTTCAGAAATGGCGGGAAATCACTGTGGTTGCATATTTCGTGCTCAATTAGTTGTATAAAGAGAGATAACTCTTATTTGACATTGGTAAATGTCGAAAAAAATCCCATCATCATCATCATTATTCGAGAAACAGTTTCATTTACAAAAGACATATACTACAACAATTTAACGCAATGGGATCTATTGTAATATCATACGGTCTCTCTCTTATCCCCCTCCCCATTTTACTCGATATGGTTGGGGGAAAACGTATATCAAAAGAAGCTATTAATATAAATTGCAATACTTTTCATTACCTTTAGTTTTTTTTTAATAAACAGCCACGTTAATTTGGCACTTGTCCTTAACTTTTCAAAATTTTCACAACCTATTTATTATCATAAAATTCTTTTATTAAAAAGTTGTAAAAGAGACATTGACATATAAAATGATCTTCGTCTTCAACTTTATCTAAGATGTATTTTTTACGGCATAATCTTTGTAATTTATCTATATAGTTTTGTGCATATCTGTCCGTATCTACTTTTATGGGGTGTGCACTTATTCTCAATATAAAATATGCTAGTATTTTCCAGAGACGTGTGTTACTGTGGATTCAATTTCACTTATTTTCGTTGGTACCAATTTCATAGATAAGGAACACTTGAATCAACGGTTCATTTGATATTTAATCATGTTTCGTGCCGGTTTTGCCGAAGTTTGTATATTTATAAGTCTACATGAAATGTATCATTCGTTAAACATTTAATTTCAAGGTTCAGCTTTACCCACGACATCCACGAAAATTGGTATCCAACGAATAATAGCGAATCCAGCGTATATGTCTGCATTATCGAATAAATGTTTCATTTAACAATGAAAGTTTTAAAAAAATGACATCATGATATTAAAAACTCAACTTAGTCACAAAAAGAAAGGTGACATCTCTATAATTAAATGCATATAAATGTTACAACCCGGGATAGACACCTTCATTAATTTATCTGACTGCTTAAACATTGAGTCTAACTTGCAGTCATAAATCTTGGCCATGATTAAAAATACCCAGATTACCTTTATGGTCTTCATTGAACATCTTTATAGTGATTTACTATTATGTATTTCTCTGAAGTACCTTGAAGTACAATTGCTCTCATTTGTCATTATAATTTAAGCATTTTACAATAACTAGACATCGGTCGTTATTTTAGATGCATGACTGGTCGCCTACAGACCGGTATAGGTATAGTATCCTGCTTGAGTCGTGTTTTAAGACTTTTAATGCCCCTGAAACGAAACTAAAAGTTGGGGCATGGTTTTACCCCTGACTCTCCGTCTCATTATTTGTATATGTTATAGGCATTTTCTAAATTTAGGCATTTATGTCCATCTGATGAGTTAAGCCTTTTTCAACTGATTTTTATAGTTCGTTCTTATGTTGTACTGTTATACCACTGTCCCAGATTAGGGGTGGGTTGGGATCCCGCTATCATGTTTAACCCCGCCACATTATTTATGTATGTGCCTGTCCCAAGTCAGGAGCCTGTAATTTGTTTATGTGTTACATATTTGTTTATCGTTCATTTTTTTACATAAATAAGGCCGTTAGTTTTCTCGTTGGAATTGTTTTACACTGTCTTATCGGGGCCTTTTATAGCTGACTATGCGGTATGGGCTTTGCTCATTGTTGAAGGCCGTACGGTGACCTATAGTTGTTAATGTCTGTGTTATTTGGTCTTTTGTGGATAGTTGTCTCATTGGCAATCATACCACATCTTCTTTTTTATATTTTGCATAATGCCTGAAAACTTTATGCATTATCTAAATTGCGTGCAAGATCCAGTCACTATACAGTAATATCAATTTTTTTCTAGGCATTTTACAAAATGCCTGATAAAATTGAAAGGCATTTTAAAAATTGCCTGAGTTAAGTTATAGAATAAAGTTTTAAAAAATCAACAATTATTCAATAAAAGCATTGGACACCGGAGCGGTTTTATTTGAATAAAACAAAAGTGTTTTTTTAAATAATCAAAAATAAAATTTATCGATGCAAAAACAGAACTTGACAATTATTTATAATTTCTCAAAATGTTTGGATGACAGAACTGATCACAATTTTTGTCCTGATTTTTTGCAAATACATTGGTTTTTACGCAAAAATCTGGTTTAAGCATTTTGACAACATTTTGAGAAACCCGGATTATCACTTATTAGGCAGTAAATATGAAGATACTGTTTATTGGCATCACAACCATAAACCGCAAGCGGCAGTCATAATTTCCACCCTTTATCCACTGCAGAAAATACTAATATGAATTATAACAAAATCATTCTCATCTTAAAAGAGGAAAGCAAAAGTGTAACAGCACCTCGATTTTGGCAAAAACAGTTAGCAAAAAATGCAAAAATGCTGATAACAGTTAACAAAGTGGGTTGAAAACAGATAACAGTTTAAATTAACCTCAGATAACAGTTAACAACACCTTGAAAAAGGCCAAAACAGGTTAACACAAAAAGGTATTACCCCCCCCCCCCCTTAAAAATGCATGAAATATTTGCTACTGAAAGCATAAAATCAGTCAATTATAAACAAACATCTTTTTCTCTATTTCACATGTTTCACTTCACTGTTTTGAATCTGGATTTTCTAAAAACTCGTTTGGAAAGTTTGTTCTATTAAAAGACCGATTTATCATCCTGTCATTTTGACAAAATAATCATAAATTTACTATCTGAAATACAGAGTGAGTACATACTTAACGTAGTTTCACTTAAAAGAAAACCCACAGCATATGACATACAAACCTTTGCAGCTGGTTTTTGGAAAATAAATTACTTCTACCGAACCATTAGTTATTTTCTTTGCAGATATTATGGGGTGTTTTCACTTCTGTCACATACATCTCAGTGATATTATTCTTCTACAAATTGCCTGAAATTGAACAGGCAATTTGTGGAATTTTGTTTAAAAAATTCAGTCATTTTACAAAAGGACTAGGTATTTTTAGTCATTTTGTATAATGCCTGTCAATATTAGGAATTTTATAAATTGCCTGAAAAATTCAGTCATTTTACAAAATGCATAAAATTTAGAAAATGTCTGTAACATAGTTATAATTCGAGATTACTCCTCCTGTAGTTTTAATGCTGTCAAGTTTCACTTTGCTGCCTGCTGTTTGTACTTATATTAAAGCTGTTCATTTTGTCAGGGTTTTAATATCAATATTTACTCTTTTGGGAGATATTTGAGTTTTGTCATTTTAATACTTGCATATAAGTGGTTCATACCGTTTCTGTCGAAGAACTCCTCCAACATTCTCATATCTGTACTAGAGTGAACCATAGACCTATTTGTGCTCTCATACTCAACTTTGTGCATTTCTAAATAACACTTTGAATTTGCAGGGTATCATTTTTTTGTACTTTTTCGAGTGAAATGGTCTGCGGTTTTCGAGTTTAAGGGGTATCTAAGTATATGTGATACAAAGTTGTTATTATTACTCGCATATTATTTGAAAAAAAGTAAAAATAAATAAAGCCGTTTTAATATACATTCAAATGTGAAGTTTAAAAGAAAGTGCCGGATTATTCTTATATTTACAGTCCTTTTACAGAAATATTTGTATTTGGATGATTTAAGGTAATTTTGGGACTTAATTAATTTATGTATATACGTTATGTTCAATTTTTTTTTCGAGAATATCTCGTGGGTTTTTTCAGCAGTGTTCGCGTTTTATCGATTTAATAAATAGTATTTCTACATCGAATCTTTGGGTACCTGAGGGGATCTGGAGACGATGACAGATAGATATAGGGTGCCTATACATATGAAATGAGATGTGAGCAATCGTCTTTAAGACAGAACCCAAGTGAGAAACTAACCAAAAAGTCAGGCAATAGACATTCTTCAACTGCAATATATCTACGCGTCTATACAACATCTCTAGCTTAAAATGATAGGAATATATTTATATAATTATAGATTGTCGTTGATCATCTCAACGAGATTAATTTTCATAGCAGTGTATTTCAAAATTGAAATCATCTCCTTTGTCATAGATATATAAATGAACCAACAAAAAAAAAAACAATAAAAAAAAACAAGACTTACAAAAGAAAGAGGCTCCTGACAGGAGACTCACTTCATGCATTCGTATATACAGTTATATAATTATATAAATCGAATCAAATCAAATCAAATCAAATCAAATCAAATCATTTTATTATTTATCGATGTGGTTTTTTTTATTTGTTTGGCAACGCTGTTTTTTTTTTAGTTTTTCCTTTTATTTTTTATTCTTTTTTTACCTCCATTTTTAGGTCTCAAAAAGAAAAAAATAAGTCCAAAAAGTTCAGTGTTCTGTGGGATGTCCTTTCGTTTGAGAAAAGTGAAAGAAAGGTCATTGACTTCCAACCGTTCAAATAAAATGTGAACTTGACAGGTCATTAGTTATCATTTACATTCATTAAATTCAAAAGTCTTTGATATATGTATAACTATGTTGTTTTCATAACAATTAATGTCCAATGTATGGATACATCACACTAGAGTATAGGTAAATTTAATAAACTTGGCAACTTGTACAGTTTCTACCATTTGTTTGATGTGTTTGAGCTTTTGATTTTGCCATTTGATTAGGGACTTTCCGTTATGAAATTTCCTCGGAGCTCAGTATTTTTTTTATTTTTACTTTTTTGTAGCATAGGTACATGGGGATAGAACAAATTTTGTTTTGCCCTCCCCCTTTTCAATTATTTTCATGTTCTAACAGTACAAGTCAATTCCAATTTTACTATCCAGTGCGATCACTGATTTATTATACCGAGAGCTCTCATTGATAATAAATAGCAAATACAAGTTATTTCTAGTATATGTATGTTAAAACACGAAAAAAATTGAAATGAATAGAAACACAACTAATAAATTATTTTGTAAAAAAGAGGGGGACAAAAAAGAGAGTCCTGTCCCCAAGTACCTATGATTTATAATGGTGAACCATCAAATGAAAATAGCTACATACTAAGCAGCATCACTTTTCCGAAAGCAAACAAGATTTTCAATAGTTCTACATTCATCGAACGAACAAAAATGTCAAATTAAAGAGTAGCTATCATTATAATAAAGGTTACACATGATATCCTTGTCGAATGCGAAGGTTTATGATGAAACGGTAATTTCGGGTCTTTTTCCAAGTTCTGTCCTATTTCATACAGTTCAGTTATGTCCTCTCACTCCTCTGTAAAGTTTTGCTCGAAAGAGAATTGACCTTGTTGGATTACGCGTACGGGCGGACCGTATGAGTATACGCGTAGGGTCCACTAGGTTTGAGCTGACCATACATGTTATCATGCGGTTATATTGGTTAAATTTAAACAAACGTTTATCACAATCTCAATTTTTAGTTTTACAAATTTCTATTATTACAAATAGATGGTCAAATGAACAAAGGAACAATTGAAATTAAATATTTGTTCAATTGTATATCCTATTTTGGTACTCTCGCCCCGAAGGTGACAATTGCTACCACAAGTAACGTAATATTTTTTTTACATTTACATGTTTGCAGTTCATGTAAGTTCATGCATGTTCCTTTGCATCTGCATTTCTCGTAAAGTTGCTAAATATTCTAAAACAAATTATGTTTACCTCCGATATCTTCAATTGCAGTGATCATAATTCAATTAATGTATTACTGATCGATATGCTAAATACAAGAGATTAACAGATTTAATTCGCGTGATTTTTTTATATAGTTATATTCTTTATTCACTTTGAGCCTTACTAGTTAAAATATAGAGTTTTATTTCAATTACAATTGAACTTTTTTATAACAATTTGAGAGTTAAGTAATGTTGATCTGTTATATGCATTTGTATCTAATAAACTTGACCAACTTCTTGATATTAGTCAGACCGTACGCGTACGGTCCAGACCGTACGAGTACGGTCCAAATACTCATACGGTCTGGAACATATCCAATGTAATCTTGAAGTTTCAAGTACTGTAGGAGTAAAAGTTTTAGGATTAATCATCAGGTTTCAATTATATATTGTACATATCAAGTGCAAACAAAAATTACATAATAGTAAACTACCATAAACGAAAGCAAAATAAGCCAATAACAAAATAACAAAATATAACAAAATAATAAATAAATGAAGCAGAATGTCAGAAAAATAGTATCTCCTAAAAAATCTTGCATTTCTTTATCAAATGGTATAAAATTAACTCGAATAATTCAGCGCCCTCTATCGGTCAGTGTCCTCTCTAATGTAGCGATCGATAGTGAGTCGGAATATAACGACTGGCCTAACTCGAATAATTCAAGCCCTTACCGTCTCCGATTCTCTCCACCTTTCGAGGTTGCGGTTAATGTAGTGATCGATAGGGAGCGTAATATAACGACTGGATTATTCGGGTTACGACTGGCCGGATTATTCGGGTTAGTATAAAATGTGATACTTGGACATGCTGCAATGTAAATAAATTAAGTTTAAACTTGAAGAGTCGACTCATTATGGTATGACATTTACAATAACAGCTGAACAAAAATGAGTGCTTAGAAGAAAGTCTTAGTCAAATATTTAAAAAAAGAAATACATAAAGAACCAGTGCAGATTGCGTGGGTCTTACAATGGTTAAGGAAGGAAACAATCACTCAATCTAAATAAAGAAGTCATAGACATAGAGGGGAAAAACCGAAATTTATTATCATTATACCGAAAATGTGAAGGGTCGATTTACAAAGGATATGATCAGTTTTGTGTGGAAATTAATATTTTATTGACATGAATTATGATGGATGATGATGGACAAACAATTAAGTTAGACATTTAATGTCTAAGACAATTACTCAGCATGATCTTGTTTACAAGCTGATTAGATAAGTTTATCGCACGGGTACACATCAATCATAAGTCATTGTTCTTCTTTCGGACTAGCTATATAAAGAAGTCAGAATTATAATTTGAACATTCAACATTCACCTTCCATAGAAAGTACATCTAGACTAAAGGTAAGTTTACTATCTATTGGTAAAACGCTAATTTCTCTGTATAGTTAATCTATTATTACTTTTTGTTGAGGTAAAACTTTATCAATTATTAGTGAGGAATTTTCAAAGCGCAATGTGAAGTAAATGAGTGTCTCGGCCACAGCAACAACAAATTCACGCAATATATGCTATTATTTATCTAATTCGTCATTTATCTAATTTTCTTTCTGTTCAATTTTCTAAAGTTTTAAAGCTTCTTGATGAATGTAAAAGTCACCGTATTAAAACTAAAAAAATCGTTGCGTTTTTTATAAATTCAGTAAAAGAAGCATTTTATATTACTTATACCATATCATAAGAATCTGATATGATTTGGTGAATAAAAATATTCTCTTCTATACTCACTACAATAAACTATATTATATTTCAATTTAAGGGATAATTTTAATAACATGAATACCATGATGGAAAGTGGGGTTTATAAAGAAACTTATCTAAATGTCAAGTTAAAATAGCCGAATCTGATTGACAATTCATAATTTCGTAAAAAAAGTTTGCATCCCTTTAGTTCCAAAGTTGAAGTTCCAAAAACAAAAATGCATTTGCCTTTCTTTACACAACAACTTTAGTAGGTCACCTTCGCTAGCCAAGGTTTACAATCCATCCCGTCATCTCCACGAGGCACCCTCAATAGCATACTGTTCTGTTTGAGCCAAGGCTCCGTGTATAATTTCCCTTATACTGGTTTATTAAAACAAATTATGACTCGGATGGAGAGTTGTTTCATTTATACTCTTCTTATATCTTTCTACAAACTTTTTTTTTAATTTAATGTCGTTATTATCAAATGAGAGCATCATTATTCACATATGACATACACGATTTTATTTTAGGTTTTCCAATTTTCTGCATTTTCGTGAAATTTCTATGGATGTTGTAACTATTCATCATTTTAAGAATTTGTACCACAATCAATTAATGTGGCTATATTTCATGTTTCTTTTCAGTAGTTAATTTTTCACAATGATCAAAGGATTCGTTCTCCTCGCACTTTTGGTGGCTGTTGCCAACTGTACCTACTACAAAGGTGGTTACGGTAAAGGATACGGAGGTGGATTCGGAGGTTATGGTGGTGGATACGGAGGTGGATATGGAGGTCTAGGTGGATACGGAGGAGGATACGGAGGTGGATACGGAGGAATCGGAGGTTATGGAGGTGGATACGGAGGAATCGGAGGTTACGGAGGCGGATACGGAGGACTTGGTGGATATGGAGGCGGATACGGAGGTGGATACGGAGGTGGATTCGGCGGTTACGGAGGTGGATACGGTGGCGGATACGGAGGTGGTTACGGAAAAGGATACGGAAAGGTAAAAATTATATAATTTATTATATCATTAATTTGACCCTAAAGACTGCTCCGTACCTTATAACTTTCGTTAGCAAAAAACTATTTAATATTCAGAAATTGAAGGTATTTTTTTTATACATTATTAATATAATGTTTGTGTACAATCTGCGAACATACATAAATCGATGAAAATCTCTATCAATGTTTGGTGAAGGTAGGAATTGAAGTATTCCGAAAAGCAGTATTATTTTGCATATTTTGTATTAAATTGAGTCTTTTTGATTTGAACAGTACCATATTTTAAGTCTTTTTATAATACAATGCAATTCAATTCAAGGTTGCCATATAATGAGATATGAAATATCCATGCACACCTTTTTTTTTCATTTAGGAATAAGTCTATTTTTAGATATTTTCATTCTACTGTTATTTGAAATTTGAGAAGAATATAAAACTGACATTTTTTTTTCAATAGTGTTAACAATGTTTTATATCAAGTTTGTAAAACATACTCGATCTTTTTGTTATCATTGACACACATATTCTTTCTCTTTACAGGGACTGTACTAGATAATGGTGGAACTTATTGAATAAAATGTGAATTCCAAAACCAAAAAGCCAGGACTAGGGAAAACAAATGATAACCGACCAAACGCCAAAGACGTGACAAAAAAACCGACATAGACACTTTCATTTATCATTGCATTTGTTATTGTAAATAAAACGTTTACAACTTTCGAATGATTTTTTCTTTTTTAATTTACTTAACCTAGAGCTTGACATATAATATAAGACGTATGTGTTTATGATTGAAAATGTGACAATTGAAACACATAAATTACAGAAGCTTCAGATGGAGTTCAAATTTTTCTGTTGGCCTTGTCTTGGATTGTTTGGTAGTTGTCTCATAGACGCAAGTCCACATCTATTCAACTATAATTATATAATATTTGTTTATACACATTACATTTCAATGAACACATTGTTAAACGTTTCTTTATTTTCCAATAAGTGTAACTAAATAACACAAGCTGTTTGAGGCATTGATCTCTTTACCCTAACATTGCATATATAGTGTAGAATAAGGAGAGGTGGCGATGCGATATCTATATAACAGAGACCTAGCTCAAATATAGATATAGAGTCCACATAACGTAAATCACGGATTTGTATAGTACTGTATTGTACTTACTATACAAATACCAGTTTCCATCTTTAATATTATGTTGATATTTTTTTAATCCCTTAAGTATTGCATTGAATTCTATAGTCTGAGCATTTTAAGTATTGAATTCTATAGTCTGAGCATTTTAAGTATTGAATTCTATAGTCTGAGCATTTTAAGTATTGAATTCTATAGTCTGAGCATTTTACAAAGTATTGAATTCTATAGTCTGAGCATTTTACAAAGTATTGAATTCTATAGTCTGCGCATTTTAAAGTTTGAAATATACAGGCGTCCTACCTCAATCAATATTCATAAGTTTATTTCACATTTCACAAGATGCTGATTAAGGAGGGAGTGGATCGAGCGCTCCTAGAGAGCTAACTATATGATAAATGCATATTCTTTTATAATTCTCACTTCTTTACCCTTATCTTAATTCTTGACCTGTATTTGCTTAAGGTTTGTTCACAATAAATTCCGCCAATTTATTAGAAGGAATTGTGATCATAAACAGCTTTCACATTTTCAGTTTTCAACTTCTACTAATTCGCCTCTAATCATTGTTAGTTTCAAATTTTGGAATAGTGTTAAACGAACTATCTGTAACCTTTTTTGTACATTCAATGCATTTGAATTGGAACATGTGGTACGAAGTCCCCCTTTATTTTGGGTTGCCCCCGGAAACCCCCTCTAAAAAAGTCTGGGTCCGCCCTGAGCTTTTTATTTTTTTTCTCCCCAGATATTCGGAATCGTCTGGTTTTATCTATGTAGTGCCATTTGAAAAAGAAATCCTACTTTTCTTTACATAAGTTTACTACATATAAATTAAAAGGTAGATTGATGGTATACCGCCATCTTGGATTGTACAATCACAGTACAAAACCGGTCTAATTATTTGCCTAAATCTGCAAATTTAGAGACAGATTTGCAATTCAATAGTTAGACTGATTTTTCTATTTGAAGAAAACCTGTCAATTAATCGTATTATACAAAATATTTTAACAATTATCCTTTTTTGCATGGTTTTAAAACCCCTTTTATTTTTAAATGAGACATTTCAGGGGAGATAACTCTTTTAGTACAAAATTTATACTGGACTAATAGGGATTTTTTTTAATTTTTACTTGTAGCAAGAAAACAAGTACGATGACACCATGTTTTCTTTTTATTTTCTTAAAACATATTATGAAACCTTTCTTCTCACAATTTATTTCAAAATTCTATCTCATAGAACTTTTTTTATGCACAAACTAACCAAATTTTGGCAATTTTCAACGACTCATTGCTTGTAAAATAGCACGGTGACCCATACTTTTTATTAAATTTTTGAAAAGAGCAAAGTGAAATCTTCATTTTGGCAAATTATAAAAAAAATCATTTTCAATGGTTTTTATTTCTAAAACAAGCACACGTCCCCTTCATTCATTCTTTCCTTCTTTTTTAGTTCCTTTAATTTATATAATACTAATTTATATCAGTCTTTTTTATGACATGATATTTTGAAACATAGTAGCAAAATCTCAGAGACTCTAATAAGGTAAATTTACGCTGACACCAACCATCCAATCTATTCAAATACACAAGGATGAAGGTATTTTGGAGAAACAAAAGTTCATCAAAATCCCGGATGCTGGTTATCACGAAATCGCCATGTATAGCGAAACGTTATTATAAATGTTGATGTCTTATTGGAGATAGTAATGATTAAATGTCATAAAACAATATATAAAACAATATATATATATATATATATATAAATCTTGTTATGGTCAATCATGCAGTTGTAAATGAACCAAGTGAACTCACCAGTACCTTAGTATATATAATAGTACTCTAAGTCTTAGATTGGTACTTCGTGTCTTTTGTCCTTACGAATGTTGTATTGTGCTGATTTGATATTCAAGTGAGTATTGAAATGGGGAATATATCAAAGAGAAAGCAAACCGATCAAAGAGCAGAATTCAGCCGCAGTCCACCAATGGGTCTTCAATGCAGCGAAAATAAAATGTGTCACTATTTCAGTGAAAATGGATGTCATAAATGCGGCGGGGTCTCAACTCTTCCCCAATACCTCTAGCCTATGTAGAATAAACAAAAACACATTATACACACCAGTTTTAAAGAAGTTCGAGTCCGATGTCAGAATAGGTAACTAAAGAAACAAAGCAAAATGACAATTATACATACAAGACAAGACAAGACAAGACAATATTTTATTTAAGCCTCACCTCTTCATTATATAAAACATACACACAGTTGATAAAACAACATCATAAAACATACAAAAGTCACTCTAAAAAGAGTTATGAGAGACTATCTAAAATGTATATACAGTATGTACACTAAAATTGTATATATGTCTCTGATGAAATACATTTTCTTTTCAATTAAATGTCATTGCAGATTTTGGCAGTATAAAAGTACATATTTTCATCTGTGAATAATTTGTTTTTGGATGAAACGCGTCTTCTGATTGGCTAACGTTATTTTGTTATGAGCCCATAGACATGATTTAGTCATGTGACCGTGACGTCATCAACGTTTTTTCATGGTTTTCTACGGTTTAAAGTGGAACTTAGAATTAAATTATAAGAAATGACTATTTTTTTTCTCTGTTTATTGAAATAACATAAAAATGTGGTGCACACTGTTAAATAACCCGCTACGCCCGTTATTCAGTGTGCACCACATTTTTGATGTTATTTCTTCACAGAAAGAAAAAATAAATACAGTCATTCCTTAAATAAAAATATAAATTTATCGTTATCAGACAATTGCATGAAACTAACATTAAATAGAGATGCTTGATAAAACAAATAACAACGCAAATCTTCATACACAGAACAATTCATTAATACATGTTTTTCAGCTTCAATTAAAAGATTTTCATTACAAATACTGTTAAAACAAATTCTATTTTTAACTAAAAGACCTTCATACCTTCCGGTCTCAATTTTCAAAGGAGCGGTACCACTTCTAAATTTGGATATAGGCACTCCTATATTTACCAGATATAATTTTTATACGCCCGTCAAAATTTTGACGGGACGTATTATGTTATACAAATGTCCGGTGTCCGTACGTCCGTCCGTCTGTCTGTCCGTCTGTCCGGAGTAAACATGTCGCACCGTAACTGGAGAACGACTAATCCAAATTTAATGAAACTTATTATAGTTGTTTCTTATGATGGTCAAACGATCTGTATACTTTTTGGTCAAAATGAGATTAAAACTATTTGAGTTACTGCACTTTGTAACTAAAACAGGGGGGTGTTTTTTTCACATGTCGCACTGTATATCAAAAACTATTTTTGATTGATTATTGCTTAAAACTTTACACACTTCTTAGTTATATTAATTTTAAGATCTGTATACTTTTTGGTGATGATTCAAAATTTCATTTTTGAGTTATTGAGTATTTTGTAAAAAAGGGGGAGGGTTTTTTTACATGTCGCGCCATATCTCAAAAACGATTTATGATTATTGCTTAAAACTGTGCACACTTCTTTTTTATATTGATCAAAAGATCTGTATACTTTTTGGTGATGATTTAACATTTCATTTTTGAGTTATTGCGTATTTTGTGAAAAAGGGGGAGGGGGTTTTTACATGTCGCGCCATATCTCAAAAACGATTTATGATTATTGCCTAAAACTGTGCACACTTCTTTGTTATATTGATCAAAAGATCTGTATACTTTTTGGTGATGATTTAAAATTTCATTTTTCAGTTATTTAGTATTTTGTAAAATAGGGGGAGGGTATTTTTACATGTCACGCCGTATCTCAAAATCAATTTATGATTATTGCTTAAAACTTTACACACTTCTTAGTTACATTAATTTTAAGATCTGTATACTTTTTGCTTTTGATTCAAAATTTTATTTTAATGATATTTAGTTTTTTTGAAAAATAAAGAGGGGGTGGGGGGTGTTCATATGTCCCTCCGTATCTCAAAAACAATATATGATTATTGCTTAAAACTTTCTCAGAAATTATATATGATTATTGCATTTAACTTTCACACAAGACGACGGGCGTAGCATGCGCTCATGGCAAAGCTGTTTATTAATAAATAATTCGCTTCACCAAATTCATTTTTGAACAGTCTGTAAGTATGTAGTTTGACTTTAAATAAATATACCATAATTGCTCTTTAAATCTATTGAAACAGATATACTCAATATTTTTATAAGATGTTTATCATGTATCAAATTAGTATTACAAAAATGTTCCTTATCAAGTTCTTTAAACTTTGTGTGTACTCTGAAATTCCAATTTTCAGTCTATTATTGCATATATTATTAGCCCATATAAACACTTTTTTGTTTATTCTATTATCACACATTTTCGTAAGTATACTAAAATTTCTAAGAATACATGTCAAAGTTTACAATACATGGCATCCAGCCCATATCACCATATAGGGCCAAATTAGGTGTGTACTTTCCAACACCCATGAAAAAACGCATTGCCCTATTTTTTACAGCATTTATACAAGAGTATTCTTTACGTCCCCATATCGCAGCACAATATTCAATAACAGACATAACAAGACTGTCAAAAAGCTTAGTAAAAGTAGAATATTCAAAACCACCATTGGCTTTGCATTTAGCAATTAGTAAACCTAACGATTTGCTGGCTGATTTTGCTACAATTTTCGCCATCTCGTTATAATCCAAAAACTCATTTAATAATAAACCAAGATACATATATTTTGATACAATATCTAACTGGTTTCCGTTCAACATAAATTCAAAATTTGTTTGTGTCACAGATTGTGTTCTAAAATGAACGATTTTTGACTTGTCCATATTTACAATTAAGTCATTTACATTACACCATATACTTAAGTACAGCTCCTTGTAAGAACCAGGCAGGGTGCCATATACATGTGATTTATGAGGGTTTCAGATTTTATCTATAAATGGCCTAGAAGAAGCAGTAACTTAATAATACTCAAAAAATAAATATGAGTGGGAAAAAACGAGTGGTTGCCATGGTAACGGACACTCTATTTTTTGGTTGTCAGACATAGTAAAATCTTTCAAAAATCAGCTAAATCACTACAATTCAGAGCTTGATTAGGAATAGAATCAAGCATTTTTAATTAATTTTCATATGTAACATTGATACAACTTTGTTCAAGCATCATTTTAGTTAAGATTGCATGTAAATTAAATTTGTAAATTTTTTGAAAATTTTTGCCAAAAAATGCATATTTTCAACTTTTCTGAATTTGGGATTTTTGCGAAATTATCAAATTTTCTATGGTGTTTTTCAGAAAAGAGCAACTGTGTATAGCATATTTAGCACTATAGTTATGAAGTTGGGATACTACTTTACCAAATTAAATAGAAAAAAGCTTGGGACTTTCTTCAGTTTTATCACCATAGCAACCGATTTTTTCCTTGGAAACGGACTTATTATTTGCAAAATATTGCAGTTTTAGAGCTTAAATGTACCGAATGGTTTCATAACTGATTAAAAAAATACATTTAAGCATAAGCTTACTTCAAATTACCATCGTTAATAGTTGCTGACTTCAAAAGCTTCCATGGAAATGCACATTACCCATAGCAACATCTATTTTAAAATGTATCAATAGAAATTTATGTAAAAGAATACATATATTATATATAGACGCTGTTTATTATCAAGTTGGAATATGACTGCGTGCTTTGGTTCACTCACAGTCTTGTCTGTTCTTTTCAGAAGGTTCAACTGAAGGTTAGGAAAAAAAGGGGGGTAGGTTTATTTAAAAAAAAATCATACATGTAGATTCTTGAAAAGATAACGTTTGGTTGGAAAGCCTGGTTATGAATAGAATAAAGATTATATTATGAATAGAATCAATTTTATTTTCAGAAATTTCATAAACATGAATAATTCATCTATGTAGCTTTGGTTTAGCTTCAGAGCTTAGTTAATATTGAGGTTCAACCCCGACTTTTAGATTTTTTGTATAAAAATAATAAAAAAAACATTCCTTTTTTTCGGAATCATGAAATTGTGGAATCGTCAAATTTTCTCTTGCGTTTTTCCAAAAATTGAAAATATGTAAATCATAGCTAGCATTATAGTTACAAGTTTGAATACTACCTGACCAAAAAAAAACATTGCGTGGTGCTCTCTTATATTTTATCACCATGTTAACGTATTTTCTCCTTGGAAACAGAGTTATTATTTGTTGAATTCTGCAGTGTAGGGAATTCAATGTTCTCAACTGTTTCCAAACCTTTATGAAAAGACATGCATTGAAGCATATAAAAGCTCTAAACTACAATCGTTAAGTATTATTTCAACAGTTGCCATGGTAACACATACCACCCATACCAGTCAATCAAATTTTAATCATATAGTTTATGTAAACAATTACTTATAATTCTGTTAATAGTGTTCAGTTTTCTAAGGGGAATATAACTGCATGCTTTGCTTTGTTTCACTCTCAGTACTGTCATGACTGTCGTTGCTTATTGAAAAGACTCAACAAATTTAAATATATACCCTGTTGCATTTTGGGGGAGGAATGGAGGTGGAGTCATTTTTGTTTGAATCTTTCATAGATCAGGATCATGTACAGCTAAGGTGTACATAATAATCATTAACTACTTCAGATATACTGCAAAGTTCAAATGTACTCTTAACTGATCATAACAGTGTAATTCAATAAAATGGAAATAAACAGCGCATGTTACGCCCGTCGCTTTTTCTAAGAATAATAACTTCTCAGTGTCATCTATACTACTTAACGAAATACCTCATTTCGTGTGTTGCTTCCCCTCCTTCCACAATAAATTAATCATCATGCCTCTGTGTCCTAAAGGTAACATTTGTAGTCGCATTTGTCATCCATTCTTATTATCATTCAGTTTGGGTAATTTTGGATAAAAACGAAAAAGAACGCTTCCGAATATTTTCCCGTCATTGGACAAAACTTTAAGCCAGATTAGACTTCCAGTGTGAGTTTTTCTGTTCTTTGACATACAAAGACTATGAATAAAGTATATAAATTTGCTTTCTGCTATCATTTTGAGTTCTAGCATGTATCATCCTTGCTTAATGTGTTTCAGTTTGGGTTAATTTAGGAGGGAAACGAAAATGAATAATATTTGCTATTCACTATCAATTAGTTTACAGTGGCGGATCCAGAACTTTTCATAAGGGAGGGGACTGACTGACCTAAGAGGGAGGGGGCGCTCCTCTTATGCTTCAGTGATTCCCCATAAAAGCAACAATTTTCTTTCAACGAAATTGGGAACAGGGCCTCCAGGCCCTCCTGGGATCCGCTTATGGTTTACTATCAACGGCTGTCACTGCGGATATATTTCTGTATGCTTACATACATTTACTATGAATAATATATTTGTATTTGTTATAATTTACTATAAATTCCAATGGTTATCTATAATTTGTTCATAGAGTACAGAAAAACAGAAGGTATAAAAACCGGTATTTGAAAAATAGGGGGTGGGAAAAAAATGTTCCCAGTCCCTAAATACCTTTTGAATTTTGATACCTCTCCTGACATACTCCAGTCAGTATATTTCCCCACGATTTCGCGGGTCTGTTCTAGTATCACAAATTCATGAAAACTAAAGGGAGGTTATGATTTTTAAAAGATATACACCCGTCACCAAAGTTTGATAACTGTTCAATGCATTGTCTGAAAACTAGAATATCCCCCTTTTTATACGACCGCAAATATTGAAATTTTTTGGTCGTATATTGGTATAACGTTGGCGTCGTCGTCCGGCGTCGTCTTCTTCCGAAGACATTTGGTTTTCGCACTATAACTTTAGTATAAGTATATAGAAATCTATGACCTTTAACACAGGGTTTATGACCATAAAAAGATCGTTGAGATTGATTTTTGGAGTTTTGGTCCTAACAGTTTAGGAATTAGGGGGATAAAAAGGGCCCAAATAAGCATTTTCATGGTTTTCGCACAATAGCTTTAGTATAAGTGAATGAAAATCAATGAAATTTAGTCACAAGGTTTATGAACACAAAAAAGAAGGTTGGGATTGATTTTGGGAGTTGAAGTCCCAACAATTTAGGAATTAGGGACCAAAAAGGGCCCAAATAAGCATTTTTCTTAGTTTTTGCACCTTAACTTTAATATAAGTAAATGGAAATCAATGAAATTTAAACACAAGGTTTATGAACACAAAAGGAAGGTTAAGATTGATTTTGGGAGTTGCGGTTCCAACAATTTAGGAATTAGGGGCCAAAAAAGGGGCCAAATAAGCATTTTTCTTGGTTTTAGCACCATAACTTAAATAGAAATTTATGAAATTTAAACAAAAGGTTTATGATCATAAAAGGTAGATTGGGATTTATTTAGGGAGTTTTGGTCCCAACAGTTTAGGAAAAAGGGGCACAAAGGGTCCAAAAATTAAACTTTGTTTGATTTCATAAAAAATTGAATAATTGGGGTTCTTTAATATGCCGAGTCTAAATGTGTATGTAGATTCTTAATGTTTTGGTCCCGTTTTCAAATTGGTTTACATTAAGGTCCAGAGGGTCCAAAATTAAATTAAGTCAAATAATTGAATAATTGGGGTTCTTTGATATGCTGAATCTAAACATGTACTTAATTTTTTGATTATTGGCCCAGTTTTCAAATTGTTCCAAATCGGGGTCCAAAATTAAAGTTTGTTTGATTTCAACAAAAATTGAATTCTTGGGGTTCTTTGATGTGCTGAATCTAAACATGTAATTAGGTTTTGATTAATGGCCCAGTTTTCAAGTTAGTCCAAATCGTTGTCAAGAAAGTTTTTCCTTCAAGATCAAATGGTCACTTTTAGAAATTTCTTCACTTAATCAGGTCATTTAAGGTAAACTATACAGTTCTAAACTCAGTTGCGGATCCATAACTTTTTGTAAGGGGGGACGCTCCAGTCACACTTCAGTGATTCCCTATATAATCAACCAAATTTTTCCCACAAAAGGGGGCCCGGGCCACCCAGGATCCGCCTATGACTGATCTGGTTCTCGGTTTTAACAATTTTTAAAGTATCAAACAAACAAAGATATCCCCATATCTCGGGAACAGTTAAAGTGACGCCAACTAAATTCAAACTTGATCTCTGTTTTGAGGTAATAAGCATTGTGTATATGTTTGATAACATTTGGTTGAGGCAAACTAAAATTAGAAAATGACAGACATGTGTGAAATTTATGATATAGCCCCCTTTTTTTGACGATCAATGCATTTGAATGGGACATGTAATTAGACACTCCACCCCTTTGTCCTGGGTTAGGAACCCCTTTTTAAAATGGCTGGATCCACCCCTGCCAAATGACCCTTCCATGAAATCAAATGTAAATATAGAGAAATATAATTGCTTGTTGATAATGTAAGCATGGTAAGAGTAGTTCGGGAGTAGACCAAGTGACCATATTTCTATTCCCCAGTCACCCTTAGGGGTTCTTTTGTGAAGAGCAGAAGCTCTAAAAGTATCAGTAGGAGACACAAATCATTTTGAAACCGTTGTTGTTTATTTTATTGATTGTCATTAAGCATAGTTTTAAATATTAGTGACTTGAAATAGCAGTTAAATTCATTTCATTTACATTTTCAAAATTTAAGGTTTTTGTTGCCATGACAACAAAAACAGGTTTTATATTCCATCTTTTGTAGTGGGTTCATATATGTCTTAAACTTTAATCAATTTAAGGCACAACACCAATTTCATGTTTTGATTTTGTGACAAAGTAAAATCTTACCAGGAAAAGTAGTGTTATTCATGTGTCTTTCAACATTTGATAACATAGATTTTGTTGCCATGGAAACTGAAATGGTTCTAAAATTATTTTTTCTAAATAAATTTCAAATAGTGTCTGTACTTAAATCATTATTATGAACACCACCAATTGCATAATATTATCTAATGACAAAATATAATCTTACTGAAAATAGAAGGGAATTTCACTTTTTTACAATTATTTCAAATATGAGTTTTTTGTTGCCACGGCAACAGAAATTCGTAATATATCACATTTTTTAAGCTTTCTGTGATATCTATATTTAAATCATTATTAGGCACACTTCTTATTTTTATACTATTATATTGTGACAAAATGTAGGTTTTCTTGGAAAAGTAGTGAAATTAACATTTTTTTGAGATTTTCAAAAATAAGAGATTTTTGTTGCCATTGCAACAAAAAATGGGCGCAGATCCCAAAATTTTAAAAGTTTTTATTAAACAAGTATACCTTGGATAGTATCATGCACAGCATCAATTAAGTAATTGAATCTGGTAACTGAAGAAATTAAACGATCTTAAGCCTAAAAAATCAGAGTTTTTGAGAAATAGCAAATTTGCATTTTTTTCACATTTTCACATCTATTATTTCATTTTATTGATATCGAATACTCAAATGTTGATAATATAATATGAAAATGTATGAACTGGTTTGCTCAAAACATATTTTGTTTTATTTTTATTGTCAATCCTAATAAAATATATTGACATTTGAAATTTGTTGATTTTTGACATATTTAGCCCTCCATTTTAGGTAAAAGTACTGCCCTGGTTACCATGGCAACCAGTACAATTTTTGGAAAAAAAGTTCCAATTTTTTTTTTCAGGGGTTAATCCTACTACTGTGATAAAATTTCATGTGTTTTTGAAAGGGTCATGAATCACCCTCTGCCTGCATTTTACAAAGAGCTGTACTTAAAACATCTAATATTCTTTGAAGGTCATTTTCATTTTCGGCTAATAATACTACATTGTCTGCATATAACAATATACAAATCTTTTTACCATTTACATTTATACCAATATCTAAGATCTTGATGACATTAACTAAGTAATTTATAAAAATATTAAATAATAACGGCGATAATATGCAGCCTTGTTTTAGGCCAGAATTAACTCCAAATCAATCAGTCAAATTGCCATTTATCTTGACACAAGATTGAAAATTATAATACAAAGAATGTAAAGCAAGTTAACATTTTGGTACTTAAACCTAAGGATTGTAATTTACTAAACAACAAATTACGATTAACCCAGTCATATGCTTTTTTAAAATCTACAAATGCACAGAATGTGTAAAGTTTACAAAGTTTTCTTGTTTCAATGATAGTTGTTAAAGTTGATAGATGGTCTGTGGTACTGCGACTCTTTCTGAAACCATTCTGTTGGTCATTGATCACTTCAAGTTCGGTAAGTTTTCCGGTCAGACGTGCATTTAGGACGCCACAGTATAGTTTATATGCCACTGGTGCTAGGCTTATTCCTCTATAGGACATCGGATCTCTGGGATCTGCCGTGGATGACTTGGGGATCGGTGTACACTACTAGCAGTTACTGACATGTCAAACAAAGACCTCATTGAAACTGATTGAAACATTATGTCTGTATCATATGAAAATCAAACAAAATCCCCACCGTTTAAAATAGTGATGTAGAATCATATCACCAAACATAAAATATATGAGAAGAACATAACCCGTATCATGCCAACAACTGTTTTCAGACAACTTTGTTTATTTCCGATTCAAAAACCCTATGAGTGAATCACCAAAATATGCCATCTTTAATGACGTGACAACAGTATACTAACTATATACCTTCTGAATAAGTCTGTTTAAGGTTTGGTAAGGTTTTGAGTTAAATGCTTACATTTTTGTATATTACTATAACAGATTGGATTTGACATATCTGAACATATAAGAAGTCTGTATGTTAAATAATCTCTGTGTACCGATGATAAAATTTAGTAAATGTTCAAATTGATTTTTTACAGATTGTTTATATGTTCTGCCATTACACTTCTATCACAGGTTGAGAGAAGGTTTCAGAGCTCACAAAAATGTTCTACACCGCCATGTTCAATGAGTGCCTGTTCAAAGTCAGGAGCCTAAAATTCAGTGTTTGTCATTGGTTGCAGTCTGTAATTTTCGCCGTTTATTTCATAAATCAGACCGTCGGTTTTTGGTCAAGTCGAATTGTTTCACATTTAGTCATGCCGCATCTCTATCAGCTGAAGAAATTTTTCAAGAAATAAAGATAGGCGATTAATATAAAGCTGTTATTATTCGTTTTGTATTGATCAAGGTTCCTAATTAGTCCGGACAATGTACCTTGGTTGCTGAACTAGTTCTTAATGAGGAATTTCCTTTATGACTAGATAAACATTGTCAGATTTTTTAAAACACTTATTACAAGGATGGCTATCTAGAAAATCTAAAAGGTTTGTTTTGTCGACCTCTGCAAAATTTTCTAAAGCATAAAACATAACTTCGTTCTCAAATTGGTACTAAATAGATATCCATAATATCTACTTTTACCTAACCGAACATTGCTTCTTCAAATATATAACTCAGTCTTGTGTAATTGAGCCATATAATATTTAAAGTTGTATGCACAAGATTTAAAGTTGTGAGTACAAGTTTAAAATCGTGCGCACAGGTTTAAAAAGGTTTTGCGCGCAACGGATAAAAGGAGTTGTGTGCACATGATTTAAAAAGTTGTGCGCACAAGTTTTAAAGAGTTCTGCACACAAGTTTAAAAAATCGTGCGCACAATTTAAACAAAAAATGTGTGTACAAGATTCAAAAAGATGTGCGCTCAAGATTAAAAAGTAGTGCGCACAAGATTTAAACTTGTGCTCACAAGTTTAAAAGTAAGTGTGCGCTCAAGATTTAAAGTCGCGCGCACAAGTATGTTTATTCTATCTTGGCACTAAAGGGGTTCTTAAGGAATCTAACTCCTTTGTGTGGCAATGGACCTTGTGTATATGCCGCGTTACATTTACTTTTTTTTTTTTTTTTTTATTAAATCTATTTTCAAAATCATGTAAACGGGAGTAGTAAGATTGGGGAAAATATGCGATTCTTCTTTAAAATGGATGATCTACATGCTTCATTTAAAAAAAATAATAGGATTATAAAAATAAACTAGTAAAGCGTTTTTATGTGTGCGTAGTTATGACAGATATGTATATGTATACTTGAAGTCTAAATTGAAAACAACGTTCAAACCTATGATTGCGTTGGATAAAACTCGCAATTTTTATACGTGTGGATGTAACAAAATTCGTTGTAGAAGGGTCTTAATACAGCACAAACAACATTTTCCAAAAGATAAAAAAAAGTGAAAAAAAATATATTTTAACAAAACGCGTTTGACTAGCAGGTCGAACAACTGATGTTCTTGAACCCTGCTGACTGCCATTGACGATTGACAACTTGATAAATTGATCACAAGGTGTAACAAAATGGATCTCTATATTAATTTGATTCCAAGTAGAAAACAATAAACTTGCGGCAAAGATGGTTAACCACAACATGAGGTGGTATCTTTTTTTAACACCATATCCGGATTTCGCCGTGCACAATCAATTTCTCTTCAGTGATGTTAAGGATCGAAAAGTATTTGGAATATATATATCTGTAAAAATAACATCTTCATGCCTTATATCATATTATATAAATTGAAATATAAGGACTTTGTTAGCTAAATCTATTAATTTTATTAAATATTATGATGTTTTATGACAATAAAGAAACATGCTATTATATATCATGTACTGTAGTACGACGCTAGATTAAAACTGATGTGGAAAGGTAACACTCGGCCACCGAAAGCTTCATTTTTTTTATGTCTAGACGAGTAATCAGTGACGCTCGAATGAAAAAAGTTTAAAAGGCTTTATTAGTAATTTTAAAAAGTACCTAGTTGAAGTGCATTGAAGACCCATCTTTCCGAAAGATTTTACCAAATACAGAGCTCTCTGGCAATCTATTTCTGGGGTCGCAATAGTTTTATTATATGTCCTCTTAACTAGTTCTAAACTACAAAAGTCAACTAGACTTGAAGCTCTAAAGAGCATGTGTCACTCACATAGGCATATGTGCATATTCAACAAGCATATGTGCATATTCAACAAGCATATGTGCATATTCAACAAAGGACGCTCTCCAATATTTTAGATGAAGATAACAATCTATTTTGTTGATCTTGAATTGCTGATCATTTATACTGTTTGATTGTTTATCTATATTCTTTAATTTCAGCTTAAAACACATTAAAGGATAAAAGATATCCTCATTTAAGGGCAATCACTCCTTGAAAGAGCGACAGTCTATTAACTACATGTATATCAGCAAAAATTGACTTGTGATCATGTCTTGGTGATCACATTTGCTTATTTAAGCTTGAACTTTCTATCTGTCTATTGTATTTTTTGTCGAGACTGACTTTTGTCGCAAAAGTGAGACATGCGGCGATCCTACCTTCCGACGTCGTCGTCGTTGTCGTCGTCGTCGTCGCCGTCTGCATTATGAAATTTTAATAACTTTTTAAAATAATCTTTGATTTCTACCACACTTGGACAGAAGCTTGTTTATGATCATAAGATAGTGTCAGATGTAAGTTTTGTAAAAAAAAAAAAAAAAAAATCGTAAATAACTTATAAATGGACTTAGTTTTTCTTCTAGTTACATTACATCAGAGACATATATACGTCTCTGATAACATTACGTCTGCAGTTAAATATTTGAAATCATTTATTAGATTCATAAACCATCCTTAATTTTTTCCAAACTTTTACAGAAGCTTACTGTATTCGTTTTAAACTAGTATAACTTTTTTTCATAAATTTCAAACGTTTTTTTCATTAACTGTAAACCTTTATGGCTATTCCCTTTACCACACTGATAACATAGAAAACAGCAAAAGAAAATCGAGACATTGGGTTCCGCGGAGCTCTTACACATTTTTGAGATATAAGTTATTTTAAATGTAAAGGATCGGTTAACAAAAGAATATGATCTTTTTGTGTGGAAATTAATATGTTATTGACATGAAATTATGATAGATGATAATAGATAAACAATTGATTTAGACATTTAATGTATCAGACAATGTTGTTTACAAGATGATTAGGTAAGTCCGTCGCACGGGTACACATCAATCATAAGTCATTGTTCTTCTTTCGGACTTGCTATATAAAGAAGTCAGAATTATAATTTTATCATTCACCGTTCACCTTCCATAGAAAGTATATCTAGACTCAAGGTAAGTTTTCCTCAGATATTTCTTCTGTGTTCAAACCTTTTTTGTAGAAAAACTTTTTTCACCGTTTGTAATGGTACGGCTCTTTCAATAGTTAGAAAGTTTTAAAACACAGCAAAAAGCACAATGAAAACAGCGCATTATAGTTCTTTAGGGTGAAACTGAGTATCTAGTTACCACCAGGACACTACGGCATAATTACTGTTACTTCACATATCCACTCACAAACGAGATTTTCATTTACTTTTTTTTTTAAACTGAAATCGAATTATTCTTACAATCTAAACATTTATTTAATTCGTCATTATTCAATTTTCTTTCTGTGAAATTCTGAAAGAATTTAAGTTGTCTTGATAAATATATAAGCTGCCCATAGTCATGTATTAAAACGATCAGTGTGCTTATTATAAATTTACAGAAACTTTGTTCGATTCTTTAAACATTAAATGGAATAACATATGTCATACTTCATTTATAGTCATAATCTTCATAGCTTTCTGGACATGATGCAAAGAGGTGTGTAAAAAACAAATTTATAAATGTTATAAAAATATACTGTCTGGATCTGATTGACAAAATTTCGCAAATACGTTAACAAGTCAATACATCACCATGCAGTGCTAAAATAAAAATGCAATTGTCTTTTTGCGCACGGATACTTTAGTAGAAGCAATTTTGAAGTACATGTACATTCTTTAATTTGTATATTCACTGTACATCTGTTGAGTTGTTCCTAAATGTAAGTCAAACTTACTTATGTAAATAAGTAATGTCTTTATAAAATGAGAACCTCATTATTCCCATAAGACATACAGGATTTTACAGTAGCTTTTAACATTTTCTGCAGTTTGAAATTTCTGTGACATAAATTCAAACAATTCAAACTTAAGTTTTGTTACTATAAATTAAAATGTTTAGAATGTGTATTACAGTAAATTTTAGTGGTTATATTTTCTTGTTTTTTATTTTTCAGTAGTTAATTTTTCACAATGATCAAAGGATTCGTTCTCCTCGCACTTTTGGTGGCTGTTGCCAACTGTACCTACTACAAGGGTGGTTACGGTAAAGGATACGGAGGTGGATTCGGAGGTTATGGTGGTGGATACGGAGGTGGATATGGAGGTCTAGGTGGATACGGAGGAGGATACGGGGGACTCGGTGGATACGGAGGTGGATACGGAGGAATCGGAGGTTATGGAGGTGGATACGGAGGAATCGGAGGTTACGGAGGCGGATACGGAGGACTTGGTGGATACGGAGGTGGATTCGGTGGTTACGGAGGTGGTTACGGAAAAGGATACGGAAAGGTAAAAATAATATAATTCATTATACCAGGGACTTTCTATACTAATAGAAAGTCCTTAGTTATATCGATTTGACCCGTAATACTAATATACAAGAACTCAATGAAATTGAATTACTTTAATTTCTTTTGCAGAAAATTAACGATCTGATAATTAAGGTATAATCTATATATGAATAGTTTCACATATTTTTAATGCTTAAATCATTTGGATACATCAAATATTTTTGTTCAATAATATTTGAAATGAAAAGAATATAAACCTGATTTTTTTTTTCATTTTCATAAGTATTTACAGTGTTTTATATCATGTTTGTAAAGCAATCTCGAACACTTGTATCTTTCTCTTTACAGGGACTGTACTAGACAACATTTTGGTGGAACTTATTGAATAAAATGTGAATTCCAAAACCCAAAAGCCAGGACTAGGGAAAACAAATGAAAACCGACCAAATGCCAAAGACGTGACAAAAAAAACCCGACGTGGACACTTTCATTTATCATTGCATTTGCCATTGTAAATAAAACATTTATAACTTTCGAATGATTCTTTCTTTTTAATTCACCTAACTTGGAGCTTGACATATAATATAAGTATGTGTATTGGCACTCACACCACATCTTCCTAGTATATCTATTTGTGTATGATTGACAATTTGACAATTAAAACACATAAATTACAGAAGCCTCAGATGAAATTCAGACTATTCTCTTGGCCTTGTCTTGGATTGTTTGGTATAGTTGTCTCATCGACGCAAGACAAAATATATTCTTGTAGGCAAATCTTTTAACTATATTTGTTACACATTACATTTCAATGGAAACCGACGTGGACACTTTCATTTATCATTGCATTTTCCATTGTAAACAAAACATTTATAACTTTCGAATGTTTTTTTTTAATTTACCTAGCCGTCAGCATGAAACACAGTAAACACATGTGTATACGATTGTGTTAATATTTTATTGGTTGACGTGTTAAAAGTTGTTGTCTCGTCTATTCTTTTATGCAAATGCATTTAATGCTGCTTTAATTGTATCATGCATACACTTCATTGGATTTAAAAAAAAGTGTAACATCGTCACGTGACAGGCTGTCTTGTGCATTTGTCATATACAGGGTAGAATGAGATAACTATCAAACAGAGACCCCAATAGAGTCCAACTATAGTGACATAACTCTAGTCTTTTTAAAAAAGAGACAAGTTACTGTGTTCAGTAAGACATGTATGTATGTGTATTTCAAAAATAGTTTTCTCTCCACTATTTAGGTCTAAACCATATCAGAATTACAAGCAGGGGTATTAATTTAGTAAATGATTTTATGAAATAAAGACTTGTTAAACGCAGTTCTACGTTCCAGTCTTAATCTTCTCAATCTTAAATCTTGTATTCAGATACTTTCCAATCTATCAAGGATTAAAGTTTTGCCCTCAATTTTACAGACGTTTTAAAATCGAAGCCGGATTCCCTTTGTCAATTTTGCTTATACATATTTAGCAATGATAGTCTGAAGGACTGTTTCTTGGAGGACGATCTCACGCACCAGATAATGATTAAGGAGGGAGGGGAGATCGGGTGTTCCTATAGAGAGGTAACTATATGATTGATGCATATACTTTCTATCCCCCCTTTTTTTTATATCGAGGACCTACAACTACATCTATGGGTACTTCAAACACCGCCAAATTATCAAAATGAATTGTGGTGAAAAGGGCCAGTCAACCCTTAGCATGTTTCAACTTGTACTTATTTGCGTACGCCCAAATTGTAAGTTTTAAAGCATTTAATATGACCTAATTCAATATCTGAAACTTTTCTTTGTTTAATTTTTCGATTCGGAACTACTTTTATTGAAACATTTACTTGTAGATTGTGTGTAACGTATTAAGATGCTTAAAAATAAGAAATTTCACAAACTCCCAACTTTAGAAGGAAGAAAACGATTTAAAAAAAAAATCCAAGTTCTGTGATTTAATGCACAAGAAAAAATAACAAGTCATGTTCACAGATTTATGTAGGACTTCAGTATGAGACTTGGAGACAACGTGACGTCTACCATTAGGTCGATGGACAAAATAAGAAACAACTATATACCTTTCGTATGTTTGATCGTGTAGTATTTCAAGTTATAATAGTTCACAAAAGTTTCTCTCTTTCGAACGTTAAAGAGGTAAATATACAGTGACACCAACCATCCAATCTATTACAATAGACGAAAACCGCAGACTAAGAGATTTTTCCCTTCAAAATCCTGGATCTAGTTTGTCACGAAATCGCCATGTAGATATAAATAAAGAGAAAGATTTGTGATAATTTATTAATGATATTTATTGGCGATATATGACCGCCTCTGGCGATAGTAATGATTAAATGTGTCATAAAACCATTTGATGACCAATATATATCAATCTTGTAATGGTCAATCAATTGTAAATGAACCAAGTGAACTCACCAGTACCTTAGTATATATAATACTCTTAGATTGGTACTTCATGTGTTTTTGATTAGTCTCAGATGCATAATTTTTTCATAGGCAGATTAAGGGGGGGGGGGGGGGGGCAGGTGGCCCGGGTATCCCCTTTTTGCGAAAAAAATGGTTGCTTATATAGAGAATCACTGAAGCGTGACTGGAGCGGGCCCCCTCTTAGGTCAGTCAGTGGGCCCCCACTTATGAAAATTTCTGGATCCGCCACCGTTTTTTATTAGTTGTTAGTGGCTTTGAACTAGCTGTCAGATAACTGCGAGTACTCTCAGATCTGTTCATTGTGTCTTTTTGTGTCGGGATGTATAAGTACCCGGCCACGTCCACTTGCATTTTTGTCCATCTGATGAGTTAAGCCTTTTTCAACTGATTTTTATAGTTCCTTCTTATGTTGTACTGTTATACCACTGTCCCAGGTTATGGGGAGGGTTGGGATCCCGCTAACATGTTTAACCCCGCCACATTGTTTAGGTATGTGCCTGTCCCAAGTCAGGAGCCTGTAATTCAGTGGTTGTCGTTTGTTTAATTTATGTGTTACATATTTGTTTTTCGTTCATTTTTTTACATAAATAAGGCCGTTAGTTTTCTCGTTTGATTGGTTTTATCGGGGCCTTTTATAACTGACTATGCGGTATTGGCTTTGCTCATTGTTGAAGGCCGTACGGTGACCTATAGTTGTTAATGTTTGTGTTATTTTGGTCTTTTGTGGATATATATATATATAGTTGTCTCATTGACAATCATACCACATCTTCTTTTTTATATAGAATGTTATAAAAAAAATTATATTTTGTCTTTATGCAAAATTCATTCAGTCATAAGTTGTATTTGTATCGATTTTATGTGTCAAGCCATTTCCGACTGATTGTTACAGTTTGTTAATATGTTCTGTTGTAAGCCTGTTACAGTTGTGAAGCCAATGAAAAAAAGAGGACAAAGTATGATGGACTGTTGGCAGAGATAGAGGATGGCAGACATGGAACTTTCCTAATGAGGTTGGCTGCAGAGGCTTCCCTGTACAGTCAGTGTGGAGATGGTTTTCTGCAGTAGGAGTGACTGGTCGGCATAGAAGAGCAGCAATTCAGAAAATTGGCCAAGCAGCAAAGAAAGTGTCTTGCTGAATATAAACGAAGAAAGACGATACCCTACCATCACTGAGCAGTGATTGATCACCACTATCACTGTAAACCCCCTCTTCCCACCCTGAGAACGTACTGAGCTAGGGGTCGAAACACATGATGACGGATGGCCTCGGCTGAGGACATTGATGGTGTTTGCAGAAATTCTGCCAGTACTGTATGTAAGTAACTTCGGATTTTTTTTTATCTTCCTAAAGCATGTTAGATCATGTAAATTCGGTAAAATATTTTAGATGAATATTATTTTAAATAAGGTAATCCAAAAGTTAATATGTAGTTTATATATACTGATGAAAAGAACCTAATTTTTTTGTTGTAATTATTCGTATTCTTAACAGATTTACTTGTAGTTAAACTTCCAAAAACAGAAAAAAGGCCAATTATAGGCTATTACAATTTAAAATGATATAACATTTTCATTGGAGATTTGAGAGACTGGTATTTCGGGTAAAAGAGACTGATAATGATAAGGGAATTATCTAAGTTTATGGTTATCTAGAGGAACTGTCACGTGATGGTATTTTGGGGAAAGCGAACACAGAAATATGTCAAGCGACCTATTTTTATTATAGGCAATAAAGTTAACCAGCTTTATAAGGACTTATCAAACATTATAAATATTGTTTTGTTACTTATCTTTCTGTCCTCTCGACTAATTCCCGATTACAATTAAAGAACAGTTACTTATTAATGATCATTAATATTTTTTGTAATAAAGCATTTAAAAATATCTCAGAAAAATATATGTGGAGTTTATCAATGAATAGATGTAATAAATAAAGAACATAATTTTGTTGGTGCTTTCAATATGGATGACAGTTATGCCGCTTGCCGACTTGTTTCTTTATTATTATGAGGCTGAATTCATACAGGAACTTCTTAGGAAGAAAGATAAGAAGTTAGCAATATACTTCAACTGAACTTTCCGCTATATATATACATGTAGATGACTATTTCACTAAATAATTCAAAATTTTGTGACTATGTTGAACGCATATTTCCCACCGAACTTAAGATAAAGGTTACAACAGATACAGTTAAGTCGGCCTCATATCATAAGGCTTGACTTACATCTAAAAATTGACAATAAGGGTCGGTTGAAAACAAAACTTTACGACAAAAGAGATGATTTCAGCTTTCCAATTGTGAACTTTCCATTTCTTAGTAGCAACATTCCAGCAGACCTGTATACGGGGTATGCATCTCCCAATTGATACGATATTCCCGTGCTTGCTGCATGCATTTCCTATCATGATTTTCTTGATATAGGGTTACTGCTCACAAGGAAGCTATTAAACCAAGAGTTACATAGTGAAGTTGAAATCATCCATTCGTAAATTTTCGCCGCATCACGAGTTAATTGACCATTATGATATTAACCCTTTAACAAATGATATCAGATATGTTCCTTACATCGAAACTACAACCTCCTTCCCTTTCATGAATGTGACCTACCAAATTAGACCATTTACCGGATTTGTTATAACATAAGCAAAACAACAGGTGCCACATGTGGAGCAGATTCTGCTTCCATTCCGGAGCACCTGAGATTACCCCTAGTTTTTGGTGGGGTTCGTGTTGCTTATTCTTTAGTTTTCTATGTTGTGTCATGTGTTCTATTGTTTGTCTGTTTTTCTACTGTCATTTTTAGCCAGGCGTTGTCAGTTTATGACATTAATGAGTTTGACTGTCCCTCTGGTCTCTTTCGTCCCTCTTTTTGACCTTTCGACTCACTAGACTTACACTGCCTTAGGTTTTTTTAACACTTCCTTAGAATATCTATTAACTGCAGTGGACTGTAATTGTCAGTAATTTCTCTATGTATATATGAATGTTGAGGAATATGAGCAATTTTCTTCTAATTTAATCATCCAAGGCAAACAACTTAACATAATTTATTGAGCAAAATAAATAATCATAATATATACATGAAAATCTCATTTGAATTAGTATACAAACAAAAATCACTTCAAAAACAAAACAGACCTGAATCTAAAAAGAGAACATGTTCAACAAATTCCTAAATAAGCTCATAAGGGACCTTTCTGATCAATTGAGTTTCACTAGATCATTTCAGCAACATGTTGTGTGAACAAACAAAAATTTTATTTGTTCTGTGGTGGTTGCAATATTGACGTTATATATATATATATATGTATAATTATCTCAGGCCAAATAAAATAGAATGTGATAAAAAAAAAACCAAGTTGGAATGATAGTTGAAAATTTGAAATGCTTCAAAAATCCTGTTAATCTTTATGAACTTTCATATGTTTTTTTTTATCTTCGTTTGACGGAAATCTTCTGTCACAGAGTTCACACTGGAAGGGTTTCTCACCCGTGTGAACCCTCATATGTATGGTCAGATGAGAACTTTTTCTACACACTTTATTACACACTTGACATCTATATTCCTTAATTGTTTTGTACTTCCTTGTTGCCTCACCAGTATGGACCTTAGTATGTTCCTTCAGAATATCCTTACGTTTGAATCCACGTCCACATACCTCACAAATATGAGGTTTATCATCACTATGTGTATATTGATGTTTTCCAAGAGAGCTGTGGTGATTGAAAGATTTTCCACACTTATCACACACATATGGTTTATTACCAGTATGTATATTAGTGTGTTCTTTAAGAGTTGCTAAATCACTGAATTTTTTATCACAATATTCACACTTATACTTCCTTACACCGGTATGGGTTGCATAGTGATTTTTCAATCCCTGAAATTGTTTAAAATGTCTGCTACATATGTCGCATGAGAAATCCTTCGTGTGTTTTTTCATATGAAATTTGATATCATCTTTTGGAACTCTTTTCTTACAAAAAGAACAATCTTGCATTTCTTCTTTTGCTAGTGAATCAATTTCAACAACTTGTTTTAAATTATAGTCTCCATTTAATTTTGGTTCCTTTTCAATATTTTGAGAATCGTTTATTTCACTCTTTTTGTTTCGTGTTGGATTTTCTTCAGGTTCAGCTTTGATGTACATGTTAATTTCTTCACTTAGTGTGGTATAAGACCAATATGAAGAGTTTTTATCAACAGCATCCTTTTCTAATATTGGAATGTCCTCCATTTCAAATCTGAAAAAGGTAAATAACCAATAAAGCGTTCAAATATCATATGAACATGTAGGTTCTGTCTAGGCCCTTTGACCACCAAAAGCATAAAATAAATTAACAATATTCCTCACGATTTATTTTTTTTTTTTTATAGTGAAATTGTCCAATAAATTTTCCTTTCTGTCAAATGCCTTATATGTTCAAGAACATGAAGAAGATTTAAAAAAAAGTAAATAAGTATTAAAGTGTCAAAAAATTGTATGCACAATTATCATCTGTTTTATAGAATTATGCGGCCCCTTTAAAAAAAAATCCTGGATCAACTTCAGGCATAGGAATATTTAAAAAAAACAAGGAACCAGAGGTTTGATTAATGCACAATTACCTTGTTTTTAATCTGTTTTAGCGCATAAATGTTATCATAAGAATGGAATTCTTCTTTCTAAGGTTTTATGATAAGGACTTTAAATTCATTGGCTGTGCACATATTTAGAATGAAGAGCTTCTGTACAAAAAAGAAGTACTTTCTCCAACAATTTCACATCACAATAAATCTAGGAAAAGAAGCATTTAAAGAAATTAAAATTGGGTAGGGGATGACTTAATTAAAGTTGTTCATTCCATTTCCAGATTTTAACAAAGATTATCTCCCTTGAACATATTGTCCTTTAGATTGTTAATCAACCTTTTTCATTCTCAAACACATTCCATTCAGTCAATTATTATTTCCATTTATTGTTTACATCAGATCATGAGATGTATACAAAAAGTAAACAAAAAAATCAAATATATTCACAATTATATAAAACCATATATTTTATTTAATTCGACTCAATTTCATGAAAAACAACACAAAATGAAGATTTTGTCTGGATCAGGATAAGCCAGATGTTCTGTTGATAAAGAACAAATTTCTACAGAATACTTACTGTATGTCCCAATGATGCAATTCAGCTTTATACCATGATTTTTCGTTTCATGTAGGGTTCAGTTAAATGAAGTCTCATTCATTGTTTTCCCCGTATTTTCAAACAGCACTGATGGAATTACCAATGTAACCCTAAAATTATAAAACACATGTTTTTAACAAATCTATACAGAAAGACCTTGGATAAAATTTAGAACTATTGCACAATGATGCTACAGGTATTTATAAAGGCTTAGTTAGGACACTACTGTAGATTCTTTGTATATATTGTAAATCATTCAAATTGATTATTCAGGGAACTAATTTTAATTGATAAGGAAAAAACTGTATTTTCTAGATTTTGATTTAAAACCAAATTCTTCACATGATCTTAAAGAAAACCTTTATTCTGTTGAAAACTAAATATATTGATGTCTCATAACTTATATAAGATACATGTATGTATAAAATCAACTATAAAAATGTATCTCATAAACTATATAAGATATCTTAAAACTTTATGAGAAATCTTTAAGCTGGAATAATTAGTAAAATGGCTTTACATGGGCATACATTGGTGGCCTTCAGCTGTTTCTGTTCTTTGATTTGGTTTTTGACTATAATGTGAAGAACAACTTGAATCAACCATATTGCAATTATGCATTTGATCCTTATTGCCTTCCCATGAATTATATTAATACAGTCATTGAACGTTACCTGGGACTTTATACTAGTCCCAGACGTGACATGGGAAAATCCTGATACCGTAAATTAAAACCAAAATCAGAATATTATAACGATAGAGTTGTCTTTCTTTGAACAAACACAATATCGTTGTCTTTACTCTTATGGTTTTTTTCTACAATTCAACTCTTTAAACACCATATGTTCAGAACAGTATACCTTCACAGACTAAAAAGGACAGCAAAACTGTACACAGACATCAAATGATTAAAAGATTTTCTTTCGATGTAACGGTATGGAAAAAATATATTAATATATTCTGCAGCGTCCTTCATTTTGACCAGGGGAATATAATATTAGTACGTGACCGGAATAGCTGGATGTTCCGCTTTTACAATACACTGAATATATTTATATGAGGTGGAAAGTGCTAAAGATTAACAGCAAAAAGTACAGTAATGCCGGGGTAACAATGTACCTGAGGAAAAAAAAGGAACGGAAATAATTATGACGTCTGGCAAGGCTACGTAGTAACTGGCCGATCCCAGAAAAAATAGCCTTCAGAGGCGGATTTGGAGGGGGGGGGGGGGCAGGGAGCCCGGCCCCCCTTTTGGGAGTAAAATATGGTTGCTTTTATAGGGAATCACGGAAGCGTGACTGGAGCGGGCCCCCACTTCAATATGCAAATTTATGGATCCGCCACTGGCCTTGCCACTGAGACGTCATGATAATTATTTGGACTAGGAAATACAAGTAAGGAAATATCAAGCCGGAATACAGTTTTCAAGTTATTACAGAGAATAGCCATTATTTTTAAGGAAAAAGAATCATGCACTAAATGATTGAAATTTCAAAAATACATAAATGAAGGTTCTCGCTCCATCTGTTCCATGCCTTATGTGAAGACCATCGAATATACTAGCATATAGATATGACACTGTCTGTGATATATAAATTCATTATGATATGGTAAATGCTATCAGAGACATACAATCTTATCATACAATGTTTTATATATGGGTATGGTCCTTATCAGATCCTACCATAATACTTCGCATTCCGTTTCCATTGTAGACATTTTCATACCCCCCCCCCCCCCCCCCCCCTTCAACTCGGATGTCAGAAAGAAAGACGAAAGGTACCAAAGGGACACTCATATGTAATCAGAGTAAAAACTAAACTTTAAATATAAAATTTATGAAACATATGTAATACTTACGTCGAAGGATCATCACATACCGTAGTCACGGCAGATCTTAAAAGTTCATACCACACTAAACCACCAAATGTACAGTATATGTAGTGTACATGTCATACAGATGGCATCTACAGTTGCATGTGTAACCTGAGATGTTATTTTTAAAGAATCCTGCCACAAAACTGATATTATGTTAAAACAAATTGAATGTGTGTGTGTGATATAAAATCAGTTATGATCATATACAAAGCGATAACTTAAGGTCATTTTAATAATGTCATATTTTTGTTTGATACAAGAGAAAGCCTGAGGTCATTTTGTGGTACATAACTCATGTACATGCCACTAATATTCTTGTTGTACCACATCATCATTAATATCATCGTGAAACACTGAAACAAACGCCATGTCATGATATTGCCGGACTTACTATTACCATATGAGTTATATGTCTATCCTGGAATATTCTGTAAATAGAAACAAGAAGATGTGACATGAGTGCCATTGAGACAACTCTCCATCCAAGTACAAAGTAAACAATTTTGTAATTCAGTTTCAGTTGTTACCCTGCATTTGTGTTCGTTAAAACAATGATGTATCTAAATGGACATCTAGTAAAGAAGTCCTCCCAGACCAGCACTCAGAAGGTTGTGTTGATAAAGAGCCGGACTCGAACTCACAACCTCAGAGTTGACATCTACTAATTAGTCAAGCAATCTTCCTAGAAAACTTACACCGAAACCTTCTATATAAGGGTGACTAGTACGGGTTTGTTATTGAAATTAATACCCCTTAGACTTTTTAACTCATACACCTAATGTAACAAAGTTACTACCACCATTATATAAGTATCTATATTATTAAACGAGAAGACCTCATTTTTGGTGTCGCTTCTCTTCTTTCCAAAATAGTACAGTGCATAGTGGCATTTGTCATCCATTCATATGATTATTCAGATTGAGTTATTTTTGGAGAAAAACGAGAAAAAGGCATCCGGATATTGTTCCGTCATTGGACAAAATTTTAAGTAAGATTAGACTTCCGGTTTGCGTTTTTCTGTATACTTTGAACATACATATACAAAGAATAAAGTGTATTTTCAAAATTCTATCTGCTATCTTTTAAGTTAACTATACCACGGCAGTCACAGAGTTTATTAAATAGAATGGGTCTGTATACTTTTCTGTATACTTTGAACATACATATACCAAAATAAAGTGTATTTTCAAAATTCTATCTGCTCTCATTTTCAAGTTAACTATCCAAGGCAGTCACAGTCAGAGTTTATTAAATAGAGAGGGTCTGTATACTTTTCTGTATACTTTGAACATACATATACAAAGAATAAAGTGTATTTTCAAATTTCGATTAGTAAACTTCGAATTGAACTTGTTGTTAATATGTACACGAAAACAAATATCACTTTCATAACAGTGTGGACGAGACCATTTCTTGACGCGCTCAGGTTATCAATTGATGAATGTTTGTCTGTAACTTTCACTTATCACATCGTGCTTGTTATGTAGACATGTAAACTAAGAGGTCGCCAAAGGTTATAAAAGCATAAATCAAATTATACAATTAACTAGCAGAGAACTACACATTGCGAGGTGATTTTACAGCTTTTACATTAATTTACGAGAAAAAACAAAAAAAAGTTTTTGGCTTCCATTTCTACAATTGCGCTTTATATTTGTCATCTTGTGATGTTTTAAAATTTAGTGTCCTTTACCTCAAGCATAACGTCCAATAAAATTTAAGTATGATGTATACAAGCTGGAGCCCCGCCTATCTTAATTGTCATGATTGAGCAAACATTGATACAAGCAAAGCAAGCAAGCAAGCCATACAAAGATTTGTCTTGCTAGCATTAATATAAAAGCTGTAATGTTAAAAAAACGTTCTTCCTCTTCTTATGCACATGCACGAACTTTACTCTTTAATCTATTTAAATCCACTCTCTGTTCAATTTTTTTTGGATTGGACTGGCCAATATTTATAAAATCTTCTCTTTTCACTAATTTTTATCAAATTGGGCTAACATTTACTTTTTTTCAAATAATGAAAATAAAATCTTTATAAATAATTGGTCAATAAAACTGTGTATATATATCAGGTGAAAATCTCGTTTTAAAACTACTAATTGGGCGGTAAGAATGTTGTTACTCATGATAACTTACAACATTTCTCAATTGTATTATATCTAAATAAGGAAATTTACACTTAAAGAATTGTTCATCTTAACCCGTTTTATCTAGTTTATCTAGTTTAAATGAATTAAAAATAGGATCTTCCTCGTTCATAACTTCCCTTCTCTTGACACCCCCTTGACATAAGTGTGCTATATCTATCTTGTTTTCGTTTTCACTTGAAAGCCATTGCTATATATATAGTATAATGTAGTGTGATGACAGTGCCTATACTTTTAGAAGCAGAACTTGATAGCACTTTAGAACACGATGGGTGTGTTGTAAAAATGTTTTCAATTAACGATCAGCCCATGCTAATATTCACAGGGTTCATCACTATTGTGTGTATATTATACTTCTTACACAAATTATTGTACTTTATAAACAAAATTCGAACATTTTGTCGTTTTCTCCGTCTGTCCTTAAAACCATGAAATTGGTCTAATGAAAAACTTTGGTGTGACATTTTTTTGTCAGTATAAACTATGAATTGTCAACCCAAAAATCCATAAACCTGCTCAAATAAACTAAAGGGAATAATCAATTCTTTTTGAAAGATGAATGTATATTAAAGAAATTCAACCAAGAACAACAAAAACAACAAACAAACTCCAGAAAAAAAAACAAACTAATTCGCTACATGTAAAGTTCATAATAAACGATTCCGAAAGCTTATATCTAGGACTTTATTCTTATGTTTCCAAGCCGTGACAAACTCCTTGATGCTCATAAATGCTGAAAATACTTGGCTGTCCAAACAATAGCTGGATAATTCTATAGAAGCACACGCACGTTACGAGAACTATAAATTGGGTTAACACGTTATTAATAATCCATCTATATCTATGTTTTAATCATTCCATCAAAATGATCGAATTTCATCCTCCAACTTATCAGCTTCTTTATATATTACTGACATTACTGGAGGAGTGTTGAAAACAAATATTTGGATCGATTTGTCTGAGACATGTGATTTAAATATAATAAGTTCATCCTTTAGCTTAAAAACATCGGTGAAAACATAGCAGAAGTACATATTAACAGCTAGTTCGAGGATTGGTCAGTCAGAAAATACCCGTACCATACATTATATACCTACTTCATAAGCTGACACAAAACCAGTGTATTGTGATAAGTTAACATTATACATTTGTAATGCAACACATGTCGCTCATGTCACCAGAGGAATAGCTATATAAACTGTAAGACGAACCATAGGACGGAAAAATCCGAGACGGAAAAGGAACAGAACCACTTTACCTATTATGGTCAGTTCTATCAGTCCATCAGATATAAGATGTTATAAATCACAAGAGCTGAAATCGCAATCCCTCGGATATCATACAGTTATGATGATCATATAATGGTGGTAGTAACTTTGTTACATTGGGTGTATGATTTAAAAAGTCTAAGGGTATTAATTTCAAACTTTGAAACAAACCCGTACTAGTCACCATTTATAGAAGGTTTCGGTGAGAGTTTTCTATATCTATGTTCTGTGTAAAAGATTTCAGAAGTCTAATCCAATCTCTGATTCGTGGCTGTCAATCATATATATAATGTTCAGGAAACGTTCTGATTATACCGTTTTCAACCCATTTCTGATCTTATATGTAACTTTCTCATGGTAAAATTGACCGATTTTGTCCCATCGGCGCCCTGATTACCCCGAATCCGACCCGACAGAGACCAAACAGTGAAAGTGAACCGGCGATGCAGGACATTGTTTTAAAAGATTTTGATTCAATACCGTCAGAGCTATCACGACATAGTCTCGATTGTCATCCGACTAGACAAATCGGCCCTGAATGTTACACGACGTACCTAATTTAAATGTCTGGAATGCTTTGCCAACCTCTTCTAATCCTTTTCGATGCGTAGGAATCTGCTACGAACGTATACGACTGTTATCAGACAATGCTATGAGATTCAAGATCATAAATTTTGACTCCCCCACTCCTTTCCGCATAGAAGATAAACCAGAGGCGTGTTATTCATACCATTTTATTTTACAAACAATATACTTCCTTCGAAAAAGAAAAGATGAACAACCAAAACAAAAACTGCTTAGAAAACAGCACAAAAACTATATTACGCACCTAAAAAAACCCGTGCAAAATGTTATTATTAAATTTTAATTGTTAATGAGTTGTTTTGAATTTTGAATATCCAGAAGACATGATGCTTCCGAGTACAATGCGGTCAGAACAATAATGCAACTAGGAAGTCACTTTTAAGTACGTGTATAAAAACAAAACACTTAACCGTTATTGGATATATATAAATAAATAAGAAGTAGGAGCTTACATTTTTCCCCCATTTTGTTCTTATTAGTAGAATTTTATATACAAGTAGAAATATATATATAAAATTAGGACTATGGATTTAGCAAATATCTATAGATGGATGCTAGCGTTCTCGTCGATTTATGGTTGGTATTCTTTTTTTTCTCTGTCAGCCGAATTTAACGTATACTAGCAGACGTATAACAAGAATTTTTAAATGGGTTCTGAATGTTTCAACTATAGGAAAAGGAGGGTTTCACCTCACGAAACTACCGACTTTTTTAATCTTAAAATCTTAAAATTTCGCGCTTTCAAAGAAAACAACGATTCGCAACGTTTTGTTTTTTCGCGTGTTCTTGCTGTTGATTAATACTTAAGCGAATACCATATTCTCTCGATGGCGAATGGATTTGATAACTTAGCTAATAGAAGATATGATATGAGTGCCAATGAGACAATTCTCTTTCCAAGTCACAATTTATAAAAAATAAACAATTATAGGTCAAAGAACGACCGTCAACAAAGAGCCTTGGCTCACACCGCTCACAAGCTATAAAAAGCCCCAAACATGAATTGTGTAAACTATTCAAACAGGAAAAGCAACGGTATAATCTCAATATATAAAAAAACGGAACGCAAGAAAAAACGCTTATAAACCACATTTTTTTCCCTTGCAGGTTATGCTACAACAGTTTTTATCAAAGGCACTATTGATTCAACCATTACATTTAACTGTTCTCTGCGAGGACTTTCAACTGATCACAGTATAATTTGGACAGGGCCTCCTAATAAAGACTACTACTCCGTGCAGAACCATATCTATTTTGAAAACATCCCGAAAGACTTGAAACCGAGGGTGAAAATAGTTGGAAACTTTCTGAGAGGATTTTACAATCTTCAGTTGAAAGACCTACATCCTTCTGACACAGGCTTTTATATTTGTCATCAATATCGATCTAAACGCAATGAATACTTCTATTTAAATGTAATTGGTATGTACTAATTTCATTCACGTATTATAGCTCATCTGCACCAAACATCCATGTGGGCTATTACTTTGCATACATCGTTCACTGTGAAAACTGTTTAAATATGGAAAAATAAAGGGTGTCAGGTAGGTGAAACTTACATAAATGAAGAAATAAATGAAAAATGAACAATTTGATACCCGATTTATATAATTACAAGGCCATTAGTTGGCACCAGAAGCGACGAAGCAACGCATCTTTTTTAGACGAGCAAATATCCTCTTTTTGATATGTATACGAGGTCTGACGTCCCACGACCCCAGCTTGTCAGGCAAAACAGCTGTTGGACGTCAGAGTAATCTCCACGGTTAAGGGTAGGCCTTGGTAATACAAAAATTTTCCTCTCGTTTATTTTTTCTTATTTTTCTTATATTTATGTCATTGAAAAGGAAGAGGTCCATATGCATCATTTGCCAAAGTCTTAATAAAATTCAACGTTTCATTTTATATTTAGGGTACTTGGAACATGACCAGTTTTGGGGTCCCCTAAAAAAAACCGGTCGAAAACACTAACAGGTAAAAGTAATTGTGTGTGTTTGTACATGTTGTCACTAGAAATACCCACGACTGTTAAAGTGCCTAGAAGAAACATATTTAAAAGTAGATCTGAAATATTATGGTAATTCAAATAGACTGAATGTAAAAAAATGGTGACAATTCTGGCTAGGTCATATAACACATTTTTTTTTTTAATTTAGCCCAAAACCGTATATATATATATAATATAGTTGCTCCAGAACTCCTCAGGCTCAGTTCATTATCAAGTTGCTTGATTTTTCGATTAACAACATACTTGTTACGTTCGGAGGACGTGTTTTTCAACAGACTGTCGGCATTCCAATGGGAACAAACTGTGCCCCTCTACTTGCTTAATTGTTTCTTTATTATTATGAGGCTGACTTCATGCAGGAAATTCTTAGGAAGAAAGATAAGAAGTTAGAAATATCCTTTAACTCTACTTCCCGCTATATTATAGATGATGTTCTTTTACTAAATAATTCAAAATTTGGTGACTATGTGGAACGCATCTATCCCATCGAACTGGAGATAAATGATACTACATATACAGTTAAGTCTGCCTCATACCTTGACTTACATCTAGACACTGACAATGAGGGTCGGTTGAAAACAAAACTTTACAACAAAAGAGATGATTTCAGCTTTCCAATTGTGAACTTTCTATTTCTAAGTAGCAACATTCCAGGAGCACTTGCATACGAGGCATATATCTCCCAATTGATACGATATTCCCGTGCTTGCATTTCCTATCATGATTTTTCTTGATAGAGGGTTGCTGCTCACAAGGAATCTATTAAACCAAGAGTTCCAAATGGTGAAGTTGAAATCATCCCTTCGTAATTTTTACGGACGCCATCACGAGTTGGTTGTCCGTTATGGAATAACCGTTTCACAATTGATATCGGATATGTTCCTTACGTCGTAACTACAATCCCCTTCCCTTTCATGAATGTGCCCAATTCTAGGGGGATTATGTTTTTTGGTCTTTGCGTCCGTTCGTTCGTTCGTCCGTCCGTTCGGTCGTCCGTCTTTCTCGCTCCAGGTTATTTTTGTGTTGTTCAAGGTAGTTTATGTTGAAGTTGAAGTCCAATCAACTTGAAACTAAGTAAATATGTTTCATATAATTAAATTATGATCTTTCTTATTCCAAATAAAAGTTTTAACCTCAATTTCACGGTCTGCTGAACATAGAAATTGAAAGTGCGAGGCGGGCATCCGTTTATATTGACACTTTCTTGTTTAATTTAGTTTTAAATTGTTTTGAAAATTTCTCAAAAATTCAAAATCGGCGATCATTATTTAAAAAGTTGATGCCACGTCATTTTATCAAAGCTTTGGTTAATTAATTATTCTCTTTAATTTCCTAAAATCTGTTTGCTATTTTATATTTGTCTACATAAGGATAAGAATAAGAATGATAATTTTATAGGTATAAAATCAAAATAATAGGATAGTTACTAAAATACAAAACAAAAACAAACAGACAGACAGACAGGCATTTTAATAACAAAACGATATACACTAAACACTACAAACATGTAGCATTGAAAGAAAAAAAATATATATAGATTATTAATTTTAATTATAATACTATTTTTGACAGCATGTCTCTTCTTTAAAATTATTAATTCAAATATTATGCTTATATATTACATTATAAGTTGAGACATCAATTACACAGTTCATATAATGACATTATAATTGTTTCTCTCATTATCATTATACATTTCACTTATATAGTTAACAATAATAAGTAAAATATCAAATTCTTCACAGGAAAATATAAAAATCAAATTTGTTTTCTTCACTCATTGAATTAAAACTTGGGACAATACAAGAAATTTCATTAAACATTTTGATCCTAGTTTAATTAATTTCTGAACCAGTTTTGATAAAATGAAATTCATCTGCCACCTCTTTATGGCATAAAGGACATATTCTATTTTCTAAAGCTGTTTTGTTGTATCTACCGCGTTCAACAGCCAACATAATATTACTTATTCTTATTTTAGCATAATTTTTTGTTACATTTTTATCTAAATTCAATAAAAGGTACTTTTCTTGTTCATACTTTAATTTAAATTTTCTGTAGGTTTTTAGTTTATTTTCATTTATTGAATTACCATTATTAAAGAGACATTTTTTCAAAAATATAATGTAATTTTCATTGAGCTTCTTCATGAGGGCTAAAAGTAATCGTTTTTAAGAAAAGGTACATTGATTTTCCCAAACATGAGCGAAATTCAATTTTGAAAGTAGCATTTTAACTTTGAAGCAAATCCATCATTTAACTGCTTGTTAGCTTTATATAAACATTACATAATAAAGACTCATTTTCATTTGACTTTAAAATATGTAACCAAATTCCTACAGAAGACTTAAGGGCCTGTATACCAATAGGGTACATTCCTAATTTAGCTAATACAGCTGTATTTACTGCCTTTGAATTAACATTTAGAAGACCTTTCGCAAATTTTATCTGGAGTTTTACTGATTCTATAGATAAGTATTGAAATTCAAGAGTTTTGTTGTTCTACACAATATTTAGCGACCATATCTCACTACAATACAGTAATATTGGGCTAACACAAGAATTAAACAGTTTCATATGGGAAAAAAACATCCATCTTATCTGAGTAGAGTATATTTTTTTTTAATACAAAACAATGCCTTAGAAGCTTTTTTTACAGAGGAGATTTACAGCATTAGTGAAAATTCCTGATGGCTTGAATATTATACATAAATATTTATATTCTGTGCAACATTCAATTACTTCATTATTCATGAATACAAACTTGTCTTCAATAAGATTTTTACCACTTTTATTAAATATCTTTGTTTTTGTTTTGTCAAGATTGACAGTCAAGTTCCATTTTTCACAATAAGTATTTAACTTGCTTAGACAATTTTGTAAACCTCTTGAAGATTCTGATATTAATACTAAGACATCAGCATATAACAGACTAGACAATTTAATGTCATGTAAATTTACAGGATCACATGTGTTATCCAAACATTGAGGTTAAATCATTTATATACAAAGAAAATAAGGTAGGGCTTATAATGCAGCCTTGTTTTACTCCAACTGTGGAAGGGAACATATTAGTAATGCCTTCAGTGACTTTTACTGCAAATAAAACTTCTTTGTACATATCTTAAAGAATATTAAAGAATGGTCCATTTATGTTATATTCAGCAAGTTTGTTTGTGCAACAGAGCCTCTTTATTTATAGTGTCAAAAGCTTTTTTCTTAAATCAACAAAACCTGCATATATTCTTTTGTTTGATTTAAAAACTTTATCAATAATAGTTTTTAAAGTAAGAATGTGATCACTAGTTCTGCATCCTTTTTTGAATCCAATCTGTTCACGACAAATAATATTCTTATTTTCTGAATACTTTTCTAAACGGTTATATAAAATTCTTGAGAAAATGTTCCTAAGCAGCTAGAAAGTGCTATACCTCTGTAGTTTGAGGGGTTATTGAAACACCCTCCTTTGAATACTGGTTTAATGTAATGTTCTCTCCATTTAGATGGATATATACCAGTAAAGAATTGAGTTAAATAATTTTACATACATGTTGACGTTCATAGTACAAGATATTTTCAACATTTCATTTGTTAATCCATCAGAACCACATGATTTCTTATTTTTCATGGCCTTCATAACAAGAGGCACTCCCTCCGCAGTCATCCTAACATTTATATTTTTTTGTTACAATTATTCAAAAAATTATCATCAGTACATGATTTGAAATCAGAATTTTTGTCATGGGTAGTATTCATGAGTTGACCGAAAAACATTTTGTAAGAAACGCAGTCATATTATATATGTTGCATATCATTCAACAATGAATTATGACATTTGGAATGCTTCAGGCAATCAAAATCAAGAAATCGCATGAACCTTATATTAAATGTAATGTTATCATATTGAGTTAAAAGAACAAATTTAATGTCGCAATGCAATCAACCCATATGTGTGTATTTGTCTTTTTATGCCAATTTACTATATCAAGAACAGACAAGTAAAAGCTACATTGACTATGAAAATATTTCAATGATAAATTTAAAATTATGTGGATTGTCAATCATTTATTCTTGATTCCCTTTTGATACAGGGTTAAATGTTACGGTCTCCAAACCATCATACGTCGGTGATATTGGAAGTTCTATAACCTTGGGGTGTAACATAACATCAGTATCCAGTGCCGTCAGTGAGGTCCGCTGGTATTTTCATTCCAGCGGAAGATACCATCGTCTGGAACCTATATGTAACACAGGAAAGTATAGTAAACCTACACCAGAGAACCCATCACTTACAATTGAAAAACTGGCTTTAAACGATGTTGGACCTTACATGTGCTCTGCAACTAATGGAGACGGATTAAATGTCAACAGCACTACCACAACTTTATCACTGCTCAATTCTAGAGGTATTCATTCTAATAATATGATATATTAATGGTTATTGTGTAGCATAAAATCCGGCAAAATTTAAGCCGTTTGACTAATAGAAATAACGGTACCAATTTTCTGCATGTGATAGCTCTACAAAATCTTCAACTGGAATTTTAATGTTGTACCATGATATATGATAGTTACTGCTTCACACTAAAAAGCCTACTTGGTTATATGGTATAAATGTCATATAAGCCACCATTTTGAACATGACGTTTTTCAACTGATAAACATTATTCATAATATCTATAAATCACCATTTATCACATCCAATACTTACCATTCGCATCCATAACTTATCATTCATCATCAATTGCTCACCATTCGACATCCATTACTCAAAACTCATTACATCCATAACTTATCATTCATCATCAATTGCTCACCATTCGACATCCATTACTCAAAACTCATTACATCCATAACTTATCATTCATCATCAATTACTCACCATTCGACATCCATTTCTCAAAACTCATTACAATCATTTAATTTACTTTAGAATGCATCTGATCCATAACTCACAATTCGTAAGATCCTTTTACTACATATGATTTCACCTTTTCTCAGCGTTTAAGTTTTGAATATTTAACCTAATATGTTTAAGTTGGTAGATTCATACGGAGATGAAACGCGTTGAGGATGTTGGATATAGTGGGAGAAAATGCGTTGATTGTACAAGGATGATTAACACATTGTTTTATTGTTTTTAGAAATCAAACGGACGTAGAAAAAATCGATTGCACGTGGTCGCTATCTATTTATACTTATGTTAATGTTGGGTTAAACGATAGTCGGTAGTCTTCCGAGTTTATATCGATGGTTAATTAGATGACGTCTAGAAAACAAATACAAACAAAATGCTGATAGTAATTAGCGAGTATTTTTATTCTTTTATTTTAGACATTTTGTAATTTGGATATACGTCTTAGTTTGTTATGAATCAAATATGAGAATTTGAGTCAAATCTGTAAACATGAATTTGACAGCTAGTGCCCGTTAACCGATAACGATGAACATTTTTCTACATTTCATGCAAACAATAACTGACAAATACGATTAAAATAATAGCAATACATTTTAGGCGCATTTGATGCTTACTATAAGTGAAAAGAGGGACTGACTGTGTGTCAACACAACTCTCATCCTCCTGGCTTTCACTTAATTTCTTAACATAGACAAAAAAAAGAGCTTTGCATATTCTTGTTTGTTACTGTAGCCTGTGCATATAACTTTTGGAATGCCTCGACCAATCAAAATTTTGAAATCGTATGCAACTATATTTTGTTATACCACATTGAACTCAACGCATTGGTTTGCATTTGAAATTGTTTGCCAATTTACGGTATAAAAAAAATCACGATCAGATAAAGAGCTACATTAAACATAATAAAAAATATCATTGATAAACTAAAACCAACTGGTTTACAGTTTGAATTTCTGCCACAGGGTTAAATGTTACTGTCTCTGAACCATCATATGTAGGTGAGATTGGAAGTTCCATAACCTTGGGTTGTACTATTACATCTGAATCCAGTAACACCAGTGAAGTCCGCTGGTATTTTCATTCCAGTGGAAAATATCATCGACTGGAACCTTCATGTTACACAGAAGAGCATAGTAAATCTTCATGTAGAACAGGAAAGTACAGTAAACCTACACCAGAAAACCCATCATTAACAATTGAAAAACTGAATTTAAACGATGTTGGACCTTACATGTGCTCTGCAACTAATGGAGACAGATTTACTGTTAACAGCACTACAACAACTTTATCATTGCTTGATTCCAAAGGTATGCATTCTAAATGTATAATATGTACAATAAAGAATATTGACGGTCCTTCTGTAAAATGTCAAAGAGATTGAATTTTATATACAGTACTGACCAATTACAATTTCTTAAAATGTTCTTCTTCGAATTAGATAAACTATTTATAATTAAACCAACTTTAAAAATGTACAATAAGCTAGAACAATTCTACAGTTCTGTTGCAACTTAATTACACCGATATTTATCTTGTACCTGCATGTATAACTTTATTATTGTATGAGCAAAATTCTACTTTTTCATTTTTTGTTTTCAGAAATCAGGAAGGTGGTCTTCATATTAGGTTTAATTTGTTGTCTTCTTGTATTGCTGGTTGTTACTGGACTAGTTCTAAGGAAGAATAAACCAATGTTTTTCCTGCAAATAGCATATACATTTCAAAGGGCTGAAGATGATGGCAAGTATTTTGTTCATAAACTTTTTTTTCAATTCAATACTGAAATAATGAGAGTACGAAAATATAAGTATCATATGAGAGAACCTAAGAAATCAATTAATGAAAACTGAAATAATATTTATCTTTTACATATTTTGATATACAAACTATTTTGGAGGTTTCAAGTTACCAAATCTTTTGATTTTGTTTACTGTTTGGTTGACTGGAGCCTATCGTTCATCCTTTTTTTGTTCGTTTTTAGCTCACCTGGCCCAAATGGCCAAGTGAGCTTTTCTCATTACTTGGCGTCCGTCGTCCGTCAGCGTCCGGCGTCCGTCGTCTGTAAACTTTTAGAAAATCTTCTCCCCTGAAACTACTGGGTCAAATTTAACCAAACTTAGTTACACTCATCATTGGGGTATATAATTTAAAAAATGTGTTCGGTGACCTCGCATACCAACCAAGATGGCCGCCACGGCTAAAAATAGAACATAGGGGTAAAATGCAGTTTTGGCTTATAACTCAATAACCAAAGCATTTAGAGCAAATCTGACTGGGTTAGATTGTTTATCAGGTCAAGATTTATCAGCCCTGAAATAATCAGATGAATCTGACAACCTGTTGCTAGGTTGCTGCCCTTGAATTGATAATTTTAAGGAAATTTTGCTGTTTTGGGTTATTATCTTGAATATTATTATAGATAGAGATAAACTGTAAACACCAAAAATGTTCAACAAAGTAAGATCTACAAATAAGTCAACATTACCAAAATGGTCAATTGACCCCCTAAGGAGTTATTAGCCCTTTTTAGTAAATTTTTAACAATTTTTGTAAATTTTTTAAATTTTCACTTACATTTCCACTGAAGCTATTGGACCAAGTTCATTAAAGATAGAGATAATTTTAAGCAGCAAGAATGTTTAGAAAAGTAAGATCTACAAACACATCCCCATCACCAAAACACAATTTTGTCATAAATCCATCTGTCTCCTTTGTTTAATATTTACATAGACCAAGGTGAGCGACACAGGCTCTTTGGAGCATCTAGTTCTTCGACTTTACTTCTTTCTTAGAATGAACCTTGTACCCTCTCTTTTTCTATACGTTAAACAAACAAAAAAAAAAAAAAAAAATAGTTTAAAAGTTAAAGATTTTGATTTTAACGTTACAGTCGTTACTATTCATTTCTTTTCACAGATTCAAAGTTATGGGACGCATTTATATCATTTAAGTCACAAGACGCTGACCACCAGTTCGTATCCAGTAAACTTTATATGAAGTTGGAAACTCAGTTGGGTTACAAATTGTGCATACACCATAAAGACTTCTTACCAGGAAAAGGTAATTATTTGAAATATAAAAGTACTATAATGCATAAAATGACATGCGAGTTACGATGCACGATATAAAAACAAAGTATATATATGTAGCTATAAGCAAGACCTTCAACAATGAGAAAAACACCTATACCGTAAGATCGGCCTTTAAAGACCCCAAATTGACAGTATGAAACAATTCAATTGAGAAAACTAAAGGCTTAATATATAAAAAAAAAAAAACAGTTTGTTAGCGCTTTAATCTCCACTAACCTTGGACAGTGATGTATCAATACAACGTAAGAACAAACTATACAAAGTATTTGAACGTGGCTTTACTCATCAAATTAATACAAATAGAAATACATCCAACAAAACACAAATTCGATCCATATGAAATGTGTCTTTTAAACGTTAAAAACTTTTCCAAAATCTTCAATCTCAAACCCCACAATTTTGCTGGTACATGTTTATCAAAACTCTTTGCCATTTTTATCAACGGAAAATCGACAAATGCAGTCATCTTAATCAGAGCCTTTTGTACAAAACTTGAAATTTCAGACGCAGTGTCCTATTTTAGACCATGAAAAAGCATACACTGCAAAGAACCATACTAATTCTAACAACAATACACAAAAACTTGCATCAAAAATAAAATCCAAGTGGAATTTAAAATAAGGAAACTAGAGGGGGTCTGGTTATATCTTGATCTTTTTCTCGACATAGAACAACTTCAATGAACAACTTCAAACAAATCAAGGACAAACGTGATGATTGCAACTATAAGTATCAAACTGTCAACCTCCCATTTCTCAGCAGTAACATATCTCTCTGTCAAATCGTATGGCGCTCAAGTTATACGTTGTGATCCAGCATGTTTGTACTACAGGGACTTAATTAACGACTGGTACAATAACTGCTCAAAGAAAGCGATGAGAAAATCGATATCACATGTATTTAACAGTCACAAAAGTTAGACAAGAGTATTAGCAGTAAAGACATCACATAAATATAAAATATAAAAAAGAAAAACGGTAAACACTTTAAAAGCAAGAGCAAAAATTAAGGAATATTCCTTTACCGAACAGAGTTGTTTGATAGAGGATGTGAATAATATAAAGTTAATATATATTTAATTTACGAATGAATTTCACAAAGTTATACACAATTTTGAGTAATAAATTATGAAATAATTGTCTTGCTATTTCAGCAATTGCTAATAATATAGTGGATTCTATTGCTAACAGCCGTCGTACTATATTGATCATAAGTAGAGAGTATCTTCAAGGAGGATATACTACTTTTGAATTGGAAATGGCTCATGCTGAAATGATTTCAACTAAATCAAAGCACAAGATCATTCCAGTATTACTAGACAAATATGAAAATTTACAAGGTTTAATGGATGATACGTTAAAACATATAATTCAATCTGTCACCTACATTACTTGGCCAGGAGAAACCAGTCAAAGGGATGTTAAAACGTTTTGGAAAAGACTTGAACTTTCAATGCCAAAGAAATCACGCAAACTTTGCAACAAAAGCGATGAAAATACTCAATTGTTGAGTAACTGGCTTGAAACATCTGCATAACATTTCTCTACAGATGAAAATAGTATTAAACGTATAAAAGTTTGAACAATGCAAGCACACATTTATTGATGCTCCAGAAGACTAAATGGGGTATTTGTGAACAATTACTACTATTATTTTTAGCAATTGATAATTTTCAGGTAGAAAGCTGATAGCTGCGCTTTGGTAATGTGATTAGCATCTTATGATATTCCTTTACCGAACAGAGTTGTTTGATAGAGGATGTGAATAATATATAGTAAACTCGTGTCTATTGATGAGTTTAAACCAACCAATGATATATTAAGAAAAATAACAACAGTTACTAAATTTTGAATTGACAATTCCAACCACTGCCACCCGACAAACAAAACATTAATCAAAAACACATGGTTTATTTAAACTGAGATGGCACACCTTCACAATGTAATGTAAAGAGATTAACCAGTAATATTTTTATTCTTACACAAACGTCCGCAGTGCCTTTTTATATAGGATGTCATCACTACACAATTTTGCGGTCGCCATTACTTGTGTTTCGGATGAATATATTCCAAATGAATACGGTAGTTTCTGTTTTACCTAATGCTTTTCCATTTTTTTTCCTTAACGAATTATACTCAACTCTGATAATTGTAACAATACGACTGGCGCTACATGTAGAACAAATCACTGTCGAAAGCCTCCCAAAATATAATTTGCCCCTAAATCTAAATTTTAGGAATTGAACACGTCTTTTGAATATATGCGTCTCGTTTATGCATTGTGCGATATATTTCCTTTTCATTCTCTCTTTTCACATAAGTGATACAAAAGCTCCTTTATTTATAAATGTTTAACCTACTATGGTTAATAAAAACAGGCTTTGGAAATAGTATTCAACGTAGAATGCTAATATTTTAATACTGATTATCTCAAATATCAGAACTACTACCGTACAAGATGTAAGTATTATTTACAGATAGAATAAAAAAAAAAGAGCTAAAAATGCAGGCATAACTAGAGTGGCGCGTGATTTCTTTGTTCTCCTTTTTTCACGTATTCAGATTATTCAAACTTTAAGTCAATGAAGCTGATCTAATATCTTTTACACAATGTACACGGTTATCAGAGAATGTACGTGTGTGAATATATATCTATTAATAATAATCCCCCATCTATTTGAATGTTCCAGTTTTAAATTCAACACTGTTTTCGACAAATTGAATTTTAAAAGGGACTCGAGCTAAGGCGACAAAAGTTTACCTATGTTCAAATCGCTTAAACCAAGTTAGATAGAAATGAATCATGACAAATAACAGAAACCAAGGGGATCGCAAGCTCTCTGTCACAAACGAAACGGGAAGCTTTATGGACCTGAAATAAAAGTAAACTAAAAATAAATACCTAACCTCCAAGAATTTTTTAAACGGTAGGTCATACTTATGAAATGGCAAAATCAAAGATCTAACATATATAACATTTGGGAAAACACTGTCTTGTTCCTGACGTGGTATAGGCATTTGCTTACCGAGAAAGTGGTGGATTAAACGGATTTTATAGCTAGCTAAAACTTTAACTTGTATGACCGTCGCATAAATTTTATTATATTGACAACAATGTGTAAGCTAAAGAAATAGACACATTAGGTAAAAAAATGTAAAAACAGGGATACCGCAGTCAACATTGTGTTATAATCTAATCTCTATCAAAAATTAAAAAAAACCGTGAACGAAGAAAAACAGAATGGTATTTAGAAAGTACATAAGCAAAATTGAAAAATATTATTACCATAGCACAATAACACAATGACGGGATGTTATAATTCAAAACTAAACTCGTCTCGTATGTAATTGATAATGGTACTGCGATGACCGTTCATGTCAAATTTCAGATACAAATCTTAAAATGAGACAGACGAAGCTGTGTCTATTTTTCTTTATTTTCTGTTCTGGAGAATATATTGACAGAACTCAATCAGACAAGTTTGGATTGTTAATGAAAAGAATATCATCCATATATCTGAATGTGAAATTGAATGATCTGGCTCCATTGGTCATCTTGTTTTTGACAAGTGTCTGACGAAACTCCGACACAAACTCCGACACATATAATAAAAAGAAGAAGTCGACAAGGAGGGGTGCACAGTTCGTTCCAATAGGAATGCCGACAATTTGTTGATAAAATCTTATCAAATTGCAACAAATACATTATCCAGAAGAAACTAGCCTATACCGGTCACTTGTTGTCTCAGTAAAGCAATTTTTTACCTTTATGTTCACTATTAACAAAATATTCCGTATTGTATCTCAAAGTTATAAATTTATTGCGTATAGTTAACACATTTATATTGAAAAAAAATGAGGCTATTTCTTAAAGCCGGGTGTTAAAATGCCATAGCTATGTACGCCATATAAATTTTTCTGTTTTAATCACTACTGAATAGTTTAGTAATACGTATCTAGGACATGAAAAGCAAAAGTTATATTAAGCTACTGGTATATTAAAAAAAAATGAAATTGATTGCCAAAATAATACAACTGCTCATTTATTCCCTATTCTTTTACAAAGCATACGTAGTGTACGGTTACTTACAAAGACAATATTATTTGCAGCTTTGTCTACTGAAACAATAACATATTTATCACGAAAAGATAACAGACATTTAAATTTTTGGAATCGATCGCGTCTATTGAATATATGCGTCTCGTTTATGCGTTGTGCGATCTATTTCCTTTTCTTTCTCTCTTTTCACATAAGTGATATGAAATCTCCTTTATTTATAAATGTTAAACCTACTATAGTTGATAGAAAAGACAAAACTTTGGAAATAGTATTCAACGTAGAATGCAAATATTTTAATACTGATCATCTCATATATCAAAACTATTACCGGATAAGATATAAGTATGTTTTACCAATAGAATAATAATAAAAAAAGCTAACAAGCAGGAATAACTGCAGTGGCGCGTGATTTCTTCGTTCTCCTTATTCACGTATTCAGATTATTCAAACGTTTAGTCAATGAAGCTTATCTAATATCGTTCACACACTGTACACGGTTATCAGAGAATGTACGTTTGTGAATATATTATCTATCTATAATAATCTCAGAAAAACGGACTCAGGTCGAACATTCACACAGTTTTTTCAACTTATGAATTCGACGTTTTATTAGATACCTGATTGTTTTGACCCATTCTGACAAACTGAAGTATCTGCTTAAAATTTCAAGTCAAGTATCATCAATGTATTTTAAGCATTTACCTGAAACAGATTGGAAATACTCTTTGTAACCTAGAAGCTTAGCATATATTTATGAAAATGGGTAATACAAACGTTCTGATGATTTTAAGAGTTACTTCCCTTAACCTAGGTCTACCTCAGGGAGGTAGACCTAGGTTAACAAATAATGTACATCCCGCCATAGTATTATTGCGTTTTGGTAAATTTTGTATTCTTGTCTTTCGTTTTTGCTTTTATGCTTTGTCTTTTGGTCTTTTTTGTTTTTCTTTGATGAAATTTTTGTTTGTTATAATAGTGATTGTGATTATAACAAAATATTGAGTACTGTACCCTTATTTTTGTCAATTTTACCTAGCAAGTCTACCGCACAATCAGTTATAAAAAATCCCAAAACTGACAAATGTATGACTAAATAAGACATAAAAAATAGCCAAATCCATATAGGTCAAATATACATGAGGGAGTTATAACCTTAGTTTATTCCTAATTTCAAAATTTATGAATTGCCAATTTTAGAAACGTCGGTTAAAAATTATGTCAGTACCTAGTCCATCAGCAGTGGTATCAACCCAGTGCTGTAAAATGTGGAAACAACACTATATAAATTACTTGCGTTTGAAGAGCCTTTCTTGATTTATCTTTACTAGAATCGCTCACAGCCGAATAGTTCAAAGCAAAGGATGGATAAAAATCAGAACAGTTGATCATGAAGAGCTTACCAATCTAGAGTCAACTTTGCCTGAGGAAGTTGAAACTTTAAACGTTCTATTTTAGAAAGGTTTGTTATAAATCATGCCAGAACAGAAAATACTCTCGGGGACTGATAGTCCACCAGTAGAGGTATCGACCCAGTGCTGTAAATCTGGTAATTTAAATACGTCCGAAGCGCTTTTTTAAAGTATGTACTGCAAAGGTTAAACCACTATAAGGATTTTTGCCCCTTTAAAAACAATTAGATGTAGATTACCATTTATAATTTATACATGTATTCTCACAATATATTCGGTGAAAATGTGAAAAGAAAGGTCGGTCAACGAACCGAGACCTCTATCAATGTGGAACAACGCCTATGGTAAAGGAAAAAAACCAAAACTTATATTTTTTTGAAAAGCAATTAAAATCACTACAATAAATCGTTTATTCTTAATAAAACCATAATCATTTACTTTTATTTGTTTTATTCTAGCGCATGGACTCTTGCTTCATTAGTCTTTGTTTAAAGTGCACTTTTCCTGTCATTCATATCTATTATAACACTTAAAAGTACTTCAAACAGTCTGGTAGAGTGAAAGTTCAAATCTTAAATAGTTTTACTAAAACTCATTGTTTTATTGTGTTATTTATGTAAATAACATTATGTTTTAAAACTGTGCTGTTTGGGAGAATATGCTTACAGTATATTTATCACTCAAAAAGTTCCGAAATGTTTACCAAACGTGAAAACTTAAATCTAAATTTAGCATTTATAGCATGTGCCCTATAAATGATTTCAAAACACAAACGTGTTCACTCAAACTCATCGATACTTAATATTAAAGTTAACTAGCTGATGACAAAGTAAAACAATAAATAGGTTTTCTTTTGCCTGTTTTTGTCTTACAGTGAGTCATTATGTAGTTTGTCATTTTAAAGTTCTTAAAATTTGAAATGGGGAATATGTCAAAGAGACAACAACCCAACCAAATAACAGATAACCGTAATCCATAAGTATAGATAATTGAAATCAGATTAAATTTATTCTGTTGAATTGAAATCTGCGTTTATTTCTGATTTCCCTCATGTGCATTAATTATGTGCAATAACGAAATTTGCATCTAATACTTTACCTGATCCTATCATTGGAGCCATATATTTGAGTATATCCCCTTTGATAATACATCAACTAACACTAGTATAGTGTTCCAATTATTGGAGGGTTCAAAGTGAAGGTATGTATCTTAGTTATATACGGTGAAAACAATGAAATACCAGTATAAAAAATAATTCATATGTTGAAACATACTGTCATACAAAAACTCATCATAGATATCAAGACTAAACTTAGTATATACACCAGACGCACGTTTCGTATTCAAAAGATTCATCAGTGACGCTCGAATCCAAAAAAGTTAAAAAGGCAATACACATATTTTAGTTTATCCCCTTTGAATATATTTCGAATATCAAATGTCATTGAAAGTGTTTGAACATTTGCTTTATATTCAAATTTAAAAGATTAAGACAAGTATGTATCATTTTTCTAAACATAGAGTGTGGTTTGATAGTTAAACATATGTATATATGTGGGCGCTGAAATATTGCATACACTGCAAAAAGTAATAGTCATGTGATGTTGATAGTTATGGCCACCGAATATATTAATGTTTGGATAATATATGTATCATGCATTTCTGGTCAGTATTCTTTATTGTTTTGGTCTGAAAAAAATTAACATTTACAAACAATGTATAAATATATTTATCATATACTTATAGAAAATAATGGTATAAGTGTATCCTTGATAAAACTAATTTGTATATATATTTATTCATGAATAAAAAATAAAAGAATTGTCTTACCCGTACAATATGACTTTCGTTATCGATAAACTCATTATAGATACCAGGACTAAATTTTTTATATATACGCTAGACGAGCGTTTCGTCTACAAAAGACTCATCAGTGACGCTCGAATCAAAAAAAGTTATAAAACAAACCAAATGAAGTAAGAGCATTGAGATACTAAATTCTTAAAAGTGTTGCCAAAAACAGCTAAGGTAATCTATTCTTGAGGTAAAAAAGCCTTAGTATTTCAAAAAATTCAAAATTTTGTAAACAGTTAATTTATAAATATAACAATATCAATAATAATTCATAGCAGACACCTTAGAGGGAAGATTTTGACCATTGGATGATACGAGGTCTGATATGAAAAAGACATGTTATGTTCTTTTTTTTATCATATACTTGCAGATAATCATTTTTCAAAATTATTGAAATTGAGCTGCAAGAATTGATAGAATTTCTTAATAGCCTCAAACTTTTACCTGAATGGCTGAATGCGCTCTGCTGAAGATAATTTGTTGAGCGAAATATTGCGTGAAATATATATAAAATATAACAACTGCTTCCGGTTTATATCAACTGCTTCCGACTAATATCAACTGCTTATGGTTTATATCGCATACCTTTCTGTAACATTACTGATCGCATGGCATTTCGACGTTATTCTGCAAATTCAGCACAAAATACACCTCTACATTTTAGTGAAACACATTACTTACTATGATGAAAAAAACAAACATTAGGAAACAGGAAAATGTATATTATTAAAAATTTGCAAAATCAAATAATACAATAAATGCATTTTTCAATATTTTGAAAAATGATTATCTTCAAGGGGTCTGTTATGAAAAATGTCATTAAAATCAATATGTAAATTTTGACAAGATTCTAGATGCATCAGCTACGTACTGTCGAACCAGATGGACTGGACGAAAGAGATGAAAAACAGTTCTTCCCAAAACCAAAGGAATAAATTCATAACGTCATTTTTTTTTAACTAATACAACTATTTGTTTTGATTTAAGATACAAAAAGCGGCAAAAATTTTGTTCTAAACCTAAAACATTGAGCTGCAAGAATTTCTTTACAGCCTCAAACTTTTACCTGGATGGCTGCACGGGCTCTGATGAAGCTAATTTGTTTAGCGAAATATTGCGTGAAAAATATATAAAATATAACAATTAATTTTATAACACTTTTTTAGTTTGTTTAAGTTACATTCTTAGACACTTATATATACATATGTACATATATTTGTCATTTCCGACATGGGAGTTGTTTACATCCTCGACAGTTCGTTCTTCGTTCACTGGTTAATGGATGTTTTATAGTCAACAATACCACATCTCCTAATTTTGTGTGTGTAAAATTACATCAGATAGGAAACAAACGCTGTTGTTATTGGGCATGGAAAGAGGCAACAGTATATTAAGGTAGCACAATACAAAGATTTTTTCACTTCCAATCTGACAACTTTAAACTGATGTAATTCATTTAATCCTTTTTTACATTTTATAAATGAGGTACCAAAAGAAAGAAGAAAGATTAATCTTTCAAATTGTGATAATTTCATTACGACATAACTAGTAATTAGTGTCTATATTGTAATGTCCACACTTGAATGAATTTAGCGTCTTTGTTCTTCATAGCATCCCAAATATTTTATAGATTCTTGTTCAACACAGCTTGACCTCCAAAAACGGTGTCCCAGATTTTCCAAAACATCAATAGAACAAATTTAATACCCAATTGAATTTAGTTGTCTCTTATGAATTGATGTTGCAAACTTCATTGAAGATTTATGAGAGAATGAAATACAATAGGAAAAATCTGAGACACGGTTTTGGAGGTCAATCTGTGTAGTGTAAGAATCTATAAATCATTTTGGGATGCTATGAATAACCAAGAAGCTAAATTAATTCAATAAAATTGAGAAATGAAGTATTGATATCACAATATGGCAACTAATTACATAACAATTAATTATGTAATAACTATGTCATAATGAAATCATTACAATTTATAAGATTAATCCTTCTTCTTTCTTTTGGTAAGAAAGATGAGCGGAATTATATCAGTTTAAAGATGTCTGATTGGGGAAGAAAAATATTTGTATTGTGCTACCTTAATGACGATAAAAATCTCATCAATCCATTTATATTACACATATTATGATATCAAAAAAAATAATTCAAGGGAACGCGTTTGTCGACAGTAGGATCTTATGAGAGTATTATGTTTTTATATTCATCAACCTCTCGAGAACAGAATTTGTCAGTTAACAGATCTGACGCTTGGTATTTAAGACCGTAAAACCATAGCAATACCATCTTGATTAATTGATATGTCAACAATGTATGACTATGTGTTGCATTATCAATCCACCCAAACTGTCGTCTATCAACTGTTCCAGGCCTAGGTTTTTTAAAAAGACAACGTCTTTTAAATATTTGTTATAGACGAAAAAAATCTTTACTGTTCTGATCACAGACATCCATGTTTTGATGTACATGATTGCTTTGTAAATTGTATCAATATCAGCTTGATAAAGACTATCTATAGAACTGTATGTCTTTTGCTTTAAACCATGGACAATGTATACTTACTTAATTATTTTACAATCATGTAAATATGACAAACAAATTCTCAGCAAGTTATTGTCAACCTTCGTATTTGATAAACTGGGTAGAAAAGCCGCCGTTTTGATTTGATTTTGATGTTTCGGGTTTTAATGCCACTTTAAAGCACCGCATTTAGGTTATTTGGCGGCCAGTTTTTATTGCTGGAAGAAGCCGGAGTGCTCAGATATTCAGATATGAGCAAGAACCTTACCCCAAATTTTTTTTATTTTTTTTTTAAATAATTATTCAGTTTATTGCACTATTGGTTGTTAACAAATACCCTAAAAGGTACAACTATCCCTGATAAATATCTTATTTAAAGATGAATGTGCAAAACTTTGGCTCATATATGGTTTTACCCAAGAATTTACGTTTAAAAAAGTCATTTTATGCCATATTGACGTCTCTTTCAACATCTTTATGAAGTCATAGCGACACTTTATATTACACATTCGAATTGTGTCTTTTTCAGTCGGAAATCCAGTTGAAATAGAACAAAAGAATCGAAACTCTTTGTTAGAGAAGGCGATAAATGCTTACTGTAATGTTTACCGGAGTGACAAATTTTTTAAACGTTAATAGAAACAAACAAAATTTCAATTTTCTTCTCAATTACGAAGTGTTTTATTATTAAAACACCATTTGCATAAGTTTTCAATTTATCTAGTACATAGTTAAGCAGAACTATTAGATATCGACTCGACGACATGGGTATCTTTCAAGTTGGAAGTAGAAAATGCATAACCTCCGATTTAATTTTTTTTTTACCATGGACGGAAAACATATCAATCTATTAGTTCAGTAGTTTTTGTGTCTGCCCTTCCATTATGATTCTATAGTATTTATATATCAAAGCTACAGGTTGACTTTATAACATAAAAAAAATCACAGTACTAAAAGATTAAATATACGTGTCAAGTGAAATACCTATCTGATAAATCACAAAAACAGAGTAGGTGTGTTCGAATAGCTATTGTTTTACTGAAAGTACTTGACGACAGTCTATCAAGTTGGATGATGAAAATGCATATCTTCAAAAAATAATATTTTTTTTTGTGTGTGATAACTAGGGTTTATAGTCTTCAACCACTAAGGAAATATAGTCTGCCCTTCCACGAAATTTTTAATTAGAATTTTTTTAAATGTTTATAAATTTTCAAAAATTCCACCTGACAACCGATCAGACAATAGTTTTAAGTTGAATAAATGCAGACAAGATCATTAACTGATGCTCATCAGCTAGTTGATACATTTGTCTTTTAAAATACAACTGACATATAAGGATCGTAATGGTGCAATGTGGATAAATTTATCGGTTCCCTAGAGCAAAATTGGCAGCGCGTCATTCCTACAATGGCTTCCATTTCTACGATTTTGAAAATGAACTGGTGTAATGGGGAGATAATTTCGACGAAGTAGAATCCTGACTGTTTTTTTAGTGAAAAAGAATGGATTTTATCATATTTCTTTTTTTTTTTATGTTTTCTGCATTCAACTGTTGCAAATATTATGTCGTTATATATACATTTTTTTGTAATTCTACTCACAGGTGTGATAACAACAGAACATGTAAATGGATTGGTGCACTCAACAATCACATTAAACTGTTCTCTACGGGGAGGCATTACATGGAAAGGTCCACCTAACGAATCGGTTTATTCCTGGCAAAATCAGTTAAATCGTCCTGGAATTCCTAAAAAATTATTTCCAAGATTGAATATAACAGGGAATTTTGCATTCGGATGGTACAATCTTCAGATTAAAAATTTACAGGCTTCTGACGAAGGAATGTACAAATGCTACATATATAAAGATTCATATGATCTTTTCCGATTAAACGTAGTAGGTAAGTGATGCACAACTTTCCATAAAGTGACATAAAGAATATACATGACCACATTTCTCTCTAGACTTTCAAAAATATGTGATTGAATTTCAAAATATGATTTAATCTTGCATTTTTGTTGAAAGGAATAGAACACCAAGGTATTGATTTCGTAGAAATTTATTTCGATCTAAACAACATGTTTTGACCATAATAACATAAAACTTAGGGTAATTAAATTTACAATTATACAAATAAAAATCCCTAAAATCAAAAGACTAATTGAAACAATGTCACCTTTGTTCATAAATAACATATATTAACAGGTAGCATAACTGTAAGAGTCGAACAGTCAACATATATTGGAGCTATAGGAGGTTCTATAACATTAGGTTGTATTATCTCCTCTGCAACAAGCATTGTACATCAAGTTAGATGGTACTTCTATTCCAAAGACAGTTACCAAGTAGTGAAATATAAAGAAGGAAAATACAGTAAAGCTACCACAAAGAACCCGTCGTTAACAATACAAAATTTAGAATTAAGTGATATGGGGCCTTATATATGTTCTGCCACAAATACTGCTGGAATAACGGCTAATAGCACTACACCAACTAATCTAACAATGTTAGATACTGATGGTAAGTATTCATTTCTTTGATACATAATATGTATATCACTAAAAATAAGTATTCTTTTGAACTCTCAAGATCTGTATCCACTGAAATGAATGATAGGTATAAAATGCAGTAAACCTAAACAGTCAAAAACAGGAATAACCAAAACTAATAAGTTCATAAGTGAAAGAGAGGCGAAAAAAACAAAGGAACATTCACACTCCTAAGTTGAAAATAAACTGAAAACGCCATGCTTAATTAGTTATCAAAGGTAACAGGATTATAATTTAGTACGCCAGACGCACGATTCGTCTACATAAGACTCATCAGTGACGTTCATATCAACATATTTATAAAGACAAACAAGTACAAAGTTGAAGAGCATTGAGGTTCCAAAATTTCGAAAAGTTGTGCCAAATACGGCTAAGGTAATCTCGGAGATGAGAAATTCCTTAGTTTTTCGAATAATTCAAAATTTTGTAAACAGGAAATCTATAAAAATGACCACATTCTTGATATTCATATCAACACCGAAGTGTTGACTGACTGCTGGTAATACCCTCGGGGACGAAACTTCCACCAGCAATGGCATCGACCCATTGGTGTAAATAGTTATCAAAGGGACCAGGATTATAATTTAGTACGCCAGACTCGCGTTTCGTCTACATAAGACAAAGAAGATCAACAGATAAACAACAGTACACAAAATACAACATACACAACTAAAGACTGAACAACACGAACCCTACCATAAACTAGGGATTATCTCAGGTGCTCCGGAAGGGCAAGGCGATCCTGTTCTACCGAAGTGTTGCTCCTATTAAATTTGCTGATAAGGTATTTCAACTGATTAGACATCATTGCATAGTGGATTGGAAAATTGACTCTAATCTAACCATACGACATCATTGAAAAAATAAAAGCCCAGAAAAGAACACACGTTTTGCCCTTTACTGCTGTAGTTAAGGACATGAACATATTGGTGTTGTTTGGCGCAAATACAATGAATTTATCTGTCAACATATATTTTCATCGATTACTGCATGCGCGTTGGGACTATTGTATTAAAAAAACATAACAAAATTTAATAGCAGGGATTATTTTTTTTAAGCTGTATGTATTGAAAATCGCCATTTCATTCATGCCACATACATCTATTTGTAGACTCCAAAGATAAGAGGATTGCGTACATATCAGTTTTAGTATCTTGTCTTATTGTGTTGCTGGTCATTACTGCTTTGGTACTGAGAAAAAGGAAACCAATTTTTCTTTTGAAAATTGCATACAAATTCCAGAAAGTTGAAGATGATGGTTAGTACTTTTCATTGGTTGCAAAGAAACACATATGTAATTAAAGTAGATGATAAGCTGATAATATAAACGCTGTCAGCTAAGAAAAGTGCCAATAAGAAAACTGTTAATAACATCTCACCATGCTTACACCGAGGACCATCATAGTTGCCCAGACCGGTTTTCTTCATTTATAGATTTGAATTATACGTCAATTGCCATAGACATAGTGAAGAAAATATCCCGATCAATTTTCAAAACAAGAGAAATTTCAAGATAATAAACTAATCATAGATACCAGGATTTAAATTTACTATATACGCCAGACGCGCGTTTTTTCTACAAAAGACTCATCAGTGATGCTCGAATAAAAAAATGTTGAATAGGTCAAATAAAATACGAAGTTGAAGAGCATTGAGATAATATATATTTATTCTCTTTTGACAAAAATTTAGAAAAATATCACTTAAAAGATAAAGAAAACGGAATTATAATGTTGACATGTCTTACAAATTTATATAGATTATCTATTATAAAAAATATTGTAATGAAGCATTGAAATAATTTTAGCAGATGTGTACGGCCTATGAATTTAAAAATGGAAAATGTATTTGGAATTCGAATTTTAAAAGTTTCTGAATAATTTTAACCTTTTTACACATAATCATAGAATAAAATGATATTAATCTGTTTCATTATGTATAACATTTTCCGAAGCTTTTGATAGATCTGTTCTCTTTGGTGGTAACACTTTTGATATACTCCTTATTTTCCTAATGACATTCTTGGTTATACAATAATCTTCATGCCTCTGTTTCGAAAGGTTTCATTGTTAACTTATCATACTCAACAGTTATTTAAAAATTGATATTTCTTCCGCTCCATATTCTTTTAGACTCAAAATCATGGGATGCATTTGTATCATTTAAATCAGAAGACGCAGATAACCAATTTGTGACAGAAAAGTTGTACGTCAAACTTGAAAAGCAACTGGGTTATAAACTTTGTATTCATCATAAGGACTTCTTACCCGGAAAAGGTAAATATTAATCAAGAGGGACGAAAGATATCCAAGGGACAGTCAATATACTTATACTCTTATGACTTTTTTTTCTATCTTTTTAATTTTCTTTATCGTATCATAAGGAAAAATTATGCTCACTAGGGCGATAGTAATTTGATGTTTTGTTCATAAAATTTATTTATATAGACGCTTCAATAAAAACTACAAGTTACCGCGAAAATACTTTAAAAAAACACATCATATATACCAAGATTGATGGAGGTCGTACATTGACCTATAATGATTTACTTTTCTAAAATTGTTATTTGGATGGAGAGTTGTCTCATTGGCACTCACACCACATCTTCCTATATCTATTATCTGTAACGCTCGAATCAAAACATTTAAAATGGCAACAAAAAAGAAGTTGAAGAACATTAAGCACAAAAAATTACTGATAGTTTTGCCAAAAACAGCTTAGATAATCTATTTCTGAATTGGAAAAGCCTTATTTGTATTTAAAAAATTCAAAGGTTTTTAAATAGTTATCAAAGGTACCAGTATTATAATTTTATACGCCAGTCGCGCGTTAAGACTCATCAGTGACGCTCAGATCATAATAGTTTTAAAAGCCAAACAAGTACAAAGTTGAAGAGCATTGAGGACCCAAACTTCCAAAAAGTTGTTCCAAATACGGCAAAGGTAATCCATTCCATAGTTTTTCCAAAAATTTAGAGTTTTGTAACAGGAATTTTATAAAATGACCATATAAACAGTTATTTGTTTATTTATGGCCATATCATTGATAGTTCATGTCAACATATAAGTGTTGACTACTGGGCTGGTGATACACTTGGGGAATAAAACTCCGACAATATGCATTTGAAAAAAATGCAGATTAATTCCTTATATTTACTTAACAATAGTTTACATGAATTCACAGTTTTTGTTCACGATACACAAAACCATCGATAGAGTATCAAAGACCTTTGATAGATTTAATCTTAGAAATATAATTTTCCCATCCATCAATTACCAAAACAATTCAGTCATATTGGTTTGATGTATTATAACTACATGGAGAATAGCAATTTACACGTTGCATACTACATATAACACTGGTTTTAAAGAGCTAATCGTAACTGCAATTACGATTATCATCCCGAATTTTTCAACGGCAATTTTCAAAACGCTAAGTCAATTCCAATGCACCGTTACGATTCAAATATGATGTAATGGTATAGAAAAACATTGCAGCTGAGTAACTATTGACAAAAACATGATGCATTTGAGAAAAATGACTGTAAAGATTTTACCTATATCTGCCGTCGCCATATTGGGATAATTGTAATTGCAGTTACGATTATCTCTTTAATACAAGTGATATAAGGTAGAGAACTATATTTATCGATTTGATTTGAAAGACGTAAAAACTCAAACAGGTCTTTTTGTTTAGTTTATAAGAAAATAAACACCATACCTGATTTCTTAGTTGAAGGGCTTTTAATATATTTCCATTGTCGAAGGTAATATAAGATTGATACAATGATTTATCGATGAACAGAATGCCACAGATAGTTGTGTTTTTGTAGAAAAAACAAATGAATGCAGAAACGGAAATATTTTAATACTTGTTCTTGCAGTACTAACATTAATATATTTTTTCTTCTTCCTGCAGCCATTTCCACCAACATAGTGGACTCTATAGTTAACAGCCGTCGTTCTATACTGATAATAAGTAAAGAATACCTTCAAGGAGGATATACCACTTTTGAATATGAAATGGCATATGCTGAAATGATAACCAGCAACTCTAAACATCAAATCATTCCAGTTTTAGTGGATAAATTCGAAAATCTACAAGGTTTAATGGACGACACTATGAAATGCATTTTAAAGTCCGTAACTTATATCACGTGGCCAGGTGAAACCAATCGGAAGTCTGTAGTATCTTTTTGGGATCGATTAGAATTATCAATGCCGAAAAAGTCAACGAAATTTTGTCTAGGTTTGACAGAAAGATCTAACTTGTTAAGTAGTAGATGACTTTTACAAGAGATGCAATTTATCATGTACAACGAAGATTGGTAAAGATGTATTAAGTAAATTTTACAAATATATTATGGAAATTCAGAAACTGGACGGGTATTTGGTGGAACTTGTATTCTTATTATTTCTCTTAGTAGAGAGGAGAGAAGTTACTATCATATAATCTTGTGAAGAACAAAACGGCCAAGTTTTATAAAACTATACTTTTACAAATATACAAAATCCTAAATTAATTTCTAAAGTCTTAATAGATCAATCATTGTGATGCTTTATTTCAACAAATGAAAAATAGGCAATCATCAGTTGTACAAAATTTCTGGACGTTGGGCTGGATACAAGAACTTACAAGGCTAATAAAGCCAGGTATTTTGTTTAACAGTTCACAAACGTGGAACATTATTTTTTTGCTTTTTTTGGAAGTTTTAATATGATTTATATGTGCCTATTTGCTTAGTCTGAGCGATTAGCAAAACAAACTGATTTATATAGCTTTGAACTAATATTAAGTAGAAAATTTAACGTAACTGTTGTTCAGTGGTTGTCGTTTGTTGATGTGGTTTATAGGTGTTATTCCGTTTTTGTATATAAATTAGACCGTTGGTTTTCCAGTTTGAATGGTTTTACCCTAGTCATTTGTGGGTTCCTTTATAGTTTGCTGTTTGGTGTGAGGCAAGGCTCCGTGTTTGACATGCCACAAAACCAGGTTCAACCCTCCATATTTTTCATAAAATGTCCTGTACTAAGTCTGGAAAATGGCCATCGTTATATTATAGTTCGTTTCTGTGTGTATTACATTTAAATGTTGTGTTTCTGTTGTGTCGTAGTTTTCCTCTTATATTTGATTCGTTTCCCTCAGTTTTTAGTTTGTAACCGAGATTTGTTCTTTTTCTTAATCGATTTATGAATTTTGAAAAGCGGTATACAATTGTTATCTTTATTTGAACACTGTACTTTGACTAATTATGGTTACAAGTCAATGAGGACTATCGAAAGAAAAATAATGAATAGAAAACAAATCGTGATAATTCCCTAATAACATAATACACTAAAAAAGTAATTTCAAATTAATCACTCATACATACTAGAACAAAATGCAGATTCTGTAATGACATGTCAAGAGTAGGTAATTTATGTTTATTTTCTAATCAAAATCCTCAGATCACTATCAAATAAGGCTAATTCTAACAGAACCCATAACTTATTGCTTGTGTTAAGATAATGTTGACTAGTGCTCTCAAATAACGATTACTTTTATACTTATGACTTATAAAATGTTGTTAAGTTTTTTGTAACCTTGAGTTTAAATGAGCCATTTATATTCGGATGTATACTTAGCTTAGGCATAGTATTGAATTGCCTATGAGTGACCTTTAAGAGTCCATTTCTATTGGTTAAGACTTTCAATATAAATACACGTTAATCAAGGTAAGTTGTTTGTTTTACTATTGGTCTATATTCGGATTCACATTTTGTGTGGTTTCATTTTTCAATGTCAGTTCAGTGGTTATTATTTTTTTTTCGTAAAAATATTAAGAAATTACATTTTGGTCCTTTTTGGTGTTATGGTGTAACACCACTAATTAAGTCCCGGCCAGAAAGCACATACCAGAAAGTAGTACATATTTAACACAAAATAGTTCCTACGCATGAGTGTAACTTCCAAAATATGTAGAATATTTAGGTATTTTTGGTATGAAATGAAAGCTGAAGGACTGGTGATCATTGTATAACACTTGATACGGTGCTTTTTGTCCGCAATTTGCTTTTTGTCCGCTTTTGCTTTTTGTCCGAAACTTTTGCTTTTTGTCCGAAACTTTTGCTTTTTGTCCGTTGCTTTTTGTCCGTTTTGCCTTTTGTCCGAAACTTTTGCTTTTTGTCCGAAACTTTTGCTTTTTGTCCGTTGCTTTTTGTCCGTTTTGCCTTTTGTCCGAAACTTTTGCTTTTTGTCCGAAACTTTTGCTTTTTGTCCGTTGCTTTTTGTCCGTTTTGCTTATATTAAAAAAACTGCATCAAATTTTAAAAAGAGGGTTCATTTTGTCTGTTTGTCAGATTTTGAAGTACCTGTTCTGGTACATCCGAAGTTCCGGGAACCAGTTCTTTCTTATATGCAATGTAAGGTATGTTGATTTTTTCAGTAGAAGACACCATAAAGTGTTGCTTTGAAATGCAATGATTGCCACTTTATTTGAACTTAAAACAAAAGAGGTGTTCCTTCTTGAAACGGAGGAATTAAACATAGAAAGCAATGGTACCATGAATTAGTGGTGTACTTCCTTATGAGTACTTGATCGTTTACATAAATTTTGAGTTTTTATATATATTTGGGCATATGTTTTCATATATTTGTGCATTCATTAACGAAATGCATAATTAATGCTGTAAAGTTGATATCGTAAATATTTAAAAAAAAACAAACAAAAAAACTTTTGACCCAAAAAGGAATGATAATGATAATTTTGCATTTCAGGGCTAATATGGACCAGCAATTGAATTTGCTTACGTATTGGAGTATAAGCACATATACCAGCAATCTATTTAAAAAACGGTCTCTCATCGCTCCTGTTCTGATATTTCGAGTGACACGTATCAGAAAACGGGAGCGATGAGAGATCGGTTTTAAATAAGCTTTGTATACCAGGTCGATATTAATGAATGCCCTTAACTAAGACAAATTTATCGGAAGTAAGAGTTGATGGTGGACTTAAAGTCTCCAATGGTTTTATCAGGTCAGTAGTCTGTACTGACATGATTTATAACAAACCTGTTTTAAAACTGTTCTTTCATACTTAGAAATTACAAAGAAAAGACCGTTTCAACTCTCTCAGGCAAATTTTTACAGGGATGGATTTAGCTGCTTTATGCCCTTTTTAGGGCATACTAGTATACTAGCTTTTTGATTGTTTTGTTCTAATATATCATTTGCTTTCACATATTCAGCTATAGGTAAATCTAGAAAAGCGCTTCGGACTTTTACTTTTTACAAAGCATGCATCGTTTTGATTTTTTACAGTATTAGGTAGATGCTGCTCCTGATAGACTATCAGTTCCGCAGGAGAGAATCATCTCCGTAGTCAGTACTGATATGATTTATTACAAAACTGTTCTAAATTGTCCGTCTATATTTAGAAATAGAAAAAAAACTAAGGTTTAAAGGATTTGGCTTTCATTTTATGTCCTTTATGGTCATATAGCTTTAAACAGTCGTGATGAAGTTAAGTCCTGTAAAATGGGCTATTCCAGTTAATTTCTGACAGGTGGGGATGGATGGGGAGATGTTTTTTTTTTATACGTATCAGAAAAAAACATCATGAAAAACTACCTATCAGATCTTACAATAAAGGCCTACTAGTATCAGATGTCGAGTTTCTGGACATATTGAGTGGATGGGCTTTCATGGTGAAAACGACCATCAGAATTTTTTAATGCAAGGACTGTTCCCATCAGAATTAAGAAATAACAGTACTGTAGTTGAAGAGTTGCCACCGTCAATTGTAGATTTGACGGTCGCAAATGCAGTAAAACGGAGATTTGCGACCGTCAAATCAAAATTGACGGTGGCAACTCTTCAACTACAGTACTGTTATTCCGATTCTAATGCATGACAAAAAGAAAAAATACGATAAAACTTGGAAAAATGTCTGAATTTGACAAATAAAAAAAAATCCGCGAAACTTCATGAACGATTTTGGCACAAAGACGTCATGGCTAAACGTGACGTCATACAAATGAAAACTTACAAACTGGAGATTATTTCGTTACCTGTACGCTTCAAATTTGGATAAAATTACATTAAAACGGCAAATTCGAGGTAGGTGTTGTTTTATTTTTGATTATATAGTTGTAATCGAACATTTGTTGATTCACCAATTCAAAATGGCGGGTCTCTCCTTAGTTACGCCTGGTCAACTGTGGATTTGACGGCAACTGTTAGCCAATGAAAAAAATTGTTACATCCAAATTGCATTAGAATTTTAAATATAATACCGGCTTATGCATGATACGAAACTGTTTTTAATTATTTACTGCTGCAAGACCCTCAGAAGTTTTTTGCGTATAAGTGTACGTGTCAGATGAAAAGGCCCAAAATGTCACCCGTAAGATGTATACATTTTTGACTCATGCAATTTATAAAGCACTCTTTTCATTTTTTGATGTTTACTACTCAAAATTTATTAAGAATTAGAAATCAAGGAGATTATTGAAAGAGTATTACCCTTTTGTTTTGTGATGTTTGTGCTGCTCAGTGTTAAATTTGTAATGTTGTGTATTAAAAACTATTGTTTATAGATATAGGAAGATGTGGTGTGAGTGCCAATGAGACAACTCTCCATCCAAATAACAATTTAAAAATTAAACCATTATAGGTTAAAGTACGGTTTGTTTAGTCTTTTTTCATTGTGTGCCATGTCATTGTCATTTCGTTTTCGACATACGAGGTTTTTTTACCCCTTTGCTATCCTTCGTCTCTCATTTAAATTTTGCGAACGTCCATCGATATAAACATTCACTATCAATCAATGAAAAAAGGTAATTAGGTCATTGTTGCTGTACTATGTTTAGAAGTGATGACAAATGCACAATCACACTATTATTCTCAGGAAATAAAAAATTGTAGTCATGTGAATGTAAAGTGTTTTCGCTGAAACAATATAAGAAATTATAAGTACAAAGATGATTTTATTTTTTAAGACATTTTTCTGTCTATTTAAAAAAAATATTAAAGAGTCACTGTATTGACAAATTATCACAAAGCAGAAAGGACAAATTAAAAATTGTCGTTACTTATTTGATAATGTTTTTTTCAAACGTAAAATGCTAAACTGTAGTAGCAAAATTAACAAAAGCAACAACCCCTTTTTAGTTAGGTAACGATTTACACACTTCAAAACAGATAACTTATCGGAAGAATAGCTCATATAAAAATAAGAAGATGTGACGAAATTGTCAATGAGAGAACTCTCCAACAGAGACTAACTGACGTAGAAGTTAACAATAATAGGTTACCGTATTATTGTTACAATGGTCAACCAAACCACATTGTAAGTTTACTTTATGATGAATATTACATTTTTATATAATTATAAATTCACTGTTTACAAAACTGGATTTTCTAAATACTAAGGATTTTCTACCCTCAGGGATAGCTAGATTACCTTAGCTGTATATCCTTTAACATGAATTTTAGTAGCTTAAGGAAGAGAAAAGGAAAGGAAAACAGCAGTCTTTATCCTACTTAATAGAAAACTAAAATGGAAAGGACGTAACGTACCAAACATGGGTGAACTCAGCTGCTCTAGAAGAGCCAATTGTTCATGTTTAACTAGTGACACCCGTCTTCTTACTCCTACTTATTCGCTAACGTAAGATTTTTGGGATGCAGATTTACTATTGAAAGCGTCGGTGAGTGTTCAACCATTCGACCTTACCAAACGTTTAAGCCATTGCTACATGTCAATCTGATAAACATATTTTTATAGAGTCAAGGATAGAGAGGGAATATTAAAAATCAAAATCAAAATTTAAATACTACAGATAAACGGAAATGCACTAGCAGAGAACAAAAGTGAAGCCCTCTGAGCTTTTAGTGTCAAATTTAAGTCGGTGATGTCACAATCGGGGGAAAAGAGAGAATTAAGTGTGCTCGTTTTATATCACTCTGTTTCTTTACAGCCATCTCACCACTTAAATTTGTCTCGCTCTTACATTGTTCTCTACTATATGTATCATCTACATAATATATATAGGATGATGTGGTGTGAGTGCCAATCAGACAACTCTATAATGTTTTGATAAAGCTGTGACGGTATGCATATGGACAACCTTTAAATTAATAAGCAAAACTATAGAACAAATTGGTTAAAAGAGGCGAAACATAACAAAGAGATATCCGAACTCATAAAACGTTGAACAAAATTAGAAAAAATGTAAAAATCAGTTGAAAAGTCCGATCAGATAGATACAAAAGAAAAAATTTCTAACAAAAAGATAAACCGAAAAGGCAGGATATTTATGAAACCCTGAAAACCTAAAAAAAAAAAAAAGAAACAAACTACACACCTGAAAGTACTTACAGTTACTGACAGCTAATTCAATTAATAAAACTAGCCAAAAATTGATAACAAAAAAAATTACCAAAATCAAATATGACAAAAAAAACCAACGACAAAATGTCAGCTACACAGGCACGTGTGACTATTATATGATAAAATTCATAATGATCAACAAGTTCTGAAAACTTGTATCACTTACAATAAATATTATCCAGGCTAGATAATAAACCAAGGCATCATTCAAGCAAAGGCTGTAGAGACGAAAATCTCTTTTACTGAATCATATGCTGTGTCATTTGATATAATTTTTTATTTACACAAATGCATATAAATAACGATTTTTAGATTTTCACGAGGTTGTTATCAGGATGTGATATTCGCATATCATCCATGGATGGAGGCGTAAAAGGTTATAAAAACAGACTATTATAAGAAATAACAAACATTTTCATAAACAATGATGGCAATGCAATACCAGTCTATATATAGATGATACTTTTGTTTTGCATCTATGGTAAGCTTTGTGAATTGTATTTAAAGTTTTAGATGAGAATGCAAATCAATTACTTCAGAGTTTAAAAACAACCGCAGAAAGTATAAAACTGGAGCAGCTATATACTACTAATACTTGCATCAAACTGGTCGTTACTTTGGTTGAATTAGGTTGTTGATTTGCAGTCTCAATAGTGTTAGCTACATCTCTTTTTGTACGTATTCGTAGTATATAAATATAAGTCTAAATTTAAAATAAAGATCTGTATTTATTTCTTTGAGCTATTTTGTTTGAGCTTATGATTTTGACATTTGATTAGGGACATTTTTTTTTTGAATTTCCACGGAGTTCTGTATTTTGTTGATTCATTTTTATTCTAGGCTTTTGCGTAGCGGAACACATTGTTATAGGACATGTTGACTCGACAATCATATTAAACTGCACATTAGACGGAACCTTTACATGGTACGGTCCTGCCAAAAATCCCCCTCCATCTGAAGCGGTTTATTCCTGGAAGAACCAATTAAATGCTTCCGCTATTCCGGATAACTTGAGATCAAGATTGTCAGTAGAAGGCGACTTTAATCATAGGAGACAACCAAAAAAATCGAGAAACTACAGGTGACAGACCAAGGACTGTACATGTGCGAACTAAGAGGTCCAGTCGACAAATTAAGGTTGAAAGTAATAGGTATGGATTAAGCTAACCTGCATCTCATACAACTTTATGATATCGTCGGTTTATTTGAAAAAAAATGACACTGAAAAATAAAATGCAAAAAAGGTAGTATTAAATGTGTTACTATACAACAAGCAAAATTCTTATTATCCTTCTATGGTTTTTAATATAAAAACGTTTCATCATTTTGTCATTAACCAATATGCATGATGCCCTTTAAAGGGGCACTAGCTACAAGATATATAAAGATTTTTTTGGTCAATCAATAATGAAAGTGAAATAGTGAAATAAAAATTCGCTCTTAGCAGCCAAAAGGTTCAATTTTGTCAAATTAAGCGAAAAAAGCATGGATAATTTCTTATTCACTTACAAGTGAATAAGTCGACCTCATTAAATACGTATTCATGCGAACTTCAATTTAACCCATAGCTCACTGGTATTAAAGAGATAATAGTAACTTCAATTACGATTATCCCAATATGGCGACGGTAGATATAGGTAAAATTATTTCATTCGTTTTTCTTAAATGTAGCATGTATTTGTCAATAGTTACTCAGCTGCAGGGTTAATCTATACCATTGCATCATATTTGAATCGTAACGGTGCACTGGAATTGTCTAAGCGCTGTGAAAATAGCCGTTGACAAATTCGGGATGATAATCGTAACTCGGAAAATAGATAATCGTAATTATGGTATCTAAAAATAAAAAAGATAATCGTAACTGGGAACTGTTTTATTGATATTGACACTAAAAACGTAAATCTGATAGCATATTATGAAATTATGGCGATGAATTATTTACGAAACGTACCAACATCTTATGACATTTCTTTTTATGCATATATAATTAATAGTTCTTATGAAAACAGCTACTAGTATATCATAAAATTGGAAGGGTGAACAAGAAATTTGGAAATGGGAAAAACACGAACTTTGTTAATTTACAGAAATTTCCAAACACTAGGTATGCCACAAAATATGTGAATGAGCGATGGAAACTATGATACATGACAATAATTGTCAGGGATAACTTTGGAAATGTTTTACAGTGTCATTTTGGAGTCTTTTATAGCTGACTATGCAGTATGGGCTTTGTTCATTGTTCATTGTTGAAGACCGTACGGTGACCTATATTTGTTAATGATGAGTCCTGTCGGTCTCTTGTGGAAAGTTGTCTCATTGGCAAACATACCACATCTTCTTATTTATATTGGCTACTTCATGACTGTCACTGAAATTTCAGTATCTCAGATATAAACTATAAAAACACAAATTTAATTTTGAATTATGATAATATGACATCCTTAAAACATTTAATGCTATATAAGACTAGAGAAAGATTGGCCATACATGGAATTATTTGTGTTTTATGAAATTAAGTAACGTGGAGTTCATTGACAAACATGGATTTGTGTTCTTTTTTAGTTTGGCCAAAAGCCTGAAAATCAAGAAATAAAATTGATGTGGCTTTAAATTTTCTTACAAGAAATACTTATTCAAAGAATGACTGCAAAGTTGAGAATTAAATAACGCATATTCCGCAAAATAAGAAACAAACTTTTAAAAAAATTCATAAATACTCGGTATATGAAAAGTATGCTGCATACATATGCATGGAAGATATTGTAGAGAAAAATATTGAAAGTACTAAACAAGGAACATTGTTGTATGTGCATGCTTGCCATATTATTAGTACTTTTCTATTAAATGAAAACAAAAATTAGCCTTACCTAATTTTCATGCATTTTTCTGAAGCACAAAATATTTGTTTCACAATCTATAAAAATCTTTGTAATTAAACCAGTTCCGACTGTGGTGATCTACATGTTATGCCCTTTGGTGTAATTTATCAATATACATATTTGTGGTTTTTTTTTCGTCTGTCAAATGCTTCGTAAGACTTTAGGTAAGGCTAATAAAAACAAAAAACAAAAGTAACAATAAACAAAAGTAACAATAAACCAAAGTAACAATAAACAAAAGTAAGAATAAACAAAAGTTAAAAAAAAAAAAAAAAAAAAGTGACAATAAACAATAGTAACAATAAACTGGTAACTATTCTAGATCCTTTACCATTGCACTGTTTAAAGAAACGTCCTAAAATACATGAGTATAATTTGATCAAAATATTTAAACTTAATTTTTAAAATCATATATTATATCAGTATAAAATAGAAAAAAGTGAATCCAAGGGAAAAATATGGACGGCTGAATTTATTGAATTATAAGGAAAAGGGAGATATGGGGAAACAGATATGAACACTAAATCCGATAATGCAGTTTTATAGATTATTGTTGATTATCTCAACGAGAATGATTTTCTCGCGTGAGCTGGTACAGCGAAAGTGAGAAAAGCAATCGAGTTGAGATGACCAATGAGAATCTGTTTATCGCTATTTAACCTATGACGACGTTGTCAATTTCAATGTTAATTTCGTTAGCAACGCCACGTGGCCTGCTTAGTTTCTAGCGATAATATTTCCATCTCAAGCGAGAAGCATGATATGAAAATTATCACATAAAAGATCAAAGGAAAAATGCACAAAATAGCGATAAATAAAGTTATTGACGGAAACTTTTGTTTATTTCGCACAGAATTTTAGTATAAACGTGATATACGAGGCAAACAACATATGACATATGAAAATGTGGTATACGTGACTTTCATTTTAAGCAATGAATTGAAAGGATTGCACTTTTGGAATATGAAATATAACTTATCCATCCTTTTTCTCATCAAATAGAGATATATAGGTAAACTTATCCTAGATATTAACCTGTAAGTTTCTTCATTTATTTTTATATGCGTCAATGTCATCGTTAAACTGGGCATTTACATTTTTAACACACAAAATACCATTGAAATGCTGAAAGACACATTTATTATGTTTCAGTTACTATTATCCGATTAAGAAAATTACGATTATCACAGAAGAAAAATACCACAGAGTTACGATTATCATCCCGAATTTTTCAACGGCTATTTTCACAGCGCTTAGACAATTCCAGTGCACCGTTACGATTCAAATATGATGTAATGGTATAGATAAACCTTGCAGCTGAGTAACTATTGACAAAAGCATGCTACATGTAAGAAAAATGAGTGTAGAGATTTTACCTATATCTACCGTCGCCATATTGGGATAATCGTAATTGCAGTTACCATTATCTCTTTAATACCAGTGATAGCTAGAGATTGACAACGCATGCATTGTACCTGTACTGGTTATTCAAAGAAAAAGAATGTCAACAATGAAATTGAAACTACGGTAAATGATTTGATGGCTGATTCGATCCATTTCAAATCGTTCTTATACGGTTGTAAACAATGAGAAACATATATTTTAAATCTTTAATATAAACTCATACAGACGTATAAAATTCCCAGGGTCGTAGCTACCCGGAGGCACGACAGCACGTGCATCCACTTTGTTTTCACCAAAAAAAAAAAAAATGAAGAGAGAGAGAGAGAAATGAGTTGTCAATTGGAATCGGACAGCGACGCGTGATGCATGCATTATCTTAGACTATTATGATTATAATATTTGTTTAACGTCGGAGACTGTTGGTGTCCAGGATATTAGTTTGACAACCTATAGTTACAAGTGTTGATGAAGCTGTTCGAGTCATGCAGAAAAAGATTGTGGCTCCATATCCACTTACACGCAGTTGCGTGTACATTGATTCGGCAAGCAAAAAATAAATGGCTAAATCAAAATTTATAAATTGAATGTTAAAGGAAACAACTATGTTGTCACCTTTTTAATTAATGAAATATCATTAAATAACGACATTTGGTTTCAAAATAAAAAAAAATGACAAGATCAGGAGGTAACTTGTATCTGATTTGATTTGAATTTATATTCAGTCTAAGACATGTAGTTTTGGAGCCGGAATATTTCACAGTGTACAGTTCATCAGTTTGGAATGAGATGTACCAATCGGCATTAGAATTATTAGATCCCTTCGATATTGTTAAAAATATGCCGAGGCGAAGTGGTCGACAGACTACCTGAGCCAATCACCCTGCAACCACGCCAAAACAGTATTGGAAATTCTTATTATTTTTTGCGTTTTTAGACCATATGATAAGGGAACTGGAAAGTGGAGTTGCTTCAAGTATTATCTTCTTTGCGCTTTATCTGCTTCATCATAATGTAGGAAATATCACAAATCTCAATATTGTCTGAGACGTACGAAACTGACCTGTCATGTAATTTTGACTAATTCAATTGGGAAGGTCGCTCGATGCCAGACACGTACGCTGTTTTATAACATCTCGCGAGTGCTACCATACCATGATGGAGATCTTTCAGTCAAGGTACTACATATGTAATTGAAAACAAATGTATGATCAACAATGAACAACGACAGTTACATAGCATTACTGCATATTCATCAGGATTTCAGTGTGAATATTGACAAAGTAATAGAGCAGTTTCTTTCTTCCAAGACCCAAAGAGCAGATTTTGGACAATAAATTTTTATCTACATATACATGTAGCTCCTCTTTTAGCCGTCCTATGACCAAAAACCGATAAAAAATATTTTTCTGCAAAATAGGGTCCCAAAAATTTTTTGCCTCGCACTGCTCGGCAGAACTTGCTTCCACGTCATTTCTTTCTAGCTACAATTTCCAATTGCACGTGTTGGTTAAATCTATTCATATCTTTATTTATGTTTACATCGCTTATATGGTCATCTGAGGTCAAATCGAGAGTTAATTAGATGGCGTCTGGACTTAAATACACACGAAACGAACCTTCATATTATCTACCCCATGTTCTGTAAACTGTTTATGTTTGACTTTTGGTAGTTTGTATAAATGTTTTACATTATTATAAATCAAATATGAGAATTTGAGTCAAATCGGTGACCATGAATTTGACAGTTAGTGCTCCTTTAAAGCTTTGATATATATATATATACATATATTAAATCACAGCCACAGAGAGTAATCGTACGATGATCCTTACTTACAAGGCAGCATAATGATACTTATTAGTGAATTTGAAAGATGTATAACTGTTTTGGTTTAACTGGATCCGGTGTATCATTCGGTGTTAGACATAGATATAGGAAGATGTGATGTGAGTGCCAATGAGACAACTCTCAATCCAAATAACAATTTAAAAAGTAAACCATTATAGGTTAAAGTACGGTCTTCAACACGGAGCCTTGGCTCACACCGAACAACAAGCTATAAAGGGCCCCAAAATTACTAGTGTAAAACCATTCAAACGGGAATATCTGCTTTTATACATATTTGTTAGAATACTAATGTGTTATTGTAGTATACGATTAGAATACAGATCTGTTACTACTTTCATTCTTTTTTTTACAGAAGATGAAAAAACTGTTACATGATATGTTGGTTCCACCATCATATTAAACTGCACATTAGATGGAACCATTACATGGTACGGTCCTGCCAAAAAAAAAAACTCCATCTGAAGCGGTTTATTCCTGGAAGAACCAATTAAATACCCCCGCTATTCCGGATAACATGAGACCAAGATTGTCAGTAGTAGGCTGGATTTGGTTTACTTTATGACATCGTCAGTTAGAAAAAAATGATAATTGAAAAAAAAACTAGTATGCAAAAAGACAGTAAAATGTGTTACTCTGAAATACAATGGTGTTGTATTATCCTTATATGGTTGATAATATCAAAATATCAATTTCCCGTCATCTTCTTGTCAATAACCAACGGTTTGATGACAAACTCAGACTGAAAGTAATATGTATAGGAAGATGTGGTGTGAGTGCCAATGAGACAACTCTCCATCCGAAAAACAATTTAAAAAGTAAACCATTATAGGTTAAAGTACGGCCTTCAACATGGAGTCTTGGCTCACACCGAACAACTAGCTATAAAGGGCCCCAAAATTACTAGTGTAAAACCATTCAAACGGAAAAAACCAACGGTCTTATGTATATTTTTTTATAATTTCATACTGTATTCCTTTTTTTTTAAATTTTTGGTTAATCATGCTTATCAAATATACAAGTACAAGTTGAAATTAGATTAAATTTTTCAACAAAAAAAAAGGATTTTCAATAAAATATACACCACAATCTAAAAATAAGATGTTTACAGATTACCATTGAGACAACTATCAAACACATACTAAAAGGACAGGTATGTCAACAACTGCACTACATATACAATAAATATACACAAATGTTGCAAATGTTACCGATACACAAGTTGTATTATGAGTGAAATGATCAGCCTTTAATAAAAAATACTTTGAAGGCATTTTAATTTAAAATAATGTTCGACCATGTTACGAAATTCTGTTTAAAACTAAATATGATTATTATACGATAATAGTCAGCAAATGTGAAGTTGAGTGAAATAGATTGCAAAATTACAAGGCAACGTTCATGACTTCTTCTTAAACTTGCAACGATATTGTTCAATGTTAATATTTCTGATGTAAACTTTTATGTTTTTTGATGAGAAATTCCATTGAAATGTCCATTTTCACAAACAAGATCAACAGAAGTTGTTAAAAATTGCTATGGTTAACCGAGGGAATCAGTGTTCTCCAGTGGGTGAAAAACAAACAAAACAAAATGCTGGTGGAAACTGCTGTTGAGTTTTTGTTTTTTTTGTTTTTGTTAAACATTTCTATTTTTAGTGATTCTGTTCTTTAAATTTTTCTTATTTAGTATACTCATCATTTAGAACCTCTTTATTATGTGATCAATATTTTTTTCGTCGGACACCATTCAAAATGCAAGAGGGGTTTTATTGGCACACTTTACTACTTCTTGGTCAAAATGCATTAATTATTAATTCAAAAATTTCAAAATTTTGTAACAGGTTTATAAAAAATGACCATATAATTGATATTTATGTCAACACCGATGTGGTGACTACTGGGCTGGTGATACTCTAGGGAATATATAAGTTATAAAAATCTTCGTGTTTATTTTATTCCTTTGTAGGAGATTTAACTGTAGAAGCTATGTCGGAGAGACAGGAGGTTCTGTGAATCTAGGTTGTGCTGTTACCTCTAAAACTAGTCCTGTCATTCATGTAGATTGGTATTTTCAGTATCAATCCAACGGAAGCTATACACTAATTAAACCTAATGAAACAAAATACAGCAAGACCACTCCAAAGAATCCATCACTGACAATACAAAAGTTGGAATTAAGCGATAATGGACTATACATATGTTCGGTAACAAACAAAGCTGGAGTTACTGGAAACAGCACTACATCAACACATTTAACAGTTATCAACAATGACAAACCAGGTAAATTACAATTGTGTAGATACATACTTATCTTTGCAGGTTCCACTGGTAAAAAGATTGCATACATATTCGTTTCGATTTGTTGTCTTCTTGTATTGGTAATCATTACGATTCTTACCCTTAAGAAAAAGAAACCAATATTTCTTCTACAGATAGCACATAGATTTCAGAAGGTGGAAGATGACGGCAAGTATTTAAAAAATAAATAAAAACAAACTACCCTCTAAACGATAATAACAGTTTCGTTTAGCAAAAGCATTTCTGGGTTGCATCCATGAACACATCTGTAAACAATGAATAACTGATGTTTTGTTTTATTTCTCAATATTTTTTTTTAATTGACAGTAGCCTGGCATTGTCACATGCAAGATGCATAAAATGCGAACTTTTTTTGACGACATTTTCTTTAGTCATATATGATTACATAACTTAAGTTAAGGTACATATTGTAATATTATATCGTGTTACATGTATCATCATTTATAAACTATAATAGTTGTTCATTGAATCTCCTTCTAAAGAAAATGAATGAATGAATGAATGAATGAATGAATGAATGAATAAATGAAAGTATGAATGAATGAATGAATGAATGAAGGAATGAATGAATGAATGAATGAATGAATGAATGAATGAATGAATGAATGAATGAATGAATGAATGAATGAATGAATGAATGAATGAATGAAGGAAGGAAGGAAGGAAGGAAGGAAGGAACGAACGAACGAACGAACGAACGTTTAATTTGGAATTGAGTATATGTAGCAATGTTTAAAGACGTGCATTATGACAAATTGTATAAATACAAATTGTTTAGTCTCTTTGAAATCCAATTTAACATTTTCTCTGTTATCTCGCACAATAGATGCAATTTGGGAACTTTTACGTTATACTTTAAGTGGTACATGCATTAGTCGTTATATAGCCAGCTATATATCTACCTTCTGAATATTCGTAAAACCTTTAACAATCATTTCATCATTCCATCCAAATACTACACATTGCTGCTGATCGTATTTTAAAGCAAAATTTGAAAAAGTTCGCGTAGTTATGTAAATTTTTCACCAAAGCATACATATCGACATAGGAAAAGCTTTTTTTTTTATTAAAATTATCTGAAAATACGCCAAAAAAGTTCATAAACCCTTAGCTGTATGCTGTCAATTTTTTAAGTAGTTTGACCAATCAACTTACAGAACTGCTGTGAAATAAATCCGGGATAAATTGTATCTCTTTTATTTTTACAATTACATAATTATAGTTTATTGACTTTTTGTGTTTGTTTTTTTCAGATTCTAAATTGTGGGATGCATTTGTATCGTTTAAGGAGGAAGATAACCAGTTTGTTTATCAAAACCTGTACCCTAAACTGGAAAAACAATTGGGATTTAAATTGTGTATTCATCATAAGGACTTCTTACCAGGAAAAGGTCAATATGACTTTATGAGTTTATAAGGGTCTTAAATGGGATACATAATTGAGTTAGAGACTATAATCACAGAAACTTATTGAAATCTAGAAGGCATTTGTCTACCACATATTTAAAGCTCTAAATAGACTTGGGTCTTTACATGTAATGAATAAATTTAACAGAGACTACAAGAAAGCCACACCATCAACACCTTCTTAAAACTTTGGTTAAAAAAACTACGAAAATAAAGACGACCAGTCAAAATTTTACCATTAAAGATGAATAAATAATGCAATCGACAAATGATTATGTAATTAATAATAATCAGTAAAAAACATCCCACAGATAATGAAACACTGAACACGTGACACGAAACTCCCATGAAAAATTTCTTCATATGAAAGTTAGCGACCCATTTTTACATATCATTTCATATTACTACCACATCACATTTTAAATCTTTTCATCTAATACTGAATATAAAGTCAAGATTTATTTTTTCAGCCATCACTTCTAACATACTTGACACCATTGCCAACAGTCGTAGAACAATAATGATCATCAGCAGAGAATATTTACAAGGAGGCTATACTACATTTGAATACGAAGTGGCTCATGCTGAAATGATCAACAGTAAATCAAAACATAAAATTATTCCAATATTTCTGGATAAATTTGACAACTGCCAAGGTTTAATGGATGATACACTCAAATGTATTGTACAATCCGTAACTTATATCACGTGGCCTGGAGGAACCAATCAAAGGGATGTAGGGACTTTCTGGAAAAGACTTGCATTATCAATGCCGAAGAAATCAAAGAAAGTTCGTACAGACGGTCATGAAAATTCTAGTTTGTTAAGACGAAGCGTGATGTGAACGATTTAGTAATTGAAGTTTGACTGATGACATAAGAAACTTAAATGAATAAACATGCAAGTTATTGAAATAAGCACCACATTTGCACTTACTGTAAGAAAATAAGATAAGAAAATGTGGTATGGTTTCCAATAGCAGAGCTATCTAATAAAATCCAAATATCGTGGATTTAAGCAATTCTTCCATCATTACCGAACTGAACAAAGAAATAACACGACGGGTGCCGTATACGATACAGGAAATCATTACCCTTCCGGGACACCTAATTTCAGTCAAGGTTTTTAGTGGAGTTCGTGTTAGATATAGGAAGATGTCTCCATCCAAATAACAATTTAAAAAAGTAAACCCTGATTATAGGTCAATGTACGGCCTTAAACACGTGTTGTTTCTTATTGAGTATTTATAACTGTTGATGTAAATGTCCTTTGGTTTTGTGAGTCTTTGTTTACTCCTTGGTTTTGATTTTTATTGTCTCTGTCAACGAGTAAAACACATAAAATTAAGTCTGCTATGAAATGCCTCTATATGACAATATTTGAAACAGTTCAAACAAAACCAATCGACTGGCTTATGAAAAAACAATGATTAACGAAACACAAATATGACACACAGAACAAAATTACATCAAGTTATTAATTAGTTCCAAAGGTTCCAGAGTTATAATGTAATACGCCAGACGCACGTTTCGTCTACATAATACTCATCAGTGACGCTCAGATCAAAATAGTTATAAAGCTAAAAAATACAAAGTTGAAGGGCATTCAGGACCGAAAATTCCAAAAAGTTGTGCCATATACGGCTAAGGTAATTTTTTTTTAGGATAAGAACATCCTTAGTTTTTCGTAAAATTCAAAGTTTTGTAACAGGTTTATAAAAATTACCATACACAACTACTTTTGCATAGGTACTATTTCTGTACATAACATCTGTAGTACTGGAAATTTACTTGTAATATTTAGTACTATTTCTTAACTTTAGAATTATTGTAATATTTAGGTACTTAAATTTTCCAGTACTTGATTTGTACTAAAAATTTTGGTACAAAATATACCAAAAATGATATTCCACAGTATTCCATGTTTGAACATCATAACTTTATGAGAATTGAAATAGACAAAATTTCAAAAGTCTGAAAATGTAACCCTGCAACCAAAAATCTGTAGTACTTAAATTTCAAGTACAAATCAAGTACTGTAAAATACAGGTACCTAAATATTACAATAATTTATAAGTAACAAAATAGTACTGAATACTAAAAGTAGATTTCCAGTGCTACAGTTTTTTGGTACATAAATAGTATCTATGCAAAAGTAGCTGTGTATAATTGATATTCATTTCAACACCGAAGTGCTGACTATTGAGCTGGTGATACCCTCGGGGACGAAACGTCCACCAGTTGTGCCATCAACCCAGATGTGCAAATATTTTTCAAAGGTACATGCTCTTGACTAAATGACTAAGGACATTCACAAAAAATATTGGGGCTGGGTGAAACATGTTTTCCATAATAAAGTATTTTACATAGACCTAAATGTACGGGTTACATAAACAATATGAGCGTACGATTAGGATATGATATCATATTTACAAACACGTTTTTTTCCTTGAATCTGCCGTTATAATGTTTTCATCCCCCTTCTGCTTATTAATTGCCGTTTTGATATATTGATTGGGGTTTAACGCCTCTTTCAGCACTAATGTGCTATTTCTTTGCCACTTGCCTGATTGAAACTCACAATTTCATTGTTGACTGGCTAGTCATACAGTAGTTTTACTACTTTAGAGCACTAGGCTTCCGAGGTCAACATTTTTTTATCGATTTTTCTATTTTGCCTTGTACGCGTTGTCAGTACATCTTCGGCAGATGATCCGGTTACCCTTTTTCTACAATTCGAACAGATTAAGACCAAGTTCTATACTCGAAAGTATATAATAAAGAATGTTATTCATTTACTTACTTTTCATTGAATACTATATCATAATATATATGTAACGAACTCAATGCTGAAAAAAACGTGAGTACGTTATTGGTTTGTTTATATAAGGTATTTGGTCAAATCTATAAAAACGAAAACGAAAGTAAATTAGTATTTTTAACAACAGGGAATTTCCATGTTAAAAGAGGAAACTAATAATCAAAAAGACGGTTTGTATATCACAGTAAAGCGCTTAAATAAAATTCATAAAAAAACCCAGTTCATTTAGGTTATTGTAAGTTAATATTTTAAAAGCACATGTTTAATTTGAGAGATTTCTATATGCTTTTGTTTTCTGACAAGAATGAAATTCCTTAGCCTTTTCTCTCTTCCCTTTCTGGTATGTGCTTCAATCTAGATCTATGTGTTTTTCAAATGGTTTGCTCCGGGTTTTTCAGTTTCCTCTACTGTTAATATATCATATATTATAGCAGTTGTAATGTGCGTCATAGCCACAGCTAGGGCTTTGTCAATAACTGCTGATACTAATTACAAAAGAGAAGTTAAAATTATACCACTGTTTACTTAAATTCATTAAAATTGAACAAATGTCTCCTAAGCGTGATAATTGATAAATTAATAACGTGACACATTTTTATGAACTGATACAATTTTGTCACAAGATTGAATCTATATATATATATAGATGCAATGCTCAGAGTAACGTTATTTGTATAAAGAAAGATAACTCTATTATAAATATAGACTAACGTTAGATATAGTATACACTAGAGAAACTGTCACACTATGTAAATGATAGTTCTTAAACATTTTAGATAACATTACTATTCATGCAACAATAGAATGATCATTGAAAATAATTGTTATAAGATGTATTCCTTTGTTCAAAAAGTTGGTGTATTTGCCTAGAATTAATTCGAATGTGGACCAACCACAGGCACTTTTCTAAAAAAATAATCCTATACACCTTTATATAAAGGTATCAAAGGTTTATAGGAAAACAAATCTGAGACAAGTGCCTTTGGGACCAATTGATAACTTTCGATTCATTCCTAACTGCAGGCAAAATCATAAATCTATTGCATTAAACGGGGAGAGGGGGCAAACGATTTTTGTTAATCTGTTAGTGAAAAAAGTAGATATACTCTAGATTGAAGTAATATTTATGATGAATATTTCTGTTTTTTTCAGTAACATTACAACAATGGCGGAGAGTTTAGTACAACTTCCGGAATGGGCATACAAAGCAACAAATACAGATAGTCAGGAGGTATTTTTTACACAAGTTTTTAATCCATACACGACTAACAATGTGTAAATTTTTCATTTTGAAATATTTTCTAACAATATGGTCTACTATAATTGCTATACAGAAATAAAAATAGCGAAGGTGCAGTGATTTTATAAAAAGTTTTAAATTGGACTTTTTATTATTTCAATTATTTCATGCATCAGTTTAGAACAGATTAAATACGGGTTGAAATAAAACAACATATAGAACTTTCAGCCATATTTTGTTTTAAACATATCTTGTTGAAATATTGACTACTATGCCTGTTGTTTTTGTCTGAATATAAATCAAACGTATGGTAGAATTGAAGTTTATTTATATTTCGGGAAGAATTGACAGTTTTGTGAAGCAGGATCTGCTTACCATTTAGGAGCACCTAAGATCCTCCCTGTTTTTACTGTGATTCGTGTTACTCTTAGTTTTCGATGTTGTGTTTTGAACACTGTTGTTTGTCTCTTTTTTTTTTTTATCTTTTTTTGGCCGTTTCGACTTATGAGTTTGGTGTCGGTCGTATTATTGACGTATTGACTGTTTTGGTAGTATTTGCAATTCTGGTGCATGTTACTAACAGTTTTGGTAATGTATGCCTATTTAGTTGTAAAATATTGACAGTTAAGGTATCATTTACAAAACCGTGGTGTGAACCTGACCTCCTAACTTCTCACTGATAGATTTTACTAATCCTCTATGGATCCGTAGATCGTCTGAATCAATTAATATGAAATCATATAACTTATTGTCTTGGACTTCTTGAAAGAATTTATGGATTATGTGATATAAACAATTATTTTGTGAATTTTGTGTATGTGTCCGTATATCCGTACGTCCCTAAATATCCGCTGCATTTTATCTCAAACATAACAGTGCAAATAAGAATTTCCTGAAATTTTGCATCAGTGAGTCTTAATGTGAAAATGTTAACTGTCTGATGCAGGTCAGACTAATCGATCATCAGGTTCAACTGAACCGAATACTTATATATTCTATGGATATAGGATATAGGAAGATGTGGTGTGAGTGCCAATGAGACAACTCTCCATCAAAATAAAATTTAAAAAAAAAGTAAACCATTATAGGTCAATGTACGGTCTTCAACACGGGGCCTTGGCTCACACCGAACAACAAGCTATATAGGGCCCCAAAATTACTAGTGTAAAATCATTCAAATAGGAAAACCAACGGTCAAATCTATATAAAAAACGAGAAACGAGAAACACGTATAAATTACATAAACAAACGACAACTACTGTACATCAGATTCCTGACTTAGGACAGGAGCAATCATTTGCCGCGGGATTAAACGTTTTAATGGTTCCAAACCTTCTCCCTTTTTCTGAAACAATAACATAACATAGAAAACCGCACGATAAAATATCAATTGTCAGGCTTAACTCAATCAAAAAACGTAAGTTAATACACTATGAACGAATAAATCTGATCGGCGATATCTGAATGTAAATGCACAGTCAATAAAATATTAGGGCCAAACATTCAAGGCCAAAATGCAAATAAACAAGTCCAAACATATTCTAACACATATTTGGTATGTGTGAAATTTTTGTTACAACTACAATTTACAGATTAATATAAGCAATTGCTGCTTGTTTCTGGATCCTTATTGTGAATATGTGTTTATAATTTATACTTGTGTTTATCATGATAAAATATTGTTTACACTAATTTACAGATCTTTACAGTTTCTTTTAAATTGCCATCGAGCTTCGTGTCAAATGTCTTTATCGTGTGAAGTGTTGCCCAATCCATCACTGATAGCAACTTCGTGTCAAATGTCTTTATCGTGTGAAGTGTTGCCCAATCCATCACTGATAGCAACTTCGTGTCAAATGTCTTTATCGTGTGAAGTGTTGCTCAATCCATCACTGATAGCAACTTCGTGTCAAATGTCTTTATCGTGTGAAGTGTTGCCCAATCCATCATTGATAGCAACTTCGTGTCAAATGTCTTTATCGTGTGAAGTGTTGCCCAATCCATCACTGATAGCAACTTCGTGTCAAATGTCTTTATCGTGTGAAGTGTTGCCCAATCCATCACTGATAGCAACTTCGTGTCAAATGTCTTTATCGTGGGAAGTGTTGCCCAATCCATCACTGATAGCAACTTCGTGTCAAATGTCTTTATCGTGTGAAGTGTTGCCCAATCCATCACTGATAGCAACTTCGTGTCAAATGTCTTTATCGTGTGAAGTGTTGCTCAATCCATCACTGATAGCAACTTCGTGTCAAATGTCTTTATCGTGTGAAGTGTTGCTCAATCCATAGCTGATAGCAACTTCCTGTTAACTTATTAAAAAAAGCGTGTGTATCTTCTCTTATTTTCTCTAAATATCAAAATGTATAAAGTTTAAACATATATACATGTACAACATGCAAAAAGTGTTTGCTCTTTTCTATATTAATGAAGTCATATTGGTTGATAGTTATGTTTTTTTATAAAGGTCAAAGTTGCAGCAGAAAATTCAGATAATCACTCCCTCTTAAAAGTGGATGTGAAAGGCAAGTTTACCAATAATGAACCATGCCAGTTTACCATGGATGGCAATGAAGATAATTGTATTATTCATCAGACAGAGATTACCCGATTGAGAAGTTGCTTTTTTAGAAAAGTTGGAGGTGAAAATGGTGATACAAAGTATGGTGTACAGATATCTACCATGGTTGGAGCTGATTTTGTCTGGTTCCTGATTTTATTTGAGTCCCTAGATGATACAATGAAGGTTTTGAACATATGCCGTCGGAACTTACATTCGAAAGGCGGATTTATTGACTATCTTTGTCCAAAATGGACAGGTGATCTTGAAGTCCAGGTGTCCACTGTAGGAGGTACCGAAGATGAAATCCCTCAGAAGAGTTATTCTATCGTTTTAGATGAGGAAGCACTGTTTTTGTTCCGAGACTTCAATAAAAGGCTGCCAGACTTTTTTTTAATGTTTTACAAAGAAGGAACAGACCATAGTATAGAAAGAGCCCTTGTTCAACACTATTCCAATAATATCGTATTGGAAAGTGTCAAGATGAAATTTGTAATACAAAATGCTGTGAGTATTCTGTTGAAAAAAAATCATAATATTTTTTTTAATTTAATGGTACAGTTGTGAGGGATTCAGGACTGAAAAGTAAAACGACCAGTTGTCAATATTTTAAGAGTAAGTAGCTATATAAATATATATATATATAGTCAATGGTCCAGTTATGAATGTAGTCTAAGTTTAAGCTTTGGTAATGATTATAACTTCAGTTTTATAAATTGACAGTTGTTATTTATTTTTTGTAATAAAAAAGTAGGAGGCTTACAACTATTTTGAATATCCAATATTGTCTTGCTCTAAGTGAGACACCAGATGGCAAAGAGATGTTTAAACTCGTATTTCCCAAAGACATCAATGACTAACACAATACATAGAAAACTAACGACGTCGCAACACTGATCTCAGGTGCTCCAATCCTGATCCACATGAGGTATTTGTCTTGTTGCTCTTGTGAGTACAAATCTTGAGATAAATCTAACTCTGTTAGTCACATTGTAGGAAAAGGAGGTGGGATTCTGGTCACGACATATGGAACATATCCATAGTCATCTTGGAAATAGATATTCATTACGATTAACCAACTTATGGGGGCGTCCGTTAAATTTTCGAAGAGATGCGTTCCTCTTCAATGAACAATCTGCTTTGAAATTTCTGATGGAGTAAATCGTGAAACTTTGCTGCGATTAAACGTCACCCTTTATTTTATTTGTGTATAGAAATAGGAAATAAGCACCTAAAAAGAAAGAAAAACATAATTTGTTAGCATACGATTAATAAACGAGTTTCAAGGAGAACAATAATAACCAAAAGCAATAAAATCATATTCAACTTTATCTTTCTTTCTTTTTTTTCATGAAAATAATTTTCCAAATAATCCTCTGTTCAAGGATTATATTTTCAAATTGTATTTTTAAAAATAACAACCCATGATGTTTATCTCTATAAAAAGATATTTTCCCGTTTAGGTTGGCTACAGCAGTTTTACTGAAGCTATCAAAATGATCAAACCAAAACCAAAGCATATCTTTGAAGGTAAGTGCACACATATATTACTGAATTCAATCTCTGTTATTTATAACTTTTTATCTAATCAGAAGTAGTTCTTGCAGAGTAGCAATGCTTGACATTACAATGCTTCCCAAGAAGATGACGTATGGGTGCCATTGCGACAACTCTCCATCCTTGTCACAATTTGTTTACTAGTAAGTAAACCATTATAGGTCACATTACGGTCTTCAACACGGAACCTTAACCCACACCTAACAGTAAGATATAAAGGGTCCCAAAAATGACTTGTGTGAAACCATGTTTTAATAGTACCTCCAAGAAAAATGCTAAAGCAAAGATTAGTAAAAGCGTCTTTTTAGACAAAAAATGTCCACCACAAATCATTTATCACAACTGATTATTATAGATAAATGAAGTTATAAGCAGAAATGAAAAATATGTGGAGGAAATGAATGGCAAAAGTACAGTTTTTAGAAATAGTTTTCTGAATACTCTATTTTTACTTCAGATCATTCAAAGATTGCCAAATATTTAACAGATTTAGAACAAAGTAAGTAAGTTACTCAGGTTATGTAATCGTAGCAATATATAATAGGGTCAGGAAAGTATGTAAATTATAAGAGCGGTAAACATTTTTTTTTTTTTAAACGATAAATCTTTTATTGCACATTTCTTTGCTGTTTAACAAATTACTCGACTCACAGCATTCAGCCGGGTATCCCTGTGAATTAGTTACTGTTTAACCAGGGAGATTATACAGTAAATTTATATTCATATGTATATATATATATATATTAATTATGATTAGTTATTATAAATACAATACATTGATTTTAACAATTTGTCTAAGTTCTTAGTTCTGTGGAGGTCATCATAATGTAACATAAATACGGAAGTTGTACTATTCATTATCCGATGTTGGTTATAATTTAATCATTGACCCTTAAACTTGATCGGCATAATCTCGTGAAAATTGAGATGATCGAATGATTGAAGGATAACACGTGGAATGATTTCATGAACAAAGGATCTAAATTGAGTATTTCTGAAGGTGAGTTTTGTTATATTTCCATTGACTTATGATAAATTGATCAAGAACGATTTTTTTTTTCTTAAAATATTAGATATTTTCCAGTAATTAGACAGTAGACAGTACGGGGTCAAAAATCATGTCCTACAGCACAGGCACTAGACGTTCTGTCAAGAACGTCTAGTGCCTGTGCCTACAGGTAATCATTGACCTTGCGTCACATTTGAACATCTTAAAATAATACATTTGTTTACATTTGAGTTTTTCTACATAATATAATTATATAGTAATACAGAAGAATGATCATGCGCAATAATACATTATGGTTATTATATTTTTTTATAAACATCATTCAAAAATCTACTTGTTGTTTTATCAAGAAGTTTCATATTTTCATAATGTTGTTTGAATTCTATTTTAAATATTCTATAGACATCAACATTGTTTTGTTTATACTCTGATGCATATGTAGATTTATGAATAGAGAATAATATTGAGCGGTAAACTTTTGTAAGTAAGAAACCATTCTGGTCATGTATAATACGTCAGTTTCAGAAAGTCCGAATCGATCTTTCATTATTGGATGATTTACTAGATACCATATTTGCCCTATTGTATTGAAAATGGACATATTTTTTATTAAGAAAATTGTCTCTTATACGTCCGAATGGAACAAAAATATTGTATAACCTGATTTTTGTTTTTTTTTTAAAAAGGGAGAGGGCAAAAGATAGCAGAGGGACAGTCAAACTCATAGATCGAAAATAAACTGACAAATATTAGTACACAAGACATCATAGAAAATTAAAGACAAGGCAACACAAACCCCAGCAAAAACTAGGGTGATCTCAGGTGCTCAGGAAGGGTTAAGTTTTACCTGTATTTAAGGTTGAATCGCAAAACCATTTTGAAATTTTGTACAAATCAAAACGCAAATAATTCTATTTAATATTTTTAAAGTTAGCTGTAATGCAACACCATTATACTAGCTGGTTAGGGGAGGGTTTTCGCCATAAGACTCTTTTAACATGCCACATTCTGCATGTGTCTGTCCCAAGTCAGGAGCCTGTATTTCAGTTTTTGTCGTTTGTTGCTGTATATCATATTTATTTTTCGATCATTATTTTGTATAATTACAAATCAGTCCGTTTGTAATTGTGTTTTGGTTTGAATTGTTATATAGGTGAATATGCAGTATCGGTTATACTCATTTTTGAAAGCCGTAAAGTTACCCTCTGTTGATAATTTCTGTGTCATTGGTCGCTCACAAAGAGTTGTATCATTGGCAATTTTGCCAAATCTGTTTGGTTTTATAATGATTCACTTATTAGAGCTCTGCTCCTGCTCTGTAACAATATGTCAAGAGTATTTTGCACTGTATTTGTATAATCACCCATGATAGTTCGAAAGTAATTGTTAATTTTAATTACCGCTATTTTTATTAATATATTTTTAGGATGTAAAAAATCATAATTCTAACACTGCAAGATTTTACACCTCACTTAGAACACTGAGTTTAAAAAGGGGTGTTACTTTTCAGGATAAAATAATGAAGACTCCAAAGGTTGTCTGAGTTGAGTTGAGTGTGGTTGATGAATAAATGGCAGGAAATTCAACTTCACCGTAACAACTACTATATTGTAATGATACAAATCTATACACTGATTTGATACACTGATTTGTTGTTATAAATTATATTAAAATATCAGTTACATGTATCTATGATTTCCATCCATTTTTTTATCATTCCATTTTACTTTTCTAATAATAGTGCATTGCAAGTGCATGGTGGATACTTTTCTGTAAAAATTAGATTTTTCTTAAATATTGGATACGAGCAGGCATTCATATTTTCCCGCAAAAACAATTACAGAGTTACCGGTCCTTGCCGGTATTGTCGCAAAACGTTCTTGAGATATTCTTCCGCATGCTTCAACTCAATTTATCTTTACGTGTGCATTGATATTTTCAATAAAATTTTACTTATATATATAGATATGTTTTATCTAACTACAAAACATTTTCATATTATTAATTTATGTTGTAAACAAATATTTTTTTTATCAGTATTCATTGAAGAGATTTATTCATATCAATCGATAAGGAATGTTATTTTGCACTCGTTCGTGTGCACGTATTTATCATGTTAATAGATCGGTTACAATCCCAAAACTAATTTACATAATGGAAATCTAGGCGATAACACTACATCGGAATGACCTCAAGGTCATTGCAATGTAAAAACCACATTCATACATGTAGGAGGTTCTGCTAAATATAAAACCAAGTTTTACCAACCCTTTTTACGTTGAAAATGTCAAGTTTTAAAAGTGTTTTTCCGTTTAGTCCATTGGTTGATATTGTCTATTGTTTGATTACGTCAGTCACTTTTATGGACTTTCCCTTTCTGAATTAACATTATATTTCAGTTTCTCTGTTATATTTTTTTATGGAGATATAATACATATTATTTGCAATTTACAGTAAATCATGATGAAAATGTTAGCCAGGAACTTCAGAAAAGACAAGGTATTTACTTTAAATACTTCGTAACTGCTTATATAAAAAAGAAGATGTGGTATGATTGCCAATGAGACAATTATCCACAAAAGACTTAAATGACACAAACATTAACAATTATAGGTCACCGTACGGCCTTCGTAACTGCTTATCCTTGTTTTAAAACATTTAACACTGATCCTTAATTTCACCATGCACTGTCAAATTGGAGGGTATATATTATAACAAATAATCTTTTCATCAAGGACATGATAGTAGTAAACCCTCAAACCAAATTTACTGTGCTTAATTGCTGTTCTTCATCTCAATCACAGAACTTTTGGTAAATTATAGTATTAAACCTTAAGCTTGCTATAGAATTTCAAGCAAGAAAAACAATGGATGTAACCCATTTCTTTGTAAATACAGTTAGAGTGAGTTGTATAACTAAAAAAATAAACTACAACAAACAGGTTATAGTCAGATTTATTGAGAGACTATATCATTTGAAATCAAGGAAAAGGAAACCAGGAATATGAAAGACTTGTCAAAACGAAACGTTTTTAATTATTTCCTCAATTTCTTTTTTTTTCACATATAATTTTAGTTAACAGAAATTTATTGGACTGTAACACAATAAATAATATTTGTTATGACATAAAATGCTTCTTCTTTGAAAAATATATTGTTATTCATTTGATCAGCACACTGTTTCCGGAAATTATTATTATAATATATATTCATCTTAAATCGAATAAATCGTTTCCTTACTTTAAAATTTTATAAAACAATGTGTAAAAATGACGTCTAATGTCGTATGAGTTAAACTTACACTCGAGTCGTATAAACTAGCAATGTTTCTTTCCAGGGTAGATTCATATTTCACATTATATCCCTGTTCAAAAATGGACTTGAGTTTGTGTCATGAATAGATTTCCTATATCTTTTGATCTATTGATATCATACTCATTTGTTAGATTTTTTTTCAATGTCTGTTCTCATTTCTAAACCATTATCAAACTAATCAGATGCTACATTTGTCTGTTATAATACTTATTTATTTTTTCAGAAAAACCTTCAAGACACAGAAAAGGTAAAACCAAGAACATTTTTATTTAATTAACGTAAAACTATCAATGACCCTATCATTACGCCTCATCATTTGCAACTTCTTGCTTAAATTTAAAGTATTTAAAATAATAAGTGTCTTTTTCAAGGTGAAGCTTCAACTTTGCTAAATAAAAGTAAATAATGGATGTTTAATAACACGACAATCCCAGTGTTAAAATCTTGAAATTAAAGATGTAAAGAAATGTTCCATGATATGAAAAACATCTTCTTGTCGCACATTTATATAGCGGATGAAATTAATAGTGATTTTTTTATTAAAATTAGACAATATCATACAGAAAATATTCCTTTCAGACTATGAACCTGAATGGGGAGAGCGATCAGACACGACTGAAGCAGGGAATCAAGCTTCTATAATATCAAGTAAGTTTATATATTATCGATAAAGGAAAACATGCGAGAGTATACAATAGAAAAGTATAGCCAGTAAGTTTATATATTATCGATAAAGGAAAACATGCGAGAGTATACAATAGAAAATATAGCCAGTAAGTTTATATATTACCGATAAAGGAAAACATGCGAGAGTATACAATAGAAAATATATAGCCAGTAGTTTATATCTCAGTTATATCTTGAAAAACTGACATAAAACCCAATTTCAAAGAGTCTAGTCATAAATGACAGTAGGGAAACCCATTCATTATAGCCTGAGAATTAAAATCACAAAGAACAGTAAACAACTGATAAGGTTGAAAATCTTTAGTTTTAGCCTGTAACTTTATATCGACTAGAACAGCCATACACTGACAAATGAGAGAACAATTTCATGAATGCAAAACATTCAAATCTCAGGGATCAGTAAAATAATGACAAAGAATTGAACCATTCATTATAGTCTGTAAGTTATACATAACATAAAACAGATAAAGCGGGGAGAACCTTTTCACTGTCACCTGTAAATTTATATTGTAAAGAACAACCACGAAATGACAGAAGAGAAAATTATTTAATATAACCTGTAAGTTTATATCTTATTGACAATCACTAGATAGACACAAAAATGTATTGTTTTGAGAAAACACCATTGTTATATCTCATGAAACAATGCCAGTCTATCAAGTAGCAGATCCAAGCTTTAATAATGCAACTATGTTTATTTTCAAATAAATACAGTGCCATATGTTTAGCTAACCATAAAACGGGGTTCAATCCACCTTTTATTTAAAATATCATATAACATGTAAGGAGTATGGCATTTGTTATTAAATAGTTTGTTTCTATGTATGTTGACAGTTGTTTTTTTCTTGCTGCAGTTCATGTTTCCGTTGTTTTTCTCTTATAGTTGATGTGTTTTCCTCAATTTTAGTTCATAACCAGGATTTTATTTCGCTTAATCGATTTATGACAATAGACCACTTTCGAGTTCATCCGTCACTGGAAAAAAACTCGTCAATTATACGCGCCTTTATATTATAACGTCATATACCAGATAGAGGGGGTCGCCTGTATACCTGCACTATTTACGTTCATCAAGCGTCTTAGTGATAGTCATTGTGCAGGATCAACTATAAATAATGGTTGTTCTGTAGGTACTTAATGACAATTCCCTATTGACAGCAATGTTGATTGTCAATTTTGAGAATTCAATATTGTACAATATAGGATTATAGTTTTTCAACCACTGGCTCAACATTGGAATGGAAGTGACGACGCCCCTAAACGTACAAATGATGTTCACTAAAACCAGAGTTCTTGACGGAAATACATCGAACTCGAAAGTTGTCTATTGAACAACAGTATACTACTGGTGCCTTTATTTAAATTTTTAGGTGAGTTAGATCAAGCTTTGGAGACATTGTCAGTTAACGAAGATTTAAGTTTACCTTGGATAGTGGCAGAGGATGAAATGAAATTAATGTTAGAAAATCCAGAGGCATTAGAAGGCAGTCAGACAGATATGTTATCTGGCGGTAAGTTTATCAGAATGCAATATTGAAGTATTACAGGTATAGTAATTATTAGAAATGGAGACAACACTGAGGTCCTTAAGATGAATTACAAGTTTTAATAAAATTCACTCATTTCATTAAAGATTTTTTTTTTAATTGTAGTACTAATTATTTTCAATTTACAATTTGCTGTTATTTGCTTTTAGGGTTGGATCCAAATGATGCAAACCATTTAATGAAAAGTTTTAGTGAAATCAAAGAACATCTTACAAGCCAAAGGTAAGTTACATGGACATACACCATGTACACAAATAATATTTCTACTATCTAATCTGATTTCTTTTTAAATATCATGACTGTCTTACATTAATTAATCTATGTTTATCTGTAATGGCCATTTTGAATTGAACCGATCAGGGAAAAAACCTGGTGTTTGCATTAGTTAGTCGTGTTTATTCTCTAAGAATTATTAAAATAGTTGCCAAATGTTAGTACGTGTCTTAACAATACTGGATTTACCACAAGCATAATCATACTGACTCATTGGCAAAACATATTAATAAGCACTTCATAGACAGATTTTCACACGTAACAACGAAAAAATCTCATTTTTTCTTTCAAACCAAAAATTTGCCTGGTACGTTTACCTTTATTGATGTTCTGCATATTGATATTGCCAGATATCAGCCGTGTGCTACATAATGAAACTGTAATGGCATATTCTTGCAGCAAACTAGATCATATATCTGGCTTTGTTTGTTTGGCTTTTATAATTTAAAGAAGAGTTTCTATCTTTTTTGTTAACACACAAACCAAAAGAAGAATTGAGTTAAGCCATTTCAATTGGTATTTCATAGTGTGTCTTTTTATGATGTAACTACTGTATCAGGTTAAGGTGAAGGGTTGTGCCTTTTAAAACGTTTAAAACCGCTGCATTTGTATGCACCTGACCTAAGTCGGAATTCTGTCCATTGGTTGTCTTCTGTTGATGTGGTTCATAAGTGTTTCTCGTTTCTCGTTTTTTTAATCTAGATTAGACCGTTGGATTCCCTGTTTGCATTGTTTAACACGACTATTCAGAATCATTTTGCGACCCTTTATAGCTAGTTGATAGTTGTGAGCCAATACTCTGTGTAGAAGGCTGTACTTTGGCTTATATAATTATTTACTTATTACACATTGTGACTTGGATGGAGATATCATGTCACAGCTTCTTATTTCTATTGATAAGTTAGAGTACTAGTAATCATTTTTGGGGTCCATCATTTGACGTTGTCAGCTCGGTTATCTAGGTAAAACACAATTTCAATGACAAATCCTTAATGTCGTATATTATCCACAGCTGATCAGTGTTACACAGGTCCAAGACAAAATGTTTAAAAAAGTTGAAATAATCCCTTCAAAAACATTTACATCGTTAGTTGACCGTTATAAAATATATGTTTCACAGATGACAACGGTTATTTTTCAATGGTCATAACTACCATACTGTCCTCTTTTTCTAGACTGTGATCTTTCAAGTTTGACTAAGCTTATCACCAGGTGTGTACATATATGAGCAACACAACGGGTTCTATATGTGGAGCAGGATCTCTTTATCCTTATCGCCCCTGCATTTTAAGAGGGATTCGTGTTATAATCAGTCTTTAGTTTTCTATGTTGCGTTTTGTTTTACTTTTTTCATTTTCTCTTTTTTTTTCGTGTTTTGACATGGCACTGCCAATTTATTTTCGAATGTTCCTCTTATATCTTTCGCCTCTATTTCACAAAGAAAAAAATATCTTCTTGTTGAATAAAAGTCACCTTTTATTATTTTATTTCAGATATGATTTGGCCTTGTCTCGTCTGAAAGGAACAAAGACTGTATTCCAGGAATCAGCAATCCCAGAAATAAAGAGACTGATAGGAACAGATGAACTTGAACTTCTGAAGAAATTGTATTTCCACTCTTTCTTGGAGGGCTTATGAAGAAAATATTTTCATATTTATAATAATGCACCTGTTCATCAAACCAAGGAATATTATTTAGTCTAAACCCTAATTCATTTCAGGTTGTGTTGGATTATTATAAACATTATTTTAGTAGGAATCAAAAATATTATATTAAAATTACTACTTGATCACGATCAACTATTTTTTCGGAAGACTCTGATTTTCACATGGTAATATTTTTTCTGTATCAAAGCACAATTTGGTATAATAAAACAAATTTTATAATTAACTTAGATTTTCGTCTCATCGTCTTTTTTAAGATGAAAAAGGAGTTAAAATAAAGTATGCAAATGGATAGTTTTATACATAGGTTTTTAAAGCTATAACTCAAGGAATGTCTTTATGTTTTTCTATCATCTCCATCAAGTCATGATGGAAACAATTAAAACTTACATTACATACTACTTGTGTAACATTTAAATTAGCCGTTTTATACGACCGCAAATTTTGAAAAAAATTTCGTCGTATATTGCTATCATGTTGGCGTCGTCGTCGTCGTCCGAATACTTTAGTTTTCGCACTCTAACTTAAGTAAAAGTGAATAGAAATCTATGAAATTTTAACACAAGGTTTATGACCATAAAAGGAAGGCTGGTATTGATTTTGGGAGTTTTGGTCCCAACATTTTAGGAATTAGGGGCCAAAAAGGGCCCAAATAAGCATTTTCTTGGTTTTCGCACTAAAACTTTAGTTTAAGTTAATAGAAATCTATGAAATTTTGACACAAGGTTTATAACCACAAAATAAAGGTTGGGATTGATTTTGGGAGTTTTATTTTCAACAGTTTAGGAATTAGGGGCCAAAAAAGGGCCCAAATAAGCATTATTCTTGGTTTTCGCACAATAACTTTAGTTAAAGTAAATAGAAATCAATGAAATTTAAACACAATGTTTATGACCACAAAAGGAAGGTTGGTATTGATTTAGGGAGTTTTGGTCCCAACAGTTTAGGAATTAGGGGCCAAAAAGGGACCCAAATAAGCATTTTTCTTGGTTTTTGCACCATAGCGTTAGTATAAGTGAATAGAAATCTATGAAATTTAAACACAAGGTTTATGACTATAAAAGGAAGGTTGGTATTGATTTTGGAAGTTTTGGTCCCAACAGTTAAGGAAAAAGGGGCCCAAAGGGTCCAAAATTAAACTTTGTTTGATTTCATCAAAATTGAATAATTGGGGTTCTTTAATATGCCGAATCTAACTGTGTATGTAGATTCTTAATTTTTGGTCCCATTTTCAAATTGGTCTACATTAAGGTCCAAAGGGTCCAAAATTAACTTAGTTTGATTTTAACAAAAATTGAAACCTTGGGGTTCTTTGATATGCTGAATCTAAAAATGTACTTAGATTTTTGATTATTGGCCCAGTTTTCAAGTTGGCCCAAATCGGGGTCCAAAATTAAACATTGTTTGATTTCATCAAAAATTGAATAATTGGGGTTCTTTGATATGCCAAATCTAACTGTGTATGTAGATTCTTAATTTTTGGTCCAGTTTTAAAATTGGTCTAAATTAAAGTGCAAAGGGTCCAAAATTAAACTAAGTTTGATTTTAACAAAAAATAAATTCTTGGGCCTCTTTGATATGCTGAATCTAAACATGTACTTAGATTTTTGATTATGGGCCCAGTTTTCAAGTTGGTCCAAATCAGGATCTAAAATTATTATATTAAGTATTGTGCAATAGCAAGTCTTTTCAATTGCACAGTATTGTGCAATGGCAAGAAATATCTAATTTCACAATATTGTGAAATAGCAAATTTTTTTTAATTAAGAGTTATCTTTCTTTGTCCAGTATAGTAAGCAAGAAATATCTGCAAGAATTTTTTTTAATTGGAGTTATCTTTCTTTGTCCAGAATCAACTTAAATCTTTGTTATATACAATATACAATGTATATTCACTTTTTACTACCAACTGATAAATTTAAATAATCTTTACCATTCAGTGATAACAAGCAGTTTTTTTACATCATGTATTTAAATGAGTAGTAATTGTTGCAAACTCCATTAGAATATTTTAATTGAAATTAGTTTTGGAATAAGGGAAAGGGGGATGTGAATAAAAAATTGGGTTAAATTTTTCTCATTTGAAATTTCATAAATAAAAAGAAAATTTCTTCAAACATTTTTTTGAGAGGATTAATATTCAACAGCATAGTGAATTGCTCTAAGAGAAAACAAAAATTTTAAGTTCATTTGAATACATTCATTCTGTGTCAGAAACCTATGCTGTGTCAACTATTTAATCACAATCCAAATTTAGAGCGGAATCCAGCTTGAATGTTGTGTCCATACTTGCCCCAACCGTTCAGGGTTCAACCTCTGCGGTCGTATAAAGCTACGCCCTGCGGAGCATCTGGTTAACTGTTGTAATTCGAGCTTCACTGATGAGTCTTTTGTAGGCGAAACGCGCGTCTTACGTACACAACGTTTAGCCTCGTATCTATGATGATTTCTTTTTAATTTTACATGTCATGTTTAGTAATTTAAAATCAAGCTAATGAGAATAAACCCTTTCTAAAATTGTCGACTATATGGTACAGTATAACTGTTTTGTATTGATTATACTTTTATTAAATCCAAGTTTATATTTTTAAAATTAGTAAACTTTTATTGACAATAATTATAAATTGTTCTAATATTGGGCATGCATCAGGAATTATTTAAAACAAATCATGGTTTACAAAAACTTTTAATTTTATTAAAAAAAAAGATTGATGTTGCATTTTTTGCAGATCAAAACTAAAACAACCAGTAATGTCACACACTACTTACAGTGCGTATTGGGCCATTCTTAATTTAATGATATTCACCGTTAAAACTTTAAACATTTTCTCAACATGTATGTATTACATAGTGTAGTAAAAATTGTGGTGGTAATAGTATTTAAAAGATTTACTGTTAGTCAATCTATATTCAACCCTTCTCTTTAATCCAAGTTCATGGATCAGACTGGTATCACTTTTCTATTAAATGAGTGATTTCATTTATTATGTCCGTACTCATACGTGGTTATCAGGTTGATATATATAAAAAGACGTGATATGAGTGCAAATGAGACAACTCTTCATCCATCATAGGTCAATTAACGGCCTTTAGCACATACCGAACAGCACGCTTCAAAGGTAAAAAGGGACTATCGTAAAGCCATTTGAACAGGAAACACTTATGAACCAACAAAAGACAACCACTGAAAAAGAATTTCCTGACTATGGACCAAATGCAAATACATGCAGTAGGTTTATTCGTTTGACAGGCACTTACCCTCATCTCTTTATTTGACCTTTTTAACATTTTTGGATTTGAGCGTCACTAATGAGTGTAACACATATTTACAAAACCCAGTACTGGGGATTCATCAATATTCGTTGGATACTAATTTTCGTAGATTTCGTGGGAACGGTGGAACTACGAATTTAAATGTTCAACGAAATACAAGTTTTCTAAAGGAACGTATGCACACTTCGCCAACACCAAGAATTCAAATATCCACGAATATGGAAGTTTTCCTCAATCCATTAAATTTTGTACCAACGAAAATAAGCGAAAAGTAAAATCACAAAAATACTGAACTCAGAGGAAAGTCAATTTGGAAAGTCCATAATATCATGGCAAAATCGAAAAACAAAACGCATCAAAAACGAATGGACAAGAACTGTCATATTCCTGACTTGGTACAGGCATTTTCAAATGTAGAAAATGGTGGATTAAACCTGGTTCTATAGCGCTAACCCTCTCACTTGAATAACAGTCTCATCAAATTCCGCTACATTTACATGATGCGTTAAATAAACAGTCACAATTAATAAAATAGTCAAAATATGGGTACATCAGTCATCATCGTATAACAATTTTAAAAGGAACAATTTAACAGCACACAAAAACATCTACTATCTACGAACACATGGATTGATTTGAGTTTCTGATGTCAGAAAAATTATATACGTCACATAAATTTGTCGTTCAATGTGCATACAATAGTTATCAAAAGTACCAGGATTATTAAACAATTTTAAAATTTACATAGGCAATGAACGCATACAGGGTTAAATAATCAAAAGTATGTAAGAATAAATTACAGAAATAGACCGAGATTCAAACTAGTCCAAAAGTTATACATAGAATTTATGAGAATCCAAAACTTTTTAAAAGGAACAATTTAACAGGACACAAAAACATCTATCTACGAACACATGGATGGAATACACAGTAAACATACACTGAACGCATAAATTGATCTATAACACGAAATAAGTACAATATTAATAATAAAAAAAGAGGGAGATGTAAAACAATATCAGAAAGATAACTATAACCTTGGCGATAAAAAAAAATAATGTGCACTGGTATATATAATGATTTTGTTGTAAGGATTACACGGAGTACGGTAAATAATATATTTTACAACACACATAAATGTTATTTCCAGTAAACACAGGTATCTAAAACAAGAAAACAACAAACTTTTGAAGGGAATTAATCATTCGTCATATGGCCATTGATTTGTTTAGGCCAAATAAAGTTTTCTGCATAAGATTCCTCTGATGTTATTTTATGGCATGAAGATTATGTCCATTTTCGTCCTCAAGTTTTCGTGTTTAAAAGGTGAAGTTTTTTTCGATTCATGTTTTGGTCTGTTCCTTAGTAACTGTGTAAAAGGCGACTCTGACTGATTTCATATTTAACAACGATTGTTGTCTTTTTATGTCTTTTTTGTTCACGCATCGTTGTAAATATAACGGAATTTGATAAAGACTGTCATAAAAAAGACATAAAAAGACAACAATCGTTGTTAAATATGAAATCAGTCAGAGTCGCCTTTTACACAGTTACTAAGGAACAGACCAAAACATGAATCGAAAAAAACTTCACCTTTTAAACACGAAAACTTGAGGACGAAAATGGACATAATCTTCATGCCATAAAATAACATCAGAGGAATCTTATGCAGAAAACTTAGAAGTTTAGCGCTATAAAACCAGGTTCAATCCACCATTTTCTACATTTGAAAATGTGTGTACCAAATCAGGAACATGACAGTTGTTGTCCCTTTGTTTGATGTGTTTTATCCTTTGAATTTGCCATTTCCGTTTTAAATTTTCCTCGGAGTTCAACATTTTTGTGATTTTTCTATACCGACATTATAGGTATATTCTTTAGACTGACAATCTAACTCTTGTTCTATTGTATATTGAATATGTTCCTCTCTTTGATAGTGATGCTTTCCACTCTCTCTCCCTATAGAATGTACGTTCCTCGGTTTGTTCAAAAAGAAAACAGGGAAACGAATATAATGAATCGTTACACAATTTTTCAGTAAATTATATTACAAATATAAAAAGACTTATTTAAAAAAGTGAGACTTTAATCTGTAACATACGTGATGATTTCAAATACCGGTTTTCATTTCTCAGCAGTAACGTTCCCTTCGTCCAATCATATAGCGTTTAATATTTCAATTGTTACATTATGCTCGTGCATGCTCACACACTACGGAATTCATTAGCATGTTATTAAAATCTACAAACTTCACGAGGCTATGATAATTTAAATTGAGGTAATGATTATCTTTTTTAAAATAACCCTTCATGAATTGAAATAATTTAGGAGTAATTGGCTCTACTTTTTTTTTATTGTATTGAACTATTATTCTTTTCTATTCAATGCAGTTGTTCTGTAGATGATTGCATTATATAGGGTATATAAAGGGGAGTAATGTCGAAGATATAATGTAACATTTTCTACTTTTCAAAATAAAAAAACAAAATAACTTTAAGGCATATACTATTTTTTATAATTCTAAATTATTATTTTATACAACTATTTTTAAAATTGGTTAAATTTGTTTTACAATGGGATTTTAAGATGCTTTAATTGTTTCCGATCTGTAATGGGCTAATCAGGACAAAACATATTGTATATCATAGAGCAGATCTTAAAAGACACTAGCTGTCTAAATCATGTTCACCGATTTGACTCAAAATCAGAATTTTGTGTGTATTTTAGACTGGACACCATCTTATTAACTATTGAGATGACATCCGAAAACTGATGACGGTCACATAACACATTATAAACAAGTTTTTCGCGTTAAAAAAATATAAATAGATAGGGACCATGTGCAACTAGATTTGCTTTATGTCTGTTTGGTTTCATGTAAAAGGTAAAAATAAGTTTATTATCGTTTTAACCAGTAAAAGATTGAGATTTGTGGACCAAATTGTCCAATCAAATGATATACCTTTGTTTTAATTTCACTATTGACCTTCTTGTCTGTTTAATAACGGGACAGGCATAATTCATTTATATATAATCCGTCTCTAGCTAAGTTTGATTAAAGGTGGCATGAATACGGATTCAATGAGAACGAATAATACAATTGCAAGTGAATAATTAATCTTCAATGTGTCTTAGCTTATTTTGACAAAATTTATGATTGATCAAACCAAACTCATAGTTTAATCTCTTTTATAACTCGTAGCTAGTGCCCCTTCAATGCGATGCAACGCATGCTACTCTTAACAGACATAGACTTATAAAATTATTGTGGCATCTCGATGCTTGTGTTATTATATAGTGTTTACCTTTCATGTCGAAGTTATAAACTAAGTTTATTATGTCCAGACAAATAAGTGATCATTAAAAAGAAGTTGAGTACAGTAAGTGTAAGTAGATGCAAACTTGTGTTTAGACTTTGAAGATAAATAAGGATTGTTTATGTCTTAATCTAGAAGGAATATCCAGAAAGAGCAACTAGATTAAAACAACAAGAAATGCAGAACAACCATAACAATTGCTATTGCTATTTTTACTACTAGTATTACCGTTTCTTTTAATATAACTATGACAAATGGCCATATCAGCAATTACGGTCCCGGTTCCATATTCAATTCATATGCATTTATCCGAGTGTTAAAAAATGTTTAATCTATCAAAGTTCCTATGAAACAGAAATCGGAACCGCTATATTCCTTCCATGATATTTCATGAATTTGCCATGACCGAGACCAATTTCCTGTCTTCCGAATAGAGATCGATAAATTGTCAGTTTTTATTGGTAAATCGCATGCAAAAAAGATAGAAGGTAATTTTCAAAGGAAACATTCTCAAAGTAGTCACTTGATTTCCTCTGTTTTATTTTACCCTTACAAATTATGATGTTAATGAAGATATTTTTATTGACGTTAACGATCGTAACAGTTTTCTCACGTGTAATTCTAATTTTTTATTAACCTGTCTCACGCGCATATGCATGGGAGATCTGAAGCCGTTAAAAGAGACATCTGCACGTTATTGAATGTAATGAACAAATAAGGAAATCGTAAAACATTTAGCAAACGTTTAGGTGTAACGAATGTCGAAAACGAAGACAAGCACACAATAATTAAAACAAGTCAGGTACAAATATCAATGTTCGAAATATAAATGTAAATCTTTGCCAGGAATTATAAATATCTTGCACTAGCAACGGGCAATACAAAAAGTATAACAAACCTACCAAAAAATGGAAATCCATAAGAACTGTCAGAGTCAAATGTTATCAATCAATGACAAAGGGTATTGTATGTTATCGGTTACCAAGAGGGAATTTGAAAGAAACAGAAAGAGGAGAGAATGAGTTCATTAAATGCAATTATTTCATTTAAACGGAATATGCGGGTAAAATTATATTTTTCATTATCTTAGTGTATTCTGCAAGTTAATAAAATAATTTAGAAATTAATTTCTGTGATCTTCACATATTTACGTTACTATTGTAATAGTATGTCTTTTATCTAGGTATTCAGTATGAGATTAACACAAGATAATTAAGATATCGCAATATAATAAGTAGATCAATGTTACCTTCGAGAATTTAAGGTACAGCCAGCAGTGATATCGACTTAGTAGTATTAGCAATCAGGGACAGAAATGTGTGCCTCACTAAAACTAACTTCCACAGATATATAGTTGGTAATAAAAACTCGCCCTTAACAACACCAATAGTAAAGAAAATAATATATTGTTTACTTATTTGATTCCATAATATTTAACTCAAGTATTATAAACTCTAACCCGCATGATTGTTTTTTTGTTTTTTGCTATTACCATTAGTACTAAGAAAGCAATTATTGAAATTAATTTGTTCCTTTTCTCTGACAATTCCTCCCATAATTCCACAATTAGCCATTGTTACATTCTGTTTCCTTCACCCGTGTCTTCTTCTGTAGTTTCAATTTCCCATGCGTGACTTGACTTAATAACTTTTATACCTTAACCATCCGTGAATATAAAATTGCAATAAAGCATTGGAATCGGAATGAGAATCTTCGATAATTTGAATCTTTCTTTCGGCAAACTAAACAAAATGTCATGAACTGGAGCAGCGAATAGAAAATTAATTTCCGTAATTCTGATTTCTAAACAAGACTTATTTCACAATGTCAACATATTTCCATTTATGTTGACATTTGTCCCCCAGAAATTACATTCATTCAATTATAAAAAGAAAGGGAACATAAATTGTAATTTATTTTGTTGTACATCTAAATAAACAGTTGGGTCGGGTTTATTTATTTGTCTTAATTAAATGTCTTGTCAGGTCGTCATTGCATGCAACTAGACAGTCAATAAAATCGTCTGCGGTGCAAAGTATAAATTATACTTAAAACAACTTACTGAACGTTTAGTTCAAATACCTTTTCATTTTTTATATACCTTATACCTTATCCATTTGGTTTTAACTGTTCTGACTTGTATGTTGTCTTAAAATTTTCTCTGTATTTTATGTAAAAATTTCAAATTATCACATACCAGTTGACTTAATAACAAAATGCCAAGATACTAGCGAAAGGATTGAATTATCGCGAAAGTAAATTAAACGTTTGTTTCAAATCTCGTCATAAACTGGGTCTTTTTTGTCTGTACCAAAAATATAATCACAAAAATACTGAACTCCGAGAAAAATTTAAAAAGGAAAGTCCCTAATCAAATGGGAAAAAAGGTCAAACACATCAAACGAAAGGGTAACAACTGTTATATTACTGACTTGGTACAGGCATTTTATTATGTAGAAAATGGTGGATTAAACCTTGTTTTAAAGCTAGCTAAGCCTCTCACTTGTAGAAAAGATGCATAAAATTTCATTATATTGACAACGATGTGTGATTTAATGTACGAACTTTTTGATAGTTGGTACTAAACAAATTTGTATGCTATTATTATACTTTGGTACACTTCATATCTGTTTATCGGTTTCCAGCTTATGGCCTTTTCCGGTATGTTCATTTTATACTTATTCATATATAAACATTATGGTATCATTTTTCTCAGTTACTGCTATTTAGAATTTCTTTATATTTTAAAGCAAGATTAAAATATGTAACCTTTGTCTGTTTGTCTTCTCTTTCTTAACGTTGTCAGTTCATTTTCTACTTATGGGTTTGAATGTTCCTCTGGTATCTTTTTTCGCCTCTTCCATAACAGAGGGACGAAAGATACAAAAGGGACAGCCAAACTCATAAATCCAAAACAAACTGATAACGCCATGGTTAAAAATGAAAAAGACAAACAGACAAACAATAGTACACATGACACAATAGAGAACCAAAGAATAAACTATAGCATGTTACACATTTCCAGATTCTTCACTTATTTGATTCATGTTTGCAGCGCCTTTGCATTTTATGTTCTTTTAATTGTACGGACATAGGCATTTTCGCTGCAAGTCATAGTTTGTTGAAATATAGCATCCAAATTCATATGGGTTTACCACAATGACAATTCCTTCAATGTTCTAATCCCTCTTTGTCGAAGCTTATATCTGGATATGGAGTAACTAAATGGGTAAATTACAGCCCATATTACATCTGGTTTAATCTTTAACTTGATGTTAAATGACCTTGGTAAACAATGAGAGTTTAGCACGGGCAGTACCATTGATTTATAAGTATAATCTTCTTTTCATATTTGACGAAAAAATAATTTGAATTTAAGTCTTCCGAAGCAGTTTGATTCATTAATATTTAATTCGAATCAAATAAAATCTAGTGCATTAAAGTTAAGATTATTGTTTTTATTGTCTTGAGAATTTGAATGTAGCTCATACATCTGACGGCGTCGTCCTTGACGGATCAATTAATGCATTATTATGTTATTTTAATCAATTCAAATCAAGGAAGGACAACTTTAAAGTTTTTGCTTTATTATAAGGAGACTATTTATGGGGAGATTTTCAGTTTTGAAAATTGAAAGTTAAAAAGCTAAACACTATACATTTCATCATTATGTAGAAAAATCATAACCAACGTTATCAGTTCAATGATAGTAAGGGAAATCTGATGTCGATTCTATCAAATTGATTTAATCACTAATTAAATAGTTTGTGTCATTGATATTATAGATAGAGGCAACATTAGTATACTGCTGTTCAAACTTATAAATCCATGGACAAAAAACTATTATAATAGACATTTATTCAACCTTAAAATAAATAAACAAAATAAGAATAAGAGAATGAGTGTGATATGGACAGATGAGTGTGATGCAAGTCAAATTATTATTATAGATAGACATATAGAACAAAAGATATATTGTACAAGTACAATGTAAAGATAATTTGTAAAATTTAACGATGAAATGAAACAAAAAGATATAATTTCATCATTGCAAGTACAGATTTCGCATATTTTTTTCAAAACTTAAAACAACTTAAAACCAAAAAATCATGTTACGTGGGCATTGTGAATAAAACTTCAAAGTATAAATAAATATTAACAAAATGATTCGTTTCCAGTTGTTTTTTTTAGTTATCTTTGCAAATATAGAAGATTTACCATAGATCAAAAGTATAAAACAAAAGGGCACAATTATATACAGTCCTAGAAAATAAACTCATCATAGATACCAGGACTAAATTTTGTATATACGCCTGACGCGAAAACATTTTAATATATACATATATATATTTGGCAATATAGAAAAGCATTTCATACACCAATATACCTATCTGTGTGTTTTTTAAGGTTTATAAGGTTTGTGAATGTGTCATACATTTCAAAATTATGGAAATCACCGAGGAGCAAGTAGGAGACACTCAACTCAGTAAAATTACAAAAATACTGAACTCCGAGGAAGATTCAAAACGGAAAGTCCGTATTCAAAAGACAAAATCAAACCCATCAAACGATGGATAACAACTGTCATACATGTATTCCTTACTTGGTACAGGCATTTTCTTATGGTAATTTATACAAAATGATTATATCGCTGATATTCCTTGTTTATCAATATGACGATCTGGTAACCTAAAAAGTTTATCGGCTTACGATCAACAACCACTGAACGAAATAGTATCAGTCGATAATACCTTATAGATATATAATAAATATTTACGTGCATGCAAGACTTAGTTCAGAATATATGCATGCATTGGTTGAATGATTTCGATACCATTGAAACGTCAAGAAACTCGTTTAATAGGATGACTGATGTACCCATATTTTGACTATTTTATTAATTGTGACTGTTTATTTAACGCATCATGTAAATATAACAGAATTTGATGAGACTGTTATTAAAGAGAGAGGGTTAGCGCTATAGAACCAGGTTTAATCCACCATTTTCTACATTTGAAAATGCCTGTACCAAGTCAGGAATATGACAGTTCTTGTCTATTCGTTTTTGATGCGTTTTGTTATTTTATTTTGCCATGTGATTATGGATTTCCGTATTGATTTTTTCTCTGAGTTCAGTATTTTTGTGATTTTACTTTTTATCTATATCTTCGGTTTTTTTTTTTTAACCAAAAATAAGTTATTTCTTAATATGCATTGCATGTGCGAATCGGGTTGAAGTATGTTTGTGAAATAATTTGGTAATTATTGACCATAAATAAGAACAAACACTGTTCTGCTTGCAACAAAGAGTTAAAAACCATTTGTAAGAATCTTAATTTCACATTTTCCGATTAGCTTAATAATGTAAATCTATTTGACCATGATTTACATAGTATGAGCAACAGTAGTCTACGGATGTTCAAATTTCTAACCGATTTAGAAGACAAAAACAAATCCTAGCAACACACAAAAAATAAGTGAATCGACTGAACTCCAAGAGGATCTATATGCACCTATAGTCAGTATTGACAACAAATCATGATAGTGTCTCAAAGTAAAGAGGTATATCTCTGTATGATAGTATTAAAAAAGAGGTGCTTACTAAAATAAAATTGTGAAATGCATGGGCCGACGCTGTAATCGCAACTTACTCTTAAGGAAGGACATATAGAATGATATTCATAGCAGCTTAGAGAATATTATTGAATTGCGTACTGAAGTTACCTGTTGGCTCAGGTAATCGCGACAATGATTTGACACGTAAGAAGATTACATTTGGGCCTTGGAATGGGTGTTCCATAGTTAAAAACAAAATTTATATATTCTATTCGAACGATATATAGTGTTGTCTCCCTTTGTGTGTTGATTTACAATTCCATGTTTATTAATACTGTCCGTACCTGTTGTATGATCATGTGTTTTGTGCGATGTTTGTAATTAAAAATGTCTCTGAACGCAAATCTTGGTATTTGCGTCTCGTTGAGACTGTTATGTGTTTGTCGTACAATTTTGCATTTACAAATAAATAGCTATACACCATACTGAAATTTTTGTATATAGTGTTTTTAGTATATCACAAGTAAAGTTTGTGATATGTCCACGATACTGCTGTTGGCATTAGAACTCAACTTAATTTCCCTCAATCTTTCCCGTTATATGATTTACGTTGAAATATTTTGTGAACGGGTGTAATATGTGTTACGTCGCAAATTGTGGAATGTGCCAAGATCAAGATAACATGTTTTAACAGCTGAGGAGAACCGATTTTGATAATGTACGATTATATATGCTTTGTCTATATGCCTTTTTGTGTTTCTTTGATACATATGACGTAGCTCTGTACTTATACAGCCCGTCATTGTGTTATTGTTTAATGCTAATTTGATATTCTTGTCTTTTATTTCTGCTAATGTGCTTTGTTTATATGTCTTTTCATGTTTCTTTGATACATATGACGATGCTCTGTACTTATACAGCCCGTCATTGTGTTATTCTTTAATGCTAATTTTTTATTCTTGTCTTTTTTTTCTGCTATGTGCTTTGTTTATATGCCTTTTCGTGTTTCTTTGATACATATGACCATGCTCTGTATTTATACAGCCCGTCATTGTGTTATTGTTTAATGCTAATTTTTCATTCTTCTCTTGTATTTTTGCTAATGTGCTTTGTTTATATGCCTTTTCGTGTTTCCTTGATACATATGACGATGCTCTGTACTTTCCGTCATTGTTTTATTGTGCTTTTGTTAAATTTTGTATTCTTGTCTTTCGTTTTTGCAAATGTGCAATATCTATATATGCCGTTTTGTGCTTATGTGCTCTAATTTTATATTAATAGTGATTAAGATTAGTGTTCTATTATAAATGATGGTCCCATGTCCCTATAGAGATAAGATATGGGGTAGGAGAAACCCTATCTGTGAGCGAACTGACAGAGTAAAAGGGATATCTTATCTTTATATAGTACATGTGATTATCATTAAGAATAGTACACAATAATGAATGCGGTACCCCGATGTTTGACATTTTTACCTATTATAAAATAAAATTGAGAATGAAAATAGAAAATGTGTCAAAGAGAGTAAAGAGCAAAAAACATCCGATTGCCACCAATTGGTCTTCAATACAGCGCGAAAATCCTGCACCCGGAGGCGTGCTTCAGATGGCCCATAAGCAAAACATGCCATAGTATAGTGAAAATCGACGTCTTACTAAACTCCGAAATATATAAAGGATACAAAATTAAATATCACACAAGACCAACAAAGGTTAGAGGTTCCTGAGACAGGCGCTAGAATGCGGCGGGATAAAACATGTTTTTTTCGAGATCGCAACCCCTTCACCAATACATCTAGCTATTGTAGCAAGAATGAACACACATCAATAAGCACAGTAAAACTCAGTTCAAAAGACGTCCGAGTCCGATGTAAGAATAGGTAATAAAAGAACATAACAAAATGACAATGAAACATAAGTTAACAAAGGACTACACGCGGTTACTGAAATGCCAGCTTCAGACTTCAATTAAACTGTATGAAAGATTATGTCTTCATTATGTGAAAATTAAGCACATCCCTCCCGATAGAGATTTAATATCATACCATCATAAAATATATGGAAAGAACATAACCTAGTATATCATACCAACTACTGGTTTTAAAATAGATTGTTGTCTATTCATTTAATGTGTTTGAGCTTTTAGTTTTTCGATTTTATTAGAGACTTTTGTTTTTGAATTTTACTCGGAGTGAAGTATTTTTTATAATTTTACTTTTAACTTCACAACATATTTTCCTGTTTAAGTGAATAAAGGCAACATCAGTATACCGTGTTGTCAAAAAATTAAATCGATTGAGAGAAATCGGGGGAAACTTATCAACTATAATAGAAAAACAACGGAACAACAGAAACACTAAAGTGCTAAAAAAAACCACCATCATACATAGATAAAGGCAACAGAAGTATACCGCTGTTCGAAATCCATAAATCGATTGAAAAAAATCAACAAATAGAAACGAACTATTTGATAACAACTATCATATTCCTGGGCTTTGTAAATCTAACGTTTTGAGGAGAAAACAAGAACTATCTTTAAAAAAGATATCCGACGTATTTAAATTTCAGTATATGTTTAAAACTATCATTTCGACAACTTTTAGAAGCACAATGACCTTTAAGGTCCTAGTATCTTTCTGTTTACATTCACCAAAACCCCGCGGAAATCTCACATGCGTAGGTGCGTTCTAAAAGTCATGTACGTTCGTACAACAAAGTTTACATTAAAATTTATATTATTGTCCCGAATAAACAGCTGTCATGGATGAAAAGAGTTATTGGAGAAACAATTATTTAAGTAAAAATATAAATCTTTGTAAGATCAAGTTCAAATATCTATAGTTTTTCACTTGCTTTCCATCACGATATAATTAACGAGACATTTTTTCAAACACAACCAAATCACCCACCATGACAGCATTTTGTCCAATCAAAGAAAGGATTTTCGAGCATGCGTATTCTGTTGCCATAGTTAAGCGTCCTTAAGTTCAAAGGGCACAAACCGAAACTATACCGACTACGTCGGAAAAATGGTTGGTTAAACCTGGTTTTATGGCTAACCAATCATCCCGCTTATATGGTAAAAATATCGCTAAATGCAAACACAAAGTGACAGAAATATAGCACTAACAAACGGAAGAACACTTAGCACAGATAAACGCACATATAAATAATACAATTGTATTTACAACATATAAATCGCAAAATAACAACGAACATATTCTGAAACAGGATATCACAAACAGCGAAGCTTTTTAAAGAAAAAAAAAACATAACTAGATATGTACATGTATTGCTATATACAATAATGAAAATGTATGGTCTACCGTCTATTTTTTTTTTTTTTGGAGGAGGAGACAGTATTTGTTGCAGACGTAGTTTTTTGTGAATCAATTTGAAGTCGTTATTTGCAAATGTTCTTACGCATATACAACAAATTTACGAACTCAGTTGAAATATTACTAAAACCTTTTAAAAAATCTATATAAATAACAATACACACTCACAGATTCCATCTTCATAATTTAATGTATTTTAAAATGCATACTTGATTAAACCACTTCGTGTTTTTTTATACGAAAATATATGCCAAAGTATCAGATTGATCATTCATAGGTGTTTACTTTACATCCACTGGTCAGAACATAAGTTTTTGAAATACAAGAATCCCATAATACTAGGATAGTATATAGCAAGCTGAAATAAAACATTTGATACATTTCCTATGCATAATCAACAAAATATACCTTTTGTTGTAATCTAATTTTAAAATGGAGAATAGAGAGTTATAAAGCTTTTTATCGAGATTTTTCAATATATAAAACTAATGCACTCTGTGGTTTGTTAGCTTATGCCTCAACACACTTGCCATGAAGTTAAAGCAATCAACACAATTAAGAAAGTGTTCTTTGACTTCTCTTACAAAGTGTAATTTTTTAAAATCTTCCTTAGAGGAATTAAGAAACTTGTCATGCGCAGTAAGGATCACACTCCTTCGTGCAAGTTAAGTGCAATTCGCCGTTTCGGAATGTAAGGCATCCTGGGTAATATTTTTAAAAGCGTACACCAAAGCGTTTTGATTGTTTCAAAACGTTATAAACAATGGAAATTCAACCAATGACGTAACGTTATTTCACTTTGGGGTACGAACAATGAAATTACCCATGATGCTTTAGATTCTGAAACGGCCAATTGGCTACAGTACTCTTTTATTCTTTTTAATCCCTTTTATTAATTTTTGTAGTCATACGTCCTTGACTTTTTTTTTTTTTTTTATTTGAGCGTTTCTTATGAAGGTAAATCCCACAGACCGTTTGGATCGGTCTAAACATCTATAGAGCATTGTTTTCGATTTATTTCTTATTCTTTAGAAATAAATATAGAATATTTAATAGCATGATACTCCATTTCAATACAAAACTAAGCATTCATAGACAAATGGTAACTTAGCATAGAAATATATTATGCTACAAGAAAGTAACGAAATAGTTATAAAGTTTAAACGAGGTTGTCTTTCTTAGTCTTCATCAAAAACTACACTTCTCCTTTACATCAATAGAAATACTGATACGCCCCTTGTCAAATCGACCAGTTGTGTATACTGATTGCAACTAGTACATGAGCCAATCAAAACAGAGATGACAAAGTAGGATTTCTTGTGGTAATCATTCAAACCGATATATCATAGATAAGGCGTTATTTTCTCGTTTTAAAGGTTGTTTTGTCTATTTATTTACAAAACAAGTAATTAAAATACTTTTCATTTTAAGTATTCAAAATGACAGCGGATGCAGCAGCACAACAGCCACAATCTATCGGAAACAGTAAGTTTGATATACCAATTTATTATAATATTGGATACATACAAGTAAGATGAAATATATATACTGAATGCGTTTAACAAAAAATAAATATTTATTTTTCATTTTTATCTTTTAGCAAATAGGAAAATTTCAATCTGTGTTGGTTGCGGCTCCCAAATTCATGACCAGTTTATCTTGAAAGTGGCACCGGATTTAGAGTGGCATGCATCTTGTCTAAAATGTGTGGATTGTAGTCAGTATTTGGATGAAACTTGTACGTGTTTTGTGAGGGATGGAAAGACATACTGTCGTAAAGACTACGCAAGGCAAGTAATTTTATAAATATTTAATATTTGTTATAGAAATAATGACTGAATAAAATACTCAAAATTTTATTTCAATTAAAACCATTTAATTCTATAGTCCCGAAATTATGAATATTATTGGTTTATTTTATTATTATCATCAATTATAGTATAAATGATGCTTTAAATGTGAAAATAGAATAATGTTTTAGAATAAATTTACGAAAATCCTTGAACTTTTTTAATATACTATTCATTTATTTAACTATAATAATGTATGATAAAGAATTCAACTAACGACATTTTCATGAAACTATATCTTAAAACTATATCTTTAAGGAAAGTGTTGTGTCAAGCATTAAACAAACAATAACATAAACAAATTTTATATTTAGGTTATTTGGTGCCAAATGTGCTAAATGCAACAAAGCTTGCAGTAGAAATGACTTCGTTATGAGAGCAAAGGATAATCTGTATCACATAGACTGTTTTCATTGTGTTGCTTGTCGTCGCCAGCTTATTCCTGGAGATGAATTTGCCCTCAAAGACAACGAATTGTTTTGCAAAGAAGACCATGAAGTTAGTGATATTGATATGAATCCGGCTTTAGAAGTGGAAGATATCAAATTAGAAGCGGAGGAACACATTGTGAAAACCAATGAAAATGCAAAGGAAAAAAGAGAAAACGGTGTACATAAAAATAAAGGTACAAGTAAAACAAATATATTTGGATAAAACAGGGGACTTTCTTTACAAAGTATAGAAAGTCCCTGGATAAAAGTGCATAACTATTTAAATATGTAGATAAGTAACAACAAGTATAACAATTTAAACGCGACAAATATGAATGTCTGATTGCTGTACGAACATTTATAGACTTGAATGCCAGTTATATTTTGACGTTGATTGCTTCACCGTTGTATATTATATAAAAACGTATTATTTATGGTCATTAGTTCAAATAATTTGAAATTTTGTAACATGATTTTTCAGCCGTTTAATTAGTTACAAATATTAAAGTTTTTATTTTTGTACTTTGCTGTAAAAAAATTTATACTCTCGTTTTTAGATGTGATATATTTGGTTACAAGGAAAGCTAACAAGAAATATATTTTTTTATTTTCGTCATCAAAGTAAATTCGATATAAATATTATGCAACAGATTTCTTACTTCACATGAAATTTATATTTTATACTTTTTTAAACTTTATTTTCTATTTATATCAAAATTGAGAATTTGTTGTAATATGAAAAACAGAATATTCAATCTATTTAAAATCGGGAACCATGGGGAATCTTGTATAAATCATGACGAAACTATCAGTTTTATTTGTTTTTTTTTATATTTATAATTCAACAACTATGAGAAGTAATTTGTCTTTTTAACGCTAGCAAAATGACAATTAAAATCAATGGTAAAATCCCAATAATGAGTTTTTGATGTTTATCACTTCATGTTTAAATGTTAGAGTTGTTGGTATCACTGAACAGAATTCGAAATAGAAATCGATGATAATGATAATCAATAATGCTTATTTGTTTTCACTCCAGTAAACGCCGATAGTTTTTATAAAATTACAGATTTAAGTGGGACATAGCTATTAATATGATAAATAAAATCAAATCTAAAATTCTGTTTCATGCATATTTTGTTTTAACTGAGTGTTTATGGGTGACTGTAACAATTTTTGTAAATAATTAAAACAATTAAATAGTGAAATCCTATAAAAATGATCAAAGGTGACATCTCCAAGGACATTTAGTTCGATTGATGAAAAGCTATAAAATATCAATCTGCATTAAAATGTATCAAAACTTCAATTAATTCATTATTACAAATATAATGCGTATAATCTTTAATTTGCTTTTGAAACATTTGGATTAAACTTTGCCAAAGTAAAATAGAATTCATTTTGTTTTTCTTGATTGTGAGAGAAAAAAAACTTTTTTTTATATCAAGCATGTTAAAGATGGTGAGATACTCTTGAAGGAAGAAGTAACTTTTTTGAATAACTAAATAATAAAAAATTTAGAAATTGCTAGAACCGCGAGAAAACGAAGCATTGTCAGAATTTTTATTACATAAATGGGTTTGTTTTATCGGTAATAATAAGGTAATAAATATATAACTCATGGATTTATATATTTCACAGGAAATAAAGATAAAAGTAAAAATGGTGAATCTCGACGAAAATCAGATCAAAAGCCGACACGTGGACGGACTGTACTCAATGAGAAACAGCTTCACACTTTATGCACGTGGTATAATGCAAACCCACGACCAGATGCTTTAATGAAAGAACAACTCGTAGAAATGACAAATTTGAGTCCTCGTGTAATTAGAGTTTGGTTCCAAAACAAACGCTGTAAGGACAACAAACGAAGCATTCTATCCAAACAACAACAACAACAACAGCAGCAACAACAAGAAAAGGTACAAAATTTTGTTTGGTTGGTTAATAAAATTATTGATCAAGGACCCATCTAGTGTGTAAAGATATGGATATGTGATTGACTTTCAACAAAACAAACATACATTCAAATTAGATGTGCACACAACCATATTAGAATTGCACACAGTTATATAATATTAAGCAAATAACAAGAACAAAGATACAAAAAGTTAATTAAAAATAGACATGTATTTAAGACTTTAAAAAATGAAGTGAATATTAAGGGAGTGAGATCAGATGTGTCGAAAGGAGAGTGAAGATCTCGGGTATTATAATTTGCATTTGTAGCTCTTGGTTAAATGACAAAACTGTTAATAATAGGGTAATGGAAAAAAAATCGGGTACGAGGGTTCCACATGGCAGAGTAGACAAGTCTTCACTATGTCATTATCACGATTCTATTTATTTAATTTGTAGATCATGGATTATTTCAGTTGTTCTTCTTCATAAACCTGTTGAAACAATTTAACCTTGACCATGAGTCGTAGACCTTATTTTAGTCGAAAAAAGATATACTGGACCCTCTTTGGGTTTGACGCACATGTGATATGAATATAAAAATATGAAAATATGGCATGATTCAACTCTCTATGACACTAGAGAAATCACATAGAAGTTACAACTATTAGGTCACCATACGGCCTTCAACATTGATCAAAAATTATACCGTCATCACAGGGATGTATTTGTTTATACTCGCAACTATTGAGAAAGTCAAGTTAATCAGAGTTAATAATAAAACAGTTTGCTGAATGTTTTTATTTCTTTTCTGTTATGTACTCTAATATTGATTGACAAACCAACACTCTATTGACACGGAAACCATAAAACGGAATATATATATGTATCATTTCGTCTTTATTGATAGTGGAACTTATAACAGTGGTTATCAAACCACATCTCCTTTTTCCTATACATTTATGTTGTCGAGTAAATCGTCCAGTCTTTCGATAATGTAGAAATTGGCGTATATGGTAAAGTCTGGTTCCTTTAAACAAAGTAGAAATTTCTTTTTACCTTAAAAAAAGAGTTTTCTGCATTTATACCTTTTATAAAAGAAACATTTGTTATGAGAAGGATTCAATGATCTTTCAATTTAGAAAAAGGTAATTGTACAGTAAAGAAAGGGGGAAAATGATACATCCCCCAAACAGCATTTTTATAGACATCTTTAATTTTTGAGAATCCACATTTGATTGACATCGCTTGAAGATTGACTGTTGATAATTCGTTCTCTTTTTAGAATGCCAGATTTTGTGGACCCTTACAAGGTATACCCATGGTGGCGTCAAGTCCGGTCAAACATGAAAATCATATACCAATGAACCCAATAGAAGTACAGAGTTATCAACAGAAATGGCAACCATTCAATACTTACAGAATCAAAAATCAGATGGATGAAGCTCCTCTTCAACAACTCGTAAGTGTAATATGTCAGCTTACAAAATCGAGGCAAATTGTTTAGATATATATAATTCTGCTAATAGTCAATTCTTAGAACTAAAAGATCTCATTCAATAATTGACAAATCAGCCAGAAGGTTAATTTCATTTTAAATTTTTTGTTAAATTTGGATATATTTTCACTGATGAATATCAAAATGGTTTTATCAATAGAACAGAAAATCACAATATATAGAATGATAATAAGGAAATTTTCAATCAACGCAAAGGTTTAAATCAAGGCAATTGTAATTTGCAATACCCTGCATTAACAGAAACATATGATATTGAATGCAATCGTTATTGAATAAATGTTACTTGTTCATTATTGAATCGAAATTCACCTTAAGTACAAAATATGCTCTTATTACTAGTATTTTGCACATTAAAACAATACAAATACAGGTATGCATTAGTTATTATTGATAAATATTTAACGGCATATGCCATCAGCTGTTGATTGTAATGCTGTTTCCGGTTTTCAGATGAATTCTTTTGACAATATGGAATCTGACAATTCCTCCTCGTTTCATCCTAATGGAACCGGATACAGTGACGGATATGTGTGGAACCATCCTGATTATGACAGTAATACTCAGTTTTCTGATTCTGACTATAACCACGAGTCCAGAATGTCGTCCAGTCCATATGGCCGGGAATACAGCATCGAATCCAGAATGTCCTCTAGTCCATTAAGTCAATGAGTTTGTGTGCCTTGAATGTACCTACTGGGCGGTAGGATGGATTCAAAGACAGAGCTGTAGGAGGGAACTTCGGTAGGTTTTATTCTAAACTAACAGGCTAGATCTAACTGTGTTTAGTCTTATCTCTCTTATTTTATAGTTTTTTATTTTTAACATTTTTAGCCTTAATAAAATTAAGGTTCATCATAACAAACGGACAAATGTGGCTGTATTTACATGCCAAAATTTACTCTGAGTACAGACTTACCTGTAAAGTTTGGAAAGTTTTAATGCCTAGCATCCACTAGATATAATAAAGTTAAATCCATTTTGTGTTTCAGAAAGATAAAATCTCTTTTGGATTTTGATGGGTATTTTTTTTCCTTCATGCAAAAGGTGTAAAAATTGACTAAGTTGTGGAACAACTATGAGATGCTCCCTCAGGTAAAAAACCGGTTTGTATTGTTTTCATTGTCCTTAATTGACATGGACACCAGGTATCTTTAGAACTATAGGTGAGTTAAAGAGTTTATCTGAGTCAGTGAGTGGACAGTATCAAAGTAATTCAGGTGTTTGTTTATTTTTACACCTTCTGAAAAAAAGGAAAAAAAATGCCCATCAAAAACCAAGAAAGATTTTATCTTTCTTAAACACAAAATGCATTTAACTTTTATATATCTAGTGGATGCTAGGCATTAAAACTTTCCAAACAGCACAGGTAAGTCTGTACACAGACTAGTTTTTTAGGTAAAAATACGGCCATATTTGTCCATTTGTTATGATGTACCTTAACGGTACCAATTTTCTTGCACCAGATGCGCATTTCGACAATACATGTCTCTTCAGTGATGCTCGTGGCCAAAATATTTGAAATCCTTAAGTTATGTATACATGTATCAATTTTCATTAAGTAAATTATATAAGTGAGATTCGAAGACCATATTTATAACACGATTAAATTGCAAAAAAAAGTAGGAGAACATAGGTAAAAATGGACATTAAAATAATAATTTGGTTTTGCATTTTCAGATTGATACTTCTTGTTGGTTATGAGTATATGGCAAAATGGTGGAAGCAATTGGTACTATAGGAAGGTGAGTTTCAGAAGTTTAGTGACAATTTTTCTTTGGTGAATTATCTTAAATGACAAAAATGAAATTTTTGAACAACAGTCCTATTATTTAGACAACGATATCCAACAGTTGGCAGTCAACATACATTGTACAGCTTACTTGTTTGCAATAAATTCAATTACAATTGGAGGATGTTTGAAGCAACAAAAGAGTTATCTCAAATTGTTAGTCACATTTTTTTTTCTATTTTGTTATGCGTAGGACTATAACAGCTTTATATCAGGAAGATATCTCTAACATTTGGAGTCTGTTATGATATTTTCTGTTGTCATTTACTCGATATCTCCATCTATTCATATGCTTTGTAAATGAAATAGAACAAATTCTACAAATACTTGGAAATTTCAAAATCCGTGTTAGCTTGGCATTGGTAATTTTAAGAGTTCTTTTGTACGATACTATTCCATATAGCCTACTGAAGTACGTTGTTATTTTCCCTGTTATACCGGTATCAAGAGTTAAGTGCTTGTACAGCTAATTTCCTAAAGCATGTAGAGCAAGACTTTAGGTAGCTTTTTTGCCTCGTTTTTTATTGTACAATCATTAGGATAACACCCAATTAAATTCAAATATTATATATACAGGTTAAACTATGCCTAAATATATTGTTTACAGATGTCAATCTTATTTACAAAGCTTGTATAAACAATTAAACTAACAAAGCAAGCAAGCCAACCAAAGTTTTGCTTTACATACATTAGGAAATTAGCTGTAATGTACTGGTTTTATTGTACTTTCCTTTGTTAACCATGTCATTTCACTGATTGAGATTAAATGCATGGGAGATGATTAAAAAATAGAGAAAAAAAACTGTTTATACCAGTTAAATATTCATGATTTATTTGATGTTCTGACGTCACGTATATGTTTTATATTTACAGATTAAAAAAAACCCCACTGAAGATCGCATCAATGACATTTTGCTCCCTGCATAACTATCAGAAGTGATAATCGTCGATCCATAAAGCTTCAGCATGAAATAATATATCTATGCAAATGACATTGGTACAGTTTATTATATGTTTTTTTATAATAATAAATAACTATGAATATATTTACTCTATTTAATAGAAAATCCATACAAATGATACATTAATATAAAATGCAATTACTTTCTCATTTGTGTTTACTAAAAATTCTTTAAACGTTATAAAGCAAATAAATTATAAATTAAGTGGTTACAATGTAAGGCAAAAAAAAAAAGACTGCAAAAACATAAATTAAAATCGAAATTGTACATTTTAATTTATAAAGTCCAGGATCCATTGCAAAAGACAATATTTTTCTCCACTTGGGTTTTAGCCTTCTAAGGAATATTCCGCTGACACACACAAAGATATTCAACTGTGTGTTTAAACTACTGTTAGTATTGTCATCCTTTGCATTATTGTAAAGAAAATAATACACAATCTCCATGACACTAACCATCATCTCCACACCACTCATACTAAGCTTTCTTTATTGTAAATCAGCTCTTATATAAACCCAGCGAACAAAGTCATCTGAAGGTAAAGAGCTAGAGTTACGTTAACCGACTCTGGGAAAGATATGCTGCAAAGTACAAAAATGCTCTTCATTTATTGTAGAGCTGGATTGAATTTGAAGCATCGTTTGAAGGTTACGCTTCCTCATACACATGTCAAATGGCGCTTCTCTGTTTTTTTTACAAAATATAAAATTTGCTACAAATCATATTTTATAACGTGGTGTTATTTTGAATTATGAAATGCAATTTACTAGAATAACTAAACGTTTTTCAATACCAAAAGAAAAATGTTATTGTATGAGTTATGAAATGCCATTTTTGCAAGTTGTCGTACTATTATAGTATTGCCACTGCATGGATCTATATGCCTCTGGTTGAAGGACTGTTTCGAAGGATTTCATCTATAGAAATAATCGAAAATACTAGGCTTACATGTTAGTAGGTCAGACAAGCCTTTTGTCTACATGATCACCAGCTTCAGTGACGCTCGAATCATTACAAAACCAAATCCAAGTACAAATTGAGCAAAAGTACTTCAGTATACTTGCTGTATTTATTTTTAATGAAACCTAGTTTCCTTATGGAACTTTTTTGTTAATGATAACTAGTACCTGACTGTACAAAAAAGGGATTACATCAAACTGATCATTAGATATTTCTAGCAGTACTATTTCGAAACATTTTATGCTAGGTGATCGTTTTAGAAATGCTAACTTTATTTTGTCTCCCATACTTTTGAAGCCGTTTGTAAAAGTTAGTCCATACACGTTTGGTGGGCGCTGAAAGTGCTTTCTCCTTTCTGCATCCGTATACGGATTCTAAAAACAGCATTGATGCAAAATAAGATCTCTTTTACAAAAGGAAAGATTTTGTAAGGAGAATGACGTTTGCAAACATATTATATAAGGGAGGAGTTTGATTGGGTATAAAGGCTACGAGGATTGCATTGGACAAAATTAAAAATCAATTTGTAAATGTTAATTGAAATAAATTAGAAAACATCTCAACAAAGTTTCAAGCAAACTTATCAAACTTTACTTTAACATGCTTTGGTAGTAAAACTGTAAAGATGATGGCGTTATACCCTACAATACTGCACGCATCAAAATAGAGATATCAGATTCTATCCATTAAGTACACGTATCGACACGATCTTTTCCAGTAATGGAAAGCGATAGGATCTGTTAAAACATGTTGAACAAATGTATCAAAATATGGTTGTAAGATTTATTCGTAAAATTGCCGAATAAGATTATACTAGAATATGGACAACAATAATGGAATAAAGTCTGATGCGTTATGATAAATAACAGAAGAAACCAATTTTCATTTAAAAGAATAAGGTTATTAGTATTTCTGAAATAAACATATACACATACATGTGTATATATACTCATACCAAATCGTTGAAAAGAGAATCATCAGTACAGCATTTATGAATAGAAATTATTGTATAAGAATCTACAGCATCTATCAACAAGATGGGTAGTAAAATAACTGAACAATCACAATAATTTACCATGTGATACCTTGTTATTTCAAAAGGCATCCCTAGAAAAGTTGGTAATACACATTTGTTATTACTTCTTATTACAAAGAAATGACAGAGCAAAAAGAAGAAAAAAAAACAAAAACAAAAAACGGAGAACGTAGCATTTACTCATGTGTCTAAGATCCATATCCTGTTCCTGTTATTTCTATACATCCATTTCCACAAAATAATATCATGTCGAATTGTGTAATGCTGTCATCAAAAGCTGTTTGACCTAACTTGTTGACCGTCGCTCCGGTTTTAACATTTATCTTTTTTATAAAATTAATTATTGAGTTCGGTTCATAAAAAATAAGCTAGGAAATATCTCTATGAATTTTCTTACCAAACTATAATTAGTATACTAGAATGCAGACTCTGAAGCATATTGTATTTATTTTTAAATAAGTTGTGAATAAGTTTTAAAAAGTGTCCTTATAAAAATAAGGAGATGTGGTAAAATTGCGAATGAGGCAACTCACCGCGCAAGTTAAAATGAAGTTGGTTTAAACAATTAAAGGCAACAACGATTGTCTTTCAACAATGAGAAACCCCCATACCGTAAAAGCGGCTATTAAAAAGGCCCGACATGAAAATATAAAACGTCTCAAATGAGAAAACTAACGGCATAATTTCTAACAAAACAATATACGAATAACAAATATGACAGACATGACAATATCTAAATAGTAAAATGCATTTTTCACCATGCATTATCAATTAGCCAAAACTTCCGCCATAAAGGGTTGGGTTTAAACAAGAAAACCAAGAGAGAAAATATGAAAATGAGGTAAACTAATTCAAACGAAAAATTTGGAAGAGTATATAGCATCAGAAGAAAAAATAAAGACAACCACTGAATATCTAATTCTCTTGGTTTGGCCAGACATATCTAAAACCTACAGTTTGTTTAGTTTACGATCTCTTCTTGATATCCCCTTAAATGAAAGTTCAGTGTTGTTTGTTATTGTAAAAACATGACAAATACTAAACGTAATGTTTTATTTGGTTATTATGTATACTTATACATTACTTCTGATTCGATATTTTAAAAGAAACCTCCACAAATGAAGTCAACATTATCTAAAATAATCAAAACTTTAAAAAATTCAATATTAAAGTGATTAGGATTTAAAACATTTGCTTTAGAAATCAACAATAAAAAATGTAGGTTATCGATCCTGTTCCAGGATACATCATATGACGCTAAAATAAAAAGGTGTTTTGAAAAAACAAATAATTGGCTCTAAAAGGAGATATATATCACAAATTTTACACAACTGATTGTAAAATTTTCAATTCCTAATTTAATGGTACTTTTACGATGAGCAAATGTTTTTAATTCACTTTGCACGAAATTATATTTCATTTTGTATTCTGTGATAATGTATAAGGTTTTTTTGTGAAATGATAAAATTAAGTTGTACCAGACCAAGTGTGTCTCCGATATTGTCATCTGTTTCATATCAGCAATACCTCATCATTTCTCATATTGATCATTAAGATTAATGTAGCCATTTGTTAAATTTATGACAATATTTAAATTTAATAAAGCTCTCGAAATTAGATTATTTCTAAAGAAGACGTTATTTTATGAGAACATCTTAATTATGTTTGTCAGTTAAAATCACAAACAGTCAATTTAGAAAACATACTTGATACTTAATAAAGCTGAAAATATATAAACCATGGTTTGAGGAACACAACAATAAAATAGATACTTTGCTTATAAGAAATATAATGTATTTTAGTTTGTCTATATATGAAAGGTTAAAATCTGTAAAAGTGTGACAAAGCAAAATCTAGAACTTTAAAAAGAAAGAGACACCATAAGATTTTTAGAAGGAAACTAAACGTGGAAACCTTTTTAAAAAACGGTCACCACATCAAAATATTGGGTAACTAATTAATATAAAATGATACAATCTATCAAAAATAAATAGCAAACAAAAAACTCTGATAACACCAGCAAAATATAATTAATAAAATACCAATAGAAATTTGAAAAAAATAAAATCAGCTGTTCAACAGAAAGGAGTAATGAAGTAAGATAAACAGATCGAAAGTTACAATGCATTAAACTATTTCGTAAAAATACTTAAAGATATCAAAGTATTGCGAATAAGCAAAGACTATAGAAGGTTGACCATATGAAAACCGAAATCAATGCGTTTGTCGTAAAGCCTAGCTTACAGTGCACATAAACACATCATTACAAAAGATATGAAGCCGACCTACCTGTCTCTGCATTAATTTAAAAGGTTCTTGCATGGAGATATATAAAAGATGAAGTATACTAAATAAAGTGAAACCGACGTCATCATACGTTTAGATGTCGAGCATATTTTCAGACATGGACAAGCGCTCCACCTATATGACAAGCGCTTAACCTATCTGACAAGCGCTCAACCTATATGACAAGAGCTCAACCTTATGACAAGCGCAACCCTATACGACAAGCTCTCAACAGTCGTTGTTCAGCACAGGTGATTGCATATGTGTCGGACCGCAGAGCTTTCTTCACAACCTCAAAAAAAATTAAAACATATAGTTTCAGCAACAAACGAAAAACTACAATTTGTGGCGGAGTTTAGAACGTTGTTGAGTATACTCATCATATTCATTCAGAATAATATTCAATCCAGTAAAAGCAATTAGTTTCTTTCTCATAACAAAACATAGTCCATTTTCTATGAACGCAAACTAGATGATATACAGTAAATCATGCAGTTTATGAAAACGAGCTAAGAGTACTTTACTTATTGATACTTAAAATAGAGCCTGCAACATATACAATCTTAAAGTGGTCATTATTATGATTCCAAATAGATTTTTATACACTGGCGCCATAAATATCTAAAGGAAAACACATCTACAGCAATTGCTATAAAACATTTAGTTACAAAATCCAAAGGAGAGAGAGAGAAAAATAAGGGGAATTTATAAAGCTTTTTATTTAGTTAACAAGGTCAAGTTCAGTTAGTGAACTACTGAAATTTACATAAAAGTTGCGTTGAAAACGAAACAGCTATCATATCAGTTAAATAAAAATCAAAATGTTAAGAAAACTTGGTATAATTTCCTATGAACAACTGTATATAACGACCAAAGGAAAAAGATATTAACTACTGCAGGTCGTCGTGACGACTTTTAGCAATGAGCAGTCTAGCATGACAAAATAGTAAAATAACACATATCTTGGTGCCTGTAATTTATAAGAGAAATTTGATTTTGATGGCAGATCTTTGACAGTCTCTCATTCACATTTTGTCTAGACAAGTGGTGATACAGAGGTTGATATAGATACATTTATTGACCTATAGGTGTCTGTTTGGTTTTATTGAAATTGGTTTTAGATCTCACTATTAAAGGTCTCATCGCACTGTATAAATCGATTACGAATTTAGCGTTTTTTCCTGTTCTCTTTTCGTATACTTCCCAAAATTATCATTTTTGAAGCTTCCTTTGCTTGTACTTTTTACTTAAAAAATGCAATGCAAAAGAACAATTATTATGCATACTTCTAAAATTTCTGCGAAATGGAAAGTTGACAAAACTTCCTTCCACCCCCTGAATGTCCGTTCAGTGGCCGATTAAAGGGACGGGATTTTTTTCAAAAGTGTCTCAAAGTTTGTATGTACAAATAAAAAGACAGAGTCAGTTATTCAAATGCGCCGTTAAGCTTTCTTTTTGCCTATAATTTTCATTAACCTTTTCTTACTCTTATGGTGACTCATTGCGAAATGTTTGATGCGCGACTATAAAGATATACCTTGAAGTAATGTTAAATGATTAAAACTGAAGTAATTGCCTTAATTTTAAAATCATTTTAATCTTTTATCAATATTAAAATCGGATATAAAATGCGTTTGATTGAAAGCGACCATTTACGATTAACACCTCAGCATAAGGCGAACAGACAGATTATATCTGCTTGGTTTATAGAAATGTGTTCATGCGATCAGGGTCTTAATCAAAACTTAATGATCTGCATCAATTAAAAGTTTGAAAATGAAACATTTTTTAAAGATGATAAATACGTGGGTTTTTTGTTTAACACAAATTAAAGAACGCTTAATGTCCTTTCTTAAGCACCAAATCGGATCACAGTCAAGTGGATTGGGACTATCAGCCTCACATTAAGAGATTCAAATGAAATGAAAACATCAGAATTTGTATAATAACCCAAATGTTTAGACATATGTCTCAGGGAAATGTCCTTATTTCAATAGCCACGCGAGACTTTGCAAGACCGTTAAAAGATTAAAACGATTGTCAAAATTTAATTTGTGCAGGATGATTTCTGCCTCGGGGGCTCCAATCTAGTACGCATCATCTCCCAATTTTTATGACTGAGTGGTGTTTATTCGCTGTTTAACACATCGTTTCACCTTAGCTCTAACTTTAGAACATTGTTTTATTAACTTTATAAAGAAAATACGTTGTGGTTGAACATCCAACATCGGAAAAATATGTTTGATTACAAGTGAAAGTTTTTTCCGAGTCATTTAGTTGGTGACAGCACGACCAGGTCTGTTCGTTTAATTTGATGGTTTAGAGTAATAGAGTGCGTTGCTCCGAGAAAGGTGATTAAATCTAAGGAACTTGGCTTCATTTACTCTGTTTAGGACATCCTGTGACTTAATCAAAATAGTATTCCAAATACATAATTGATTTTATCTCATTTGAAATGTCACTTTGCCGTTCGAGACTTTTCTTGAATTAAAACTTAAGTGATTGGTGATAAAACAAACAGTGCAAAGACAATGTTTCTGCGAGACAATGGCCACACTATAAGGCAACTTACCATTCCAAAAGACCCTAAATTGACCTGAAGAGGTCTAAAACCCTACATAAGTCTGCAGACGTCTAGAACCCTACTCGACCAGCAGAGTTCCTTTTAAATGGGTCGTTTGGTTGTACATTTGTATTTATTTATACATCAAAAATGAAAATAACACTTTATAATTTGTTTGCGATAAATGAGCTTATCTTCATAAATCTAAAGGAACGCACATACTAAAAGTTTGACATGATTCAAAGCGTTCAAAGTGGTTAAAGGTCTTTTCCAAAAGTGTACATATATAGTATTGTGAGAGAGAGCAAGTACGTCACGACTAGATATACTTCTTTGCTGATTAACGAAAACAGTTTCATTAGCCTAAAGACTCATTGGTCCAGTGGTCTGAATACTTTTTTACTTTTATATGTTTCTTACAAAACAGTTACTTGCTACCTCAACCAATCAATTAACAAGCTATTGATAACAAAATGTATATATATGTTTATACACGTACACATAATGAAATAGCCCTAAAGTTAAATTCTGAAAGAGTCTTGTGAGCTGCCACAAGATTTTGTAGATCGGCTTTTATGTCGATATAAATCATAGGTTTCTGTAAAATCTGTAAATCTTGTGAACGTTTTTGTAACACTTCCTCGACTGTCCTTTTGAATTATTTAAAGTTAAGAGATCGGTGTGAAGACTCCATTAAGACCAGAGAAATCCGAAGTGACAATACGATAAGTGAATAAGAAGACGGACCAGGCTTGTCATTATCACACCGTCAAATGTCGATTTCTCGTCAAGATGGTGACCTCTCTTGTTTTTACTAAACCGTATAATTCAATTTTGAAAACTATAAGGATTCCATGGTGCATAATTACTGGTTTGGGAGAAGTGGTGATACAAAATTGTGCCATCTTCTGTCTATAATTGACACAAAGAAAGCAGAAGAATCTTGTCAGCGCGCTAAAGTAATTTGATTATAGTAATTATGTGTATTTTGTTGGCGACTAGATAGGAAATGACAGATTATTATTGCAAATTTCACAAATAATAAATATTGATAAATATTTTTTCATAAAGTAAAATATTGTTATATGTTAATAGTAATTCAACAAATAAGTCATAAAATGAGATTTATATTAATCTTTGAGCTTACTAAACCTTTCAGGTTTGTCATAACCTGAAATATTGAAATGTCCATCGAAATACTGTGTTTCTCGGGCCACCGGTTCGACATACTGATTTTTTGTATCCAATTTTTCGTCGTTTTTTCTTTTGAAATAAATGCTATATTAGCATTTAGTTTATTTGCTTTCATGTGAAGAAAGCTACCATTGATAACATTATTCCATCAATATTTTTTTTAAAAATAAACCAACTTCTGAGTTGTTGAGTTTTAGACCACTCTATGCCAATTATTTTATTTATTTTATTACATTTCTAGGACTTTTATACAATTGGTATAATAGTTCCAGTACAATTTGAATAAAGGTTTTTAAAGAGACTGCACAAAACCGCAAAATGCAGATTGTTTGTAATTGCACTTATAGATACCACATCGTTATTAACAAATACTAAGTACAATTTGGTATTATTTTTATAAACAGTTGTGAATTCTTTATACTTCATTTTATTGGTTTTCACGCATAGTACATTTGAACGTCTTTTATTTGAAATTTACTTCTTTTGTCGGCATTTAATTCATGAAATTTAATGTGCATGTCATATTTTATTTACAATATTTATAACTTTTTTTAACTCCTTATTGATACATCATCACCTTGACGGTTTACAAATTACTATGTTTATCGTGATGTCTCAATTATTTTGGCCAGGTACACATCATATGACACCGCCCAACCAATTAACGATTGTGTACCTGCCAGAGGCGGAGTAACACTAACTACCAACCATCCGTATCAAAACCATGAAAAGCATGGCGACGAAAAGGACCAAAGGGAAGACTTTCATGTGTATCAAAAATAATTAAAGACTCCTTGCAAGGGTGATCAAAGTGATTAAGGTCTTTCTCAAAAGTTTACATCATGTATTTGAAAATTGATTTTTATCGCTTCCGTGCAATGCACTACAAGGATATCTTTTATTGAATACAATAACAGATTTTAATTTGTGTAAATATCAATAAATATATTTTACGATTTTTATCAAAAATTTCAATCGTAGATCCGCTTTGGCTATGCTGACTAAGCGCCTACAGGTCGACAAGTTTTGACTTTTGCTTTGATATATATACCCTTTATTTGACTTTTGGACTTTGAATAAAGTGACTCAGAAAAGAATGAGAGCAGCACATTTTGACATACCATTTACGTAGTTTCTTTTTCTTTTCAAAAAAATTTAAGAATAGCAATTATCTTTATGATTATTTTCAAAAATATATGAGTAAGCTATAAAAAAAGAAGATGTGGTATGAATGCCAATGAGACAACTATCCACAAAAGACCAAAATGACACAAACATTAACAATTATAGGTCACCGTACGGCCTTCAACAAAGAGCAAAACCCATACCGCTTATAGTCAGCTATAAAAGGCCCCGATAAGACAATGTAAAACAATTCAAACGAGAAAACTAACGGCCTTATTTATGTAAAAAAAAATGAACGAAAAACAAATATGTAACTCATAAACAAACGACAACCACTGAATTACAGGCTCCTGACTTGGGACAGGCACATACATAAATAATGTGGCTAGCATCCTTATTACATTTGAACCCCAAAAATTGGTGTTGCTTGGTCGCTTTTCATTTCTTATTTTCATTTTGATTTTCGTTTTTTTATTTTCAGTTTGTTTTTGACTAATAAGTGTTTGAATATCCATTTGATTTTTTCTGACTCTCTTCTCAGTATTACTTCCTAATTATCTTCTGCTGGACAGTCATGAGGTACACTGATTTGTGAAACCATCGAACAGTCAGAAGTACAAACGTAACTGTCATATTCATTTGGTGTGGAATATAGGTTACATTTACTAAATTCAATGTAAATTGACAACTTATAACAACCCTACTTTAGATGTAGAATTAACTATCTATCTTCACTATAGAATACGATTGCATTAAACACGTTCTTTTGTTTTCATATATCATCTTTATTATATAAAGGGCATAATGTGGCCTTTTATATATCTGAAAGGGTTTTGCTCATCATGAAGGCTATATAGTGACCTTTATTTGTCAAATTCTGTGTCATTTGTTCTCATGGGAAATCATGCCACATCTTATTTTTATGTAAAAACATTGTAGTGAGGAATTTAGTAAGAAAACATTGATGTATGTTGTGATTATCACAGTATTCAAAATACTAAGATACCTGATTTTAAAGTCATAAGAAACCTCAAATAAAAAAAAATAATGCATATGTTTTTTATAACTCAATGGATAGTGTTCATTGTAAAACTTATGTAGTATACTTTTTTCTGAAGAAAATTCTTTAATTTATTCATATTTAGAAGAAGTTTACTTTATTTGAATTGCTTCCTTCCAGCAAGCAATTCCCCCGATATATTTTCCGTATGCAAGGTGACCTCAGTGTGACCCATCTCGTAAAAATCCGGTGACCGCAATACGCATGGATGTCCTTAAAATAAACTATTATCTGAATTTACATGTTAAACACGTGCTCAATTTCCATGCTTTTTTGTTTATTTTTCGTCAATTGTTGACAAACAGGTGACAATCGTTAAACTTCGGCTTCAAAACACGAACTTTAATTATCTGCCATATTTTCACAACAACACTGACCGATTGAAAAAAAAATTGACGATTATACGAAATTTACACGAAAAAAATGATAAATTCGAGCACAGAAGACTAAGTTTATGATGTTTGTATGCATTGGTTTAAGAATTGGAAGAACATTATTTTTCACCGGTCACTCGTTTCTTATGACTTTAAGAGAGGAGGTTCACCGATATGTGGAAGACTGTATTCTGTGTTCAGCTTATATGTTTTCTATTCAACCAGTTCAAGAGTGATGGTTTGGTAATTGCTTCGTTTTATTGTTTTGTCTTTGGATTATTGTTGACCTTTTCCCCAAAAAGTAAAGTAAAAACAAACATTAATTGATAAATGCAAATCACGTGTATGCCTTGATTATCACGTTTCCTGTTTTGAATTAATTTTAGATTTTGTTAGATTACAAAAGATCATTCGACAAAGATATTTTCATTTACAAAAACATCACAATAATTGTTGAGTAAATCACCTTTTGATGACAACTTTAAATTTATGTAAAATGCTCATGGGACATAGATCTTTTCAGTAGATACAAGTTTCACTATGGCCGATAAGAATCTTCCGGTTAACACGGACATGAGATCATTGCCCTTGGTGTTTGTTATATCTACCTTTTGGTATTTTATAGCGGTAAAAGCTGTTATCTGAATGTTGGTTACAGTTAGACTTTTTATCATTCCCACATTATATACCACGAGATCTGTCTTTATTATGTTATCATTTTAACAGGGATATCGGTGTTGTGTGTGACAATATGCCTTTCGGAAACCAATTTATCATATTCCATCCATTATTGACATAATCCTTTCATTTTAAATTAGAGAAGACACCATGATAATGTTCGTAACTTCTTAACTGTTAGTAATGAAACAGCTAGGTTTTTTTATTGGGTGATCAAAATTGGCTTTCTTAGCTTCCTGTTAAAGTGAGTCTTCTTGGCCATTCTTTTAAATCATATTTGTACAGGCTTCAATTTTCTTATTCAAGTTATTTTCATTTTATTTGTCGCTAGTCTGTTTGGCATTTCCTTGGTCTGTTTGGTATTGTTGCATAAAGGCAACAGTAGTATACCGCTGTTCAAAACTCATAAATCCATGGACAAAAAACAAAATCGGGGTAACAAACTAAAACCGAGGGAAACGCATTAAATATAAGAGGAGAACAACGACACAACACCGAAACGCAACACACACAGAAACGGACCAAGCAACAGACAAAACACCACGAGAATAACAAATATAACATCAAACCAAATACATGAATTTGGGATAGACAAGTACCGTGCCACGTCTTATCTCAATACCTCAAAAATAAGAGAAAACACAAACGACTCAACGTTAAAATGCAACACACACAGAAACGAACAATATTATAACAATGGCCATCTTCCTGACTTGGTACAGGACACTTTTAAAGGGGATAAAAGTGGTGGGTTGAACTTGCATCACTTGGCATTACAGTTTATTTTTCTTAAATGTTATTCTTCATTGCTTATATATATGTAACATGCTTTATATGTGGAAATTAACAGTATTCATAGATCTTAATACTACATGTATATAAACATTTTATATAAGTACTTTTTACCTTGTGAAGTGTGCAGCCAGAAAGAATTGTTAAGGAAAAAACGAACAAATAAAAGGATAACTGAAAGGTCTTCTCTTTTCCCTTTTGTCAAGTGATCGCCGAATTGCCAGTATACTATCATAAATAAAGGTAGCAGTACTTAACCGCTGTTCAAAAGTCATAAATGACATAAATCGATTGAGATCCGGGTTACAAACTAAAACCAAGGGAAACACATCAACCTTAAGAAGAAAACAATAAAATAACAGAACACAGAAGTGCAACAAACAACACACATTTACATATTTATATAGTCTACGATCCAAGAGACCACTATAATTATCTGAAATAAGTATTCTTGGTAAATGTCCATCTGAATGATATAGCTTATGTAATCTTACTGCAGATATACATGCTATTTCATGTAAACATTACATTATAACATTATGGAGTAATTAGTGTATTAGATGTTGTACATTTGTTTACATAAGAATTGTGTAATAAATACACAAACATATAATGTACGTACACCGACTTCAAACATACCGACTTCATCACATGGACAACACAGACCCATATAGTTTCTTTCCTTAACACAAAGGTAGAAAATCCATTTTTATGGGATATTTGTGTGGTGCTTTAGAGAAATGAAATATTGTTTCTTATAAACCTGTAGTTGGTAAATATTTTGATAGAGCATCAATGAAGAAACATTTATTGTCGAAATGGACATCTGGAATTTGTACCGTTAATGTTATTATATGCCATTTGAAAAAAATGAAATGAAAATGGATTGATAAATGTTCTTTACTAATGTCGCAATTCTATCGCCACAGTTCATCTTGCAATGCGTCGACATTTAAGGAAATTCTCTTTTAGGCATCGTGAATTCTACTTCTACTTCTAATTAAAAACTATCGTAGAAATCAGTGATACGAAATCAGGGATGATAACTTTCACCTTAAAATCCAAAAAGTTTGTTATTCAAAACTATGCACCTGCAATGATGAAAATTGAAACGTCACTGAACCACTAAATGTTTAAATGAAAATTAATAAGTGTAAATGAAAAGAAATACGACAAAACAGATTTTAATTA